>NC_084949.1:13296192-13896192 GCF_949316205.1 Platichthys flesus
TGACTTCCATTGATAATGTGGAAGTGGCCTCAACAGAGACCTAACTTTAACCCCCTCCAGCACTTATGAAATGAACTGTAAAACTCACTGCGAGTCTAAACTCCAGCAGCAGGATTTCAAAACAGAATTGAATGCAGATCAAAGCCCTCAGATGTGAGGGCTCATGCATTATGTTCAGCTGTCCAATTGTGACCATGTTAAATATCAAATGACAGGATTTATTAGGTGGAAACTCATTAAACAAACGATGTGTGAAATGCTAAATTTGATACAGAAAGTTTAAACAGGCCTCCCTCTTTGACAAGTCTGGCGACTAAAGAAACACCATGAGGTGTGAACTCCAGCTTCAACACCTCTGACTGAAGCTCCTGGCTTTCCTTCACAGGAGCAGAATCCTCGTCTCCCTCTCTCATACACAGGGATGCAATAGTCGTATCCCACAGTGTGCTAACTCCAAAGCTCCGCTGCACGCCCTGCTTGTTCCTGGTCTCACCTTTAACCTCCCATATCCCGTCGTCACATTCTTTTGTTGGAGGAGACAGTGCAGGGGCAGGCGCGTTTGGTGCTGACTTCAGTAAAACCTCTTATCCCCGCTTGAGAGTTGAGTCCCGAGATGACCGACTCAGCCAACAACCATCCCACTTGCCAGTGTCGGTGTCCTCATGTACTCTGAAAATAACTCACTGCCATCTGCAAGGCTTCTTTCCCTTTAGTTTCTTACAGTTTCCTTCGTAGTGGCCCAGCAGCTGCCGTTGCTATACACTAAACTATAGTTTATTTGTGATATAAACAACTCTGCATCAATCTCCTCAGACCCCTCAGAGTGAAGAAGCAATTTACTGGGGATATGACGGGACGTCTTGATCCACTGGTGTCTACAGAGCTACCCAGGTCTCTACCTTTTGGTTGTTGAAAGGAGAAAAGAGGAGTGATTGATTCCATCCACTTTCTACCTTATGCAGCAATAAAAAGACACACCAGGGCAAAATCAATGGACGTTTATGAGGGTTGCTGCTGCACTGTGGCTATAAGACCACTGCGAGTTAAACGGAATGAGGTGGAATTGAGATCCAGGTAAATCAGAACAACACTAAATGAATAAGATAGATAAATATTCTTTAACCATGTTCTGCGGTTTTGCATCGATGACGTCAAATGGCATCCAGGACTTAATGGATGTGCAAGAAAACCCACCATTGCCTCAGTTAAATAGTGGACGACCACATACCAGGTCCCTCGGCGAAACGAAAATGCTCCTGTGCTGTGTTGAACAGGCTCTACACAACACTGTACCTCCTACATCTAATTGTCAAGAGTAGAGACAGTTTCCTAAATAGGACGAATGGCACAAAGGCTCCATGAAGGCAGTGATGTGTCAGACCCTGCCAAGGCGGGTAACAGGTTGGAGAGCCAGAGTGATTAAAGCAATGAATCACTTGTGGGGGGGTCTCAGCTGCTGGCGTCATCGAACACGCAAGATGGCAATTCAGGGCGCAGACAACAATTCTTCACCAATACTAGAGAACAAAGTGTGTGCGTGTGTGTGTTTGTGTCTTTGTGTGTGTGTGTGTGTGTGTGTGTGTGTGTCTGTGTGATAGAGAGCGAGAGAGAGAGCGAGATGTTTCAGCATAGACACGTTGTTTTTCACTCTGTTGTTTATACAACGCTGAATAAACGCGTCCAAGTTCATTCTCATTCTTCGCCGGCCCGAAACAAGACCCATAAATCTAGATAGTAGATGTGAGCGGAGGGCTACAGCCACTTTGTAACAGCGAGCAAACGAGAGCAGGTGTTACTTGCAGGTGGGGTGTGATCTGGAGAGAGTCTCTGCGCTGTGTTTAAGACAGAAAGACAACAAAGGATTATTTAATTTTGCAGAGCTTAAGCAAAATATTATATACGTATTAGTGTAGACTGGAACAAAAATACTAGTGAACTTAGTGGTGTGACTAAATCATCTCTGCAATTAAACTAACTTATCTAAATTGAAAACGTAAATGTTTGTTTGTTTATAAAGTAGAAAATGAATTTTGTGAAAGTTTAACCTAATTTAACATAATTACCACACTGCATAGTTATCATGTACATATCACTTAAGCAGCACATTTAAAAACAAATAGTTTGGCGGAATCACTAAATTTGAGATTCACAGATATCTCAGCTATGGAACTTCAGTAACTTCACATTAAAACACAGTTTTATCTTGCAAGCCACCAGTTACAGAAGTTGAGACCCTACGGTTGACTGTGCAAAAATAAATGACACAATGTTTTATTACTGGTACTTTTTTCAAAAAGCCATTTACGTACTTAACAGCCAGACACAGAGTAAAGTCTTCTGCTTACTTAGCTTTTCTATTGTACCAAATTACATGCAAGCCATAGTATTAAAATCATTACAGTGTTAGAAGTTTTACAGACTCACCTTAGTACTGGGTGACAGAGTGTAGCTTGCTGGAAGCAGAGCACTGGGTGACTGACTGACAGAGGGGTGTTCCCTTTTCAAGTCAGGTGCACTTAAACCTTGGTGGATTGCTTTTATAAAAGGTGGATTTGACAGGTAGTGGGAGTGGACACGTCTCTGAAGAGGAAACTGTGCACTTGTGAAATTGAAAGCATGCGAGTAGAGCATTCGTGTGTTTGACAGGCAGAGTGTACACACATTTGGATTGCAATTGCATTGGGTGCCACTTTGTGCCAAATGTCAGAACAGACCCTGAGAGTCCAAAGCTAACAGCTCTGTTAGGATGTTTGTAAACACATTGGTACTTTGAGTGCGAACATCAACATGCAGACATGCTAACGGCTCCTGTTTGCTTCTTTTGCATACGAGAAGAGATCCTTCGATTTCAAACTATGTCACCGTCACTGCCCACATCTATTACGTTGGCATGGTATACATCCACTAGAGGGCAACATATTCGAGTTTCTGACAACAACAAACATGTCGATGCTGTACCTCTTTAGAAAGAGGCCAAAGCGACCGGGGCGAGGTGACATAAAGATCTGTGCAGTGTCTTGCAATCTCAATAAGTCGTTCTTCAGAAAGTCCCACCATGGTTGAAGTTTCTTCTTTGTGTCTAATTGGCCATCTCGTTTGGACTATTGGCTACACTGCCCCCATGATTTCCATGCGGTTTTGCTCCATTTGATCTGTTTAGATTGTATTTGTAAGATTTCAGAAGCTGTGCACAAAGTCTACCAGAAGGAATGCAGAGCCCAGACAGACAGCTCAAATAAGAAATAAAGTGAAACTAAACTCAACACCTGGCTAGACAGGATTTGCAAACTGCAAACCTTGGATAGAGGACACAATACAAGTAAAAGGACTCGATACTACAAACCAATAAAACACAATAATAACCATTGACTCCAACTGAAAGAGAGAAAGCCAATCAATGCTTGTCTTTCAGTTGCTTGCATCTTTTATCCCGTTAAAGAGAGGCGTCAATGCCAATATTTAGGAATATGAACTGTGATTGATGGTGACACTCACAGTCTGCCACTCTTACTGCTCTTTTCACAATAACAGGACACTTACATCTGCCTTAATTCACAGACCAATAACAACAGAGGCATCCAGCAGCTGTTCTCTGACACTAACAGGGAAGTTAACAACCCTGAATCAACATCATTGCATGAATTCACTATTTTTGACCACAGCACAACATCAGAATATCAAAGTGGCAGGTTCAACTACTGTTTTGTTTATTGTCACATCATGGCTCTTTATCAAGTTGCAGTTCATCAAGTTCTTCTACACACAGGCTCTAAACATTTCTGTAAATTGAAGTCATTCTGGATTAATTTCATTCTACTATAAAGTCTATAGCAACCTGTCAAGACTCCCCCAGTCATTTGCTATGAACTCTGCAGGTATTATTAAAAAAGTGTGGGTGAGCTTTACTGAACTAGAATTAATGGAGCTAGCTGTTTCCTGTGTTGGTGACTCCAATACATTGTACAAGACTGAAAAAAATGAAAGATGTGTCTTTGGATCTCCTGCAAATAATATCTGATCGCCGGCCAAGCGGGCACAGTGGTTGATCTTGGAGATGGATGCCCTGCGTCGAGCTGCAGGACTCCTGGATCACAGGCCTGTGAGCAGCAGGCGATCGCAGAGTCAAACTGAATCAACAGCTGAGTCTCATTCGCCTTTTGATGAGGCCTACAATCCATTTTTTACCAAAGCCAGGACAGGGCTATCAAATGATCCAGCGCAGGTTTTCTCAGTATTGTACTGTTTGGCTTTGTAATCGACTCAGCAGGAGAAGGAAGGACTCATTACCATAAAGTGGCTATTGTGATGAGATGCAAATGGAAGTCCAGTTTCATTTCACGTTTATGGCTCTGAAGGACCAGCCGTCGTCAGTTGACAGGATTTAGATTTATTTGTGCCGATGAGTCAAGAGGGGAGAGAGGGAGAGAGAGAGAGAGTGAGAGAGAGAGAGAGAGAGAGAGAGAGAGAGAGAATGTGAATGGATGCTTTTTAGCCAAGTCAATGTTATTGTGGATCAGGTATTTCACTCAGATGCATGTTGGTTTGTACATATTGGTCAAGGTGAAGTATACAACACAGATCCAATTACAGTGATTAAACTCTGTCACAATGTCCAACTTGAAATTCTGTGACATTTTTGAAAGAGTTTGTTCTTGTCACCTACATTCTTGTCAAAGAAGGACACATAAGCAGGCGTCATTGTTTCATTTTCATTTTCTCAATTATCTTTGAGCGATCCTACATTTTGCTGACAAAAATACCATCTGCTGCTGTCCCATTTTATCATCTGCAGCTAGTTGGCTAAATAACATCAACCACGTGAGTCGGGAAAAAATGCTTCTATCTCTGACTTTTGATGTCTCCAGCTGTTTGGTTTAATCTTAAAAACACATTGTCTGGCTACATACATTTGATTCTTATTCTATTTTAGGGTTGCTTGTGAGCCAAAGGCGTGTAGCTTTTTTATCTTATATGGGAACATGTTAAATGAGGCTGTTTTTCTCTAACATAAAGACAAACAGATGAAATACATATATCATTTGGAAAAATACCTCTGATAGCAACCATGATATCTGATGTAACAGCAGTTCAAAGGCAGAGGCTGTGTCTGCTGAATGGGGTGACCAGTAAACAGTGGGGATCCTAGACTTTGGAGGGCGCCCAGTGTAAGAAACCCATTGAGACTTTGGTCAGTTGTGCTTGATTAAATGTCAAAATGATTTATTGCAAAATTCAGTTTCTTCCTGTTTTCACTTTGGGAAGCTTCTGTTCAATCTCTCCTCCAAATTCTGTTCTTAACATTTGGAAAGTGAACCATGGTGCCTTGAGATATTTTGTCAGCACAGGTTGATGTGGAATAAGACGTTTTACCAGACCATCTTTTTCTTTGGCTGAGGCCAGTGTCTCATCTTCTTTCCCTGCAGCAGCTTCATTCTCTGGCAGTTGGTACCACCCACACTTCAGACTGTCTATCCGTGCCTCCTCTCTTGTCACTGATAAACAGTTGACTGTGATGTCCTTGGCATGTTGTTGGAGGATCGCCCAACGTGACACAGATGAACCAAAAAGATTGTACAATCTCAACAAAATCCCACTGCGGCATCTGTCTGGAGATGAGAGTGGGAGTTCTACAGAAAACACACAAAGTCTTGTTGTTGAACCGCAGTATTCTGCCTGAACCCCCGGCCTGTGTCCCATCATGTGGTGTCCATAATCAAAGGACTGGGAACGACCGATTTAATTATTTAGGTTGGGCTTTTCCAATATTTCCAGTAGCATATCGAAGAGGACTCTTCCAATTCTGCCTTGTACGACAAGGAAGTGAGTAAGGTCCATGTACAGATGTTTCTATGTTTAAAGAGTCGTGTATGGCTTCATAGTGTTATGTAGGGTTTACATTATGAGGGTTCCATTAGAATTCACCTTGGTTACTCTTCTGATTCTCTTCTTTTGGTCTCTGATTAAGGGAAGATGCTCCGTGTACTTAATTCCCTGGTTCTTGACCTTTTGCACATGTTTATTAATGACTGAATCAAATTTGATAGAATTTGTGCTCTTTCAAACAAGACATTTGTATGGCCCCTTCGAGCTTGGTTCCCTTTACCCAGACGGCAATCTCAAAGTCCATCCACGTCTCATGAAGAATAAACCTCTGGGGTCAAAAGCCAATATTTGGGGGCCTGCAGTGTCGACAGCGGATTTATTTAGTCCAAGACTCAGGGCACGTTTAAGCGAAGAGGCAAATAAAACATCTCCTTCCTGTGGTAAGCAAATTGTGGCACTGCTTTGTGTAGAGGTACACTTTGGTGAACTTAGACATGAGATAACCACCTCATAATCACATATCTGTGACTTTTCCCTCAGTCTTCCATCGACCGTTCACCATTTACATTTAAACCAGTTCCTTTTATCACACAAATTGAAAGTTTCTCCACAAAACATAAAAAGCAATACTCTTTATAGAAGTGTTAGGCCTAGAGGAAATCTCTATTTCAATCTATTTGCATAGGAATGCATATAAATTTAGAAGTTGATGGCTAATGCATTTCAGTCAATGAGTTCTCTGCTCTTCACGCACACTGTGTACCTGCGTGCAACCAAAGCCTGCTCAAACGTGATTGGTCAAACTACAAAGGGAAACTAGAAGGCTTCGGGCCCCAAAATCATGCTGAGTCTGTAAAGAGATTAAACAGATGGTATGTGATAGTGATGATTCTTCTGATCACACCCTTCTAGTGCTCCCCCCCACGCTGCTTTAAAACTTGCTTGACTTAAATGAACCCTGTCCTGCTTTCTAATTTTCTAAAACCCTGGATTCTTCAAGGTGCTGAACCCTTATGTGCCGAGTGCATTTTCAAAGCATGCAGAGCAGAAGACAGTATCTGCTTCTATAGAAGAGAAGCCTTTAAGAGTCGATTTTACACAGGAGATAATACAACCCATAAAGTAGCTTTTTAAAACACAATCATTGTAGATGATTTAACGAGTGCAGGTCAAATAGCAGCTTGTGTAGGAGTCACATTACAGATGTCTGTGAGTTAACAGTTGTCCCAGATTGTGATCTTTTTGCCTCTACAGTTCACACATGCCTTCCTTTCAATAAACATCCTGATTCTATATACGACCTTTCAGAAATATCTGGTGTCCCTGTGTATTACATTTGTATATAACTAGCTCATCTCTGGCAGCTACAACAATGACATGCTCCCCATACACTGATGCTTCTGTATTCATCAATTAACAAATAATGTTTTTACCCTATTAATGCAGCTACATCGCTTGCTTATGTAGCTATACGATTATCTCAATGTAAAAATCTGTATAACAAACTTGTCAGCAGTAATTTGATATTCCTTTCATACGTGAGCAGGGACCGTAACACACACAACGGGGAGAAGTCATTTTTTATGCATTTATCCTGGTACTTCTACCCGGAGGCTATCTAAATAAAAGAGCCGATCCCTGACATCGTAATCAATATTGCACCATCATGTATCACGTGAAAGTGAGTTGACGAGCTCAGCTCTTGGCACAATGTATTCATACATTCACCTCATCCAGTTTGCAGCTGAGGCATCAGCTCTGAAGCCCGCGTCTGAGGGAGGACCCCTGTCAACAGTGATCGATCGCTGGGAGGGCTGCCCATCAAGAGGTGACATTGACAGGTTGGTACAGACCAATGGAAGTGTGAGGATATTCACACTGGACTACAATGTATTATAACTTCTACTAGATTTGAGCTTTCTAAAGGGATCGAATGGATTTAACCAGCATGATGTCAGTTCAGTAGAAGCAAACTCTTCATATTATTTGAGAATATTCCGATCACACCTCTATTTTTACTTGGGAGACAGGAGGAGGCGGCACAAGGTTTTGCCGTTCACTATTGTTTGGCAGTCGGTGTTGTTTGGCCATAAAAAGTAAAATTTGATAAGTCAGGGAGACCGAAATAAATGGGTTATATTTCAAAGCACACCTGCTACATCTAGACAGCCGAGATATGCCAATACTTGATCTGGCACACTGTCACTGGCAGCCTTTATGCCTAAATGTCTCCTGGCCAGGAAAGATTGTACTGGAGCACACGGGTAGGAGTTATGTGGCCCTGGCTTGTTTGATGAGATAAAAAGTAATTTTCTTCTCTAAGCTTTTTTGTCTCCATTGCTTACGGAGAGAGGAGTCCAGTGGAGAAGTGCTGCAGGCCTGGAGGGGCTCCTGCAAAGACTCTCCTGCTGCTCCTGCTTCTGGAAGGATCTCACCAAGATATATTTATTTCAGTCCTTAATGTCTAATTTATTCTGCTTTTAGGTATGAAAACGATGTAAAATTCAGCTAAATTAACATTTTATAAATGCCTGTGGTTTCTTACCAACTTTCACCATTGTTGAAATTTCTTCCTTGAATCCAATGATATTCTTGCCACAACTGGCTACACTGCCCCCCCTTCCCCCCACGGACATGCACATATACGGACTAAATTAATATAGTTGCCTATTGTTGTGTATTTCCTTCGTCCCCTTGGCATAAAGCGGCAATTTGATAATATCATAATTTTTATACTGAATTTATAATGAGCATTTTAGCTCTGTACCAATACTTAAGGCGATCAGGTGGAACTGACACTGTTGACAAAGTGACACTCGTGACTAATAAGAATCGATCAGGAAGCGAATGCTCGGGACTGTGTCATCGTTTCCAAACATCTCAGTTGTAGGCGCTCGGGCACTAAAACACAGCACTGTGGATGTTGCCTGAAATAAAGTGGATTGAACTGAATTGAAATAGAATGTGCTTCTGTTCCACCGGGAAACTGACTCCTAATAGTTTTAGAAGGAAATTAATTTGCAGTGTGTTGCCAGAAGTCATCCCCCTCTTCTGCAGACATGAAGTGTTTCTCACCTTCAGCCAGTTAGTGGAGTTGGGCAAACAGAGAGTAAAACTGTCCACTTGCATGATGTTGTCGCGCCCCTGTCCTGCCAGCTCCTCTCTCCCTCTGTTTTAACTCCCATTAACCACTCACACCCAATGGCTCTGCTATTTCAGACAAGTTAAGGCACCTCTCTTGCAGACAGGGCAGTGCGATTGAGCGTGGCGCTGGGCTAATTGGTGTCTGCTGACACCATTAGCAAACTGCCATCAGGCTGATAGCCAGTCGTGTAACAAGAAGCTGAGGGCCGGAGAAGAGGGACAACTGACGATAAACAACACAACACAAAACAACAATTTCTTTCTCAAAGGTCACGTTGAACAAGATGGAAACCAGAGAAGGATAACACGGCAGCTGTGGACAGAAAAATATGAATAAACACATTAAGCCGTTTTCAGATATGAAGACTGGAACTGTCTGGAAAATCGGATCTGGATATTTTCTGGAAGTTTACACATTCAGATGAGGGCTGATGCTTGGGTAAAGCTTTCTTCGTGTATGTCACCTCTTTCATCCTGGGATATTTGTATTTTTTACCGGGTTGGCTGGTTGGAAAACTTTTCGGGAAATGTCTGGAGCATCTGACCCCCCCCCCCCCCCCCCCCTCATTTGCATTCTAACACACGTCCCATCAGTAAAATGCCAGTTAGGAGCTGAAAGCAGCCATATTTACACTCATACAGCTTAACAGTGTATTTTAACAGGCTAACATAGTGATGTCTCTTCCTTATGATAACTCACAAACATTCAAAACCTCTTATTTAATCCCCTATAATCCCATAATGAATTCACCTCTCAGTTATTGTGAGGCCGCACTTGCACTGATGGAGTACCCTGCAACCAACAGAGCAGTCTTGGTCTTATCTACAAAGGTCACTGGATGCAGTGAACTTCTCGCTCCTGTCCCACGTGAGCCCTTATCTCTGTGGCCCATGCTAATGCACCATGACTGTTGCCTCTGCTGAAAGGGCTAACAAGCGCACAAGTGCTGAAAATGGGCTTTGTAGTGGAGTCTGACAGAGAACAGGCGGGTGAGAGAGTCTTTTTATGGGCCATGTTGCACTCTATTGCCATATTGTAAATACAGACATAGCATAGAGGTGCCTTATATTTATTAAACAAGTGTCAAAGTATCTTGCAGGACCATCGCTGGCAGTAACCCACTGTGGAAATCAAAGCCTCAGCCCGGGCGGTGTTAACAATATTAAAGCATTAAAGTGGCCCCACCTGGTTCAAGAAGGGGCCGTAACGGGCCAGTAACATGCTGATCTGTGCCATCGTCCCCCCCAATGAGCGGCGGATTTGATTTGCCTGCGACAGCCTTTATTTCCCCTGGGCTGCTCTGCTATCACAGCGAGGCGACGAGGTGAGCCGTCTTGCTGAATGGAAATGCTCCCAAAGATGTGCACTCTGTGAGAGACCAGCCCCTGGGACCAATACTGGCTAATGGCGATCTGATTGACTGGGCAAAGAGAGGAAGAGTGGCGGGGGGGGGGGGTGAAGAGAGTGAGTGCAGGAAGGGGTCTGTCTGTTTGTGTTCTTGATCACTTGAGTATCATTATATGTAGTGCATGTTTATGAATGCTTATCAGTCATTGGTGTATAAATGTGTGTGTGTGTGTATGTGATACGGTGCCCCCCCCATGCTTTTCTGCCTGTGGCCCTAATGAAGGCTGCTTACAGTATAATGAGAGATGTGGTCAGATAATGGAGGAGGTAATTACTAAAGCGCAGCAGCCGCTGGTTAAGATTACATTATTGATCGGCCAAATGCGGCCGCATGGCAGGCCGAGGAGGAATGCAAAAATGGAGAAAGGAGAAAAATCAACTCCTAAAATAAACAGCTTGTCTGTCTGGCTTCCAATCAAAGCTGAGGCGCGAGGCACGTGCCTGAGAGCGCACACACAAACCCAAACACAATCCAGCTGAACAACTTCAGTGGACTACATATGGAGCGAGGCCGGCGAGCTAGTTCAGGCAGCCAACTGGAGCTGAGCTGCTCTAATCATGTGACATGCCTCACTTTCAACAACCATCTATTATACACACCCACCTTATCAGGTGGTCTATTTAGGCAGAGAGAGATTTCCCATCATCCACTTTGCTCGCACTGCTGCTGCAGTATTGCTACCAGTTGCTCCACCCCAGCATCCCACTGTAGGCTCCGACGGGGGGTTACAAGTATTTGCTCATCCTTCCCATCATTTCATATATTCACAAGGGGAAGTGATTAAGTTGGAGCCTAGAAGCCAAACACTAAACCTGTTCGACTGCTGCAATAAACCTTTGAAAGTGTGTTGTCTGACTGAACTGCAGCTTTGTGAACGTGCAGTGATCCGAACATTTCTGGACTGCATCAAATCAGAAATGAAAATCCGTCTTCAAAAAACATTTTAATTCACATTTAAAACATCAACACCTTAACGAGACTCAATCTGACAGTGAAGTCCAGAGCTGCTGCATTGCCCCGGGCAGCGATTTGCACTGAGCACAGAATTCAGTCCACTGCTTATAACTAAGTTTAACTGCAGTTATTGTAGGGAGAAACTGCAGAGCTCCTCTACAGTGGGGAAGCCATGACTTATAATATGTCTGTAACAGCTTGTTAGAGGGTTTTAAAATGATAAAGGAAAAGAAGGAAGATGGAGACACAGCATTTATTGTCCCACTAACTATAATATTGATTATGATCATGTTGATCATACTGTAGCACACTTCAGGGTGTTGGTTATAGTGCTGGTATCTACAACCTGTTGACACTTTTAAACTGGCTTCCTGGTTATTACAGTTATATAGAACTTAATTCATAACTTGTCAGCAGTGGATATGAACATAAACACATAAATGAAGGCTGCACACAACCCAGACACACACTACATACGAACACATTATCTCGAACCCACAGGTTTTTATCCCCAGTACCAATCAATACATTATATCGATTCACAGTTAGACAACAGCTTGTAAGACATTAGTTTCTTCTCTAGCTCCTCAGTTGCTCTGACCCCACCCATGTTAGAGCGTCTCTTTGCTTTAGCAAGACTCAGAAAGTGACTCTTCCAATAACAACCTACCATTAACACACAAGTGAACTTCCTTATTTGGAAATAATTTTCACCATAAACACTCACTTCTGACACAAGGCAGAAACACCTCGACATCCCGACATAAACCTCCCGTTCAGCGAGCAAACAGGCTGGGAACTCCAGTCGCTAAATGCCACAGGGACTCAGTGCAGCATAGGTAATTATGGACTCAAGTCTGCCCTCTAGGTTTCTGCAGTGTGTGCACATGCGTGTGTGGCAGTTTGTTTGTGTGGCAGGATGTAGGAGGGCTTTGTGTGTGTGTGTGTGTGTGTGCATGTGTATAGGTGTGATGGCTGGGGCTTTAGCTTTTCATTAAAACAGAAGGCCTGGCAGACAGGGTTTGTCCCCAGAGGCGGTCCTTTTTCCACCAGCTCAACGCAATCAATTCGCCAACCTGCGGAAGGGAGAGGTGCATGCGAATGGGCAGACTGAAGGACGGATGGAAGGATGGATGATAGGGTGGAGGGAGGGAGGGACAGGCAGGGGCTGAAGCATGGCAAACAAGATTGATGAGAGAAAACTCCACTAGCATAGAAATCCCTTCATTCTTGCCAGGAGGCCTCCACTAGGGGAAGGCAGAGGTGCTGGAGAAAAGAGGCAAGAGGAATATTGAATAAAGATGAGAGGGGAAGCAGCCTCCTCCGTCCAGGTTTTGTGCAATGATGGAATAACATAAACTAAATCATCGCACTGCGCAGCGACCTGAATAGGTTATCATATGCATAGAGACATAACATAAATATCAGGCTTTTGTGATAACTCTACATGTTTGTTGACAATAATCAGTCTTTTATAAATCTAGAAAGATTGTAGTCATACTTGAAGATTTAAATAGTCTGTGTCAATCTGCCAGTCCAGATTCTTAGGTTATTATTCACACCTGAAGGTTCGGCCCCAGGTTCATTGTTGACATTTATTTTGGTTAATTTTGGTTTTACATTGGAATAAAGTTTGTCACACAGAGACTTTTGTACGACCTAGCATGTCCAGTCATCATCGGCTGCGTCTGCCTACACTTGACACCAGTGGTTTGTTGATGGGGGTGTGTCTCACATCGGTGTGTTGTCGATTTGGCAAGTAGCTGTATTTTTGTTTGAAAGAAGAAATTGTTCGAGGTGAAGACTGTACGATGTTCAATGCTGTCTCAAATTTCTACCATTGGTCTGAAAGTCAAAACTATCCCCAGAATAATGTCACACTTTAAACGATCCTCACCGTAGGTCCTTTGTTGGACTAGTTTTTGTTCCACTGGCCTGGAACGTCTTCTGAGGAATCTTTCACACCTGTGATTTTGTTTCAGACTAAACTGAAACGTGCGATGTGCCCGAGCAACCAAAGCCCCCGTGTTCAAATTATCCTCTATGATAAAAGAAAGAAGTAACTAGCGACAACACTCAAAAGGGACAAAGAGATAATAAATGTCTTTCTGATTTAATCTGGGTTTTTTTTAATACAGAAATATAACATTAATATGCTGCATCGACAGTGCTTCAACTTGTCGTCCCTAAAAGTTCAGAGTAGCTGCTGTCGAACATCGGTGTAACTCTGCTCGTAAACACATGGTGCAACAAATTGCTGTAAAATGTTATTGACACAAGTCCATTAAAACCTCATTACATCTGCAGCCGTACAGCAGCAGCAGCTCATTGTGGGCGAGTAAATTGTGCTCTGCTGTTGTGGTTGCAGGCCTAATGGAAAATCTCAGAACCTTTCAGCACAGAGAAGAAATAAAAAAAATCCACTGACGCATACTTTAATCTGTACCTCTTAATGCATACACTGTGGCAGGCTAATGTGCCTCCAAGTGAGCCTTAGGTTTTATCTCAACTTGAAATGAAACAAGGTCAAACTTTCTTCAATAATTCATTATTAAGTTGAGTTCAGTTTTATTTCAATTTCTCTTCTGTTGTATTCCAGCATCAAGGAGTGAAAACATAACTGATGAATACTAAAAAATCAAACCTCTCGCAATCTGAGTATTACCAGAAGCTTGTGTCACACTGTGGAGGTGGAGACTGTCCCTCTGTGAAGTGACTCTCGCAGCTTCACACCTCGTTTCCACGTTTCTCTCTTTGCCTCCATGTACGTTGAACTTATTAAGCTGTTGCAGTAGGTCAGAGACAGATTTCCTGCCACAGGAAGTTAATTAACATAAAAACGTTATTAGTGATTTCCTTCAGTTCTGTGGTCTGACGGTGTTGATAGTAAAGTGGTGTCGAGTCATTGTGTAATTAATATAAACCTGTTCCGCCAGTTAAACACATTGTGAATTTCAATAATCTTATGTAGCTGAAAAAATATTTAGGTAGTAAAAATGTGGACGAGTTCATTATTAAATTCATATACATTCATTAACTTGTATATATCAATAGATATATTGATATTTACATAACTAATGTGCTTTCACCGATCTGTCACCATGTGATGTTGGTCCAGTTTTTGTACCGATATTGCTCCAGGCAAATATTCCAAAAAAAACAGACGGTGAAAACTAAAGATAATCTTTGTAAATCAGTGGGTGGAGTTCAAATATGAA
This sequence comes from Platichthys flesus, assembly GCF_949316205.1. Lineage (NCBI taxonomy): Eukaryota > Metazoa > Chordata > Actinopteri > Pleuronectiformes > Pleuronectidae > Platichthys > Platichthys flesus. The sequence continues at coordinate 13,310,741 of NC_084949.1, forward strand.
ATGGAATGACACAATACAGTGTGGAAACGAGGCATCAGACGTGCACTGAACTCTGGCAGTGCTGTACACGTAGAAGACACCGACGAAGATGTCAGCTTGTAAAGACAACAAGGGTTCGATGCCAGAGTCGATGCACTGTAACAAATACAGTGGAATTTAGACGTCCTGCCCTCCTGCAGGCTTCTACCTCTCGCCACAATGTTCCCGACCCTTTCCTGTTCTTGTAAACACTTCTGACCCCGAAAACCTCCTGCTGGGAAAGACAAACTCTGCAAAATGTCCGGATCCATAGTTCATATCCGACAACAGCTTCTGGAACCTAGAGCACATGAGGTGGGGGATATAAATCAACATGTCCTCTTTAAGAACCACAGAGCTCATATTTAAATTGGCTTGGATTTCAAGAGTCTTCAATATTTTGGGAACCACTACAGCATCTACTGTATTTGAAACGTGTAATTCAACCATCACACAAGTTTGGTAAAATTACCAAAACAAAGATCTGACAACAGCTCTCATTTTATAACTGTGATGAACAACAGGAGCAAGCATTATAACACCCTATAGACTGAACAGAGAGGGAAAGCACATACTACGTTCATGCACTCCTTAACTGCGGCAGACAGAAGGGGGGAAGGAAGACCATTGTGTTTGACACCAGTGAATACACTCAAAATAGGAAGTCAAGGTATCTCAGAGAGGATATGTTTCACTAAAGGAAGTGACTCAGCAGCTCATTACTGATGCTTCTTTGCAGATTGCAGCGGTGGAGCAGTGAGAGTGGATTAGTCCAGGAGAGACATGAGCTGAAAAGAAGACGTTCAACAGCCATCCACGAGAAAAGGAAAGAGGTAAGAGGAAAATTGCGCCTCTAATTATCAATCTGGGGTCAGTGTAGCAGATACAACTTTAAGGATGAAAGTAGCTTTATTTGTGATGTGTTTAAGTGTTTGACTTCACAGTGCCAAAAACAAATTTTACAGGAGAAGAGATTAGAAATCTTGAGAAGAAAATTATTTAATTATGTCACTCATTTCTACATAATAACAGAAAGTAATCACATCTTCCTGCAGATGTTAAAAACAGAGAGTGAAGCTGGCAATTGCTGTTGATGTGATATTTAGTTTCAAGTCTTTCAACAGCGGGGACGAGCTTTCCTCGAAATGTTAAGCTGGTAAACGCTTATCAAGGTCTGGAGCCCTGCAACAGAACTTTCTCAACTGGATTAAAAATCCATTTCTGATGATTTTGTTTTGGCCCAAACGGCCACGGAGCAACTCCCTTGACACCAAAGTAATATAGCAGACTTGCCCTAAATTGACAGACTCAGCACAGCAAACTTCCCAGTGTAATTTGAAGGTTGTATTTGGTCCAAGGCTTGGTCCGACTTTCTTTAAAAAAGGTAACAAGAGGAGTTTCGGGAAGAGAAGCTGCTGGAAGTTCTCTCAGGCAAAACTACAATGTTCCTAAAATATAGGAGCAAACTGTAGGAAACATCAGTGTAGAAACAGGAAACTCTCCCCTTCCAGTCTTCCCCTTCTCAAATATAAACACAATTGTTCTTCGTTGAACGGAAGCTTCCAGATAACATCTTTGTTCCATAGACAAATTATGAATAAAAAACTGAAGGAATTACTGCTTGCTAATACTGTCAGAGAAGATAAGATAAGAAAAGATAAGAATGTGTTATTTGTCCCACTATGGGGACATTTGCCTTGTAACAGCAGCACAGGGGATAGTAACACTAGACGCATCAGTAGAAGAGTTGTAAAGAAATACATAATTTAGCAACTGAACACAATAGCAATTTAATTAACTTAAAATGTGTTGTTTAAAACCAGCCTTTCTTCAGACTGTATCAAACAAGCTTTTCAAACTTTTGATCTTAGAATTAATTATTACTTAGGCAGTGATAATTCTATGAAGCATCCTCGTAAGGACCATTTACATAATACATCTGACTATTTAAACAGAGCTGCTTTGAAGCTGCATTATAAAAAAAAGTAAGAACAAGTAAATTCGGGTTCTACTTCAAGAGTCCAGTCTGTGTATCCTCGCTCATACAACACGTGCAGGTCCAATTGTTAACTTCCTTTGCGGTTTCCTAGAAGACAGGGGTAAAAGGTCGGTGACCTAATGATATTTCCTGCCTGTGTTTACCTCTACGCTCGTCTTACTTTGTCTGAGATCATGGGCTTTGCTTTCTGGCATTTCCCGCGTCAGCTCTGCAGCCATTTTTCCTGTTGCTTTAGTAATTTCAGGTGACTGATGTGTCCCAGCAAGCCTTTGGCAATCGCTCTTGTCAGACTTTTTATTGATTTTGGCCATCACCTTGATCAGAGCTCTGTTCAAGACAAGCCGCGCGCTGACAGCAGCAAAGCCCCGCTGCTTTCTGCCCAGGCTGTGGGACAAAGGTGTAAAAGTCAGTGGGGAGCAGAATCTCTGGATTAATTTTCAGACGTGCTTTGATGTTTGAAATGAATGTCCGTATAAATAGTGCGCATAGTTTAGGCCTTTTCTCAAGTTGGAAAATATTTCCCTGCCAGTATCATGAGACTCTGGTCTTTGATGTAAGAAATGTTTTTGGAAACCTGACGCTCCTTTTCCAACAATCAGTCTTCAAGAACAATGGTGTCTGTCAACGTATTGTGACTGCGACACACATACACTACATGGCACTCATGCAGGATCCAGAGCAAAATGTATTGCCTACATTACTTGCTTCGATTTCATCTGGCAATGCAAATAGAGCAAAGGAAGACCACTAAATAATTTATAGTATATTATAGTATATTTAATATATTGATGTTAATATTTATTGAACAAAAATTATTTGAATTTAGCCAAGGTTTTCATACCTGACGGTCTGGATCAAGGTCTGAGACGTTCACATCCTTATTATTACTTTGTGGACGTTTGATCAATTTAGTTTTGATATCCCATGGTTATTAAGTGAGAACAATAAAGACTTTTATATGATATACAAACGTTGTGTCATCACCACCTGCATGACCTTTACTTGACATTGATTGGTTTGTAGACAGGGGAGTGTCTGATGTTGATTTGTTGTCGATTCGGCTATTTTAACTTTTTGGAATAAGAAAAAAAGGAAATAGTCTTTTGGTTTTAACTGAGAAAAATGTACTGATGAATTGAGTTCATTGGAAGGTGATTATGGTTTTAGCATTCCTGCCAGCAACTTCCACTCCTTTTTTCCCCTCTATTGTTTAATGTTGTCTTAACTTCCTACAACTGGTGCAAAAGTCCAAACTATACAACAAAGTATTTTCACACTGCCAACGAACCATGGTTCAGTTTGGTCCGATCTGAGACCACCTCTTTTTGTTAAGATGAAACTTTGTTCCGTTGGAAAATACAGTGAGGTCTCTTTCATATCGGTTATTTTGCACCTTGACATTGGTTGTCTCCCGCCAATGTCTCCCGCACAGAGCAGAGAAGAAGAATAAGAAGGAAGACAGAGCCAGGCGAAAAAAGATAAATGCTAAATTAATAAAGCAAAAATCAACAACTCAAACAGAACACAGTTTGGTGCGAGAGAGGAGAGAGTCCATTGAATGATGAGCAAGTCTTTAATCATGTATTGGGAGGCGGTGACCAGCTGCCTCCATGAACTTTCCTGATGGCTTCCAGCTCTATGCAACCAGGAACCCTTCAGAAAAAAATATATCACTTGTAGGCACAAGCGCACCACGCACGAGCACTCACGCACACACACACACAAAACTTAACATCAGCACAACACACACAAGCCCTGGCAGAGGTCGTCACATGCTTACAGGTTTTTTTCCCTCACGCCTCTTTGCCTCCTTCTCACGTTTTGCTCCCACCGCCCTCCCTCAGGTGGAAACCTGTCTCATCTCCAACAAGGTCAACACTCAACGCTCTGAGGTCACCAGGATTGTTGTTGCAGGAATCCATTATTGACGTGTGTCTTGGTGGAGTTTTTGTTGGGCGGGTGTGTTGGTGACCTATAAAGCAAAGATAATGGATGACACTTCCTTAGTGCCTCGTGTAATTATCCTCAGTGGCTGGGTTGCAGAGGTGAGGAAGCGCTGAGAGAGGCCATTTCCATCAGCACTCAAACAGCTCATTTTATGCACTAATGGACAGGGGTATCATTTATGAAGGGTAATTCCTTAAAGGGGGGGATCAGCGGATGCTAACGATCTGACCGGCACTCTGTCAGGAGCAATCTTTTGCTGGATGACATTTAGGCTGATACCTTTATGGGTTGATGTTGAAGGCTGCAACTAGAGCTGCTCAGACATAACCTCCTTCTCCAGACTCATTTCTCTCGAGTTTCACATATGACACAAATCAGCAGGAGATTCTCCGGTCAGGCCGTCAACAACAACACAGATATCTCCAGGGCGTTGGGGGGGCGGGGGGGCACAGCATGTAGTACTTAACATATAAATTTCGCTGCAGAGATTGGGTGTTTTTGGATTACTACACATCAACAGTGACATCAGCTAGTATAAAAAACAACACTTTGTCTTTGACATCTTTGTCTGCATCTTCTTTGTGGTTGGCACCTCTTAGTCATCCTTATCTTTTTTGAGTTTCTCCTTTCTGTTTCTCCTGCTGTATTCTCAAACAGGCTCATTTGGACATCATCCAGAATATTTACTGGGGGCCGGCAGGAAAAACTCCAGAGAATGTCTGCAGCAACTGACTCGGACTTTTGCGTTCCTACATGAAACCCCTGTGAATAATTTCAGGAGATTGTTATTATTATTCAACGCATTTCAGAATACTGGATGGTATATTTACAGTGGAGATGGTGTATCCTGCAGGAGAATAAAAACACTGCAGGTTCCATGCAGGCTCTGATTCCCAACTTCCCTCTGCTTAACACTGCATCTTACCTGTGAAATACAAAAACATGGGGAGCCCATCTGGGATGCTCTGCTCCCCTGAGAATCTTAGTATAACTTTGGAAAAGTAAAAAATAAACACATAGCTTCCTTATCCACCTGTGCACTTATTTATCAGAAATCCGACACAATTGCATGCAGACACAAACACACACACACGCACACACTTATTGTTGACAACACACACTCTCACCCTCTCACTATACCAAATTAAGGTCCCCACAGCACCCTGTAAACAAAAGCATAAATCGCAGATGCTTCTCCTCAAGTGCCTGACTGAAATTCATGGTTCTCAGCTCCACTAAATCACAGCGGACGAGTGCCCAGGGGAGGCTAGAAGGCTAATACACACTGGCCATGAATCCCATCAGCAGCGAGGCCGGTCCTATATGTCTAAATATAGTCAATTCGGAGATGGATGGGCCTAAGCTGAGCAGCCACAGGAGAGGCGAGAACACCTATATGAGGCAGAGCGTCTGATAATTGTACACAGAGTTTGGGGTGGAAATGTAATGCCAGGGGACAATTTGAGGGAGCGTGAAGAGGGATGGCACCCTTATGGTTAACACAAACACTTGAGTCCATCAACCTTAACAATGGGAGAGGAAGGGATAGAGGCGGGAAGAGGTTTTCCTTCTCTATATAGTTAAGGTTTTAACGACTGGAGGAGTGTGTGTGTGTGTGTGTGTGTGTGTGTGTGTGTGTGTGTGAGTGTGTGTGTGTGTGTGTAGCTGCCACTGAACTAAACACCAGAGTCTATTCAGTTTGTATTCCAGAACATGAGCATGCTATTTCCCTTTGCACAGGCCTCAGTGAAGTAACAACATGGAGTATTACCTCCCTGTGGTTTACTTCAGTGTTGCAGTGTCAATGCTACATTGCTGTTGTTCTGGGTTCGTACCTTCATTGTTGAATGCACTTGGTTGAAGTCGCTATGGATAAAAGCGTCAGCTAAATGAAATGTAATGTAATGTAAAGAATTGTTTTACAGTTGTTTGGCACTGGAGATTGATCCCACTCAATATACAGACAGAATATTAAGACGGACAATGCATATCCACTTCTTCTCCCTGTCTAGTAATAAAGATAAATTATCCCAGAAGATACGAACTCCGTCATCTTGCACAGGTGGAGCCAGAGTCTGCACAGTTGCGAGCAGCCAATCGTGAGTCAGTCTCAGCTGTCAATCATGAAGTTTAACCCCATTATTATAGCATCAAATAACTGATCTGATTAAAACCAAACTTACTTGAAAATACTTGAACAAACATCAATGAAATTATAACAACCAGACATGATTGAAACCAATTTTGAGAACATTTATTTAACATTCAACTTTTTAGTTGATCCATGTACCGTCCTTATTATATATCAAAAATGTGATTAGTTTGTTGCTGTGCTTTAGGATTAAAAACACCTGCTTAAATCTATATGTAGTATTGTTACTATTATTACTTGTGTCTTTGTAAATCTCTTAACATGTGGATGTTTCTGCATGAACAAGTTGAACAGCCTCAGAGAGCACCTGGCATGACTCTTTTCACGATATAGTTCTCCCACTCGGTTCATCCTTTGTTTTGGGATTTTGCAGCAACACTGATGCACACTCACCTTCCCCAATTCAAGGTGAGATGCTAAAGCTCAATTAAAGGAGCCGCAGTGTACGCAGCAGCATGTGAACATCTGTGCAGCATTGTTAGTAAATGAAAACTAATATCTCAGACATGGGACTGGAATGCATATAGAGCCCTATGTGCTCGCATTATGATTACCATAATCATTCCCTTTTTGTAATTAAGGAATACACCTTCTCTAAATCTCTGCCACTGAAAGCAACATGTCTTCTGTGAGAAGTGGTTGTCTCAGAGTTGTTAATCACACCGAGGTCATCTTTTTCACTGAGGCATCCGATCATAAAACACCTTTAGAAGCTGGAATCTCATCTGGGAGTCGAGCCAAAATAAAGGATATGTTTGGGCCACGTAATGCTGCAATAACACATCAGCAACTGCAAAGTGCTAGGCAAACACAAGAGGCTAATCCTCTGAAAGAGCAAACATCGGCGTCAACTTCGAGCGCAGCCAAGCATTTGCTAAGAAGGTAGGCCAGCTTCCCTGTGTACGCCGTGAGCCAGATTAGCTTCCCGATTCCACAAAAAAACATGTCTCTGATCTCCTCATAGCTGGTCTCAGACTGATAACCGCTCCCCCAAAATATAAATGTGTCCCACATCAAAGCTGCCGACGAAACCAATGAGCTTTGCAGGAGGTGAGGGAAATGTGTCTGAATATTAAATTCCACCCATTTACAGTCCGAACAAAAGATAACGAGGATCCCTGAGATGGTTGTGCCTCCAGGGATTAGGGAGAATTATGGTGTAGATAATGTTGAGCTTGTCGAGAACGACAGCTTGGATTTGATGAATCTGTGAATCACATGCAGAAACAGTGACAATGCTAGTAAAACATAATTCAAGGAATTAGTTATCTACAAATGAACAAACACAGGGAGGAACCTATTTAAGTTTGATTCCAGATCAGGGGGCGGATCTGGGATTTTTTCCTTACTTTGTTTAAAACTATGGAGAAAAGATTTTCAGATTTTCACAGACTTGCCAGAAAATATTTCATGGACCTTCATTAAAAAACATGCATGTTTAGGGGACTGATCTCTCTCAACGTCCGAAATCTGGTGCAGCTTGATTGGTGGGCCTTGGCAGAGAAGCGCGCTCCCCTGAGTACGATTCTAGTTAAAACTTTATTTGTATAGAACCATAAATAGACATTTAAAATAGATTTTGAGGCTCTTTGGGTGACAGAAAAACTAACAATAAGAAAATATAAGAAATAAAGCAATCAGAGACAAATGAAATAGATTACCAAAAAGCCTTTCGGCACAACAGCAATCTGTTGTGCTGTAGGTGTCATACATCTTTTATGTCTGAAACAACAAAACCTCATCCCATAATGGTTTTTCCATTCCATTGTCAAATCCTTCAAAGTCTTGTTCCAGCCAGCTGCAGCAGGCAGCTGCACCACAGTCAAGACTATTCAGCTGCATCCTTTTGAAGCCTGTAACCGCCTGTAGATTAGAGTGAGATGGATGCAGCATGAGGCCACAGATGGCAAAGCACGATGATCCTAATGTCTCTATGTTCATGCGGTGGCTGCGGTGCACAGTTTTGTGTACATCAGTGTGATGTAGAGTCTTTTCAAACACTCTAAGTGGAGTGACCTTTAAAATCAAATGATCCCACAGAGTCAGCCAATCATTCGCATTTATGGCTGAAAAATGTCAAAAGGTTTTTCATTGATCTGAGGGCCGCTGTGGATTCTCCCACTGAAACGTGACATGTGTTGATGAATAGCAGGTTCAAATCAAAAACATAAAAAGTGTTGAGCTTTCAAATAATTTGACACTAGCCCTGCAGTAGGCTACATTTTTCTACCCCTTCTGGCCGTGACACTTATTAAACAAATCATGTTAAACAGAACTTTATACAGTTTCAATTTAGTAATTATTTCATTAGACGGAGTAAATGTAATATCTGCATCACTGACTCCAAATATTTTACAAATCTTAACCCCTGTGTGAATAATAACACAAAATCAACCTTTACAGTGATGGTTCACTGAGAAATTAAAATTCACTCATTATAACAGCCGACATTCAGGCTAAAAACATGACGCTGTCTCGAGTAGAACTTGAATGTCTGAGACACCAGCTACTGCAATTCTTTTGGATTTGGCTGCAACGCTGTTTACCCCTAAAACTCAAAAATGAATCAATGATTTTTTTAATTTTTGGGCTAACTATCCCTTTAAACATCCGCTTTCTTAATTTTTTTGCACGTACCAATAATTTTATTTAGTCACTGAAGAGAATGATTCGAAATTATGAAATATGGTCTGAACAATTCTTTCTGAAATCCTGTGTTTAAAGGAGGCTGTAAACTCATCATACTCGAAGATGCTGTAGCCAACTGTGTCTCTTTGCTATATGGTAACTCCCCTTTTCAGCTCTGGCTAACTTGCTGGTTGATGAAAAACACATCACTACTGGTGCGCTCATTTGGAAAGGACTTAAATGTAACAGACGTTCTTCTTTTTCTTCTTTTTTTTCAGCTTTAACCTTTCCTATCTACATTTTCTGTCACCAGTGAAGAGTTTTTGCTCTTGTTCATTGAAAAGGTCATTTATGACTGTCAGGATGAGGCGCTGGGGGAGGGCACATGAATCATTCATAACATCAGATCTGCTTTTCTTCACAGAAGCTGAAAAGACTTTAAAGGTACAGTGTAAAAAAAAAATGTAAAATTAAAGATCCAATTTGTCTGGCACCAAAGACTGCACACACTCCAGAAAGGAAGCCAAAATATCCCAAACACACGAACACCACATACATCATTTTGAGCTTTAATATGCAAAGCTGTGAGTCAGTCTTTCTCCCTGTTTTTATAGAATCAAATAATTTATTAAAACCAAATTTACCAGGACGTAAACCCTGGGACAAACATCAGTGTGATAAGATCTCCCTAAAAGGACAGAAACCATCTTATTGACATAACTTTTTAGTTTGTTCCATTTCCCATGTGTCACCCATTAACATAGAAGAGGCAGGATTCAAAACCTATTTTTGCAGCCAGCCACCAGGTTCCTCTTTATTTACAGTCTCATTGCAAGTCACATACACACTGGGCTTAGACTAAATTTGTATTATTTATCGTCATATCATTCATATCAAAATTATTATATTGGAAAATAAAAACTTTACAAAACAAAGCAAAACAGAAGAAACTTTGTAACCTGCTGTGATCTCATGTATTAAACTCGGGTTTGTGTTTTACTTTACAGTTCTCATTTCAACTCTCATTAAGTTTAGCTTGTAAACAAATGTTTAGGATGCACAACATGCCAGGACCCTGTAGAGTCTTCCAGGGCCTGTGCCTGCTCGATATGCTGACGGATGCATATTCCTATTTATTACCAGATGTGGGATGTGCGAGTTCAGCCAGCAGACAGTTATTGAAGGGAGTTCTTGTTTCCGATCTCATCGTATATCACAATACACGAGTGCAGCTTCTGGGTCAGACGTTCAATCTTTACTGGATCCTAAGTTAAACTGTCTTTTCTGTTCGGTTCTAAAATGTGCACATCTTCACCCGACCCATCAGGACTCTTCTTCCCCTTCGTGAGTGCTCTCGTGGTGCGCCCTCCAATAAACCTTCCAACAGACATTAACCGTGATAGTAGTCTTTATAGGGGGAGATTGGGTTGGGTGGTGGTTTTATGAGTGCAGCGAAGCTTCCAGGTCAGCTCATAAAAGTGATCGATGATTGTGTATGATGGAGACGTCCTCAGAGTTGGAGGGCTCACACAGAGGGCGGAGACAGGAGTTTTGTGGAAGGCAAGTCGTGTCACATGTACCGGTGAGATCTGAGGATGGCCGAGCAAACATAACAGTTTCCAGTCTGGAGTTCAAGCTCATGGGTAAGATCGGGTACTAAACTTTGTGACCTTATTATGTCGGTACAACCAGGCACCAATTTATGTTAAATTAATTGTTAACAGAGCAACTTAGATCATCTGGGTGAGATAGTAAGTACAATCTATGGAGAGCCTATTCATGTCAGTGGTTGTTGGTATACATTAAGGATGTATCTGTCACCTTGACAGTCTTAGGTGTTCTGAATAGGTTCTTTCTCTGCTATCGTGATGTTTGTTGATTTACCCGGGTGACTGTGTTTGCTATTGGGTCACATTCTTTCTATTTGCACAACACCTCTGTATTAAAAGTATCTGAATGGTACTGGTTTCATGTCAATAACCAGCCGATGGCAGAGTCTTTCAGTGCTGCTCATATCAAGGTCAGGTATAAAGTGTTAACAGAGTGTGGAAAAACTCCCTTTATTCCCTGTGTATGTTACTGCTGCATTCAGAAAAATTGCTTTGACCATGTCAACTCGAAAAACATTCAGGAAGAAGCACATTCAAAGATTTGCTCATGGATTTATATATTTGATAAAGGATGTTTGTCATTAAATGAAAGTATGTGTGGATCAAATATCCCCACAAACTGTTGTACTGTCAATGGCCCTGAGATTTCAGCGGACTGTATCTTAAGAAAACACATAGATAGACAGATAGACACAGCACATACAAATGGAGAAAGTGTCTCCATCACTTTGACAACAGATGTACAGAATTCAGAAAAGACACTGCAAATACCTGCAACACAACCCAATACGCACAGTACAAGATTAACTCCACATCTCCACCTCCTCCAAGAATCCAGAAATAAAGCCAGAACACAGTCTGCACAGAAGCAATAAGAGATGGGAGCCATCATGGCAAAGTTCCTGCACATGAACTCACTTAACCAGCAGTGAGTCAGTGTCAACAGTCGATCATTATGTTTCACCTCGTTTATTGCATAAAATAACTAATTTAGATAAGAATACTGCAAAATTTGGGCATTAATGAATTTGCCATAATGAGTGTGATAGGGATTATCTAAATGACAGAAACCATATATGATTAATTTGATGATTAGATCGACTGTTTAGTTTGATCCATGTCCAATCCGCTAACATGAAGGAGATGGGATTTTTTGACATGTTCTTCAGCCAACCACCAGATGGCAATCAAGACATTTTGGCTTCACTTTTCAGGGGCCGTCTAGTTCATGTTAGAAAACATATGTTGCCAACCAAGGTCTCAACCAACATGTCCCTGGTGATCAGGAACTCTCTCAATAATATATTTGTAAATACAAAGCAAATAAAAAAAGTTGTTCGCAATATCTAAAAACCCGTTGTGACAAGAATCAGAAAGCTGTGTGTTTCCATCCTCTTCAGGCTTTTGTACCTCATATAACCACACTACAGTTACAGCCTACAATCACCTCCCTGCAGAGATCCACTGAGCAGCTCCTGTGACAGTTTGGAAAAATTGGCTCAATTTTATTTGAAAGGCGAGTCTCTTGCTACGTGCATGCAGCCACTCATTCATTTTTTTTTTGCTCAAACTGTTTTGCCTCTTCAACAGAGAATCAAATCCAGAAATTCATATTTTTTGGGGATGTCATGAATCATCACTAATAGCTACACCAAGCAATACCACCATGCCACTGATGGCTTGAATCAGAGCACGTAGGATGGTTGAAAGGACAAAGGAAAGAGAAAGCTTAGGGTGCGTTTAATAGACCTGCCCAGCCAGCTTTGCTCCACTAGGTTTAACTGGAGAGACAGCTGTCGACGCCAGGTTGTTTGGATTACAGTTAAGAAAGGAAGGGAACGATCAAAGTGCAAGTGAGCTTAAGGTGTGGCAGTAGGAGGGGGGAGACCCAAAAGAGCTTGACTGTTAGCCTGACCTAGAAATACAGGGCAGAGCAGATATCTGACACGATTGTTTGTCAAGAGTGAAATCACCTCTGTGTTTATGATTCTTTGGCCTGTTGTCCGGGACATGTCCTGCATGAAAATTATACTGTGTATTAACCTGTCAAATGAACGGTAATTCATAAAGAGCTGCCTGGTTTATGGCGAGAGGTTATTGCTCCAAGCGCTCATAAATCTTCGTTAGCAACAAGGTTTTAGACGTGAGACAGTTTTTTGAAAAGCCAACAAGCTCTGCTGAGTGTAACAAGACATGTCTACAAAGAGAGTGTAAAACCGCTGACCCAGGTAAGAATTATTGAAACATCTTAACAGGACCAGTGAACTATCTCAGCATTACACAGCATTTCTCTGTTGGTTTTGACAGGCCAGTAACACCAGCAGCAGCTCCCATCGCGTCTGAGTTATCTGTGAGAAAATGAAACAGTAAACGTTTCTTGACACGCCAGTTGGTGCGACTTGGACACAACTTTAGTGATGAAGGCAGGGTCATAGTGTGTTTTGGGACTGAGAGCTTCAGACAGGCCATTCCAGCCGGGGGTGATCAGACTCTAAACCCTCTTGGGCTAAAGTCACCTAGACACCTTTTATGTGATGTTCTTGGTGGCTCTACCTGCCGCCCGCCTTTATGGGTTCACAGCAGGCCTTCCACGGGTACCTCCTATATGTCCCAGCTCTAGATACTCTTTTGTGTTTGTGGGCCTCTTCCATCTGATATTTACAACTTGCCTGGAAGAGTTCATATATACAAAAGGAATAATATGCTCGGTACTTTACATTTCCTGAGAGTCATTCTAGCCGTTTTCAGACATGACCTGTGGATAAAATCCAGAAAATTGGGTCCGAACTTTACTCTGACTTTGCATTTCACAGAGTTCAGTACATGCCGGAAATCGGACTCGCTGTCCAATTACTTCAGTGAAACAATCTTAATGTCAATGCCAATGTGTTACTTTGTTGACCAAGCGCATCATTGTGAGGCGATAAAGAAACGAATTGTGTATATTTGTACAACACAGCTGTTTCTTTTTTTAGCTTAACTAAAATAATTTGTTCCCACATAAAACCTGGAGGCCTCTGTTCAGTTAGCACAAATGCCTCGAGTGACATTTGTAGATGGAAACTTGCAACATGTTCCCCGAACTTTTTTAGTTGAGCTCTTGCACATGCAGATTATGTTCTTCAAATCGTGTTGAGGCTGAGCGTTAGTGGTGCTTTGGGGGAGGGGTTGGGTTAACAGCTAAAAGTCTCAGCTGGAATTAGATACGCAGGAATTATGAATGCTGCTTGTACGAGAATCTTCAAGGCTCTGATGCAATGGAAGATCAACTGCTCATGTAATGCAGTAATCCCCCAACCGGTTCAAGGAGTCACTCTGTATCTGTCATTTCAATCCTCACGTCTTCTGCCGGTTGTTGCTCTAGAAAAATCATTCATGTACTGAGCCGAGGAGTATTTAGCACCGGTGGAAATTAGACCATTAACCTGCATTTTAGGGCTTATGTATCTAACTTCAGCAATTCCCAGGCTTTAAGATGTGAGGTTTTCATCATATATAATCTGTGGTTTTCACTTTACTGCAACAATATCTACAGGACTAATATTAGCAACAGGTCCGGAGAAGGACTCAAATGTAACTGGACTCTCATTAGCGCAGAATTACTGTCGGACTTAATTTAACAGATACTTAACAACTTCAGCGGTTTATTGCAAATCATGTTAAATCCACAGATAAATCTCAGCATTATGGGTAATCTGCTCCCCACAGCAATTAAGTACAGGATAAAACTGGACACACTGTGTAAATAAGCTGCAACGCTGCCGTCATTCTGGGCAGAGAAGGCCTGAGAGTCTGACAGCATGTGTATCCCTAGTTGCAATATGAGAGTGTGAACGGGTGATGTGCACAGAACCAAAGATGGATTACAGGACGGGCAAAACATGGACTTTCTCTCCTGTGGAGCAGTAAATGAAAAAAAATATGTAAATACAAATGAATGCAGACACAATACCTGTGTCTGGAATGAATAAATCTGCCAACAGATGCAGGAGTGAAAGCAATGACACTTTTGAGTGGTTTATATATAAATATAACTACAGGTAAAGATGCAGTTAAATGTACTTTATCAGAAAGCTACACAACTAATACTAAAGTAGAACACAGTCAAACAAAGGAAATACCTGCACACATATGAGTAGGTGTTTGTAACTGTGTGATTATAAATGCATTTATCAAAAACCAGAACTTCTCCTGATTGAAGCTCTACATGGAAGTTGGTGTGCAATCACATTTTGAATGACCATGCAGTCAAACACAGGGGTAATGTTATAAAATGTGTCTTTAATGGAGAATTGTAAAACGTAAAATAACGGTTGTAGTGTGTTATAAACAGTTAATGAATGAAAGCTTGTACATGATAGGAGGAGGGGTTTTAAGGCAGAAGGATGAGAATGGCGTGTGAAGGTCACACACACACACACAGAAGGGTTTGGCCACTCACCCGTCACTTCTTCCTGAAACAAGCTATGTTCGAAACAACACTGTCTTTCCAGTAGTTGTATGCATTACTGGCGCTTATCTCACTCTTCCATGATTACAGGACTGCTTCCCATAAACTGTCTAATGAACTATTCAACTTGCAATACGACACAATGAAACCATTAAACTGAGTGAGGCTGAGGACATGAAAGATGAGAAGCCCCCCCCCCCCCCGGGGCTCATGCCACGGAGTTTGAACAGCATCTAACAGACGTGACAATGTCCTGGCGAAAATCAATGTGAGAGCCGAACGCAGTGAAATGAAGCTGCAACACATCAAAGCTCGTCATACAAGTCTCTTCTTGTGGCAGCATGTACAGCTTCATGAATAGGCCTTCACGCCCCCGTCTCCCTGTTTCTTCCACTTTCTGTCACTCTTGCACGCTCTCATCTCTCTCTCTCTCACACAGGCACGCACAAAAACACTTCCTTGTCCTTAGTTTTCGACGTTCACTTGCCTTCCCACCAATCATTAACGTTCTGCACAAAGGGAGAAGTCTGAAGGAGGACATACACAGAACTGCCCTGTTGTTGAGGAGAGAGGAGGAGAGTAGGAGCACCAGAGAAGCGCTGGAGAGAGGCATCGATTCCCCCCGAGGTCAGTTCCACTCAAGTATAACAGAGTTTTAAGACTCAACACACATTAATCAGCCTGTTCAGACCAGTGTTTCCACCTGTTCATGATCACTTCTGATGGGACTGTTCTCCCTGGTGCAGTGAAATGCCAACGAGGTGACAATGGAGTTCACAGCACTACACATACTTTGGCTGTTGCCAGTATTCACTTTGACAACTCAAGGTATGTGACACCATTTCAAACTAATTCAAACTGAATGGGGTGTAAGACAAGAATAATAGGGTGGGATATTTGTATCGATGTAACAGTGTCATTAATAATATTGGCTGACATAAATAAAAATGTATGCAGAACTAAAAGTTATTTATTTAACAGATTTAAACAGTTTGATTTGGGTATTTGTCGACCTTTATATTCAAAAGTGCCTATTTAGTGTGTATTTAATTTGACTTCTTTGTCGTATTGTTTCATTATTCAAAGTTTTCTTTTTTGTTCACATATATCTTTAAAAACAAGGAATAATAATGAAAAATATCAAATATGTAAAGAATAATCTTTAAACCACTCAATAAAACTGATTTAAAGCTATTTTTTTAGTGTCTCACATATAAGTGTTTTATGAGTATATTAAATGCTTGCAAGATATCAAAGGCAAAAGTCCATGGTTAAGGGAGTCCTTCTCTTTACAGCAGATAAATGAAAGTGAGAACAAACAGAGACAAGGCAATTTTTTATATTCACATAATATCATAAATAAATTCAAGGTAAAACTTTTTTTAATTAAACTGACATATTTTATGCAATATTTTTATTTTTTAGTTGAATTAATATTTCTCTCTTTCTCTGCAGAGCTGGTGGGACTAAGTGTGAGTCCCCAGGTTACTACAGACTGTGGCCAACAGGTTACTCTAGAGTGCAAAGTATCCCCTTCTCCTACTGGACTGTCAATCAAATATATGGGGTGGTCCCACAGCAAGACATTCTTATGTTCCGTGAACAGTGAAGGAAACATTTCATACAACAGTAGCACAGAGAGGGATTTCCACTGCGAGTTTGAAGAAGGACGGTTGTCCCTCATCTTTCACAAAGTGCAGCCACAGCAGGAGAGCGGGAACCTGCAGCGCTACAGGTGCAAACTTCACTCCAACAAGGGAGCTCTGCACGAATACACAACTGTGGAGCTAGAGGGTGAGAGTCCACATTTATTCTTATTTAATCACACAGCGTTGTATCTTTATATCTATAAAACAGCTGGAGTGAATTTATAATAAGACTGGTTTCCTCAATTGCTGTTGAATTATTTAGTTTCTTTGAAGGTGCCCCGTGGAGTTTACTTTAAATAAAAATCATGTTTACAACAAGTGTTTCTTAAATCACGGAGTACCTCTAAGTAAAATGCAATAATAAAGCTCAGTGGTGGGGCTCTGATAGTAAAAAAAGTCCCATTCTATTTCTGAATAGAGATTTATATTATCAGCCATAATATTTGAGCCTAGACTCGCCACAAGCTGTGATGGTGTTATGTGCTCCTTTAGAAGCATCAATTCTGTATGAGGTCAACTGTGTTTCCAGAAAAACACATTTCATTAGTGACGTCAAGAATTACTGCACTACCCACAGTCCTCAGGTTGAGCTGCAATGCCTCTGATTGGTTGAGCTTGGTGCTACCATGGAAATGTTTACCACATACATGAAAATCATGTTAGCTACAATGGGATCATTCAGCATTGCTACAGGTTATGATACTTTTCACCATATGAAAAACTATACAAGACACAAACCACATTTATAGCAACACTAAATTAACAACAATTTAAATTCAACATGAACTGTGCTGGAAGTCCTTTGAAAGGATAATTTGCAATGGACTATGGGATACGTAGTTGCTTCACTGTTAAAACATTTATATACATTTGTAACTTTGCCTTTTTTTTGTATTCAGCTAGTTATATCATCAGGAAGACAACTTCTTCTGCACACACATTCATTATTTATAACTGAACACTAATGACTTATTAGAAAAATGACACAAGATGAACATCAAGGAAAATTAATTTGTCAAGGCTAATGTATAAAGCATCAATACAATTTATCGTTCATTGATGAAGACCTTCGTTGCAACTAGCAAATCATTATAAATGGCTAGAGTTACTTATTAAAATGCAGTTTAATGTACCAGCTGATCGAGTAGATCTGAACTTTAAATAAGGTTGGCGAGTGTAATGTATTTAAGCCTACATCATATTTTAAACAAAGCTCATCGTGCACTCAGTGTGTAAAAACTTAAAATATAAATTAACCATAACGGTCTAATAATGGAAGTGGAGCGAACAGCAGAATATTTATCTGAAATAAAGTGCAGACTAAGTGTAACGCAGTAAAAGATGGATGTACAGTTAAGCACAGTAAAGGAATTAAATGCACTTTCCATTACTGCTCCCCTGGGATTTGTTAAGGTTAGATACATCTGTGCGACGTGGTGTAATTAATGGATTCACATGCCTGAATAAAAATATCGAGTGTCCCTAACCTTCTGTTTATCAAATGCATGTTAAAAACTCTTCTCTGGTTCTCCCCTCAGATTGTGCTCGGATGGTGCAGGGAGCTGTAACAAGCGACGGGCCCTCTTGCACCTTCGACAGCGTCCACCCAGACGGGGACGTGCACTGGTTTCAAGGGTCCCACAACCTCTCAGCCGGCTCCATAAAGCAGAACACGACTAAACGTGTAGAGAAATGGGGTTGGCTGACTATCCACAGTGACCTGGAGAGGAAAGGATCAGACGAGCCATACAACTGCTCCTTGATGAGCAGCAAATCTGGGAGATACGTGGCCAGTGCTTTAATAAAGAGCCCCCAAATCCTAAGGCTGGATACCACAAGGGCACATTCACTATCACCCCCCAATGGAATCGGTTCACTGGGACCCGTGAGGATACTTCTGTGGATTTCAGTCTTACTCGCTGTAGCTCTGAAATAACGAAAGGAAATCCATATCATGGACGGTGATAAAATATCAGGGTGAGGTGGTGGTTATTAAGATTTGTTAAAGCAACACTATGTAACATTTACTGAGAAACAGCGCCACCTGCAGCCACATGAGGTTAGAGACTCTAAACTGTCTGATCGGTTGTTTGTCTCTGTATGTTGGCCCGGTGATAGGCTGGCGACCTGTTCAGGGCAGACCCCGCCTCTCAACCGATGTCATCTGAGATTGGCTGCAGCACCCTCCGCCACCCTCAATAAGATAAGCGGTATAGATCATTGATTTATCGACATCTTAAAAGTTTCCTCACAAACTATAAAGAGAGATAGACGCAGTTTTGTCATTAATTTCAAGTCTTTTTAAACTTGTCCAAGTCACGCATTACTTCTGAACTTGCTGGTCCTGATTCGGACTATTTCGATTGCCACCATCAGCCCGTTACTTCTCACAGGAAGTCAAGTAACACAAGTTACGCTGAGCAAGAATTGACATTCAGGGTGAGCAGCGGGAACAAGGTGTGAACCGTTGTCTCTATTCAATGTCAGTGAACCGTCAAAATCATTTTGAGGCTTCTGTTTTTAGGTTAAACGTTGCATGGTGTTGCTTTAAAGACAACAGGTAACAATGAGGTACTCTTTCTTTCAATGAACTCGGCGAAGCAGTAAAGTCCAGAGGTGAATTATTCTTCCAGTAAACTCTTGGCTGAAGTGACTGTGGAAACTAGTGCTGAGAGGTGATAACAAGGGAGCTGATTATACTTACACTGTATAAAATACACACACACACACACACACGCACACATACACACACACACACACACACACACAAACACACACATACACACACAGCAATCTACAAACAGGAGGAGTTATTTTTGGCTACTCTTTCGGTTTAGTCTAGCGCTATTTAATCATCTTGCCCCAGGTTTTACAGGAGGTTTACTTCTTTCTGTAAGGGTGACATGAACACGTCAGACGACAGGCGTGTCCACAGATGTCTGTGTGTGACTATGAAAGTAAAATCTGTCAAACAGGATGCAGACATCAAAAGTTGAGCTCTGCTGTAAATTCCCCTCAACACCACGACACAATTGTGTGTGAAATATCAATCAGCTGAACCATCAGGTTCGTGGGTGTATGCTGCCCCCTGGTGAACAGAGTTGGGATCAGTGATCTGTGGCTGCTGGAATGATGTGCTGTGATGCGCCCGCTGGGTGAATCAACACGAGGTCACCTGACTGCAGTGCACACAGATGCATCCAGGCATGGGCCTGACACACACACACGCACGCGCACACAAACACAAACACACACACACAAAATCACAAAAGCCTCTATTATTTAAGAATTTTTTCTCTTGTGAGATGTTAATATAATCAAAGCAATTTCGATGAATGGTCACACAAAGAAATGCTTTACACACTGAGTGATTGACAGAATTATTTTAAATGGCTGTATATGCATATATTTTTAATTATCTCATCAATCTATCCTCAAAAGAATCTCTTTGCTTTGTAGGCAGCTGTTTGTTCTTAGTTTATCTCCTACATGTTAAGAGTTTGATCTTTTATTTCATTAAAGCATGATCATTTGTTGTTGCTTTACTGAATATTTCTAATCTTTGTAAGGTTCAACGGTTTTTTTATTTGAGAATAAATTTGATCTGAAAGTGATGTTTACAATTTGCCATAATTGCTGGAAGGATTAAGACTTTAAAGAGGAATAAATATGTATAAAAAAAAACATTTTTAGGTATATTGTGGTTTTCTCTCTTAAATCATTTTATTTTTTGATGAGGCTTCCACTGTGGATTGGAGCTGCTTTATGACATTTTAGATGATCAGCTTCTGACAAATGAATACATGTAAATAACTGTGCATATAGTGAGTAACTTCCACATTTAAAATGTCTAAATAAAAGACTAAATTGGAGTAATGATTTTGCAATATTCCCTCATTTCTATTATGTCTGAGTAAAGAAAACAAAGAGCTTGATCAACAACATTATCCAGAGATTCATCTTAGAAGGAAAAGTTAAATGTGCAACCACAGACAAAACCTGAATCTGCAATGGGTTCACGTTTTTTGGACAGAAACAGAAATCTAATGATTTAACCAAATCCAAAATGATTAATCCAGACCTGCTTGAAGATTGATGCAACATGTAATTTCAGAGGTTTAAATTGTACTGAAAAGTGCAATTTAAGCTTTATTTTGAGCTTGATTTCAAAGAAGCAATCTCACCAACTGTTGAGTTCAGTTTGGTAGCCATTGTTTAGCTTTTGAAATTTGAAATCCACAATTTAAAGACAATTGAAGCTGTTTTTCTGATTACTCTAAGGACCATTCAAGACACAATTCAGAGCAAATGTTATAAATTGCAATTCTCAAAAGCAATTTGGAATATTCAGATCTGCAACTCCATGACAACCGCTCAAACCTCGTCTGCTGATAAATCATATATGATCACACGCTACATGAAGGGATGAGACTGGTCAGCTTCATCAGTGTGCCACAACAGACCTGTAACATCCACCTCCAACCACAAGAGGGACCAAGTTCCACACTTAAATCTCTCTCAGAAAAAGTGATTCCTGACTTTCTGTTTACCGCTGCAGGGTTCAAACAGGCCAAAGCATTCAGGCCTGAAAAGAAAAGCAATAATCACACTGTTATTCATACGTTTCTCTTTGTAATGTTTAGACTTTAAATTGTGTTGTTAGTTTCAAAGGAAATTCAGTTGTTAACTGATCATAACAGACTAGCAGGATTCTCTCCGTTTCCTCATGAGACTTGTTTCTGTAAGTGCTCCTGCTGCTCTGTTACATCATCTCTCCATGTTGGAAGTTTGCTTCTCATACAATCTGGCCAAAGTACACTGGGGGGGGGGGTCCGCTCTATTGACTGTTTGTGTGTGTGTGTGTGTGTGTGTGAGTGTGTGTGGGGGGTGTGTGTGTGTAGGGGCCTCAGATCAAGTTCCCATGGTAACTGAGAGGTGTCTTAGTGTGGCATCCCTGGCTTCATCTGTGTGTATGTGTGTGTGTGTTTGTGTGTTTGTGTGTGTGTGTGTGTGTGTGTGTGTGTGTTTGTGTATCTGGCTAATTATTCCAGAGGGCTGTTATCTCCTCTTTACATTGTCACCCTGACAGCCTGGTGGTCAATGGTCAGGTGAGGCAGCCCCATCACGTTATATCATACACAAGATCGAGAGGCTTTGGGGTGAGCGGGTGAGGGTGGGCAGAGGGGTGCACGGATCAATAGAGGCAAGATAAGAAACTGACTGACCGATAAACAGAGGTACACGACGGATGGATCGGTTAGAGAGGAGGAGAGGGCGGAGGGATGGAGGGATGAATGGAGGAGATAAAAGCCCGATTCTGTCAACAACCCGCAGAGATTTATGTAT
Source organism: Platichthys flesus (assembly GCF_949316205.1). Taxonomy (NCBI): domain Eukaryota; kingdom Metazoa; phylum Chordata; class Actinopteri; order Pleuronectiformes; family Pleuronectidae; genus Platichthys; species Platichthys flesus. The sequence continues at coordinate 13,332,540 of NC_084949.1, forward strand.
GACTGAGCACTGAGAGGCTGTTACCTAATGTTACGGTAAATGGAAGTCGACTCGGGATTAATTGTCCCATGCCAAAGCTTGTGTGCACAGTGATCAGTGCTGTTGGTGACAGATGTTGCACCAGGTCCGACAAGGTTTTGTTTTTCTTACTCTCTAATCAAATAACATTATTCAAAGATACATTATAATTTAATACAAATATAAATGTTAAGAGATCAAATATTTAAAATCCTCTTTGAGAACCTCAGGTAAGCACTCATCTTCCAGGATGGATCATGTTAGTTCTACCTTGCTGCGTTTTTACTGTCTAAAGGATCGTGATGTATGAATATGTATCTCCATGAATTACAATGTGAAAAGGATGTGACCCTGAGGAAAGGGTCACTCACAGCCATCTTATCTCTCGCTCCCTTCAGCTTCACAGAACTGTGCATCCTTTCGGCCACACATCGTTAGGGGTGGGTGGAGACCAAAACCAGAGCGAAAAGAATCTGAATATTGGACCTATACCTTCATCAGGTTGCCAGGGGACACAACTTACAATGAAGGGCAATGCTGCTCTGTTACTGCTGGATGAGTAATTAAGGCCATTTTCAGACAAGAACGCAAGAGGATGGCAGCAGAATTGGGTACTGACTTTATTCAGGGGTGGTTTAATGGGCTCCTCCCTGACTCATAACGCCTCACAAGTTTCGTGAATATCTGTTCAGTTATTTCTGTGTAAATTTGCTCACAGACAAACAAGCCGAGCAACAACTTGACAGAGGAGAAAACATAACCTCCTTGTTAGAGGTAATTATCAAAAGGTAAAAACACTTGTGTACAGTGTAATTATTTCATAAGGCTTATTTTGTATTAATGCATCAACATTTCAGCAAAACACTAATATTGACACCTATTTATTTAACTCATTTTTCATTATGTACATTTCTACCCTATATCAATGTATCATACTTTAAACAGCCTTGAACTAAATGAACAACAATAAGTAGAATATATGAAATATGCAGCAGAGTAAATATAGCATTCAAGTAAAAAGGAAATGTTTACCAAAGAACATAGTGTATTAGATGGAGAGAGTTTCTCTCAGTTGATGGCAGCAGGTTCCAAAGCGTCTACAATAAACTGCTCCAGCCTACACAGTACGTGTTAGTAGGTCACAGTAGCACCTATACAGCAGCGGTAGCTCAAACACTAAATGTACTATATGTTTGTGTATATGTGGTAAACACGTCTCCTGCGACACCGCAGGCGGCTTAATTAAACATTTCATCCCTCCCACATGCCATGAACACCATCCAGCAGATCAGAGCGCAGCACTGACTCAAGCACCTCCAAGGTTGTCAGAGGACAAACTAATCCATTTTGATCCAGACTCCAGAAAGGCTGTTTTACATAACAACTCTATAGAGAGCGATACATGAAGAACCCAGCGGGTAGACCAAGCTGTGGCTCAGCTGGGTTCAAACACTGAGAGGACGCAGTGTCTTGAAATGTAAGAAGCTACAGCAGGAGAAGGCGTTTGAAAAGGAATGAATACAAATATATCAACATAACGTCAAGCTGTGTGAAAATCCTCATGGTTGCATGTGAATGAAAGATGGAGCTATACTCCTCAGAAGACACCAAGAAGAGACGTCACTTCTTGAAGACGCAGTGTTTAACTCTTCTCCCAGGTGTGACAGCTTAGATGAAAAATGAGCCATCACGTTTCCCAAGTTTCCGAGAGTCAGTATCTTTACTCCAGCGTAGATACATGTCAGTGCACCATATGGCACCCAAGTCATTCCACAACAAAGGCTGAGAGCACACATGTGACAGCGTCGGGCCGTGAACCTTTTGAGTTAGCTCTACAGTGTGACAGTGAAAACAGGCAAATGACTGAAAGCTCTAATAAAAGGGTCTGCTGTTCAGACCGATTCCATGATGCCACAGATAACTGACTGCTGAGGCCTGTGTGTTTGTGTAACCTTGAGGCTTTGTTCTCACAAGAGCATTTCACACATACACACAGAACTCAGACAGCCGCCGGGAGATGTATGTGTTACCTCCGTTGTCCCGGGAGACGACACAGTATAATCCTCACGTGCCAAATCATTAACATAAAGCTTCTACATGAAATCCAGGTTTAGTTGTATGAAACTAAATACTTCAGACATCTAGAATAAATATTGTTTCATAGCAGAAGTAGCTTTAAGTGCATATCTAAGGCGGCGTGTGGCTCCAGGATGGAGATCTGATTGCTAACTATTTGGAAAGTCTGCGGTTCGATTCCTGGCTCCTCCAGAGCCAACATCAACAGCTGTGTGAAAAAATAGGTGCTGAAATGAAATGCTTTAGTGTTTGACTGCTGTTTACCATATGTTCACAAGATTTAATACATTCAAATTATAGGCTATAACTCTAGAATCTGAAATTACCATATAGTAATAGTAATGGTAATTAGTAATGTGTATGGTGGTGGAGTAGCAAAGTTGCAAGCAGTTTACACTGATATACCTGCAGAGAGAGAAAGGAATGTAAATTGTTTTTAAAGACACATTTTTAGCTTGTTCATTTGAGTGTGTTATACGTTTTGTTATGTATGTGAAAGCTGGGTCAATGGACAGTTTGAGGAAGGCGATGCATTTTCTGAACATTAGAGCGTGTGAACATTTTCAGGCAATAACCCAAATTGATATGGTAGACATATGTCTTCTTTAATTTCAAGATAATGGTTGGATGATATAATCTGATATAATCATTGGATAACAGTGGAGAGGTGGAGGCCAGAGTGATGAGGATACAAAGCTGACAGTGTTCCTGCTTGAATTTGTTTACATGACTCGTATGTCACCTATGAATGAACTGGGGACATCGATGTCATTGATGGTTCCCTACATTCTGTTCTGGGTTCACTCTGGTTCGTGTGGCGCACTCTCCTTTAGTGTGGAAACAAATTCCCAACACATTTATACCAACGACAAATTATGTTTTCGCTTCCTTTGATGAAACCAACAAACCTTCAATGTGCAAAACAGTAAAACCCAAAGATCTATGCATTAATAATCATAGGATTAATCAATCTGAATCATACGACCTAGTCTCTTTTGCTTACGAAATCTGGGAAGAGTGCATATTACATTTTGTCATAATGCTACACACTCACAAATCCCCATTTTTATATCCAACACAGTGGATCAAATAAACCTGAGGCACAAAAATCATTGATTTAGATTCAAGGAAAAAAATGTATAATAAGTGATCATGTGTATTAACCATGAAATCTCATCTCTATTAAACTAATGTTGTTTTTTCCTAACAGTGCTAGAGTCAAAGTGAGTGGGTTCTGTTCAATTAAGGCCTATAATCAGAAAGACTAACCAGTGTACCTCCGATCTGAGGGTACGATTGACATTTTGTTCAGGAGGTATCGATTGTTGCTCTATAGACAGTATTTGCCTCCTGAAACGAAAGCTGGAGAATAAAAGGGGAGTCATTTGCCAAGCAGGGAGAGTGAGGACAGGGGATAAGGGGTAAAGAAAATAAGGTTCACAGTATCCAACTGACTCTGGAGCTGTGCAGCTGTCCTCTGTAAAGCAAGGAGTGGTAGGGAATAAAGAGTTTAGAAAAAAAAAAATCCCTTTTCTTTATCTATTGTTTCTTAAAAGCTCCAGGTTCACAGCGTAAAATAGTTCTGCTTTCATCTGTTCGCATGAGCTCAGTAATTGTCGCTCTCACTCACATCATGAAAAGAAAACCAGTACATTTTTCAGATCAAAGCTTTGACCGTGTCTCCTGAGCTCTACCCTCACATGGAGCGGCTCGCTGTAGATCCAGGATATGAAACCTGAACCATTATTGATCCTTTCTGACTAATACGCAATCAATACCCCAACGTCTTTTTGTGTAATTGCTTATAAATGTATGAAACCAAACTAATAAATGGCCCAGTGGTGTGAGGATGTAAAGTATAAGAGAGCAGACGGAGTCAGACTTAAATCAGAACTGTTTATAGATCGATAAAGCCTCTTGTGCCGTGCCCGTTACATAACACAGCCTCTCTGGACGACTGTAATCCCCCTCCAACTCTCACATCAATGGGTCGTTTGTTATCTCTCTTCAAAAAGTAATTTCCTGGTCCGTGTCATTCACCTCACTCCCCGGGTCCGAGGAGAAAGGGAAGAATTTCTGGTAGTTTGTGTTTTTCACGTCAATCTTCAGCTCCTGGCGTCTTCCCTCCATTCTCCAGCACGACTGGCGATGGTCAATGCACGACGGGGAAAACTGGTGGCTGATAGACGTGGTTCATTGTGCTTGGAAAATTACGCCCAGATGGTCCTCATTACTCGATTCCCCCCGACAGCTTTGCTTTATGTTCTGCTGCCACTGTCGGGAGGAGTTATGTAACCTGGGTGTTTTATAACACCTGGCAACCCCCTGACAACCAAACTGGAACCCCCCCCCCCCCCCCCCCCCCCCCCCCCACTCTGCATCCTCACTTATCCTTGTAATTACTTGAAAGCCAGAGGAGCCTGCACCTGTTTTTTTCTGTTTAAAGAGGGAGTTCGAGGTATCCATTAGATCTGAGTGCACAGGCCAACTTGTGTTTTCCAAGTGCATCAGGGGACTTTGAAGCGATAGAGGCCGCGGGAGGACGGAGAGGTGGAGATGTTTGGTGGCTTCGGCTAAAGTGGTTTCTGATCATTGGAGAAAGGCACGACTGGTGGGGTCCCCCTTTGAAGAGAAGGGAACCTTAAATGGAGCTGTCTTACTCTTCAAAGAGGATCATCCCGCTTGGATGTCAGAGGCAGTGAAAAAGCCATTTTGAAATGATGCCATATTTTACAGTATACTAAATAAAAAAATCCTTGAGATTCTCTGAGATCAAACTTTACTTTCACTTCCCATCTGCTGCTAGATGACTCCCTCTTTGTCTTCAGATGGGAAAGGATATCATGAAAGAAGAAGAAGCAGAGAAGGTGACTTTTCCATCTCTTCTTTGTTTTAATTTTCCAATATTAGTTATTAATTATTTATATTCTTTCAAAACATATTAGGAGTTGATTTAAGGATAAGTGCAACTCCTGCGTTATCTCTAGCAAAATCTCATTTCAACAATACATCCCACACACACACACACACACACCTGGTGTTCTGGACATGTCAACAAGTCAGTGGGTAGAGAGGGACAACCGCGCAGCACAGAAAAAGCTTCTTAACAAGTGCTTACACAATACAACCAAGTGCAGCTCTTTTGCACGCACGTGCAAGACTACAAGATTGATACACATTGAAGTGCATGTGGACACAAGGAAAAGCAACAACACACACACCTTCACTAGACATCAGAATTCTGTTGTCACTGATTTAGCAGGAGTAAACGCCCTCATATGATCAAAGAGTCAGATTTCCTAATGATTTCTGATCGTACACGAACAAAAGACCTCAAACTTGTTTCATTTACCCGGTGATATGACACACAGACACAGAATGGAAATGCATATCCATAAGCTTTGATTTGTGGCAGTTAGCTGCTTTATGGAGAAATGTGCCACAGCAGAACTGTGGTCAACATCATCCACACAGTGAAGTGCTCAGATGAGACCGGACGTGACTCAAAAATAAATCCACTAAATCTCCACATGTAAGTAAAAATAGGTCATTGAGCAGGCTAATCACATTGAGTGGTTCAGCTTCACATCCTGTGACAGTTCATGCGTCACAGCCATAAAGACACAAAGTTATCTTCACATTGAAGCAGAAATTACATATCTTTCAGTTTTTCTTGTGATTTTTGGCCGTAGCACATATTTTTCAGTGTTTTTTGGAAATGTCTGTCTGATACAGAAACGCGGTCGAATGGACAAGTTGCACATCGGAAGTGAACAGCAGCCTCCTGCATGAAACTCCATTCCATGTTATTCAACATTCCTCCATTCAGCCCTGTCGCAATATCAATGGATTCTAAAGGTCAAGAAATGCAAATATGGTTCATTAATAAGAGGCTGCGCAGATTTGACACGAAGAGAGTAAATCTCAACACGTCAGTGAAATGTTGAAACTGCTGAAAGTTCTGGTTTATTAGAGGAAAGTCCTGTCCCTGTTGTGTCAGTCATGTGATTCATATCCCAAACTCGACCCCTACCACCTTTTGATGACTCTGCTGTTGTTAATATTCGCTTCATCCAGTAAAAAACAATGCAATGTATTTGCAGAAACTGTTTCGTAAAACATGAACAGAATTTCTAGGACACAGGTTGACGTTACTCAGTGTGAAGTTAGTGAACCTGAAGAAAAACAGAATCCCTTTTCATCAGCTAAACTCACATTTTGATATTTGCAGGTACGCGTCTTAGACTGAGACAGCTGAGCATTCAACTAGTCTGATAACTAGTGTCAACACGTGCACTTTTGCCCCATGAACCATTTATTGACAGCTCACTGATCAAATACAAGTCAAGAAACTGTCAATATTACCACAGAGCCAATGTTTGCTGCAGTTCACACTCTTCAGTCAGTGTCACATCAATGAGAGACAAATACTGGGTTCTACAAATACAGTTCAAAGTAGGAGCAGTGCGAACACATTTATTATTTACCTAATATAACCATTAGTGCACAGACAGGGGGTCAGGTGTTCTGTGTTTGCTGGGGGACACAAAAGCAAAGGCAGATATAAAGTGTGGAATTTAACTAACCAAAAAACGGACCTACGGCTCAGTGGGCAGGTGGAAGGGAAGTCGAGAATCCAAACTCGAAAACTCAACAAACAAAAGGCCAAACATGAAGCAGAACTGAAACCCGAAGGGAAACCAAAAAGGGAATCGAACCAACCAGCTACAAGTCAGCACGAGGGAAATGCAGGGACATTTACAGATAAACTGATAAAAGAGAGTGAGGGGCACAGACTGGGGACACTAGGGTGGCAGTGACCCTTGAACTCAAGAGTGACACATTCCAGACAAAGACAGGATGTAAAGTAAGAGATAGACACACAAGGAAAAAAGCTTCAAAATAAAACCCAGTACTAAAAAATGTATCTAAAATTTAAATCCCAGAATAAATGACCAAAGTATAAACAGAAAACCAAACCGAATATCAAAATCCCACCAATGCAATGTTTCAAAGAACAGGAAGATTTCCCAATTTAATGAAAGGGACAGAATCATGACACAGCCATGAGACCCCTCCCCTCGATGAGATGAGACAGTGCATGTAAATTTCAGACGAGATCCATGCATAAAATATGTCTTAAAGGTCAGTCTTTAAGTATGTCTTTAAAAGACAGTGGGAGAGCTGTGTGTGTGTCACCTTGTTTTGTTCTTCTGCCGCCCAGAGGCCCTGAATCCTTTACTGTAGCTTTAAGTTGTGGTGAAAGGTGGTTACGACTGATCTCATGTCATCTCGGCAGCGGCTGTGGCTGAGCTGTAGAGTGGTCGTCCTCCAACCTGAGGGTCGGCAGTTCGATCCCCAGTCTGATACATCTGCATGCCAAAGTGTCCTTGGGCAAGATGCTGAACCCTGAATGGCCCCCCATAGATTAACAAAGTGCTGCGATAGATGCACTGTATGAGTGTGTGTGTGAATGTAAAAAAATATTATCGTTTGTGCTTTTGGTTCAGATGCAGATTCTTTGTGCTGTGAATTTTTGATTAGGTCAAGGCATAATGTCATGGCTGCATAAACATGTTGTTAGGCAGCAGGAAAAAGCCCAATGTCAGAATGATCCTTCTGAACAACACAAACACAACAAACCTGAGGATAAAACCTAGCTGGAGTCCGTGTGGCTGCAGACTGAAGAGGACTGAAGAGGACTGAAGAGGACTGAAGAGGACTGAGGAGACAGGTTACTGAGACAGCTTCTCAAATTGTTCTGATATGCGATCAATCAACCCATCTGCTCTTTGCAGAGGCCCTGCAGAGTTCTGCAGATGGATGAAGACCTCAGAACTTTAGGTCATGGACACACAAACAAGATGAGAGGGCACTGCTGTCAAAATCCAAAATCCTCAGGGTCTTTGTTTCGTTTCAACGCAGAGTCACAAGAGGTTTTCCATTTGTTTGACATTTAATATTTATGTTTGATTGATGTTCAAGGACATGCAGAGGGATGCTGGAAGAGATTGTGTGAGAGCTTGTCCATTTCTCTCATGGTGACCAAAAATAACATATTTTTTAAATATTATATTGATAATATGATCTGTAAAAAAATGGTGCTTTATTATTCCAGGCTACTGTTCAGCTCCTGTGAATGATTCCATGGCCTCTCAGGCGTGTGAACAGTGTGTGTTGTTCCTTCTCTCCCTCTGAAGGAGATAAAACACGCAGCTCAGTTGGACGTCTGTCAGAGGAAAGACCCCTGCTTCTTTGCTTCAACATAACTAGGGATCCATCGATGTCCCTTTCATGTCAAACTCACAAGTGCCACGACCGATACGTCGGCAACAAACTGTGGAGGCGACTTGTCACAAGCGGTAACATCACACATTGTACGCAGTTAGATATTGTTACTGACAGGCCAGTTTTTCTTTAATGAAAAACAAAGAGTGCGGAGGACATACAATCGCCTCAAGGGCCCCATGAAAACCAAATACTGGAGAAGACACAGAAAGCAAGAGGTTTCAGGTATATGGAGTTGTTGTATCATTGTGCTTATTCATCAGTGAAATCGTGTTTTGTTTATAATGGTTATTCTTTATTTAGATCTCTATTAGCTGCCACTAAGGCAGCAGCGACTCCTCCTGGGGTCCACACACAACAAAACATCACATTTTAAAACAAGACATATCTCATGAAACATATAACATGTGCAAAAAACACACCTCAATAAATCGTTTTCAAAAGAGTCAAGTAAAAACTTAACTTAAGAATACACACATTTCATCCCTTCATGATAGTAAATGCATTTTTCTGTTTAAAACTTGATTTGCTTGAGCATGAATAAGACTTTAATCATTTAAGATGTTTAACGATTGATTAACACTTGAACATTGCTGTGAATCCTACACAGACCACATGACGTCATGAGATATACAATTTACCAAAATTCAAGCTTACAGTTTTGTTTGATAAATTCATGATGGAAGCGGATGAACTCAGGAATCAGCATCCAGAGGGAAAATAGTCAAAATGAGGCTGTGACATCATAGAAGCTGAACTGAGCAACTGATCAATAAGTGATATTGCTGCAATAACCCGAGCACTACTGCTGTCAGCTCTGTCTCTGGGCAGCTGGGCTGTTTTCCTTCTCTATCCCGTTTGTCAATTAAAAAGACTGGCACAGTGTTTCCATGGTGACAGAGGACTATCACAGGTATCATCCAAAGTGGCGGAGACCGAGAGAGAGAGACCGAGAGAGAGAGGAGAAGCAAAGAAGCATGGTAGCACTGATTGCTGCCCAGAGCTCAAATATGCTTAAATATGCAGAACAAACACACTTCTGCACACGTCATTAACACACAAATATGACTGAAATACACACAACTCTGCTCTTATGTCTGGTTTTCCAAAAGTCTCCAACCAGTGATAAAAATATTGGATCAATGTTTCTTTATTTATTTAGCTGTGGCTCACTTTTTTTCTCATTAGAAGGGCGTGTTCTCTCTCAACAGCAGACAGCTTCGTGGTGAAGGTGTGCACATTTTGTTTTTCCTCCAGAGTGTCTGTCAACCTTTGGAGCAGCAGGTGGAGCATTCACAACTGTCCGGGCTTACAGACAGTTTCCTCACACTCCAAAGACATCCCTGGGGAAACCTGCGTGATCGGATTGTCTCCCCCGTGAGCTGCGGAGAACATTAACAGGATTTGAGTGTACTCGCCCGGGGCTTGTTTTTACCTCAAGTCCTCCTACTAGGGAACAGCAGATTTTTCGCAGTAGTGATGGAGTTTTTATCCCCTTCTTTCTTTATTGGAGAGTGTGGTCTTTCAGTTTGAGAGCAATACTCTTTTCATGTTCAGATGTTGTAATGCTCTCGCCTAAAACCCTGGGCTTGCTCTCAGATGTACTCTATTCGTGCTGTGGTTTGCTCTGCTTGTGCACAAACTGTGCGCTTGCATTCAGATCTTTTGTTGCACATTTCCTACGCTGCAGCTTTTGCTCCTTTCCTGTTAATCACGCTGCTTCTGTGCACACATGAAAAATCTACTCTTGGATTTTTCCTTCCCGAACGGATAGCATATAGAGACAGGAAAACATAACCAATCCACAAAGTTTCAAATAAAAAGTTGTGAACTACATGTATGGTATTTGATTGTTTCTAGTGTGTATGCAGATGCAGACTGTAAACATGCCGTCAATTTTACATGATCATGCAAATAATTGTTCCAGCCTGTGATGAGCTGCTTGTCCAAGGATTTCCCCTTTTGTGTGAAATCAGTGGTTCCCATTTTGGTGGAGAATATGGTTAAAAGGGACATTAGCATTAAAATAGGGTCGTGCCGTACTTCTATTTCTGTGTGGACGTTCTTTGCGACACACGTCTACCCCTTATTTCTTGACAAGGTCTTGGGAAGGACCTAAATGTAATTTGTCAGCAGCCTCTTCAGGAGGCACAAATGAAAATGCTGTTTAAGCAGCAGTGAGATACTGAGCTACCTGCATTTGCATTCTGAGCTCAGTGGTTGAGGTTGAAAGCAGCCACCAATTTCTGTTTCAGCATTATTTACAATGAAGCTCAAAGATATTTCCCCCCGTGTCTGTCACAATGAATCCAGCTAAATCTGAAGAGTGTACCTAGAGTGAGCGTTTAGACTTATTGTTTCAGTTCCTCAACAAATTCCTAGATATACACATCACAGTAACACATCATCGTAATCACTAAGGCTACATCCATACCACTACGTTTTTGTTTGAATACGACAATTCCTGCAAGACTACATTGGGACTAAAATGACCAGATTAGCATGCAGTTGTGTGACCACGTCATTGTTTACAAACATGTTGTTTCTGCCGGTTTTCAAGATAAAAAAGGTCCAGCAGTGTTTCCAAACTTCTCAGTTTTTAGCGGCTTTAAAACAAAAATAATTTTAGAAGAAATAAGTGATGCATTTTTAAATAAAAACGTAGTTGTGTAGCAGTAATATTGTAATGTAATGTACCTCAATAATCAATTATACTGCACCAGTGACTTCAGACCACTTTTTTGTTGGTGATCAGTCTCTGCTTCCTCAAGATAGCAACACACAACAATGCACCTGACCACACTTCATCTTAAGACCAACACGCGCACACAGATGTGTGTGTTTCCTATTTAAGACAACGTGGTCTGAAACTAGCAAAGACACTCAGCTCTAAGTATCCTGCCATTACTTGTTTATTCCGCATATTGTGACCAAAGCAGGGAAATACTGTGGCAATCATTTTTTGGGGTTTAAAACACAAAATTGTTATTGTGATTTAAACCACTAACATGTTAAGCGTCACAGAGAGGGCTTCAGCCAGTCGCAGCTCTCATGGATGGATAGATGGATGGATAGATGGATAAATGGATGGAGAGATGGATGGAGAGATGGATGGATTAGGCATTGAAAGATTTAGTATTAAATTCAGACATTTGATTCTTTAATAATCCATTTTTTCAGTCTTTTAGTGTCAAACAGAACTCTCTGTACATCTTTGGGTTTACAACAATATTTTTGAGTCATATTACTATTGTTCCATGAAAAGTAAGTTTTGGCATTGTTACAAAGTTGAATTGACAACACACATAACTAATGGTAATTTATTAATTGAGAATATTGCTTTGTAATTCTCACACATGAAAATGCTCTACATGGAAGAATATTCAAGTGCATGCGAAATGATGTCTGTGTGTGAATGAGTGACAAAGCCGGAGGAAATGCCATGGAAACCGATGGCGGCTCAGCCGGGCTCATTACCTCTCCTCTAAGTGAGGAGACGGAGAAGCAGGTGGGGGGTTGGTTGGAATAATAGGTAGGAGACAAGATGAAGAGGAGCCAGAGATGAGTGAACGAGAAAAGGGCGAGGGAAGAATGGGAAGAGATGTTAAAGTTAAGACTAAGAGAAGTGAGCGGGAGCGAGGGAATGTATGTAATCGATATTCCCTCGGCTTTGTTCAATTTAAGGATCCAAGAAATGATCAGACACTGTGCACTTCACCTTTTGTGGCTTTAGTGGGTCTTCTATCAGGGAGAAATTCTTATTATATAATGAGTTTTTTTTGTCAGGCTCTGACCCTTGGATACATCCTGTGTAGAGAATCGAGGGGTCGAGCAGTGACAAGCGAAACAGCCTTATCATTTATGAAGAGAGATTTATCCATGGGGAAGCTGCCAAAGTATTGATTTAGGAAACTACAGTACAGTGTACTCTGGGCTGTACTTTGAACTTACATAGCCATATACTGTAATGATACTCAATCTTTTCCCACTATAAATCTGCTTTCCATTTCACCAAAGTACTTTCAGAGATACATCCACTAGGATGGACCACGCCCCAACGATGTAGCGTTAAATCTTTTGAAGGATTGTAAGGCTGTATTGGATATTGCGGATGGATGAAGGGGCGAGGATGAAGATGGAGGAAGAACGTCTCTGTTAGGCTGGCTTGGGAGGAGATCCTGTGGACTGGGTGGATGGAGACTGTCAGATATTGACCACTGGCTTAAGAAACAAATTCAACCAGAGGGGGAGGAACGAGCGAAAGGTTTAAAGAGGAAGAACAGCTTCCCGTCGGTGTGCATGTTATACAAACCAACCAATGTCTTGTGTACCATGCTCTGAGCAAGTGTGACAATACAGCAAGAGATTTGAGTCTCGTTCCTCGTGGTCAGAGTGGGATTGCAAAATTTGCCACGACAGTATATAATATATATAATATATAATATGATATATTTGAATATCATTATTCAAATAAAGCTATCACTCATATATTTACTAACATGAATATAATTTAATACTCTGTTGGATACACATAGAGAGTTAACTGGTTTTGTGGTGTCGCAGACTAACGATGACTATTATGAGAGAAATGTGGGAATCTTTGAGTGTCAATCAAAAGTTGTGGTCTTAGATTGGACTGTGAGAGTAGTTAAAAGAGTTTTGAAACATTGAGTAACATGGTGATTCGTGAAAATATTGACACAGGCACATATCGAGAGCCGAAAATGTGACAGCTGCAATGACAAAATCTGAAATGCCCTAAAAAATAGGAAACAGTACGATTTGTAACCGAACCCTCTATTAGACCCATCTTACGTGGTGTGACAGGAAATGAGCTTGAAATACGATGGTTACATTGGCCCCTTTTGATGGCACATCCAAGTCTGTGTCAGGTTTTAACATTTGAGAAAAGTTATACAAAGGTGGTGACTCTGGAGGAAGCTGCATGGAGTCTGATAATGCTGCCTCGGGGGAAGTCAGTCTGATAACGTGTGAAAATGAATCTCAGCGGGGGGCAGTAGAAAGAAGTGAGCTCAACCTGACCTGTAAAGTTGGTGTAATACCCCTTTAACAGGAAGTGAGGCAGGAGAATGACATGATGGGTAAATTGTTTCTATTTGCCAAATTGCAAATTTCATGTAGATAATAAAATAAGATAAGATAGGACTTTAATAAAACAGAAGGAAATTAGTGTGCCAGAATTACAGTATCACAATAAATATTGGAATACAGTGAATAAAACAATGGATTATTAAGTCTAACACATAAAAGAAAAAATAAAGTAATGCAGAACCAGTGCCTCGTAGAAATAACAATAGAGAATAAAATAAGTAAGTTACTTGATACATTACACTTTTAATATGGAATATTTCACGTGATATTGAACATATGCTATCGAGTATGACCATATACTAAATAAATTAGATGTCCATTATTTAGCCCGAATTAAAATTTCTCATTTCCAGATGAGATCTCTGGAAACCAATCATATATTTAATTAACATTGCAGATTTAGGTAGTTCCAATACCCTAACAAGAATGACCTCAATTCTCAAATTGAGGTCAAACCCCGGTTTCCATTCCACACAGGTGGGATGTCGTCCATTTCCTGTGAATAGTCTCTTGATTGCTTTTTATTTTGCCTTTTGGGGCCAATTGAGGGACTTCTAATATGCTGTGGCTTTTGACCAAAATCGGGAGGATGCTTTTCATCCCACTCTGAGTTCAAGTGACAGAGGCGAGAGAGCCTGGTGTGATTCAGCTCTGTGTGAAGACACCAACCTCTGTTTTGTTTTCTGTGGGAGCCCTCGTCGAAGTACTCGCAGCGTGCGCTTGTTAATTTCGGAGATGGAGCACATGAGGACAGGATGGAGCTGTCCTCTGGTTAACTCAGCTACCTTCCACCCCATCTTTGGGAAGTGTTCAGGATATTACACATTAGACATGGATGAAGCCTCAACGTGCACAAGGAGGGAGAAGACAGAGAGAAAGTGTTAACAGAGGAAGGAACGAGAGAGGAAGGAATGAGAGGATGAGGTGAGGGCGGAAGGAGAGAGAGGTAAATAGGATTAAGTTGGACGACTATGTTTTGGTGTGTTTGTGTGTATTTGTATGTGTATGTGTGTGTGTGTGTGTGTGTGTGTGTGTGTGTGTGTGTGTGTGTGTGTGTGTGTGTGCGAGCACATATCAGGATTCCCCTCGGATATATTCTCCATCTTGTGTGCAGAAAACCTGCTGTTCTGTTGATGAGGGTTTTCAGAATATCAGTAAGGCTCCAAGATCTCTCAGAGAAGTGAAGAGTAGAGAGGTCCTGTGGGGCAGCTTGCTGTCAAGGACAACATCAAGCTCTGCAATCTAACCTGATGAGAAGCTTAGTGAAGTAAAGCGTTGGAAAATGTACAAACCAACTTTGGGGATTTATGTCCCATCTGATGTGATTCAATGCAACATCTTGTTATATGCGTCTCCTGCAGCATTTTAAGTGCAGCTCTGCATGCAAAGATCACAGATATAAATCTTTATTAAAAGCAATCAACAACAATAATAGGCAACATAAACATAACTACACACAATATTTAGTAAGTATATTGCAGCAGAATGCTCACCCCTGGTTTGTTGGATGAATAAATTGATTTAGTTAGTTGAGAGGATGTGGGACGTCATCATCTACAGGATGTTCATTTAATATCTTTTTAATATCATAAACACAAACAGACAATACAACACAACAGCTCAGAAAGGGAAACAGGAACATTCACAGACTCTAGAGCCCACCCACAAAAGGATGTGCACAGTAAGAAATCTTAATAATGCTAAGACAAAACATTTATAACAGTAAAACGATTTTTTTCTTTTTTTTGTGGAAGCAGGAAACAGAAAAGACTGATTTAGGTCCATTTCAATGCTTAAAGCAGAAAAGATCACATCTCGTGTTGATTTAGTCACACAGCAGTGTCAGTCATTTGTGGAGACGCTCAAAAGTGCGTGTCAGCACCGAGGTTCTCATTAGCATTCATCACTGAGATTAGACTCCGTAGCCGCTGCACTTCCAAAAGGTCCCATATGGCTCACTTTGCATCCTCTCAAATCGGTGTGCACCAGCTGCTCATGCATAAACTGATAAGGCTGGAGTCAGTGGCACACTTCTCCCCGGTATGTGACATCCAGCTCATCTGTCTGCTGTGACGACACGACGCTGAGAAACTACATCTGATTAGTGTGGGCTGACTCCTTTCACAGTTGAATAGGGTGTTATCATGAGATATTTACACACACCTTTCTACCAGGGGCGTTGCATTAATGTAGGCAGAGGGGTGCTGGGCAGTTCACACTACACAACTGGCTGTCCTGTAATCGTGAGACTCACAGTCGTTGTGATTTCACTACTTGACTGACAGGCGATGGGTGGTCTCCTAGGGAAACCCCCGACTCGTCCCCGAAATACATTTAATCACAAAAACACCCGCAGTGATTCCTGGTGATCGACCTGGGCCGACCCAACCTGCTCCAGGTGACACATCACGCTGGATGAGCGGTGAAACCATGTTGTAAAGATCAGAGAATTTCTCAGGCCACAATTTTCTGTCCGAATGCGACGAGAGCTCGAGAGGGAACTACGCGAGCCTGTTGAAGTTAATGTAAGTTGCTCTGAGTTTGGATACCCTGCACGGTTAATGCTTGACATGTTTCGGTGAGATTCTCTAATGGCGTCATTGAAGAAATCCCACATAGCAAATGGAAACTACCTACAATGGCTTTGTAATGTACAGGAGACAAAAACAACCCTGTGGTCCCAAATAATGAGGCCCTATTCCACACTTAATAACATTTTTAGGTTTAGTTGAGAACAAGATCAAGTATCATACTGTATGTTTATGGGGATGCGGGGTGTTAGGGCTCCCAGCTCCCTGTTGATCTGGTCCCTTAAGCGCCAATCGCGTTTGGGCATTTGAGATTAAATGGAGGTGGAACACACTGAAAGAAATGCATTGAGAAGCTTTTTGATTTATCTGAATTCATATGTAGATAACCGATAGTTGCGATCATCCAACATGTTGTCTGGATCTAAAACAGCTATAAGAAGTATCACTGTTTGTGTTTGGTTTGGAGAGGGTGTGACTCGTGGTGTAAAGGAACTTGTTGGATTGTAAACTGTGTACAAGCCTACCTGTCAGTAACACTGTGCTATGTAGAGGGACTAATACAAGCTGTAGAAAGTGAAGCCGCGCTCATATAAAGTTTGTGAACACACACACACACACACACACACACACAGTATTGCCAGGTTTTTCCTTTGAGAAGGAGAAGAAGGCAGTCAGATGCTGATGAGTTTGGTGAATGTTGACAGGACAAAGCGCCGCTCCTGTCGTCGGACCAGTGACCCAGTTCTGCTGCTGCGTGGGATCACCTGAGCAGCTGAGGACGAGCTGGAGAGGCACCAGTTTAACCATAACAGATCCGCTGGCCGTCAGTTTTTTTTTTTTTCTACGTCAGTTTTTCACAGAGAGAAGAAAAAAACTCTGCTCCCCCAAATTTTCCCTCAAGAAATTGATATTTTAGAATCAGGGAACAACCATTCGCTTTGAAATGACTATGCAGTGTATTACAGGGTTTATTTTTACAGCCTTACAGTGCCACGATGTTAAGATCGATTTTTGCTACAAATTCCATCAGTAAATTAAATCATCAATCTCTTGATTCACCCTCATTGAAATTCAAGTAGTCTAAACTGATGCCACAGTTTTTGACTGAGGGCGTCACTCAGTGGAGCACATACCTCCGCAAAGGCGAAACTGTTCCCTTATGAAACCAGATTTAAATTTACTAGATCCAGATTTTTATTTGGATCTGCACCAAATTGCACACAGTCATAAATATCAGTCCCCTGATAAAAGTGTTACAAAATAAAACATAGAAAAAATACCCTATCTCGCAATGTTAAAAAAGATTTAAAACAAATCCTGAATCGACTCACTGATCTGGATCCACATCCGAATTTACTGGTTTCTATTTCAACCCATACCACACCCTTTCACCAAGTTTAGTGGAAATAGGTTTTTGCTCTCATGCTAAAATGTTCGCTAGATTGTTGTAAATGTTGAAATTAAGATGGTGAAACCTCTTCAAAATACACAGCACATAAATTGTTAGAGATTGTTTCCACTGCAGAGTAAAATCCTCCTGGGATGTAGTCGCACCGGCATCATAAAGATTTACTACATCTTCCAGTAAACAAAACCATCTCCCCTCTAACTGGAAATCTGCTTTTTGAATTGTCATTGTGTAATTAGGGTCAACAGTTCGTCTGTGTAGTTGTTTTTGTGGTTATTTTATTGTCCTCCATATATGCAGGCTATAAAAGGTGAATTACGATTTGTGGAAACTGTTCTTCCAGAAAGGCCGACATAATATCGCATTGTGACCAGTTAGAGAAATACACAGTGTACCTGGTTAGTGATTACTTCTCTCACCTCATTGCTCCACACAGCCATTAGTGTTCAGTGGATCAGTGGTTTACGGCTCTGACCGGGTCAACATATGCTCTAACTACACAGATCTGTGTTCAAACACCTGCAGACCGACACAGGCACAAGTGTGTGAACCGGAGCACAGCTTTATATTGATCACATGATGGGATGAGAGGATGAGAGGAAGCATGAGGAGAGAAGTTGGGGAAGCTCCGTCTTAATGTTGATTTAAAGGACCTATACTTATTAATAATAAGAATAATAATTACAATAATGATTTGGTATTATTTTCAACAAATAATGAGTATCTCAGACAAGCATGCTGATGCATCTTGGTGCATGTAGATCTCTGCTGCGCCTGGGTCACGGGCACATGGGGGGTTACAGGGCTAAATGAAGGACAGTGAGACAGACAGAGGAAAAGAAAATCCTCAGAATCGTGCAGTGAGCATGAAACACAAGCCTGCGAGCAACAAGACCACGTACTTTTGGAGGGAGTTGTCATCTGCAGTGTTCTGACTTCCACTGAGGTGGATGAGCGGAGCGGACGTCTCACACAGAAATAACAAGAGGAGCTCTTGTTAAAGTCCTGTAGTTTCAACAGAGTCATTCATCAACAATAACACAGTTCCTTCTGGACTTTATGATGAATGTGCAGTATTACTTGAGATACAAATAATGCAGATAAAATATTTAAAAACAGACAATGTGATGGAAATAATAAAGATTGAAACAGGAAAATGTGCAAAATATATATATATATATGTGTGATCATGCATTTTACACCTTCATAACAATCATTCATATATATTAAATATCTGGTTTGTATGTCTGAACACAACTTTTAGGCAAATTATGGGAGTATTCCAGTCTAGCCCATAAATGTATATCATGTATATAAAGATGGACGATATGACTGCTCCCCAAAACTGAAGCCAAAGCTTCTCGATCGCATCCTGGCATCATGGCGGGGTGCAGGTTAGGTCCTACACACTGCCTCCTTCATGTTGGTGAACGGAACACGGATCAAGAATTCATTTTTCCTTTAAGTTTGAAGAATCATGATTAACAGCTGAGACTGACTGTATCCACGGGACCTCACTTCTGCGTCTCCATCTCTCACCGTTACTGAGCAAACTCTGACTCAAAATGTGCAACATGGAGGCGTTTAAACAGAGGATATTTTAGTTTCATTTCAGGATAGTGGGAGGAAGTGGAGATGAATCTTCCATCTTTAGAGACAGCCAGTGGTCTGAAACAGCACGGGGTAATACGTTGAATTAGTTAGATTATTAATAAAATGACATCTCAGAAGAAAAGTAATTGCGTCATAAAGACAAACGTATATTATAATTGGCTACATCAGCTGTCTTGATTCATGACAGATTCCGATATGAATCATTACGTGGGCTCACTGCTCTTTCATTGCTGAACCTATTATTAAACTAGACGTCTGTACTGCAATTAGCTAAAACATAACTGACAGTATGTGGTTACACAGGATGAGCTGTGACTCAATTCTTTCATTTTTCTCTCCCATCTGTTGCACATACGATTCTACACAATGTTTCAGTCCATTTCTGTACCTGTATTACACGGGACAACTAGAATAAGATTATTTATATGTACCTGCACCAAATTGAACATCCTCACGAATCAGTCCCCTTTAGATTCAGGATTTGTTTTTCAAAGCTACCCATAGTCGACACTTAAATCACGTGAAAAATAAATAACTAGGACTCCAGGTCACAAAGCTCTATAAGCAGCAGATGGCCTGTGCCTCTTGCAGAAGTTATGCTGAAAAACAGTTCATATTCCAGTAATATTAATTAGAAAGACATCCATATTCATACAGTCACAACATGGAGTCTATTGTCGTGTTAGACAGGTGTTTACCACAGGCAGTCACCGGGGTCATGTCGAGTGGATGTGAGTCAGCCAACAAGTGGATCAATGCTCATCCACTGCAAATCCTGCTTTTGGAGTCATTGGTTGAATGAGGGTTTGAAAAGAGTGTAAACAAAAAGTTCACACATTGGGAAAAAAAATAGAAGGCTCCACATAAATAGGACAAATGATCACAGCTTGGAACGAGGCGATACCGGTTGAGTCACTGTGTGTCGGCCTTGATAAACAGCAGAACGATATGATTGACAGGGATTGAGTGAAACACTGAGAGAGAGAAAGACTCCCGGGGAGGATTCAGACTGACAGAGAGGAGATATGTGAGCAGATGAGAGTTTAGGTTAAACTGCTGTGTACAGGTGTGTGTGTGTGTGTACCATCAAACCTCCATAATAGGCTCTGACAAATGAAACTGTAATATAAGGGGAGAAAATTTATCTTGATAATGGCTCAGCACAACTTCTGCATTCATTTCTTTCTAGGTCACAGCCACAAATTGACTTATCATCCAGGCCTACTTCAGACAAGAAATGTGGGACACTGTTAAGTGTTTGCTTGCAAATGCAAATGCATGTTCACTCTAATATAATCTGAAAACTAAATTAAGAGGTGGGTGGAGAGTCTTAGACAGGAAATGTGTTCACAAAAGAAGATGTTTTCAAAAAGAATTAAGTTAAAATTAAGATTAGCATGCCCATAAATACAATCACATAGAGATCTAGCACCCATGATGTCACCCTTAGACAAATCAAGACTGGGGGCACATTTCTCTATTTAAAAGATCTTCCAGATTCTGTTTTGTGCGGCTCATTAGCTGAACACCAGTGGCCAATATGTGGCCCGGGAGAATGAATAAAAAACCTGTATTGAGGAGCAGCCATTGTGCCGATTAAACGAGCAGTGCTACAATATACAAAAGAGTATGAAAAGAGTCATGTAATTATGACTATTTCAAGGATCCTCCCAGTTTTTAGGCTCAAATCTGAAAAGAGAGAAAACGGGTATCCAAGTGTAGGAGGAATAAAATGTAGGGCAACAATCTGAGGCAGGTTACACAACACATTCTGCTCAGTGGTAGTGGATCAGTGTCCCTGTAACGTGGATGATTCAAAAAGCCAAAAAGGAACCCTGTTTCAGAGACATGAAGACATCCACGCACACACATACAAACAACTGTACAGCAAATATTGAGTTGAAGAATGAGATTATGAGAATAAATTTATAACAAAAATAAATCATATTAGGCTATGCATCATTTTACAAGGGGAACAGATCCTTCTTTTGTCTTTGTTAAAATGATGAATGTGGAGCATCTTTCCAAGTTTCTATCTTATTATAGGTCAAAAAACAAAATACTCATGAGCACAACATCCTCATAATTATCAGGACTATTATTCCATGAGCTGCTCCATCAACAGTCAGTCAGTCAGACAGTCAGACACTCAGACAGGCAGACAAACAGACAAACAGTCATAATGGCCAAGAGGAAGTATTTTTTTTGTCCTTTTGGGGATTTCATCTCCTTTGACAAACATGTCCGCCACAATCTAATCTGCATTTGACTGGACTGTTGTCTTTCCTGTTGAACTCTGAGCCCGGAGCCAATTGTGCACACACCTGAAAAATCTGTATCCACCTGAAGGTAAAGATAAGATTGCTCTCGTCTGTCTACATCTCAGCTCCATGTGACTCTGCCTTGTCTTCCTGTATGTGTCACATGAGCCTGATGGGGGGATTTGGCACAGGCTGCCTTCCCTCCGTCAAACCACGAATGCGTGACATCCTCTCAGGTGAAAAGACACATTTAATCAGCGTTAAATGAGCTAAACTAAGTTTGCACCTATATATGGGGTAAACACAAAAATGCAGGACAGCAAATGCATAAAGATATTTACGCACATGTATGAATCTCTTAAAATGCGTCTTTCTTTTTCCATATTTTCTTTCCCAGCTTGCAGAGCCTATAGCATCTTGGGAGTCGCCTCTGTGATGAACCCAACAGGATGTGGCATGACTGATCATCCAACTGTCACAGTGCTGAGCCCAACGCACACTGACAAGCCATCTGACTGCTGCTGACTCACACGTGCACACAAGCGCCTAGACCCTCACACGGAAAGGGATGAAACACCGAACCTATACTTCCGGGCAGGAAATCTTCAGCCATCTCTTTTTGAGACGCAGCAGGAAATTATTTAAGTCAGAGATTTTAAACCTGTAGATTTAGCAGTGAAATGAATTCACTCTTTTTGTCAGGGATAAAAAGTTTGGATTAAAAAAAAATCTAGTGACGACACGGTAACAGTGACTCTGTGCTGAGATGTTTCCTAAAACAAAACAAGCAGACACCTCAAGATACACACTTGTGTGTGTGTGTGTGTGTGATCCAGGTATTACTCACGTTGTGGGGACTTGAATCTGTTTACACAGTCACATTGTGGAGACTTTTCTTCCTCATGGGGAAAAAGTCCTCACAACATAAATCATGACATTTTAAGTTGAAGAAACGTTTTTAGGTTTCAGGGTTATAGGGTTAGGCAAGTAACTACGCTTACGGTTAGAATAAATCCCTCTAACAAATCGATGTACGTCAAAATAGTGCCCTCTGGGGTCATGGAAACAGATGAGTGTGTGTGTGTGTGTGTGTGTTTGTGAGTGTGTGTTTTAGCAACAGACTGATTATAGTTAAGGAAACATTAACATTAACTATAATCATAAGGAAACATTAACTATAATCAGTCACAGGGTTGATCTGGTTACTCTTAACTTCCTGATGTCTCTCCATCCACTGTGTCCACACTATGAATGAACACAGAGAGATAACCTGAGCTTCAACGTTTTGATTGCAGTCCACTATTTGAGAATTTTTTTGTTTGGAACCAAGATATGCCACCTTGTTCTAATCTTGTAATGTTACAGAAAGTTTTTTTTTTTATTCTAGATACACATCAAAATGGAACAGGCTCTTCCTTGGGTCATTCACCACCCTGCCATAAAATGTCATGGACATTGGTCAAGAAGTCTTTGTGTAATGCTACTAAAAAACAAACTTGGTGATAGTTTTTTACCTCACCTTCTCCACTTTTCTTGGTAAATAAGCCCAAAAAATCATTACATGTTTGTTTGAACTTTTTCAAGTCAGTGAGAATATGAATAGAGCAGTACTTTATCACAGGCACTATAATTCTATTCAGCCTTGCATGGGAGTACTCAGTAAAAACATTTATTCAAATGCCCCCCTTTTGATTTCTGTAATTTGCCCTGTTCAGTCTCAAAATGATTCCTCCAATAAGGAATGTGTTTCTCATCAGTGACTCCTTAATCAGCAGTTTTTCACTCGTCTAATGAGTCGTTTTTTATTCACTTAGGATATTAACACCCAGCGACCCGGAGAGTGCCACTCAAAACTCATTTCAAGGGCTCTGAGTCAACACTTCTCAGATTAACAGGATTACTGAACAGAAATATAATATTTCCACCACTGTTTCCGACAATCCCTGCAGTGCTTCTCTTTTCCCAAATTGATTTATCTCCCGAACACGTTTCACTGAATCAGTATTCGGCCGTTGTATCTGTAGAAAACCAAATATTACCATAATGCATATTAGTCGTATATCCAGGCATGACGGCTCACATACCAGAACCTCACATCCACACGATACGAGTATGAATAATTCAGGCCAATTCATTTTTGAATTTTCTCTGTTGATTGAAAAGATGCTGTTAAAGCACTATGGATTCCGGCTTGGTTATTATACCCAAGAGATGCATGTACTACGCTCGGGCAGCTTATTGCACTGTATTGGCCGGGCGGAGGGATGTTTGCTCAATAAAACTCCCTGGTGATCTTCTGTCAGCCTCTTTAATCTTTCTGCTGAGGTGCTGATCAAGAATGGGCCAGATGATTACCCTGTGAGACTCAGAGTTTTTGAAACGCACCTAGAGGAGCTTTGTGGTTTGGGATTTCATGATACATATTTTAAACTGTTATGGCTTTCATCAAAATGGTTGTCAGTGCGTCATCATTTAAGCATTTGAACATAGTTGTCCATGTTTTAACCCACAAGAAACCTAAATGTCGGTCACACCTTCATTTCCTCTCGGATATGGCAATTCTGTCTTCACCTGCCTGAGCCGACGTAAATAAGAGCTTGTCCAAAACACAGTAACCAGACTCCTCACCATATCTGTTAAAAGAGAGAATATGATTTGTTTTCTTTTCACTGGCTTCCAGCAGATTAAATTGATTTTTAAATGTTCTTGTTGACTTTTAAGGATGTTCTGGACTTGTACATTTAAGATCTTTGACCGGGCCCCACTCTGTGGACCGACAACAATCTCCCTGAGGAGATCTGTCAGGCAGACTCCCTAGTTCTGATCATACCATCAATTTTATTTAATGACGTTTTATTAATATCTTGATTTTACTCTGTCTCATCTGTTTAATTTTTTATTTTTGTATCCTGGCTCTTCAAATTGCTTTTCCAATTTTAAAAGTTTCTCATTGTTTGCTTTTGAACTGTCAACTATTATTTGCACCTTGCGGTGCTTGTAAATAAATAAGTAAATAACGTTTATTATTATTATTATCGTCATCAGATGTACAAAAATAAATTATATATTGAACGTTTCATTTATCAGTGTAGGGACTGTTGAGATTCAGTGCAACAAACTATTTCGACAAACGTACGCTGGAGAGAAAAACTATTTCAGAACTTTCAATGCTTCAATATCTTAAACATATAACAGAGCGACTGAGGCTGAAGGAGTGTGCACAGCCTCAGGAAACAGCCCGTATCTCTTCGAATAAGAATGCCTTGGGAGGGCAAAAGGGAGAGCAATGGTCAGAGAGCACTGAGAATCCCTTCAGAGGTGAGATCAAGCTTCAGCGCCCTGAATCCCTGAGCAGTTAAGACGCAGGACAAATGGAGCCCTATAAATAGAAAGATATCCTCAGTGTGACCTGCAGGACACAAGAGGAACGAGAATAGGAGAAGGCTTTTTTTCGCTATGAATTATCTCCATATGTTTCAGTGTCATGTGAAGGGAAACACAGAGAGGGCAAACATGTGCCACACTGAAAATGTTTCGTATATGAACTGTATAATTATTACACCAATGTGAATCCATAAATCACCATAAAGTCTGACATTGGCAAACAAGCAAAACTGAACTTTGAACATAATCAAGCATAATTATAATTTAATGACTGAATAAATTGAAAGACAGTTTTAAAGTAAATTCAAAATGTATACATTAAATAATTTATAAAAAAGGTAAGACTTTTACCCTAAAATGAAGTATGTTGAATTTGAAAACTTTTGGGGGGACTTTTCAATTCACATGTAAATAACGAAATACCATGATCCCTAAATAAACTACAACAAAACCTCTCCTGTCCTCAGCAGACGCAGGCAGAGAACACTCTGGTCACACTGAAGGTTGATTCACGTACAGGGCATCATCTATGTTTGGCATCTGTCAAATTTCAACACCATCATCTTGTGGCACCATCTTGACAGGATGACAGTGCAGAACATTATTTCCCACATGAATGTAGACACAGACGTTTCGGGCCGAGGGGCTAAGACACAGGCCACTTTCTATATATATAGAGCCATAGCACAGAAGGGGCTCAAAGCCGACAGCACATCGCCTTCTAATAAACACACAACAAACTAATAATAATCAACTTTATCTGTTCAAAAGAAAGATCTCAGGCTTGTACATACAGAGGTTAAAGCATCAGCAAAAAATGATGCGAGTTCAGTTTTTTACTCTATTATATATATGTTTTGAGTTCTCACCCTTACAAGAGATGCACTTACAATACAACAGACCTTTTCACAGCTAACGTGTCACAGAAGGAAATACAGAGAATCACGAGTGTGACAGTGAGCCTGACACGGAGGCAGCCAAAGGGAAGTGAGCCAACAAGTGTCATGTTATTGTTCCCTGTAAACGTCTCCTGTCTGTTCAACTACATCAGTTGGTCATCTCCTACATTTTTCTATAGTCAAAAGAAGCTGGTGGAGAATCACTGATTTGAGTTCCACAGAGACAGAGACTGCAGAGATTGTCGGTCCTCACACCGTTTCAGGACGAGGGAAGCCCACCACTAACATTCCTGCAGTGCATCTATCTGTGCTACTGCCCATCACATACAGCCGCCCCCCAGGGACACAGTGTGTGAGTGAATATTAAAAGTGTGCGTTCGTCAGACAGCCGGGGGGGGCACAGTGTTCCCTGGAGCTTATCGTAATTCCCCGCTGTTGCCTAACCTAACAAGGCAGAGAGAGTCACGGTCTGCAAGGTGTCGTTTAGTCTCGGTAGAAATTTAGGAGGATCACGAGTCGGGGGAGGGGCAGGAGTCCATCACAGACACCTATAGGCAAAGGATCGGATCTAATTGGACACCAAGGACGGCTGAAGGTGATTCACACAAGTCATGCATTGCCATCTGAGAGTGAAGCGATCTACGAGCCGCTCTCGAAGTGTGTTCAGCTAAAGGACAGATAATCCTAAAAAGGAATTAACAGAATTAACGCCACAGGAATATGATCACAGTTTGATCAAACGCTGATGAAAGCAAAACCTCCTTGGAGAAGATCATTACAGAAATGTATGGTGTTTACGTAAATGTTGAATATCCATAATTGTATATACTGCGGTCGTACACATTAAATATGAGAAGGATCCAGGGAGTAGATAATTGATCACTTACCTGATGTGCTACTTTACATTCCTGTCAGCATCAGGTTCTTTACTGCACTGATTTGCTGCAGACTTCAGCAAAGTACATGTTGATATGAACACACGTGTCAGAGCTGAAGTCATCAGGATTCATGACACATCCTTTAGTTAGATAACGGTTTGTTTATTTATGGGATGGTCCAATAGGGGAGGTGGATCTAACATTAACAGCACAGTGGAAATACTGAACTCTTTGTTGCATTGACAGAAAAAAACTGATAAAATGGTGATTAAAAAAAAAATTCTGATACTCCATGTCTGCATGTTTCATTGCACGGCCACATAAGAGGCATGCTTACATTAGGCAGAATGGGGCTTATGCTTAAATAATATCTTCCACACTCTGTCTTCTTTTTATTCTCCTTGAATATCACCACCTCTCTCCCACTGAATTGTACCCTGCGTACTGATTTACATGCACTGCCATGATTGGCCGCCACTTCCAACAGGCTGCCCTCTGCTGATTGGCTGCAACTGCAGGAGGGCATGGAAGCTCTCTCACCAAAACAGGCATAAAAGGCTGCTCGTGAGACCGGAGACACAGAGGAGGAACCAATAAAGCATCTTCGAGGAGCTTTGACAGTGAGCTGCCGCCAGCTTGACAAAGACAAACTGACAGGTGACAAAAAAGGCAAGTGAAGATGCTCAAAGAGAGGACACAGGAGAAAGTGCTGAAGGGGACAGTTTAAAGGAGAACTGCGTAGAGAGGAAGAAGTCAGTGACAGACGGTTGACATTTGTCATTTGTTGTAAGCACTCGGAGGAAGTGAGTAAACAGCCTGTTTTGGAGACATTTTCTTTATTTTGGCCCCAAAACAACAAAGCCAGCATGTCCCTGGAGGTGAAGGAGAAGACCCAGGTGCGTCTAGTGTTCCTGGGGGCAGCAGGAGTGGGCAAGACAGCCCTGATCCAACGCTTCCTCCAAGACACGTTCGAGCCCAAGCACCGGCGCACCGTGGAGGAGATGCACAGCAAGGAGTACGACATCGGCGGGGTCAAGATCAAGGTGGAGATCCTGGACACCAGTGGCAGCTACTCATTCCCTGCCATGCGCAAGCTCTCCATCCAAAACAGCGACGCCTTTGCACTGGTGTACGCCGTGGATGACCCCGAGTCACTGGAGGCTGTCAAGAGCCTTCGAGATGAGATCCTGGAGATCAAGGAGGACAAGCACACGCCCATCGTGGTGGTGGGGAACAAGGCGGACCGGGGAAAGGAGCGCCGGGTCTGCAGCGATGACGTGCTGTCCACCGTGGAGATGGACTGGAACAACAGCTACCTGGAGGCCTCGGCGAAGGAGAACTCCAACGTGGTGGAGGTGTTCAAGGAGCTCCTGCAGCAGACGAACCTCCCCAGCCGCCTCAGCCCTGCGCTGCGGAGACGCAGGGAGACCTTCCCCAAGGACATCAACTTCCGGCCGCCGATGAACAAGACCAACAGTTGCATTCTGTCATAATGGGAGGCAGAGAAGGAGACGTGGGTTGTTTCTTCAAGAGGGGACGAGGACAAGATGAAGAGATGGACGGTGGCGCTGTGAGACAGACAGCTGCTGGACGTCTCAGTGTTGGCGTGAAGTGAAGAGATCCTGATTGCGAGAAGCGATCAGGACACAGTTCCTCTGAGAGCTGAGAGGAGAAGAAGCTGAGGAGCAGAGCGGTGTTAAGACTGAGCTGGAACTGAAGGGAGACACGTTCATTTCCCAGTTGTTTACTTGATGTAACGTTGTTGCTGCTTATTTGGTGACATGCTGCTGGTGTTTAGATCAATGTAGAGCTTTTGAATTTATGAAACTCAACTCTGAGGATCTTGGACTGTTGCTGACAAAACTGTTTACTGAGACAAAGACATCTATGTTGAGGTTCGTGCCAAATTTGTGTTTCTGGTGTAAACTGTTTTTAACTTACCAATTCACCTGCAGCATAACATACTGTTTACAACCGTTTGTATTCAATCTCAATTTGCCATTTAAAGCATGTCATTACTCTTATGTTGAACCAAATGTTTGAAAATGCAAACGTGTAGCAACAAATGCACTTTTTCAAAGTTTGTTTTTTTATAAATTAAAATATTTTGTATCATTTAGTATTATCACAAATATTATTTTGCTGTTTATATGACAAATGTAAGCGGAATGTGAATCTAAATGTGGAATAAAAGACAAAAAATGACATTTGTTGTGTAAAATGTGTCACTTTATGTATAAAGAGCTGAGAAACAGGTTCACCGTTTTATAAATAATTATCTAAGGGAGGTAAGTTCATCCAAATAATAAATTGATCCTTAATTACTGTCAGTGACAAAGGGGTAATATATATTATGAAATAACACAACATAAGGACATTGGGACATCTTGCAAAAGTCCTGATGTAATTTTATTCAAATTTAAATTTGAATTATGAAGCTCCAATTGTACATATCCTTGCGAAAAAGACCTAAATCAGAATTGTGAATATTTCTAAAACATTCAACAGCTTCCTTCTTCAAGAAGTCAAAGGAGAACACTACAATCTGTCCCTCATAAAGTCAGGAGAGAAAGACGTATCCAGGTTCATTCAGGTAGAAATCATGATCCAACTATAAGAATTTAGTTATTACTAAAGTGAAAGCTCTGACTGTGAAATATGTCAGTAAGAGTATTGTCAGTAGGCATGATTTACAGAAGCATGAAAACTGATTATATTATGATCCCACCAATGTTCACTGTGTCCATCCGACAACACATCTTGTTTCGGCTGGTATCTATTTCACCGCAATGAGTGAGTCAAACAATAAATAAAAATTTAAAGTGGATAGAAAATGAAAAAGTGTGCGAAAAAAGGCAAAAGGTTGAGCTCCGTTTTTCTTCTCCATCTGCATCCAATAGTTTGAAGACCTCTGTCGCCATCTGTTGGTTCAAAACGCACACAGCTCAGTGTGTAGACGTTTGACTCATGTTCACATTTTAGGGTTTTCAGTAAAGTGCTTTTGTTTACATTTTAAATTCAGATAAGCAGACAGACCAAATTTTATTTGGTTCATATTCTCTCAGGTTTCATTGAGTTCTAGAGCAAAAGTGTGATGTTTTTGCTCATCAGATCAGTCAGGAGCAGCTGGACCTACTTAATGGGTCTGATGTATTTCAGATGCCTGTTCTGAACCATTGCATACATGTAGGTTTCCAGTTTTTAAACTAGAATGACTCAGTTAAGTTCTCACCTCCACCGAGGCCCAACAGCCCCTTGCATTCAATCAAGCAGCACCAAAGGACACACTCATATATATTAATTCCCTGAAGGTGTTTTTATCCATCTAGATCCATGAATTATTCCCTGGGAAAATCAATAAACATTTCCAAGAATGCAAAGAGAGTGTGAGAAGATGTCCTGGATCTGGCCTCTGACCGGACCACACCACACCAATATGTTCAGTTGTTTTTTGACATCTTGTTTTTAAACAAACATACAAACCAACATAGAAAGAAAGAAATAAGGTTGAAAACACAACCTCTGTGACGGAGGTAATTTTTTAAAAATAAATTTCACTCTGAAAAATGATTCCAATTAATAGTAAAGCAGGTGAGACATATACATTAAAAAGAGGAAATGTAAACACTGCAAACAGACGCCAAGCCTGAGGGGAAAGTAAAGCAAAACAACTGAATTCAATATTAAGACATTTTACTTGGTCGCTAAAACACGACTGTCAAACCGGTTGACTAAATGGATCTTTGTGAAGTTCCTTAAATCGCTGTGCACGGTTCCTCTAAACGCTACCAGCCGAGCGGTGACCACTGTGGTGCTCAGGTAGAGCTCCCCCCCGTCCCTCAACCTCCCCCAATCCATCAGATTAGACTGAAGTTTCCTGTTTTAATTTGAGGAAGTGGCAGAGTAGACGTTTGCGGGCAGTTCCTCTTTCAGGCCACATTTAAACATTCTTCCGCACTTGGCTCTCGATCATTTGCACGAAGACGGAGGCGTAGCAGTTTCACAGTCATGCAGGTGTGTGTGTATTTGATGTCTCGTAACACTGAGCGCTACTTTACATGAGTTGTGAGGGGGATGTGGGAGGACTTCACAGCAGCTATTTAACACAGACTAGCTTCACTGACGGACTCGGTTTTTGTTTTCGACTCTAGTTTCTCAGATGTCGTCGCCTCTGGACTTGGTCAAAGCTCCTCAGCAGATTTAAGCAACTCTGAGGCGTTTAGAACAAGTTCAGGGTCCTGGACAGAAAACAGCAGAATTATCACTGTAAAGCAGCGGTTAGCAGTCTGTCTGTTGCCTGCATGTAAGTTGAATTGTATTCAAGTCTCAGCTATGGTGTTTTTTTTCTGCCTATGTAGAAATAGCATCGAAAAAAAACTGTATAATGTGTCACTTGTCTAAATGTACTCTTTATAGGGCATGTGTAAATGTGTGAGACAGTTTGTCAATTTAAAATCATGAATCAAAAATAGGGAATTATTGCTTTGACACTTGATCACCTAATTTGAATTCAATCTTGTTACATTAGAAAGCCTCAGACCTGCAGTGCATAGGAAAATCACTAATAACAACTGTTGGTCCAATAAACGTATCCATCGAAATTTTATCTAAATTATATCTAACTTAATGTGTCAAATAAATCATAAACACACAGCAGAATGGAATAAAAACAACTGTTGCCAAAATGAAATCCCTGCATCCTGCTGACTTTAAATCTTTAACCGTGCTGTGATTCCTGAAATGATATAATATATTGCAACTATTTAGTGACAAAACACATCATGCTATGCAGAGGTCTATGGCACAGGCCGCTACAGCTTAATGAGCATGTTCTTCTAACTGCAGCTAAATAATGTGAAAGAGTTTTCTTGCTCTGCCATGCTTCATGAAGCAGGCGGCCTCGGCTGTGACTGAAACTGCTACTGAAAGTTTTGGTTCCAGTGTAAAACCGTTAAATTAACTTCCACTGCTCGTTCATTAGAACACCAGCTGTGCTGCTGTTATTCACTCAACTCTAACCAAGAGTTTGCTCTTTCAAACCAACAGGGTGAAAACAAACGAGAGAAGCTTTCTCACCCAAGAAGAGTTTTATTTGCCATGATACATTATTTGTCTGCAGATGGTTGGAGGCATATATTAGTGAAGTGAAACAGTGTGTATTCTTGGTACAGTTCCACTATGTGACACATCAGAGGAAACAGCGTTTCAGTTGCTTCATATGTAACATGCAGTAAATACAGACAAATCCTGTCTGCATGTTTATCACCAAAACAAGCACAACAACAGTTTAAAACAGAGTGGGGATACTTGCTCCTTGTGTGTGCGCGTGTGTGTGTGTGTGTGTGTGTGTGTGTGTGCTTGGTAATATGTTTTTTTTTGTGAGTACAGGAATGTAAATGTGTGTGTGTGTGTGTGTGTGTGTTGCCTCAGTCGTCCACAGCGATGTTGCGGAACAGATAAGCCATGGACTCTCCATTGTGGATGCGGCGGATGGCCTCGGCTAGGATCATACTGACATCCACGGTTTTGATTTTTGGACACTGCAGCTTCTGGACCTCATGAGGAACCGTGTTGGTCACCACCACCTGGAGGCGCAACACAACAGTGCTAGAATCAGTTTCAGGTCAAGATGTAATAAGCAGATGTTTTTTTAAACCAGCAAAGGATTTTCGTCTGTACTCCACTTTCTGAAAATGTATACATCTTTAACCCATGAGCATTTGATTGGTGGAGCAGTGTGAGGTGAAACACAAGAACATGAGAATAGGTGCAGGACAAATTCTGTTTAATACAGAATTTGTCCTTTTATGTTATCAAATAAATAAACATATATACCTCCAACTAAGAACCTTAAAGATTTAATAAGTGAAAAGATCACTCATTCCCCAATAAAGCAAGTTTTCATACTGCATCTTACCACCTAGAGTGAATGATGGAAATGTGTTATACTTATTATTCATAATAAAAGATTGCCAAAGGCCAATGCATATGTAAACAGGATGTCACAGAGTTCACGTGTCATCAGGAGAAAAAACCCTTGATTGTGTCATGTGCAGTGTTTTTTTGGGTCAAGGATCCAAGCTCTCTCAAGCTCTGTGCCTCCCTCATACATAGATATATGCTAGAAGATAATCTATAAAACAAGTGCTTGTACAAAATAAATTCTGAAGGATACATCACAAAAAGAATGGCACTATTCTTTCTTTCAGAAATGATAGAAACCAAGTCGAGGGTGTAAGGTAAAAAACTTTCCTGTGCTGTGTTGAGAAGAAATTGCATTATAGTTTCTTCTGCTGCTGTTTTCAGCCTCTTCATTTCAGGTATACATTTTTTGAATTAATTAATAAGATTATTTTAGTAGTTCCTCGTCAGCTTTATTGTGACTAAACATCTTAAACTCACAATTTAACACGTACCTTTGAATGTTTACGTCAGTAACAGAAGACGAGATCACACACAATCTATTGATTATTTTACCTCATCAATTGCAGACTCCTCTATGAGTCGTGGTGCATCCGCAGACAGGAGGCCGTGTGTAGCCATGATGTAGATCTTGTAGGCTCCCCTCTCCTTCAGGATCTCAGCTGCTGCAACAAAGTCTTCCACATCATCGATGATGTCATCCTGAGAGAGGGAATGCAGGATTCGGGATTAAACAGCGGCAATATTTACTTGGATGGATTGAAAACTCTTTTAGAACCAACTACGTTCAGCATTGAATATTTCAGACACTTTTTTTGTCTGTGACCTTGCCATATTTAGCAACAATGAACTCTCTGAACCTCTGATGTAACTACTAAATGGCTTCATGAAGAACAAGCTGTCCATGAGAGAAAACTCCTAAGCTTGAGACTCCCTCTGAAGATTTCTTGTGAACAAACAGATATTTGTACATTTAGTCCATACAGACATGAGTTGGTATATTTTTTATGTAAAATCTCAGCAACCTTGTGACAGCTTGACTCTTATGACAGTGATCGTTTCACATTCCACTGAAATTATCCCCAGGGGCTGGATGTGAGAATGCAAATGTCTTAAGAAAGTTGGTGGGGACATTGTCCCAGATTTTCCTGCCAGGCCCCAAATGACATGTCTGGAGAACATCCGAGTGAGCTCGAGTTAGAAAACAGCAGGGACATGTTAGAGGACGTTTTGAAGTTTCTAACAGATGGCGGATGCAAAAGACTACAAATATCTAATCAAAAAGTGGTGCCATCCACAAAGAGGACGCTGACACAGACGTTAACTTCTTAGTCTCCAAGATTCTATGTCTATAAGATTCAAGAGCTTTTGGTAATGAGAGCCAACACAGGTTTCAATTCGCTCTAAACAAAAACACAAATGACCCCTTCAGCCGTGTAATTTATACATCATGTCTTGGCTCCTGCTTGTTCTACAAAGACACCATCACTCTCCTCACACAGGACATTTTTCTGTTGTTGTGAATGGGCCTGACCTGGACAATCTCCTGCTGCATTCTTCATGTGTGAAAGGTTAAGGCTTGAGAATGTCTGGACTCACTTGTCCAAACACTTTCCTGAATTTGTGTCCAAAAAAGGCTGTAGATGATCAAAGCTATTCTTCACCCTGTATCTTTCAATCACAACGTTTTTCTGAGGTCCTACATTTAGTAAACTCAACGGATTTATCACTTGAATAAAAGAAACATAAAAGCATGAGGTCTTACAACAATGATGGCGATCCTTCCTCCTACATCTCCAACGACAGTGATTGGCGGCTTCTCTTTAGCCATCATCACTGAAAGAAACAGACGAAGGAACATCATTTCAGGAGAGCAAGTGAGGTCTGTCACCACATAAGAAGCCCATTCTCGAGGGGAGTTAATGTTCGGGGGATTTGGTGAAAAGATCATTGATTTAAAAACATCATGCAAGACAGGTCGACCACCAACACGTTTCCAGCTACCACAGCACCAATCCAATGAGCGGAAACTGTTAAAGACCGCTAAGAGCAACTTCAAAAACAAAAGTATTAAGATTTGACTTTCAGCTGTGCAGTTGCATCTCACTGTCTTTAGTGAAGTGTTAGATGAACGAGTGGGTGTAGAACTGAGCCTTTTTCAAAACCACAGACCAGGATCGACCATTATTTAAAATCTAAGAAATGCTGTTTTTAAGAAATTAAAACCACGCATAGGAGCTGTTTGAAATTTTCACTTTAAAAAGGTAAAATGATCTTTAAGGATTTCAAAGAAGAGTCAATCCATGTCTAGAACCCACCACATTGCTCATTCAAAAGATCAGTCTCCAAATTCATCACAAGATCATCAAGGTGTGCAAACTTTTTAAAATGTAAAACATTTTCATGTATTTGAAATGGAATAACCTTGATACTGTTTCTTAGCATTATTTTGTTGTTTAATAACAATTAATGGAAAATTTCTACCTCATAATCAAATCCATCAAGAATATTTATAAGCAGGAGCCTTAACAAATACTGATATTCAATTATATTTCTCATGTAACTACAAAGTAAAAAGTTACAAGGGCGGAAGTCATCATGTCCATTTGTCACTCCAGGAATAAAAGTTTCATTTCACAAGAACCAAAATCATTTCAACTGAGCGGATAAGACACTGAGGGCTTTCAAAAACTATCAGGGGAAATTTAAATTCACTCATTATCCAATCACCGCTATGCCGATTGAGCGGTGAGTAGATGAGTGAACTTCCATTTTTGACCAACTATCCCTTTAAGGGTTAGTTCATCTTCCAAGTGACAACCGTTCAAAACGGTAGGCTTGACCAGAAAGTTAACTCTAGGGGCCACCAACTTTTGTGAGGCCACTATAACTTTGACCACCCAAATCGAATCAGTTCATCCTAGAGTCAAATTGAACACGTGTACCATACTTGAAGAAACTCCCTCAAGGCGTTCATGAGATATGGTGTTCACAAGAATCTGATGGCTGGATGGACAACACAAAAACATAATGCCTCAGCGCCCTGGCCGTAGACAGTGAAGAGGCATTAAAAGAGCAAATCTAGGAAGACACTGTGGTTCTTCAAAAGAGAAACTGGGATGAGACCCAAACAGACAGGCTCCACGTGTGTCATTTCCTTTTCTGTTAGAACAAAGGTTCCCAGTTTGATTCTTGCACTTGCATTATCTGCTGTTGAACAGATGAAGTTCTGGCTGAGAGACCACCTGGAAATATATGCATTTCCTAGAAGATTTAAAAGCCTCAGCAGTAAGCTAGGGTCAGTGTGTGAAATAAATCATCAATATCAAAATGCACCTTTTAAACAGCTCTAGCGAGTAGCCACAAAATGGGTTAATTGTTTTGCTGCTTTCAGACGAGACTTGCAAGTGTGGACTCTGTGTAGACTCTGGTTTGCTGAACTACAGACACGACTGAACCTCTGAGTATATTGTGCTCTGGCCATTTGATTGCAACACTTCTAAGCAACAATTGAAAAACGCAAATTATCCCACAGGAAAATAAATATCTTTCAGTCAGACAGGAATTATAAGAAATGCCTCAAATGGTCACTGCTGACACTTGTTGAACGGCAACGGTCAACCCTGTTAGGTCCCCTATCTTTTTGCAAATTGAAAAATTCATTGAATCCTCTTTCGTTTTGAGTTTTTTGTGGTTCCCTCCAGGTGACTAAGAGGTTTACACCTCTTATAGGTCCATTGACACTGTATTTCCAGAAACCCTCAGTGACTCATTGTATCGTTCCATGCAGGGAGGAGAAAACAATCAACAGTAAAGCAGAAATGGACTCAAGCATCATCATCATACTTGGGAGCTCTATCCCAGGAAATGGGACTTGTCTGCTGCTTGCTGTGGCAAAAGATAGGATGGTACAAAACATTAAGGTACAGTAAGACATATGACAAACAGATAAAAAATGACAAGGCACTGATTGTGAACGAGGAAAACTGGTCATCACTCTCTGAAGAGGAGGTTCTAAATCCCAAGGGAGGAGTGGATGGTAAGTTCAGCTAAAGAGATGAGATGAGGACGGAAATAATTCTATAAAAGGTTACAGAAACGCAAAAACACAACAAGGAGACAAATGGTTGAGCAGCCACATTTTTTTGTATCTTACATGGTAGCTCTAGGCCAGTGTGTCCAGTAGTGGTGCGGGACAAGGGGGGAGAGTGTCGACCGTCGGCCATGTCCGACTCTGAGTGATGGGCCTCCCCGTGCATCACAGCCAGGCCAAGACGCAGCCTCTCGGCGTAGGACTGAGCTCTGAGGAAAAACAAAACACATGGACACCCATCTGTGAGATGACACATGCAAACAGGTACGTAGGCAAGAGAGAGCAGGGGAAAGTTTGCAAATATACCTACAAAGCCGAAAAAGACACAAGTGCATTAAGGGCGAGAGGTGAATGAAACAATTCATTGTAACTTCAGGGATCTTCTCTTCTTACCTCTTTGCAGCTGAAGGGGATTTTGCAACAATTATGGCATTTCTGTAGTCTGGGATCTGAGGAAAACAAACATTTATATCATTAAACATTGGATCATGATAGAAATAGAATTAGTTCAAACTTCATCACTTCTGGGACAAAAGGCACGTCATGTGTACAGTCAGTGTAATGTGTCCTCACCTCTTCCTGGATGTACTGGATGAGGAAAGGTGAAGCTCTTAGGTTGTCAACAGGGAAACTGAAGAAGCCCTGGATTTCTTTCTGGTGGAGGTCCATGGTGATGATGTGAGTTAGCCCTGCAGTCACACAGACATATGCACAATGAGCTGGTGCTGTTTCAGAACTGTCATGAAATCCCCACTGTTATTCATACTCAATACGTGTGAGGAAATTGACGGACGCCTTCTGTGTAAATGGTAAATGGATTTGTATTTATATAGTGCTTTTCTAGTCTTGATGACCACTCAAAGCGCTTTACACTACAGTTTCACATTCACCCAATCACACACACATTCATACAGTGCATCTATCCCAGCACTTTGTTATGGGATTGTGGGTAATCTGCATTATTTTCCTCTGTATTTATGGACGTCTTCTGAGAGCTAGACAACGAGCAGTAGAAAGGAGGAACATTTTGAGGAGAGACTTTCAAACTGCAGGCGTCTACAAATAGACACTTTTGCCTCTTTCTTTATATTTACATTATCATGACCGGCTCCACCACTGTTGCCATGTTTGTTTTTGTCAGAAACTCTTAACTCTGTGCTCTAGTGGATGTATTGCTCAACAACCATGCCCATGCAAGGATCCATGGACTGACACGGCAGGCTTTGACAGTTACATTGGTGGATACTGACGGTAACAACAATGATCCTCAATAAGGTCAATTCCAACAAGGCATCAATATCTATAAATAAATCAAATTACAAAATTATATAGACGATTCCTCAGTATTAACACCACTACTCTCATTACTTTCAAAAAGCAAAATTGTATCTTTCTTTTTAGTTGTAATCATTTTAAGATCAGCAGCCATATTAAGATACCTGGATTAGAGAAGGAGTCAATCTATTGTAATGTTGTCTCTCTGACAATATCCCATATGCTGATCTAAACTAGCTATTGTAAAATCCATCTTTGATGTTAACAAACAAGTCAAAACTCAGAATGGACCTGAAGCTGTTTTAATTTATGCATTAATAAACAAGACGTGTTTTATAAATAAGTGTTTATTTGTACACTGTTATGTGTAGGAAACCTGAGTGTGTTTTTAACATACCAGCTTTAGCCAACATGGATGTGAGCAGCTTGCAGACGATGGATCCTCTCTTCCTCATCTTGCACTGCTTGCTGTAGGGAAAGTAGGGGAGGACCCCGATGAT
This sequence comes from Platichthys flesus, assembly GCF_949316205.1. Lineage (NCBI taxonomy): Eukaryota > Metazoa > Chordata > Actinopteri > Pleuronectiformes > Pleuronectidae > Platichthys > Platichthys flesus. The sequence goes on from NC_084949.1 coordinate 13,370,799, forward strand.
GTTCTTGGCACAGTTCGTCTTCAGGGCGTAAGCCATGACCAGCAGCTCCATGATGGCCGTGTTGACATCTCTGAAAAACAACACGTTCAGTCAAGTCAAGACTGAATTAAAAATCATAACCCGCAAAAGCACAGCGTTTATTTTCAAGATTATGTTTACATAAACAACTGCAAATAAAGTGAACAGGTTTTTTTTCTACTTTCGTTTACTGTGGTTTATTGCCACAGTTTTTTCTTTCAAGCACCAAACCGAAAGGAATTGTGTTATTTTGCCGAAGGCACAGTTTCATACTTCAGAAAGGTGCAGTGCTGTTGTCAGTGTGAATAGACACTGTGTGTAGCCCTTTTGGCCCTAACAGCTTGTTGAAACCAGAGATGATACCACACAGGCAGGTTAGTGATCTGCTGGATAGGCTCACACTAAGTATAGGAACCTCAGAAATGTGATGTGACCTCTGGTGGTCTTTCAGAGCATGCTTCATTGGTCATCGCAAATAATTGATGATCAAGGCTGATGGCCAGAGTTAGTGTTGCCTTCCCGGTTCTAGTAAAATATATTTGAGCTTACAGCTTACAGTTAAGTGAATGCAAAAAGATTTTATACAGTGAAATTAAAAATACTCCCAGCACTTAAAGGAGAGATGTTTTGACTTGTTTCAGTAAACAGCGCAGTAATGACACATTGGCACAACTACTGAGAACTTAGAGTGAGCCAGCTCTGTTGTGTCACATGCTCTTAAGTTATGTGAACACAAGCATGAGTGGATATTGAAAAACTGGTCAAAAAAAAAAAAAAAAACATTCTCGGACAGTTAATTGTCAAGAAAGACACTGAAACTTTTGCTGTGTACAACTAAGATAGGAAACAGATTTTGTTTGTTAAACAAACCTTTTATGGGACAGTCGATAGGAAATGGAATTTACATATATAAATACGGCACGGTAATTAGAATAAATACAATAAAAACCGTACAATTTAAGTCCAATATTCAGGATATTTTATCTTCTTCAGTCTCAATCAAGTCTTGAGGTAAATATACCGGTCTCTATTTTCTTAGACTTCTCACTGTCCTCGCTATCAAGCTGCAAACGTTTTGTGCCCGGCAGGTTTATAGTGAATTTATATTTTTCTGCTGAAAACAGCTGCATGCTCTTGTTTGAAAGCAGGCTGATGATGATAAAACAAACATTATAATTCAACATGTGCTTTAATGCATCACAAGCATCCTTTATCCTCACCTGGGAATGGTCTGAATGATAAAGATGTCTTGTCCACGTACAGACTCTTTCACATCAACTCTTGTCTCTGAAAAAAAACATACACACGATCATTGTGGGTTCAAGAGCAAAGTCAAGGTCGACACTTAAGCATCAGCTTGTCTAAGGTATCAACATACATCTCGACTCTTGAGAGATCTGATCACAAGTAGACAGCCAAGTTCACACCTGGCTATAGAATGAGTCTTAGTGTGTGTGCATCTGGTGACCACTCGTGATCAGATCAAGAGAAGAAATCCTTGTTTACTTTCAGTTTCTGACCAAAAATTAAGCAATGCATGGCAAACACTGAGAAGTATAAAAATACTTTGGTTCAAATGAAACTGCAGAAGGTCAGAGGACGACAACTGAGTAGGCGGTTCTTCAACATAGTTTAAGATGCATTTGTGTTCACAATAATACAACAGTGTGGCCCAGGCCACCTCTGAACGTGTCTTCAATGTGTCTTGGGTTTGTGTTCACTTGTTTTATTAAGAGCTGTCCGTTTATGATCAGATCACTTTGGACAGACGACAGAGCCAGGTCTGCACATCTGACGTTCACAGTTGAAATCAGGGACTGAGGACATTTTGCAGTCTTACCTGTATTTGACTCTTGATAAACCACCGACTTGCCCAATTCCACACCCAAGCGCCTTGAATCAAAAATAAAAACAACCGTACAGTGTTAGGTGTTAAAACAGCTCATCAATTGACATCAGTTGCTTTTCCCTGTTTAATATTATTGGAAACAGTTTGTCTGGGAAAACAAGACATTTGAAGATATTGCCTAAGGTTCTGGGGAATTGCAACCAACAAATTATGCAATTATTATAACAACATAGTCATCATAAATCTTTTGAAACTGTGAAAAAAAAAAACAAGATTCAAGTATTAGGCAGAGGGGGTAAGCCATTTCCAGGACTCACTTTGAGCTCCGATAACTTTAGGATGCTGACAACTGAAGACATTCCTCTGACTATAAGCAGCACAATAAAAGTGACTGGCAAGGTAACTTATTATCAGTGGTGTGCTTTTACGGTTTTAAATCAGTAACCAGCTACAAAGAAGGAAAACAAATCAAAATGCATTTGGCACAAACACACGCTAACCTGACATCAATTTACTGTTATGAGTCGTATAAAACTCTTGAACACGCCCAGGCCTCATAAATGCCAAAGAGCTTTAGGCTTAATATTAAGCTATTGATTTTGAAAACCAGTTACACAACAGAGTCAGTTATAAGGAAGGAACTTGGTGGCACTTCAAGCAGCACTGCAGATATGCGACAACTTAGCGTGGTGACACAGAGAGGCTCCGCCTGTCAGTTCAGTCTGTACTGATCCCACTGGGTCACTGGAGCCTCACCATAGTTTACTGCACTCAGCCCAGCCTTGTTCCAATATTTGACATTGTGCCATCAGCTATTATGACTGTGGAAGAAGAAAAAACAAATACGAGACCTGACCTGCAGATAAAGTATTAATTCTCTTCTTGAAAACATTAAGCTAACATGGAAAATCTGCTTGAATGTTGCAAAGGCGATCTGTTGGCAGCCTGGTAAACTTCTATTCATCACATTTAGGGATTAATAACCTCCTTGTTAAAACGTGAGCTGTATTTACACACAGCCCATTTACCGCATGTGCAATATAATGAGTATATACTCGGCACAGTTTTCAATTTCATGTTTTGTGTGCTCATGTCAACCTTTGCTCAAGAGGAAAATGCCACTCTGCTCCAGACCAACAACATAATCTCCCTTATGAAGTTCTGCAATTTGCCAAACATTGACAACTGAGGAAGCTAAGCTCCTTTTCACTGGGTGGGCAAGGCAACTTGTGCTTGGCTGTCTGACAGTTCTGCAGGGGGGGGCCGTTTCCTGATTCCAGTAGGCCAACAATGAGATTGAGATATTGGTGTTACAGATCTGGATCAGAGTTTCCATAACAAGATAGTTTGAATACTATTTTAGTTTTCATGTCATTTAGATCATACTCGGTGAAACTTGTTTTTTAACCGAACTGAACCAACGCCCTTCTATACACCATGTGAATCACTGCTAATTAAAAAAACAACATCCATAGTAACACCCCAGTCTACAGTATCTGTGCTCTGTTTGGTTCATACAGAGCCATGCCTGTGCAGAATGCTCCACTCATCAGAATGATTCTTACTGGCAGCCCCTTTGAATACCCCTCACAAACACCCGTTTTTTTTTCATAATCAGTCTGTTGGTAATCTAGAGTGACACTTTTAAAGGCAATGATGATCCCTTAATTTAAAGCAAGGGATTATTGCAATGCTTCAACATGTGGCTCAGTCAATTCTCTTTTTAACACAAGTGTCAAACAGAGAAAATAAATTACATATACTTATAACAGAATACATTCAAATTCTTAACAAGTCGTGAAAGCCATCGAAAACATCAGCTACACCAAAAAAAACTAGGCAAACTGCAGCCATTTGGTTTAAAGCTATGATTTATGAGTCAATACAAACAATAGACGATCCTCAATAGTTAAATTTAGAATGACATTTAGATGTGACACTCATCCAAGAAGAATGTGAAAGATTGCATGGACAACAGAGAGTAGTAGGTATTTAGGTCCGCCCTCAGCAACACACAATCAGACCAGCCCATGGAAACTGTGCCAGTTTTTACAAACACCTGTGAAGTAATGAGAACAGGTCTTGTCTGTGAGAATCTTAGCTGTAGGTGCAAGTGAAGAGAAAGAAGTGCACTGTCCATGGAGTCAAATACCACAAATAAACAAACTGTTTTGCAATACGACCACATGAACTCTTAGAGGAAAAAGTTTTTCTTGCATTGCCGAGGAATATTCTGTCAATAGACGCTACCTGTTATTATTAAACCTGTTGAGGAGCAATTCAAATGTTGAATTTTTTAAGGAAATGTTTCATTTAAGTTAATAATCATACATTTTATGGCACTTTTAACAATGCTCAGAAACTTTGTTTAGAAAACAGCTCTGAAGAGGATTTTAAGTGATGTTTTTTGAAGGTTGAGCAAATTGTCTTTTGACTGCACAAGTTTCACGAGTGTGAATCTTCTTCGTCTCGACTGCTGGGGGTTCATGTTTTTTGTGCCATTTCACCAGTCATCCGGAAAGGGGGATAGTGTCAGTGCCATGACTCAAGTCACCTTGTGATTTCCACACCATGAACTGTGTATGTCTGCTTCTTCTGATTATCCCTTAAGGACATGTTCCAGTGGAAACACTGACCTTGTCATTAAGCGTATACCCATTCAATTTGAAGGTGAAGGCATGTTTTAAGGTCAGCTTAAGGTATAAGTCTATGTTATGGTTTAGGTCAAAGTTACGGATAAGGGTTTGGTTGCGTTTGAATGGAAGTCAATGCAAAGTCCTAAATAGGATAGATGCACAAACTTGTGTGTGTGTTTTATTGAACTTTTTTAGGACCTTATCCAGCATAAACACTGAACTTGTCAGGACCAGTACACCTCATGGGGACCACATTTCTGAATTCTTGTGAGTGGTAAGATGTGAACTGTGGTTTTGTTTAGGTAAATGCATGAATAGTTCATGGTTGAGGGATAAGGCTTTGTTTAAAAGCCGTCGACTACTAAAGGGAAAGTCAAAACAAAGTCCTAGTAAGGGTGGACTGTGTGTTTGAATAGCCTGACTGCACAGCATTAAAGGGATAGTTCACACAAAAAGGAAAATTCAGTTATCACCAGTATGCCGTGGGAGGAGTGGGTGAAGTGTTTGAGTCCACAAAACACGTTTGGAGCCTCAGGGGTAAACACCGTTGTAGACAAATCACATACAAATTAAGCAAATGGACACCGATATCTTGAATGTAAAATAACAGGAAAAAAAAACATAGAATGCCTCCAAACTGCTCCAGTGTCTGTAAGCCCTGACTTTTAAATTCCACTCAAACTATATAAATGAATTTACTTCGAATTGCTTTTGAATGTCGTGGCTTACAGACACTTGGCTGGCAGCACAGGAGCAGTATGGAGGCATTCTTTGTTTTTTGTGCTGTTTTTTTGCGTTTGAAGAAGTGGTCATCATTTACTTCCATTGAATTGGATTTGGCTGCAACGCCGTTTACCCCTGAAACTCCAAACGTGTTTTGTTAACTCAAACACTTCAGCCACCCCTCCATTGGCATCGTGCTGAGTAGATAAGTGAATTTCAAATTTTGGGTGAACTATCCTATTTAAACAACATAACACACTACACAACCTCTGAGCCCAGATGTGCAGTCAGGTAGACTGTGTCTCTCTCCAAAGACAGAGGAGTTATCATCAGATCCCAGGACTGTTTAAAAAGGAGTTGCTTTAAATTCCACACTCACTCTGTGATCTTCTTGGCCAGCTCTGTGCAGGCGGGGCTGGAATTAGCAGAGAACACACGGTATCCACTTCTTGACACGTTCATCTTGAAACCATACGACAGTTTAGGGGTGAGAGAGACGAGCGACCTGTGACCCCCAATCCGCCTAATGGGCATGCTTCTCTAACGCAATGCGTGTGTGTTTGTTCCGGGTGCGACCCCACTAAACCGTCATTAAAAATGGCCTGTTACTACCCGAGAGGAGGAACAACTGAACTCTCAGTGGAGTCTACGCGCTTGGTGGTTTCGACTCCCAGCGCGCACACGCATGCTAACGTAAGAAAAGAGCCGCAGAATGTGCGTCAACACAAAACCGAACGCGCACAAAAAGAGACGACAAAAGAAACGCACGCTGCTCCGCCTGTAAACGTGGGAGCAACTCCGGTTGTTAGCGGCTCAGCAAGCAGCTTCCCACCGGACAGCCGCGCCAACACAAGCCCCAGAGTCGACCTCCAGCTCCGGGGAACTCAGTCTGAAACACCGCGGCGTGGTTTCTGTCGCTGGAAGTCGAGTGAGTCCGCTGCGGACATTCAAACCGTGGCCGCTGCAAAACTTTAACGAGGCGACGAGAAAACACGCCACAGCCACACGTTCATTGGGGAAGCGAGAGTGACGTTTAGAGCAGCCAATCAGAGAGCCCGTCAAAGCAAGAGGGGCATGAGGGATAGCCCTCAGACCAATCAGTGCGCGAGAGTCGTATGACGTGATCTTAAAGCGCATGACCAAAAAAACGTGGCGAATCTCGTTTGTTTTGTCTGCCCCAAATCAGGGGCGTATCAAGGGACTTTGTTGTCCCGCGGAGGAAGCGACGGGGGGCACCAAAGTGGCAATTCACTTTCCTGAATTTCACAACACACAATCTTAAGCTTGAGGTAGTTAGACATGACATGAGAATAAGGAAAATAAAAAATAATGCACTACACCAAGGAAATACTATTTTTACATATGTATTTTTTTAAATATAGGACGGTGAATATATTGTGTACTTTTGAAGGTCTTCTGCACAATTTACCTCCATGCCTTTTTAAACTAAACTGTGTTTAGTAAACACTGTCCCAATTCAGAAAAAAAATAGACAAAAATAATAATGTCGCTTGTATGTTCTTCTGCACTAATTAATGCCTGCCATCAGTTGATGTTATCAGATGTTAGTGACCAACAGCAGATGTTAGGTACATTGTCTTCAGTTGTGTAACTTTACAGTTTTTAAATCATAATCTGTAAGGAAATAGTTACCGTTTCATAAAGCAACTGGCTTTATTAGGTTAACAAGTTTAAATAGCATTCTTTCATATTTGTTATTGATCTTACAGCTGTTTTGTATGTATAATAATTTGGGAGGCTCAAATAAAAACATTATATTTAAAACATTTAAACAGAAAAAATATACTGAAAATCACAGCAGAGAATTTTGTCTGATAAAAAAAAACATTAATGTGGATTATGTGGACATGTGGATCAGTGGAACATGTAAACAAAAGTGCTCTCGTCAATGAGAACGTGTTTACGTAATAGGCCCTACTGCAACATTAGCCAATGCCAGTTAACTGTATTTATATATGGCAAATTAAACAAGATGCTGGATTCAAATCTTGTAGCAAAATAAATGTACACACCTAAGATGTAACATTAGAGCTATAAATATACTTTCATTAAAAGGACTATAAAGCGTCTGTATATCAATATAATATTAACACAGGCAATGGCCCGTTTTAGTGTGAGCTTCAGCAGTACAAAAGTGCATATTACTCTATGTGCATTGTATTTACAGTAAGTAAAATAAAGTTTACGTCTAATAAAAGGAGTGGCTCAACAAAGCATGTGTACAGTCATTGATATGGTAAATGCTACAAGTTTGCAGAACCTTGTGCTGCAGCACATCTATAATATTAATTGTTAATTATACTGCTTTACTACTGTAATTTGAAATTCTTTCCGTAGTAACACCAGAAATAATGATGTTCCTTACACTGTCAATGGGAGTCATGAAAACACATTCCTGTTGATCACACAGGAAAAGCTGTGAATCCCCTTTTTCTGCAAGCAGCCATCCTGGCATGTGGTAATCCTCCAGTGTGGTGTTCACCACAGCCAAGACACCACAACCTTTTCTGCTTTCGACTTTTCAAGTGACAAATCCTCATGCAGACCCGAGGAGTAAGACTGGGAGTTTCTATTGGGATCGACTGTATATGGATCAGCTTCTGTGCAGCTGAAATATCAATGCAAAACTTCTGTCTCCTTTGGTTTTCTGAGCACCATACACACACACAAACCATATGTACCTCCTTGGCATTAAAGACCGACACAGGTGATGGCACATCCCACATCACTGTCCTTCATTTGAGATCTCAATGCACTTTTGTCTCTGTTATCACTTTTTTCATTTCCTGCTTCCTTTAGCAGTCCACGTTGTCAGTATTTTTCAAAGAGGAAACTCAAAGTGCAGGTGACGCATGTTCGCTCCTCTCTGTCAGCGTTTCAGAACCTTCTCTTTTAACAGGTCCAGGATGACCTGCCTCTCTTGGCTCTCCAGCTCAAATCTCCGTTCCCTCTCTTTTCTCTCGGCTCCAAGACGTTCCCTCTCCAGAGCGATCTTACCTGAGGATTAAAAACAGGGAAATTACCTTTTGGAATTCCCCCTTGAGGATGATGTGAGCACCTATTCCTCCCCCACCCTCTTTTTGACATCAGTTTTCCGCCGCTTGTTTTGTTTGTGAACAACAAGATGGCAATTAGTGCTCAGTTTATTTCTGTCCTGTTTGTGTTGATTCTTTTCTTTTTTTCCCGTGTGACACATGTAAAGCATCCTTGGGTCTCTTGAAAGGCTAAATAAATTCAAGTTATTAATAATATTATTTTAAATTACATTAGTTATAGTATTAAAGTATTTTAACTAATGACCTAGCTACATGTGATGTGCTCCTTCTTGTAATGGAATGGTTCCTTTTCTGTAACTTGCAACCCCAGTTCAAGTATTCAAAATGAAAATGAAATTCAAAAGGCTGATTCAAAAGACTTTGATTATAACTTAGTTCGATTTTGTAAAAGTACTTTTTTTTAACTATGACTCTTAAACGAAGTAAAATTCACATTGCAAGATAGATTAAGTTAGACAAATACACCCCGACTCCAGACAACTTTGTGTTTTCGACCCTGTCCGTTTATTTGTTGGTTGGCTTGTATGTTTTTACACAAAAACAACTGAACAGATTTGTTTTGCGACAATGTGGTATTGGTCAGGAAAAAAAAAACATTACAAGTCCAGGAATGTTTCCTACTTTCTTTAACATTGCGACATAAGAAATTTCTAACATTTTCATCATTTCCTAATGATGAAAATTAATTAAAATGGGGCACATTAAGGATGTTATTTCTATGATTGTGTAAAATTTGGTGGATCTTAATTGTTTGTAAGGGGACTGTTGGGCCTTGGAAGATGTTTTTGCTCTACTCTAACTAAAATCTTAAAAATCATCTAAAGAAAGTACTTCTCTGAATCTCTAGTTCCTCCCGACGAAGGGCGACCTCCTCCTCTCGAAGGCGTTGCTCTGCCTCGGAGCGTTTCTCCAGGAAGCTGAGGATCTCAGAGTAGGTCTGGCAGCAGCACTGGCACGCACGCTTGGCCGTGGGCGCCGCTGACAGATCAGGGATTTCTTCTCGATAATTATCTGGTTCAGAAGGCGACAGCACACTTACTCATTTCTCTCATTAATTTCATACGATGAGTGGAAATCACCCACTTCTTCAATTACAGTTTCTGCAGAAAGATGATAGGATGTGAATTCCATTTAAAATTCAGTGTTAACAGCCTCCTGCCAATCACTACACAACTTGTTTTGGCTTAATATCTTGACAATGGAAGGAAGTGGTCACACATCGTCCATCTTTATATACAGTTTATGTCTGAGAAGGAATGACACAGGCGATAATGAACACATTCTTCTTTAGACTGTTATGGAGAGTCAGTCTTTACTTGTCTAGTGTTTCCAGTGACTCTGTTCTTACCAGCAGCGGGTGACTGTGCGATGTGGATGTTGGGTTTGTCCTGCTCGGGGAGAGTTAATTCTTCGATGGCTTGCTTCCTCAGCTCATCATCCTGGGAGAGATAACGACAGAGGCACTGCTATGATAATGAAATGAGAATAATGAAAAACAGCAGCAACAGGAACAGCAGAAATTTGTGTAGTAATATAAATAGTTTGTATTTAGAGTAGTTACAACAAGAGGGTTGGACTAAAAGACGAAGAAAGGGAGAGGAAGAAAGTTTTTGTTTTTCCATTTCTCAAAATATTCTCAATTCCACTGAAGTATTAGAATATATACACCATCATTCTCCAGAGATCAAAAAGAGTAATGAGATGACTCTTTTGAGAGTTTAATAAGATAACAGGTGAGATTCAAATTCAAGATTTCTAGATAAAAACAGAATGAGATTTTTTGACAGAAAGATCACAACAAAGCTGCTTTAAACTCAGACAATCGACTGATAATGGACACTTGTTCATTTTAAAGCTGAAAGCTCAAAAGGCTGTAAACATCTGGATGATGCAACAGTCAGTGTTTTCTCCTCTGTGATGAAACAACACCACTGACACCCACCTGGTACTTTGTTTCGTGGCCACTGGTGTGCAGCCCCTTCTCGGCCTCCAGCTCCAAAACCTCATGGAGCAGATCCTCCTTCTGGGCATAGAGCCTCTCTGTTCCGAACCTGAGTGAACCAAACACACACACAGACACACACACGCACACACACACACACACACACACACACACACACACAAATAAACACATGTTAACCTTGACTTGACTTTGGCAATAGCATCCATCTACTGCAAGACACCACCTGTTCAGGGCCATTGTTACCTCAGGAAAGATGGATAATGGATGGATGGATATATAGATGTATGTATGGATGTACATATGGATGTATGTATTGATATATGGATGGAGAGATAAATGGATGGATATATGTGTGGATGGGTTGATGGATGAAATATGGCTCCTGCTGCCTGTATCAACCTGCGCAGGCTGGGGAAATCTTGCTTCTTGTAGTAGTCGAGCAGCAGCATGGTCCTCTCCCGACACCTCCTGGCGTCCACCTCAAAGTTTTCATCTTGAAGGACACCGGTGATAATTTCCCCCACACGGGCCCAGATCCTTCCTGAAAAAGATGAACCACTTCCTCTGATCTAAATGCACAGCACATGTAGGCCATCACGAGTCATCCAAGGAGCTCACAAATAAAAAGACCTGTCTATGTTTTCCATTTGACTCTCTGTCTCTGAACTTCAAAACTGTGTGATGTCTAGTGTTTTTAATAAACAGCAGTTTAAAAAAAGAATCTGTACAGTTTAATTTGTGGTAAAAGTAGGGCTCTTCTAGTAATATTTCAATGTAACCACATTTTGTCTACATGGACGGATGGATATTGTCCAAAAGACTAACCTGGTTCTTTGGAGGCAAAGGGGTTCTGGGCGATGACCTCCCGCAGGAGGATGATGTCATGCCGTGCCGAGAAACGCACCTGACGCTTTCTTGGGGTTGTGGAAGGTCCGGCGAGGGAAAAACCTAAAGTTGGTATTAGAACAGAGTAGTAAAGATTAGAATACAATACAATAGATACAACGTGGACAGAAACCTTTAGGAAACAGCTGGGTTCTATGATGAATTTAAAAAAGATGTTTCACACAGATGGCCTTGCTCGGATTTGCCCTTACCTCTGACCTACATGAAATGAAACAATTCCATCAGATTTTTAAATAGTTATTCTTATTATTGAATCTTTGAATAGAAATATAATTCGTTGCAAACGTGGATAAAAAGTCTGGGGGATATCGAAGGGTGAAAAGGGGTTCCAGTGTTATCATTGGACCAAAATATTTTCACTGAAATTAGAAAAACAAATGTTACTTGACCCGTGTTACAAATAAATACAAATTCACAGGGACGTTTAAGGAAAGAAAAAAAAAACATAATTAACTTTTCAAAATATGAAATAACCATATTGTACAACAGGGGATTATTCTACAATCACTCTTCTCATTGCATGTTCTGACTGTGTGTCTGGGGCATACAGCTGTGTTTTGGTGCAGAGATGTGAGTGGGGTCAGCAGTGTGTCAGCTGCAGAACTGGTGTGTGACACATGCCAGCAGCTCTCTCTCTCTCTCTTTCTCGCTCTCTTTCCCTCTCTCGCTCTCGCTCTCTCTCTACCTCTCTCTCCGCTGTGCTGCCTGTGAACAAGTGCAGGGAGCTACAAGCATTCAAACACGCAAACTGGACGAATAACCCTGCGATCGCCCCACACGGGCTGCAGCTCGTCCCCAAACCACATGCGTCAGAGGAGGGGGAGGAGGAGGAGGAGGGAGAGGCGGTCAGTGCACGGATGGACTGAAGCACCACATGTCTGTCAGGAGATGTTAATAAAAAGTGGCAGAGCAGCGTGGAGGTGGCAATAATGTATCTCACCGTTGTCGATCGGCACCTCCACCACCACCCGCTCCATGTTTCTGTTTGGTGCATCCGGGAACCGCCTGACGCGCACTGCACACGTCCACGCACCAGTACAGGTTCACCACTGACGTGTAACTCAACTTGGCGGAGAAGCACGAGCAGCTATTTTTCTTTTTGACTTGCACTTACTCTGTTCGACCACAGGAGGGAACTAGAGGTCTCTTACAAAGATAATATGAGAGAAGTTCACAAAAGTCTCCAAAGAGATGTGACACGGTGCCAAGTGTGGTAAACATATCAAATGTTTGTGTGTGTGTGTGTGTGTGTGTGTGTGTGTGTGTGTGCTCTTGTACAGCTTCTTTGTTAGGACCAGTATGAGTCAACCTACTGAGTGAGGACATTTTGGGAGATTGAGGACCTTTTTGCCGGTCCCCACTTTGTGACCCTTCTTCAATAGACTGTTTGGGGGTTACATGTAAGATTACCTGACTGTTATCAATCAATCAATCAATGAAATTTAATTTGTATAGCCCATATTCACAAATTACAATTCATCTCATAGGGCTTTAACAGGGTGTGACATCCTCTGTCCTTAACCCTCAGCAAGAGTAAGGAAAAACTACTAAAAACCCTTTTAACAGGGTAAAAATACGTAGAAACCTCAGAGAGAGCCACATGTGAGGGGTCGGCCAGGACGGACAGAAGTGCAATAGATGCCACGTCATACACATGTCATGATATTATGCAAATTTGTGTTTTGGGGTATGAAGCATGAGCTTTGTCGGAAAACTGAAAATCAAGCTTTTAGAATGTAAAGTGTTTTTATATTAAATGAAAACTATATGTCTGATAGACTCAACTAACCTAATGTTACTCTATGACTGTCAATGCAGTGAGTTAGCTGCCATTGGCTCCAATGCCAACACATTATTATATTTCTCACCAAGAAGTTAACTCTGTCTTAAAAACCTTCACTGAGACAAACATGGATGTTGACTAGATGTTTGAATACATGCGTGTGATCTTGGACTCATCCTTGTCATGTTTTTCTGCTATTTCTCTCTTTCAAAGAATTCACGTGCCGTCCTTGGACTCAGGGAACCCTCGTTGTTGCGGGTGTCAAATCTTATATTCGCTCGAAGGCTTCGGCCCACGCTCTCATCACAGGCGACTCTAATGTTCAGTGTGGCTGTCATTTAGAAACCGCTGCGCTGAGGAGACATGACACCTGACAAAAAGTCAGAAATAGAAACAAATGTGACAGAGGCTGACAGTGGTAGTGTAATAAATAAAAAATATATGCCACCATAATCACCATTCACTTTATAAATCCTGAGACTGAGCAGTGTAAATCATCGCTATGGTCATGCACATGAAAGAAAAGTAGAATAAGCCACTGCCTACACACCAGCAGCTGGCTCTGTCAGTGCTGACATGTCAGTGGACTTTTAATTATCTAGGACACACAGTGTCCTGGTTCTGCCATAGGATCAAAAAACCTTTCTAATGAGAGCATTGGAACCGGCTGCCCTTCAAAGAATAAAAACTCTTCGCAGCTCTCTGACACTCCTCCAGCAGACATCCCCTCCACTCTTTTGCTGTAGATTAAAGGCATGTCTCTGCCTCTGGACACATTTCTGTAGCTCTGTTCTCCCGTCGTGCAGCATCATCATTTTTCATAAAATATAAACTGTGTCATGTTTTATTTATTTGTGTCACTTCTAACACTTTACTGTAACAAACCAGATTATAGGTTGCAGTTGTAGTAAATCCCGCACTTTTGATTGAGACTATATGGTGAAGTCAAGAGACACAATCAGTGGCTATTGCAGGTTAACATTGATTCAAATTTAAGCTGATTTGTAAATGTACATAAACAGAACGATTAATTATCACAAATGGAGTCCAATGTAGTCACTAGTCAATAGTTCCCAGTTTTGTTATTGCACTTCGGCTATAAATGAGAGAATGATCAGCAGCGTGGATCAAATAGACAACATGACTCAACATTTCAACGATAGGATAAATGTCACTTTTGTTCTACCGTTGGAAACGAGAGTTAGAAGTAGTTATGAAACAGTAGCAGTGGATTAAATACAACAAAAAAAACATGTCTCCTTGTGAGTGGGGAATAAATGTATAACAACAGTAGTTATGCATTATTGCATTTTTTGTTTCAGTGCATTCTGTACTTTCAGTATCCATGGCAATGAGTTGAGAAAGATTTTCCGAGATGCCCTTTCAGTCTCACTTTTCTGTGTCCTTCCAAAGTCACACACAAAAAACCCGAGCATTTCAATCAATATCAGATTAAATAGAAATACAGTGTGGGAGGGCGGAGTTAAATCTGGATTCAGACAGTGTCTTCTTCGGGGACCATTCAGCAGACTGAGCAGATGTTTTCCGCTATGCAACTTTGACCAAATTATTCTTTTAAACTTACATCCTGATGCCCCACACTGACAGTGGAATGTCAAATCAATTCAACATCACACATAAAATGAAACCCCCCCCCCCAGACCATTGACGCCCACTGAGCCTCCAATATAGCTAAAAAGACCTAAAAAGTATATTGTCTTTTTCTCTTATTTGTGCAGCCAGTACTTTTTTATAGATAGGGTTACCACGGGTTTCCATGCCAAAAAAAAATTATAATAATTATATGTTCCATTGACTTTCGTTGGTAAAATTTGTTTCCATTTCAAAAAGTAATGTGTTACATGTTATGTTATGTTTTTGTAGATTTTTTCCATATCGCACAGTCCTATTTACAGCTTGAGTTGACAGCGTTTCAAAACCCTGATCATTATAAAAACGTGTCCTTAACTCAGCTGCCAGAGTGTACCATCAAATCACTGTAACCATAGGAACAAAGCAGTGACAGGTCCTCTGGTTATCACCCTCCCGTTCCACTGCATGCACAGGTAAACATACATACATACACACATTTTTATCATTATCATTTATTTGTCGCACACATACACAAATTAATTTACACCCTCTCCCCTCCGTACCCACAGATCTGTGCAGGTGTGCAGGATTATGGAGCTTGAATGACAGCCCTGGCCTTTTCACGTGGTGTTCACTGAGAGCTGCCCTTGTGGAAACTCAGTGTTTTTCACTATGGATGACTCACACTGAAGATTACACCCCCCCCCCCCCCCCTTCTCCCCTGCTTTTGGCCACTTCAACCTCTCTTCTTCTATCGTTTTTTCTTCTCCCCTGGCCCCCTTTCCTGCGGCACGGTCTCTCTCCTCAGTCTCTTCCACATCTCGGAGCATTTGTTCACAGAGAAGCCTTGAGTCCTGACTCGCACATCGCAGTGAGGGGGTGTAACAGGGCCTCCAGCTGTCATGAACAGCTGGTTTAATGTCTAAAAGTGAAAACTGAAGAACAGAAATAAGTCACACGCTCAAAGTCTCGAAACAAGAAAGAATTAGTGATCAGATGAGGATTGTCTTTAGGGGAAAAGAGCTGCATTTATTCATTGTGCAGCTCAATGGTACTGGAACATTTGGGAAATGAAAAATGTATTTCTGTATGAACTGAATATTTTTGCCTGAAGGAATGGGATTTGTGAAGTTATAGCCACTAGTGTCTCTATAAGAACTTAATACAAATGGTTTTCACTGTCATAACCGAGAAGATTTTGAAACAAATTCCCTCATTAAAGAGTCAATCTTATTTTAAATATATATATTGTGTTAAATATACATACAAATGAACAAGAAACAACATTCTCCTGATACAGCAACAGCTTGTTCATAAGTTACAGACATCATGGTTGCTGGGCGATATGTGACCCAGAGCCTCTGTGACAATGTTGAGACTGAATATCCAAATATGTGAATATTAAGAGTGACAGCTCAATCCATGTATCTATGCCAAGGTCGAGTTTGGAGTAAGACATGAACAGAAAACTGCCAAATAAGCATGGGAACGAAAAGAATAATGGTGAAAAGATCTCTCCATCTCTCCATCCATTCATAAATCTGTCGCCTTGGGATTTCTTCATCTCCAAGCTGCTGTAGGTGTAACCTAAAAGCGTGAGAAAGGCATTCAGAGGCTCACTTACAGTTACATGTTATAAATCCTGAGAGCACAACATTCTCCCTCCAGTGAATCCAAAAATATGAACATCACCTAAATGACACCGGTAATATTACTCTATCCCTTTAAACACTTTAAATGATGTAACCACGACAGGACTCAAGTGTTCATTTATGTCTCACCTACAGTGTCCCATCAGTTTCCGATCCACCCATCCTCCCTCATTGTCTCATTGTAAATATGGGGTACATATGGTTGCTATGGAGACTGTTCTTCTTGGCAACACAGAGATTTGCTCTGTGATTGGCCACAACATCCCTTTGCCCCATGTCTTGGGTGCATGAGCCACTGACTTAGAGATGCTCCGCTACAGACATCTGAAGGTATATACCCATGTCATTAATTACAGAATTTGGCCCCGAAACAAATGTACGATGTTTGATGTGTGTGTGTAGTGAACATTTTGCCCGTAGCCAGAAGGTTTACATGAAACACGAAGCACCAAATCAAAACACTGTCAACTGTGACTCTGCGATGCATATGACACCTTTTATATACATATAGATGTATGTATGCATTTTATATTTCATAGGACAAATACTTGCCTGGAAGTCCTGGAATCTGCCTTCTATGTTTTTCAGTCCCATGTAAGTCAATTGGTGTTAAAAGCTGACGAATCCAAGCAATTTTCAAATGGCGAAAAATGTAAATCAACATAAGCATCATATCCTCTGGAGATTTAAACTGATCGAAGGATTTGAAATGGTCACAACTTATATGATTTTAGGTTGTATAAGGTATTATTATAGATCAAATGAGTCATTGCAATAATTCTGGGGTAGAAACTCAAATTAGGTTTCTTTTTTGCCAGTTACATTTACTCCTTTGTAAACACCATCACTGGATTATGGTGATTGTCTTTTTATGAATGCACCTGACCAGTGCCTGCAGGAAGCTGATACTGTGTACACCTTGTATGTTTTATACTGTATGTGTCAGCAATCACTATTCTTCCCTCTACCTGATGTCAATAATACTTGCCCCCTCAGCCTCAGCCTTAGTACTCCAACTGAAACAGGAAGGGTTGGTCTTGTCTGTGACGGTTAGGGAGAAAATACGTTTTTGAAAGGTCAAACCCATTCAGATAGAGTCAGGTAAGAGGTACGTTCATCTTAACAGAGCTTCAGATTAATGTCAGTTTCATTAGTGTTATCTCCGTCATGCTAATTATAATGTTCCGGCCGTGTGTCTAGACTGCCCTGTTGACTCATGCAAAACAGTTACTTTTTAATGAGGGATGACAGGAATCGCTCCGTTACGTCTTTAAATATATAATTTACAGGTGTGTTGTGAATCATAGTGTTAAGTAGGCTTTATACGTATATATTTATATACATATTAAACATGTTGAACTTAATTATACATTATGGTGCAGTAGGTTGCTCCTTCTGGAAACAATCGATCAGGAGCAGTTGGCTGAGCAGTGATGATAAACAAGAGTAAGACCGTAAACCCAGAATGGGAAGGAGCGCAGCGAGAGAGAATGACAACAGCATTATGAAATCAAATCTAGCAAAAGAGATACGCAGAAAAACACATGATAAACTTGGGTCCTGGGATTTAAACCACGTCAACTTTGCATCACCCTATTCTCTCCCTGTGGGAAACTGTTGCACCCCTCCGTCCATGTCTCTAAGTCTTTCTTGGATTGAAAAGCTGAAACTGGAAATATTGACTCTTGTGCATTAGGCATTTTGGGTTTTCTCCATTTTGGCTCTGCAGACTACATGATGGAGCAGGTGAAGCCACAGCACTCCTTCAGCAGGGTGAGGCCGGTCTTGGTGAAGGGGGAGGAGCTCTGCTGAGCCCTGGACGGCACCCGTCTGGTTGGTACACCTGCAGATATCACACAGAAAGATAAAAGAGATGTGGTATCAAGAGACAATATAATTCACAAACACGCTCAATCACATGCAGGCGCTGAGGAGGAAAATATTTGCCACTGAATATTTCCTCCTCAGTTTCTAAAATTTGCTTTATATCGTCAATTCTTTGGCTAATCACAAAGTTGCAGGTCGCTTTTTACTTAAATACCTTTCTTCATTAAATTTCTTGGGAATTTGGAATTCAGGAAATCCGCCATTTCTTTATCTTCTTCTTTCTCCCTGTAGAGATAAAAAAAAGAGACATATGGTGAATGAAAGCCATGAATAGAAAAGATCTGAGATTCTATGGTTCAATAGTTGCAAAAACACAACGTGATGGGCGTTCGGAGAATGTCTGAATGAGCCCATGTGAGAACAAAGCAGGAGACCCTCTGCAGGATTCACCATGAGCAGCTTGGCCGACACTGGTGTCGATTTGCTATAAACAAAATCACCTGATCTCTGCAGCAGAATGAATATTTACATCCTGCCTCAGCCTGCTGCTCCACCACTCACCTGAACGCTCCGGAGGTTTCTGTGTTGTTGTGAACGGGTCTGAGTGGAGAAGGCAAACTCCGGAGACCTCTTATGTCTGAATATACGAATTTAAAGGTCAAAGTTAATCTCTATACTTCTCTCAACTCTCCAGACCCGTCCTTTGTTCCACAAGTAAGTCTGAACATTTCAAAGATCTCTCCAAAGGCGTCTGAGCTATTCACACTATCTCTCCGAATACGAGAAGCTGGCTTTTCAGTAGAGAGATGAAACACAACCCTCTCAGATACAGTTAAAAAAAAGATCTGCCTATCTCACAGAGATTTTTTATTCATGACAGACTGCCAGTCCCTTTTTACCTCTGCAGAGAACAGGTGTATAATAGAACTGTGTGGTGCTTCGAGCAGGGCTATACCGAGACACAGTTGATAGCATGCTTGTTGTATAAAGACTGACGTGTTTTGAAAACTGAGACATAGAACCTGCAGAACGTTGAATGGTGTCAAGGACGGACTGTCTTAAAATAAAAGAGGTAAATAACAAAAGAGTGACGTCTATATTCGAACACGGATAACATGGCTGTGAGCGCCGTCACATCCTCTTCCCCCAGCGATCCATTACCACACTGTTGATCTCCTGCTTCCTGCCTCTCACCTTCCCAGCAGCCCTTCAGCGCTTTCACAGCGGGTTGTCAGCTGCCAGCCGTTCACACAGTCTAACCATGTATGATACTGTCTGAGAACTGGAGTGGAGAGAAGATTAAGCCACATAAACCTTACCTCAGGAGCCATGTGGTTCTTCTGCCATCAGATTAGATTAAGAAAGTGACAAGTGTTCAGCTAAAGGACCTGAGAGGATGTGAACGCTAGATCTGGATCAAGACCAACAACAAAAATGGATGCACTCTAAGTCGATTACAGAGGCTTGCATTCTTTTTGAGTGTCCTCCATGAGACAGGATCAACTAAAGCAAGCCCACCTTAAAGTAAAAGACATCTTACATATAGTTATAGAAATCTGTAAATTAAAAAAACAAAAAATAAACATAGATAAAACTAGAATGGCACTCCCCTTATGGACCATTTAAATTCCCTAGGTCTTTTTTTATTTAGATCTAAACCTAATTACACACAATTGTGAATATCAGTTCCATAGATATACCAGATTCTTTCCCCCCATCAAAATCCATGAATTATATTCTGAGAAATTTCCTGGCTCTGCCACCTGGTTTAGGGTAAAATGTTAATTTCTATAATAATCACAGACAGCCTTTTTCTTAACCAATGGCAGCCCAACCCCCCCCCCCCCCTCAGCGCTCACTGACACATCTGTAATAGAAATGGCTCTCCGCTGTGCGCGCTGCATTTCAGCCTCTGTCAGCGCTCGGGCCTCGGGAAACGTTCCCTTGTTTTGATAGGGCCCAGTGGAGCGGCTTTGTGCAAATGTGCATATAGATGATAGTGAACTGAGTTACAACTTTGTCAGTATTAGTATCACAAGTTATAAGAGTGTTAATGAAGGATGATCTGATTTGACGATAAATAAAAGAGAAAATAAAGTAGTGTGCACCTGGGCATTACAAATAAGTGTCGATGCCCTGACAGAGCAAAGCTGCTCTATGTGCACTGCATCTCTTGTCCCCGCTGGCTTTGTGTCAGCAATACATATTTATATATATATATATTTTTTTAATTATTCATCGACACCTATAGCGACACTCAGCCGAGCTGTAGGCTGTAAACAAAAGCCGCAGAAGCCGAAGCACACCTGAGTCGTTCGAACTCCACGTCGTCCACCAGGTAATCTCTCGTCTCCACCAGCTTGTGTAACTGCTGCAGGAGTTCGTCCTCCTTCTGCCGGTCCTCCTTGGACTTGTCATTATCTGCAGCACACGGGAAGAAGACATCTGAGTGTCTTTATTGTTCGTCCCAATTTACCTGCTCGAGTGCCAATTCAATGGGAAATCAAACGAACAAGATGGAAATAAACAAACGGGTAATTATATGGAAATGCATCCATCAATATACTGATTCTTGGAAGGACAATCAGGTGTCTTGTTGCTGAGAGCTGGATGAGAAGATATAAGGGATTTGTGCATGTCCTCTATTTATTTTACCATGAGCTAAGGTTTGACAAGCAAGGTGTCCAATTTTCAGAAAATAATGTTAATAAGACAGGCTCTTCAAACCGTTAAGTGCATCTTTTCCTATAAAATACTGTTTTCCAAAATGCCAAACTTTGCCTTATTTATTTATTAGTTTGTTTATTGCTTTGCTCATTTATTTATCTGCTTCAGTCCAGTATCAACAACCATCAACATCCAGGGAGGTGTGCAGTCTTACCCGGTACAGACACTAATTTTTGCAGCTCCTTCTTCAGTCGAGTGATCTCCTTGCACAGCTGAATGTCGTCCATCCTGCAAAGGTATGATGGATGACGGTACAACACACACACACACACACACACACACACACACACACACACACACACACACACCCACACACACACAAACACACACACACACACGCACGTAAGTGGTGCACATGATAACTCACTTTATACTTCAAAGGGCAACCAGGAGTGTTATCTCGACTTTAACCGACGGGACAATGAAATTCAAACAGAAGATTTTGATCTAGTGTTTCTCACTGGAGAATGTAGGATGTTTGCCGAGCAGAAGTCCCGGCGGGTGCACTCTGAATCAGATAGCTTTCACTCAGAATCAGGGGCTTCCTCTTTCAATGACCCTTCAAGTCAGAGGATCATTACCCGCACTAACGTGGTGTGGAAGCCCCTCAGTGCCTTCCTCGTCTAACTGTCTTTTTTCCAGACACATGGGGACAGGGTCACACTGAATTGTGCACATTAAACACATTGATCATTATCAGAGGAGTGAATACCATGCCACCGCACCTCGTCTACCTGTCCTGTAGGACGCTCTCTGCAGGCATGTAGGTGGAGAAACAGTCATGAGGTCTGGAATACTAATGACATTCTTAACTTAAAATTTAAAAGGAGAAAATCTCTGTCTCCTCCACGTTATCTGCATGACTCGTGCTTGCTACTCCACGCACGCCACTCCTCACATTCCCCCCCGCCGTCTGAGCAGTGTTACAGCCCATCTTTCAGAGGAGCAGATGAATAAATATCCATGCATCAGGCCGCTTAGTGGAAGCAAAGGTAAAGCCATTGAAATTTTAACAGGAGCCACTGGGGGTGTGATGAAAAGAAATGAGGGGGAGAGAATAGAGGATGAGTCTCAAAGGATTTGAACTGGTCTTGGTACGGAAAGTCTGAAGGATGCTGTTCTGTGGGTGGTTAACGTGTCAGTCTTCAAAGTTTGTTTATCTTACACTTTAACTAACAACTAGGTTGCTTAGACATACAAGATGCCTAGTGGAAACCAGATGTAGTGATCACGTAGACAGCGATCAACCGTTTATATGGATCGAAAAGCTCGGGACAGAATCGTTCCTTTACAAATGCTGTTTCAGAAATCGGGCTATAGAGATCAAGGCGTCTCCTCACAGTGATCACTCTGGGTCGTTTCATATATGTTTGAATAGTAAAAAAGTTATGTTTTACAGTTTTAACCATCTCTGTCAGTATTTTACTCCTCCTCTCTGTGTCTCTATCATTCGCTGTGTCTCTATCATTTTGGTAACACAATCAATGTAAGTGGATCCACTGTAGTACTATTATTGGCAACACCTCCATCATTACAATTGTAATTACTAAACCCTTCATCTCTGTCAGCGGTTTTTCTCTGTATAAATACTTGTGATCCTCATGTTACACCTCTTCGTTTATGTTAGGCACTGTCTCTTCTCATGAATGTTGTTTTGTTGACACCCGACATCTTTTCCACTTCTGTCCATCCTTCACATGTGGCTCTCTCCCAGGGTTCCATGTTTTTCCCCCCCTCACTCTTGTTGAGGGTTATGGGCAGAGCATGTCACATCTTGTTCAGTCCCTTGAGATAAATTGTGATATGTAAAATAATTATGCGTGTTTCGTGTTTCCTGTTAATGTGCTAATTTCAACACTCTAACAAAGCACAGATGAGCTTTACAAGTTGAACCAGGTCTAATAATGTAGAGATGAGACGATTCTGCACAGCCAGAAATTATGTTTTGTAATTGTGTTTTTAATCCTTTCTTTTAATGCAGTTTTCATATATCTGGTGAATACAGCTTTGATTATGTGTTGTGGCAATTTTTTATAGTTAGAATATTTGATGGTTAAGGTATAAAAACAAAATACGTATACTCTCATCTCTCATCCTACTCATCAAGGAGTTGCCTTATACAGCCTCCATAGAGGCTTCGATAAAATCTATTCAACGCAACAACAGTTCTCTTTCCAGCTTTTGCTCTGCCGCACAGTAAGTGAGGATCTGATAAGTGCCTGGCTGTGTGTCCTCTTCTTGTCTACTCATTATTCTTATTTTATGCAGGTCTTATCTCCTCATGTAAGTGTATTCTACTGCAAAGGAATACAGGTTGCTATCGCCCAATTATATTTATTTGCATCCTCACTTCGTCTTCTACACCAATGACACAGTGAAGTGAAAGCGGTGCCGTTGAGTCACTCACATGTATCTGAGCTCTGACTCCCTCCTGACCAGGACGTCTCTGATCCTGTCGATCTTAAAGAGCTCCCCCTCAATGTCATCCACGGTGATGGTAGAGTCCGCCATGGAGACTACATCGTCCTCTGAAGGAGAGAGAGAGAGAGAGAGAGAGAGAGAGCGAGAGAGAGAGAGAGTTATAAAATAAACTTGAATTACCACCCTGCGTTTGTATGCCTCCACAAACCAGTACAGTTTTAGTCTATATATGAGGTCTCGGTGGCTTTTGACATTTGAACAATTAATCCTAACTTTGAGTCCAAGTGACAACAGGTCAAAATATGAGGCAAGTCCCTAAATGCAGAGTTGAGATCTCATGTTAAAAATACCAAAAAAGGATTCACTAAATTGTAATCACTTAATCTGTGGGGCCAAATTAACAGTTTGTGTGTGTGCGTGCGTGTGTGCGAGTTTGTGCGTGTATGTGTGTGTGTGTATACCAAATTTGAAAGGAATCCTTATGGGTGCTACTGAGATATTGTATTCACAAGGCAAACAATGAAGTTTGTGAGGTCACAGCGACCTTGACCTGTGATCTTTGGCCACCAAAAGCGAATCAATGCATGCTTGAGTCCGACTGAGCGTTTCTACCAAACCTGAAGAAATTCTCTCAAGGGGTTCTTGAAATATCCGGTTCACAAGAAGGGTGCGGACGGCCACTGGCTAACCCCTGGTATGGAGCCATAAGAAATGGTGTACAAATACAACATGGCTCACACAAACGTTGAAGTAATACGTAGACTCTTCTATTAAAGGGCATTTAACCCTCTTCAACACTAACCCTAACCCTCTTCGACTGGAAAGCACCACAAACACACAGATGATCCAATGACTGATTCTGCATTTTAAACAGAATCAAAAGCTGCAGCAGGTGTGCTCTGAAATTGCTGCTAGATGAGGAGCAAAGCAGAGCATCACAGCTAAATCACCAGGTGTCAAGGTTTGGCACGACTCTCCCTCACTCTCCCTTCCTCTCACACACACACACACGCTTGGACGAACACACTCAAGCACACAGAAAGAGAGATTATTTCCCTAAACCCCTGGGCCAGACCAGAAACTAGCCATCACCCCTCCAGTATCAGGCTGGCTGTCAGACACCCACTGCAGTCCTTTTTACTTTGCCTTATTTGGCTGTTGAGACAAAGTTCACAGTTCAGTAATTCGCTGACACAGAACAGGATCTAAATGTCTTTCAAAACTCAAGCTTAGATGAGTGGTCAAATAATTGGTCAACTGAAGAAAGATTAAGCAACAATGATAATATTATGTTTTTCCGATGTGTTGTATCGTGGTAAATTGAGTCTTTTGGGGTTTGGGACTGTAGTTTAATCGATAGACAAAACAAGATATAAAAAAAAGTCATTGTTAATTGTGGCCGGACTCCTAAATACACACTTTGAGTCACTGAGCATTTTGATTTGATCTCAGGCGTCTTTTCATCTATAAGCTGACTCAGGCAATTTTATTTTCAGCATTGCATTTAAAATTGTGACACATCTGATTTACATTTAACAAAAACAAATATTTAACTTAAGCCCCAAAAGAACACACTATAAAAGCGTCACTTTTTTTTAGTAAAAACTGAACTTGCCTTTAATACATCACAGCATACAGTGCTACATGTTCACAGAAAGGGTCCTAATTATTTCCACAGAATAATGAGACAGGGGTCTGAGTCCCTGGAGGAATATTCTCTTTCACTCTCAGCGGCTCTGCAATTAAAAAATCATACTGTGCACAGAGGGGGGGCTTGGTGAACGGCAACAGTAAACGTGACACTGTGTGGAAATCCATGCATCTCACACTACCATCAACTCTCTGCTTTAACTCCATCATTCAAATCCTCTTCCTCGACCATGAAAACAAATAACATATAACAGTGGTGTATATGGAATTGCACTTTGTTTGTACAAGGACTCGCTCTAAACTGCTCTTTAATGAGCCTGTTTCAAGATATGAAAGGACTTCAAATCAGAAGCAGAAGCACGCACATATATCAGACATAGATTTTTTATAAATGCATTTGTTTTAGAGCTGAACATCAAATTTCATATTTAATTTACCCTGACAATTATAATAAAACAGCACCCCTGCCTGCTCTTGAATTATTATGTTGTTTTCATCTACAATTGTTTGTTTTTGGCAGGGTTACGCGAAAACCACTGGATGGATTTCCATGAAATCTGAAGGAGGAAAGTGGTATGGGCCAGTAAAGAACCCATTACATTTTCACATCCAGGATTTTTTCACATGAGATAGATTTTTTTTCATGATTTCCCAGAGAATAATTCATGGATCTTGATGATCTGACACATTTATGGGGACTGATATCTGTGACATTGGCCTTTAGTTATGTTCTGTACTGTCATTCTGGTTACATTTATCACTGTAGTTGTTCTGTGTTACTTTCACTACCTGGACGAGAGCTGGGGAGATACCAGTGGGGAACCAGTAAAAAACATAAACACAGACCTTATCTAAGTAAAGGTCTAGTAAAGAGTATTAAAGGTGGACATTTTAAATAACTTTATAATATTAATTTGAAAAACATAAAATCCCACACTGTATTTACTAATTTACTCAAATCGCAGGGTGACCATTTACTAGCAATACAATCATTCATATGTGAATCAGGATCAGCTGCTGACACAACTCCACAGCCCTTACCAACAGGCGCACACACACACACAAACACACACACACACACACACAAACACACACACACACACATTGTAATTGTTCATTCACCACATGTATCTCAGACGAGCTTCACCGGCCGTGACCGTGCACCGTTTCTTTTGTTATCCTAGTTAGAATGTTCAATGTTTGGTGCAGCCTTGTAATGTTGGAGACACACCGTGTTCAGCTGCAGAGGCTCTTCAGGACAGGTGATTCTGCTGCTGAGCAGTTATGACTCATCAGCAGACCTCTATGAAACGTCCCCTCCTTTCCACTTTGTCCCCATCCTCACTCTCTGGCAGTTCACAATGTTCATCTCCTCACTCCCCCCCACATTTCTCCAACATCTCTCCTCCGTCTCTTTTTTTTTATTTCAAGCTTACAGGCTCAGTTCCGACTCTCTCTCTCTCTCTTTTTCTTGTTACAGTGGCTCAATGTGCTTCACACCTAATGAGGTAGAGCAACATACTGACAGACACATCAGCTTGATTAGAGACCAGGAGGCAGAAACGAAGAAGAGAGGAGGAGGAGAGAACACAAAGAGGAAGGGGTGAGATGGATAGAGGAAGAGGGAAATCTTCCACAAGTAAAAAATATAACTTAGACTTTGAACAGCTTTGCAAACTTCCCTCCTTGCTGGTCACAGACGGTGTTTCAGCCCCTGCTTCTCAAAATGTTGAGCATGTACATTCAGAAAACAATGGGTAACAGCAAAGCAGAGGAAAACTGTTAATTATCTGAACCCCTTTTCCAATGTGCAAACACTTATCTCTGACTGAAGTCTTTGGAAATGTACATTATGAACGGGACATGGGACTTTATGAGATTGTGGTCGACATTTCACATCAATAAATAATGATTTATAAATGAAGGATTAACAGAGAAAATTTACAAATTAAAAAAAAACAGTACAGCTGTGAGGAGCAAAGAATTTGTCAATTACTCATGCTGAGCTGATGTCAAGTCACACGTGAGGTTCATTAGTCATCAAGGGAGGTGCAGCTAATATGTACACACACACACACACACACATACACACACACACACACAAACACACACAAACACACACACAAACACTTGGAGATGACACCTGTGGATCCTTGACATTTTCAGAGCAGCTGCCTGTGATGAAACTAGAAAAAAACACATTGATTGGTTCTACTAAAAATAACCTGAAAGGAACTAACGTCATGTTAAACATTTCTGTGAGAAATGATATAGGAGAGAACTATGAAGTGGGAAACTGTATACATCACAATATAACACATTTCTGTCCCTATAAATTCACTGTTCACTTTCCCAAAGACAGTAACTGCCTGTACCAATCGTTATGTGCTAAATACAGGCACAGAGACACAATAGGAACATGAACTGTAAGTATAGAGAGAATGTCACTCTAAACTGAGTGAATGGATGCTGCAGTGTTGCTTTGCTGGTTCACCTGGTTTGCTGGCGTCTCTGCTCCATTCAGTGCGCTCCAGTGAACCGTACTGATGAGGAGATGCTGGCTTCTTCTCCATCAGGTCCAGCGGCACAGTGCAGCTCTTCTCTTCTCTTCTCTTCTCTTCTCCTCTTCCAGTTGCAGTGGCAGAGGATCAGCGGTGAGAACTACAGGGGAGGGTCGGCCAGCCTCACTCTGCTGTTGTGCTTCACTGACTCATCGCCACTCACCCACCAAACCTGCAGAGGCAGAGGAGGCAGAGATATTCCAGCTGTGCCCAGCTGCTGCTCAGGCAGGTGTGGAGTGTGTGTGCGTGTTCTGTGTGTGAACAGCGCCCTGGGAACACACTGTGCCCGGAGAGTGACTACCTACTGCCATCTAGTGTCCACTGAGCATAGTTACAGCGGAGGAGAGCTCTCACTCTGCGGTGCGTCAGGACAGGGGCGTTTCAAGAGATTTAAGGGGACACAGGGGCCCCTTTTTGGGGCCCCCCCAATAAACAAAAAACACATTATACAAATGTTCATTTCTATCCATATTGAAAATGTGCAATGACATAAATACTGGTACAGTATTAAAGTTAAAGTGCAAGCTCTCCACCACCATCTCACACGTGTTATACACACCAGTGGCCTAGACAGAAATAATGTTCTGTATGTGCCTGCAAAGAAAGTTGATGGGCGTCTATTCAGGCCATCAGAGCAACTGCTCATTTTTAACACAGTGAAAGACACTGTTCATACTGTCGATTGGTAATTATGCATCAATGGTTTTTCTACATAGTGACAACTTCACATAAACCCGTTGCCACAAAAAAGCCATAGCAACCAGTTGAGGCCATATAGCTTCCTTCAGCTTGTTTTCAGTGTTCTGTTTGAATAAGACTTTTCTATTAATTACTTCACATACAATATGTATTTTTGATCAAAGGTGGCTTTGTGGGCCAGTGAGTAATGTGGGTGGGCCTCAAGGTCTAAAATTATAACGATTTGGGCAGAAAGCTTGTGATATAGGAACTTGTGGGGGGAGGGGGGGTTTCCAGCCAAGGTGTTGTGGCTGTCTCCTGTAGAAAGCATATTGTAGAATTTAGGGGGTGGATTCACGTATTCTCAACGCCCCTGCATGAGGGCAACAACGCCCCCTTCTCTCTGAGGTCAGTGATTCAAGCAGAATTTATCCTAAAACACCAGGACATCAATGTTTTCCAAACAAAATCATTTATTTACACAATTACATTTATCCTCTTCATACATATATAAGACATGAAAATATCAGAAATTCATATATAATATATATGAAACTAATGTGCAAAATTGTTAAGGAACTCACAACTGGTGATTTAACCCTTTGAGGCTAGAGGAGACACAGACACACAGGCTAACATGATTCCATTTTGTGATGTCATGCACCAATAACGAATCGCTTCCAGTCTTTAAGGCCTCTGAGATAATACCGGATCTCAGAGGATGCTTTAAACAAAGGCTCCTGAGTAAATTGATTTGGCTGATAAAGTCACACACAAAACACAGAAGATTGTTTTCTATCAATAATTCAAAACTTAACCAATAGTTGGGTCAGATCCTCTAAAGTCAGAGGGTTATCTTATCGTGACTATGTTTTGGGGAATTCTTCATAATCATGACATATATATAACAACACGTTAATCATAAGTCATATTACTTTACTCACAGCTGTTCCTCTTTCACAAGGAGACGATAAAAACTATGAATTTAGTGCAAATAGATCAAGATTAGCAAGCTTATGACATATACCACATGGAGTGACTGAGAGATTAACATAAAGTCTATCATCCCCCCTCTTTGGCTTGATCTGTGTAATATCCACACGTCTCGGATACTGACGAATAATAAAGTTGCTCTTTTTCTCTGAATGCCGGACATTGCACATGGTTCTAGCTTCTGCTCTCGACTTTGTGTGGTTCTGGCAACTTTCTGGAACTTTTCCAAACACTCAACCCAGTGTCGCTCAGCTGGCGGTATGTGACAAGCTGTGGGAATAACAAGCAATTTGAACGATAAAGCCAAAACAACTCCGACAGTGACGTGCCAGCTGTCATCGTACCAGTCCTTCAACAATCAGGATGGATCAATACTTGACGGCAGACGTGTCTGTATTTCCGCATTCTTCTGTGTAAGTGTATGCATGTAAGTGCATGTTCAGTAGGTGTGTGTGTGTGCGTGTGTGTTTGCATGTGTTAAGGAGACAGTAAAAGGTAGTGTGTCTATGTAAGTTAAACAACTGTTACACTCAACCTCAATCTTTCCAGACTGTCAGCAGAGTTTAAAGGATCATGTCACGTGATAATATCAACCAATCATCACCAGCCCCGAGATCGTCACTGGATGCAAAAGCATGTCTTTGCCATAGACTGTGTAGTCCATGGTCTTTGCTTGTGTGTTTCTCTCTGCAGTGTCACTTGCAATATTGCTCTGATTGCATGAGTCCAATCTGCATATACTGACTTTCTGTCTTAAAGTACGCACAGTGGTTTCCTCACAAAGGGTAAAAACACTGTTTGAGTGACAGTTGAGTTCAGTCTTAGCCTTCAGTGTGATCAAACAGCTGCCACTGACTCCAGTGCAGTAGGTCTGCTGTCTGTCTGTGCGTCAGGAGGTCTTCATACAGCTTGGATGACAACGATTCTCAAGTTTCTGCGTGACCGTCGTGTCAGTTGATGATTCCAGCAAACGTGTTGATTGGTAGATGGAGTCCTTTGCTCATGTATTTGCTCAGTCCTGCGTTTTTGTCCTCTCCAAGCCTGAACTTGGACCTGATGGTTTTCTGGACGCAGTATCCGGGATCCAGACACGGGGAGATCGCGATGCTACAAAACAAGCGGGGGTCAGAGCAGAGCAATCAGTTTGGGTCAAACGGAAATCTCAAGTGTGCTGAAACACACTCGAACAGTATCATAAGCTGCATGCTTCCAACGTTTTTCTAAGTAATAAAAGAAAGCAATTAAGAAAGAAATGAAAATCAAGCTGAGGCACAAACAAGAGCCCAGAAGTAACCATTTAAACCCCAAGCTGCAGGGTTCCACTTTAAAACCCACCATGGCTTTTACCCCTGTGTCCTGGAGAGGGCTTCATTAATAGCAGCTCTCTTTGATCTGCTGCTGCTTTGATGGCAATCGTGACTATCAGTGATTATTTCTCCAACTAATGAAACACCACCGCTTGAATATGACCTTTATTCAGTGGTGTAAAAATAAAGGAAGTCAGCAGAGGGACGACTCTTTCTCACCTCTGCACGTCTTTGTACGTCCGTTGAGAGTCTCTGTCCAGTGTGACGGTGAAAGAGCGACTCTCCAAAGAGTGAATCTTGATGTTGCTGGCCCGAATCTTTGACTGTGAATTTTTAGATCATAGTATTAAAGGAATTATCATCATATGAACTGTTTTCATTCCAACCCTAGTCTTTCTGAGGGTAAGTCACTGAACATATTCGAGCAAGGTTTCGCCTGGACTTACCACACCGCTGTTTTTAGTTTTGGTTTGAGATTCATTCATCGTCAGAGTCAAACAGTTCAGATCTGTGAGACAGAGGAAGAGAAGAAAGTGAGCACAGTCTTAGAATATTTAAGAAAAAACCTGTGTGTGTTTTGGGACATGACTGAAATACTGAGTGTGTTAAAGATGATACTGCACCTTCTGCTTCACTAGAGGGAATAGCATTGATCTGCGCGCCTGACGTCCTAACAGAGATTCCTTTGTCAACGTCTCTGCCGCTTAATGTCACCTGGACACATCCACACACACACACACAAACACAACATTCCAGTGTCACGGAGTATGCACTCACATGAAGGCGTACCACACACAAACAACTTTATCTGGAAATGGAAACTCCCCCTTATTGCACAACTATACTCGAAACCCAAGGTTAGGAGGAAATTGTGCACATAAAAAACAAGGCAACACACCTTTCTGTAATTCATGGAGACAACAGCGCCGAAAAACTCCCCCGATCCCTTCCTCGGTTTATCTGCTGGAGAGAATTGCATTTTGTTCAGCCTCATTGTGCACAGAGAGAGGCAGGTGAACATAAGGGTCACTAGTGCACATAAAAAAACAAATATATATGGAAATGTTGGAAAACTAGAATGGCACTCAGTAGAGCTCATACCTCCACCAAGGTCCAACCACCATTAAATGACTAGATCCAGATCTTTATTTGGATCTGCTTCCCATTGCAGACAGTCATATATATCAGTCCCCTAAACATGGCTTTTCATCAAGATCCATGAAATAGTTTCAGAGAAATCAGTAAAAATGTAAAAACAAAGCCCTTTGTCTCATTTTAAAAGAAAATCCTGTATTTACCCCCTGATCTGGATCTGCACCAAATTGAGGGAATGGATTCTGTCCTGACCCAAAAAGTTTTGTCTCGTAATCCTGTCAGTAGTTTCTGTGTTTTCCTGCAAACTAACAGACAGACTAAACATAACTTCCTTGGTGGAGGTAATAATGTACATGTGCACCCAACTCACCTCGGACTGATGCCGAGACCTGTCTGAACTCAGGAAACTCCATCTGCAGGTGGGTGAGGAACACGTCTTCAACCGGCTCCTTGGTCATGCCCGTGAACGTGAGCTAAAGGAAAACCAGCAACGTGTTAAAAAAATGTTTGCGTATACTTGCTTATATTTTGAGCGTATTTCTTTTAAAAGCATATGAATTATTGAAAAACTCAGCGTTAATGAACGACATGAAAATAAGAATATAACAAAAATTCACCAAATTTGTTAGGAAAGTACAATACGTGGGACACTTGTAGGCACCTAACTTTGTAGCAAAAATGCCTAGAAATGTCCCGACCAATCAGAATGAGCCGGACAGTTCTAGGCACTTATCATTGAGGCAAAATGCCAAGAAATGTCCCACTCTTGTGGTTAGGGATCTGCAATACATGGGACACTTGTAGGAACTTATCATTATAGGAAAATGCCTTGAATTGTCCCACACTTGTGGTTCGGGATGAAGAATACGTGGGACACTTGTAGGCACTTAACATTATAGCAAAAATGCCTAGAAATGTCCCGACCAATCAGAAAGAGCCGGACACTTGTAGGCACTTTACATTAAAACAAATTGCATAGAAATGTCCCACACTAGTGGTTGAGGAAGTGCAATACTTGGGACACTTCTAGGCACTTATCACAGTAGCAAATTGCCTAGAAATGTCCCGACCAATCAGATTGAGCC
Organism: Platichthys flesus; assembly: GCF_949316205.1. Lineage (NCBI taxonomy): Eukaryota > Metazoa > Chordata > Actinopteri > Pleuronectiformes > Pleuronectidae > Platichthys > Platichthys flesus. The sequence continues at coordinate 13,403,343 of NC_084949.1, forward strand.
GGACACTTCTAGGCCCTTAACATTAAAGTAAAATGCCTAGAAATGTCCCACACTAGTGGTTACAAAAGTGCAATACTTGGGACACTTCTAGACACTTATCCTTGAGTCAAAATGCCAAGAAATGTCCCGGCCAATCAGAATGGGCCGGACACTTTTAGGCACTTATCATTGAGGCATAATGCCTAGAAATGTCCAGAAAAATGTGAATACAGTTTAGAGGATACATAAGTTACCCTCATGTGTAAGAAACAAACACCCTCATATACATTATATCATATTACCTTTACAAAATAGATGTTGAAGTAGACAGGCTGCTGGCCGGTGCGGACGTAGTAGGAAATGACATCAGAGATGAAGGGCTCTTTCGGCCTCCCTGGGTTCGCCTGTTGCTATGGGCGACAGAAGTTGTGTAAAATTAACCGTGACCACACAGTAACGAGTCAGTAGAAGGTCACACAGCCTCAGCTCATCCTAGACTGTTAGTTATTTGCCTACATTTAAAAAATAGTCCCAGGTTAGTTGAGGATTTAAATTGGAATCTGATGAAATCGTGCAATATAAACCCTCAAATTATACCTCTTTAGTTTTGGATTATTTAACCACATTTACTAGCTGAGTATTCAGAGGGAATAAAAGGAGTACTCATCATTCTCGAAGGTAAAACAGCCTTTTTTGCATGAAGTTTCATGAGGTGACCTCAACTTCAACATGATTCAAATCATTTTTTATCAGTTATATAGAACTTTTAAATCCTGCTTAAGCGTACAGACTCTGTGCAGTGTCGAGTTTTGAGCTCCCCGAAGCTGTGGTGTCATCGACTGTAACAAGACGTCCCGACAGAACAAGCTGTCACTTCCTGTGTTTCAATTTACACCGACAACATTTACCCGACAGACTGAAATGGGGCCTGGTAGATTTGAGAAGCATGCCTGTACGACCACAACACAGCCCACAAGACTGTCATTCTTCTCCTTCAGACACAGAGACACAGAGAGAGAACATCTTTTTCGACTTGCATCGTACCATTTTAGCCAGTTTGGGGATCATGGAGCCTAAACTCTTGATGTTACAGTTGTACCATGGGTCCGCCGTGCTCAGGTAGGAACCCAGAGAGCAGGGATTCCCCAGGAACGAACCGATGGAGTGGTTTTCCTACAAAAAGGAACATGAAAGTGGAACAGAGTCAACACCAAATGTGAAATGTGGAAAAAATACATCAGTGAAGGGAGAAGTTGGAAGGTTTTCTACTTTAGTTTTATTGTAACACATTTATTAAACCTGCTGAAAATATCCTGATATTTTTAGAGTCTGAAGTTTCTTTTCTTTCTTGCATCATATGTCATTTCCATCCCATTTCCATTTTTGGAATGTAATGACTTTTTAACTGTCCATTTCTCCGCAGCATTACGACACGATGGTGATTTTTTTTCAGTTTAAATTCTCTTTCTCGGTCGCCCAGAAACTTTCACACAATGCTGGTGGCCGGCGTTGTGTTGACAAGAGGAAGTTGTCGTACCTTGACAGAGGAGATGTGAGTCGGAGTCTTGCAAACAGGGATGTAGTAAAACTGGAGGTTGACTTTCATTGTGAGAAAAAGCCGGCGCGCTTCCCTTTTCCTGCAAACGCAAACCAGTGATGTGTGAGAAGCGTCACGTGTGCACACGCTTCACAGAGCAATTTGACGTCCCAGCAAAACGGTTTTTCAACATATGACATTTGATTTAGAAGAAGTACTGTTTAGGATCCCAGTCCAGTCACACACAACAAGTTAAGTAGTGATAACATAGTTTTCCTCTTACAATAGAATATATAAAGAAACACAAGTTTAATTTAACATTTGATGAGAACATGCCCTGTTTAGCCTCTGATTGTTATGACAACACTATTGGACCTGCACCAAAATGTAATGGGTTATTGGTTAAGTTATGCCCCCCCACACACAACATTTTATTGAAAACAGTGTTTGTAATACATTACAGTGTAATAGAGGATAATCATTAGTTTGGGGTAAAAAAAGAATGGAGTCCTTATATTTGTACAGCTCTGTCAGGTTCATCTCAAGTCCCTAAGCAACGCCTCACCCTCCAGCTGCTGCCAAAGAGGTTCAACCGTTCTGTTTTTACAGCTGATGAAATGACGTCTCCCTCACCTGAAGACATAGTAGGCCTTGGCCAGTCGGCCCAGTACTCGGTCATCTCCCATGGCGACTAGTCTGGCAGTCAGGTGTCTCTGCTGCTTGGTGGAGGGGCTCTGCATCGGCGAGCTGCCCGCCCGCCTCTGTAGAGTCGCCCCTCTTCTTCCTCCCCTCCCTCCTCCACCTAGACTGGCCTGCTCCTCCAGCGTGTCCTGCATCAGCACCATACTGTCCTTCATCGATGGCTTCATCTTGAATGCCTTGCGGCGTGACAGCCGTCCTGACTCTTGCTCACTGGGAGAAGGAAGAAGGTTCGTTGTCAAATTTTTTAAATGATGTAAAGCACAGAAACCAAATGATTATTGTCACTAAGTTGTGCAAATGAAAAGTTAAGGAAAAAAGATATTTGTGAAGATTACATACTTAAATTCAAGAGGAATTCAAGATAAATTAAAGGGTTTATTCACAGCTACCTTGTTGGTCCAGACCTTCTAATTTTTTGTTTTTTTTCTGAACCAAAATAACAATGGTAAACGGGGCCTCGGGTCACAGTCCCGACCAAAAGATCGGAATTCGGTCCGACCTAAAGAGGTGTTCTCATTCTGGATCAAACCAAATCGTTGTCCAACAAACTTTTTTTGATGGTTTAGACAAATTGCAGGAAGGTGAGAAAGCAAAACAATATATAGGTGTTACCTTTTGCATTGTTCCCATGATGCACTCATCTGAGGCTGGCAGTGTCCAGAGATGATGTCTGCGAGGGGTCCGACCCGGGGGGCAGGTCTCTTTCGATGCCGCTGTCATTGGACAGGATGGAGAAACGAGTCACGTCCGATGTCATCAGGTCGCTTAGCGACTCCCCCAGGTCAAAGTCCTCCTGCTCCTGGCTGAGGGAGAACTGCTCCAAGGAGGAGCTGGATCGAAACCACTTGCCCAGCTCTCGCCCTGTCGACATATTTAACATCCATCATTCACATGTAAGTCAGAGATTTACACGTTGTCACTGTTCACGCAAAGCTGTCATATCTCATCTACCCATGCTGTCTTCCTGTGCGGATGTAAAGCTCATCATAAACAGACCACAGCCATGAGTAGTCTGCTGTGTGCACATGTTCCGTTATGTAGCTGCTTGGTTCACATAAGCTGCTTTCAGACATGCACTGAAATCCAGAGAACCTCCAGACAGAGGAGGGTCTGTATGTGAGAACGCAAATGTGGGAGCCTCCTGTCAGCAAAATGTCTAAAGGAATCGATGTGAGACCACAGCAGGACATACCCCGGAGGATTCACCACGAACGAGTGGATGTGCTGATGACGCTTCTTACACGCGACAGGCGCAAAAAGTTAAAAACACAAAAAGAAAAGTAAATATCTAAGATTGAAGGTGTCAAGAGAGCTTTTGGTGAAAAGAGACGATGTTCCTAAAAAAAAAAAACACAATCGCTGCTGCAAAATGATTGAATACGTTACGCCCCCCCACCTGATTAATCTGGAGATTTCTGTGTTGTGAAAACATCTGAGTTGAGGATCTCAGGCTGCGTTATTCATGTGTGAAAGGTAAACACTGGAGAGGCCATTCTGCAGACACCCTCAGGGGTTCATGTCTGACATATGTGCTCTTCTTCTGGGAAAACTGTGCGTTAACAGAGAGGGAAACTGTCTGTGTCGTTGAGAAGACTTCTTCACGGCCTCCATCTGAGGAACCACAGTCCTGCCTTGTGATCCCCTAACAGTTAATGCAGCACTTAATAGAATCCAAAGGCACAAATCACTGTCCTGTATTTACTGTAAACAGAGTGTGCTATTATGACCTCGGCAATGACATTATTCAGTTACTGGACGTGTTCTCCTTCATTCAGGGGAACAGCTGTCGGTGCTTTCACATTAACAGCTTCACCGCACATCGTATACTGTGAGAACAAACAACTTATTGTAAGAGCCACAGGCAGCGTCACGGCGATTCAACCGAAATCTGTCAGTTCTACTTTGAGGAAGCTCCGAAAGTTTCACACTGTAATCCAACTGCTTGTCACTTAATTGGGTTCGTTTTAAAGATATAATATCGGTTGCTGTGTCTGCTTGGCTGACTTGCAGTTACAACTTCCTCTAGACACCCCCCCCCCACACACACACAGAGTCCAGAGCCACTCACAGATATCCAGTTCCTCCGTCCACAGGTGGAAGCTCATCTCTGGGTTAGGAAGAGGGCAGTCACACAGCGAACCTCCGGGCAATGGCTCTGCACACACATACACACACACACACACACACACACACACACACAGAGAGAGGAAGAGACCCAAACTGTCACAATGACACTCAAAACAAAACAACCCCCCCCCCCCCCCCCCACAACTTCCACCATGTCAACACTCCTGTCCATCCCTCTGTGGTCTCCCTGCTGGGATGAGGGGGTGGGGGATCAGGTTCATCGGATGGGAATGCCGACATGATAAGAGGGAGGAAAAGAGTGGATGTCATGGAAATAGATATCCGGAAATTTATAAAAAGAAACTACAGACGAGGGACTTGATTGTGCCATGAGGAGGAAATCAGCAGATAGAAGCAGAATCACACCTCCGACCTCAGCAGCAGCTGCATGTGAAGCTCTTGTGAACACAGACAGAATGAGTGTTTGGACTTTGCTGACATCGGAGAACTGTCAGTTGGCGATTTGTTCCTTTCTACCAGGGGGGGGGGGGTGTTCACCCATATTTAAAATCATATGCATCGGACTGTGTTCATGAAAGCAGGCTCTTATCGTGTCCCCATATAACTTATATCACCTCCTGGAATTTTTTGAGCTGCCCGTACCCCCCCGCTGTGGTGAACCGTATGCTTGTTGAGTAAACAGAGCGATGGCGGTATCTACGGACTTAAGGGGCAGAGTCATATGTATGTGAACGATGATCCATCCCTTCCTGAATGTGGGCAGTGTTAGATGTGACGCACGTGGAAATCGGTTGTGTGGTCTGTGGTCGGTTTGGGGTTGTGGTCCCTGGCAGAGCGGTCTCCCGGCTCACTGACAGCCAGGCAGCCTCTGACTAAGGACGTTTATTAAGTTCATGTCCGACATCCTATAGGGGCTGGTTTGACACAGCTAATTTCAGGGTCCCGTCCATTTTGGCTCACTATAAAAACTACATCCAACGGCGGCCAAGTGGGCTCAACCACACAAAGGGTGCTAGTCTGTGACGTCGATTGACAAAGTTCGACAAAGTCACTCGCAGCAGTTTTGAAAGCAAAGTTTGTATTCGCCCCTCCGGTCGTACCGAATGGAGGTGAATGGGAGAAATGGAAGGCCTGGGTTTTGCCACTTCAATATAGGCATGTGTGGCCGTGCCCATCTGTCGAGGACGGGAGAGAGAGAGAGAGCGCTGTCTTCCTGTTCTATTGGACTCCATTATGGCCGGTGTTTACTGTGTGTGCCTCTGCTCTGTCCTCTTCCTGTTTATTTAATGTACAAATAAACAGTTAGCAGCATTAACTAGGATGTTAACCTGCAGAGACAACGCAGTTCACTCTCATGGGTGATGAGGGTGGATAGCAGAATTCATTGAGGGGTTATTCAGGGGGATGGTTTATTGTCTTTTTGGTTTAAAGGGGAAGGCATCCCCCCCTCGTCCAACTTATTACAGTGTAGAAGCAGCTCAGGTTAATTGACTAAGAGCCCAAGAAAATGTTCAGACACAGTAGTCAGGACATATGCGGAGGTCTGTGTTAACAAGATTACAGTGACAATGTAATTTGCAAATTATGAAAATTTCACCCCCTATTAATTTGGACACATTTCACCAATCAAAACATCTTCCGTACTTATTTTCTACTTGACCCCGGTCTGTCACATAACCTGCAGTGACTGTGGTTCTTTTGGTGCCCCCCCACTCCTTTCCCTTCATTGATGCCTAGCTAGTGTCTTGACAGTGCAGCTCTGCCCCAAAGAAGCCCCTGCGGTTCGTGGTTTTTCCCTTTCCGTAGAGCTCGTACCTGAGTCTGTGTGGGTGAGGATGTCACTGTACAGCTCCAGAAGACGGCCTCTCAGCGCTCCCTTCTCCCCTTTGCCGCCATCCTCCGCGCTCTGCTCTAGAGTCGCCAGCACTTCCTGAAAGTAGGGCTCAATGTCTTGGCCCATTTCCTGTCCAGAAAACACACAAACACACGCGGGGTGAAAACACACACACACACACACACACACACACACACACACACAGGAAGTTAACCACATGCAGAGCAAGTATTCATAGCAAGGAGGTGAAGGGCCACTTGCGTGTGCGTACGCCTGCTCTTTGTGTGTGGGTCCTGCTGAGGTGTTACTTTAGGACGCGTGCCAAGAGACACGTTCAGCATTAAGCTCAGCAGACAACAGACCTGCGTTCAGGATGTCTCATGTAACACGTAAATGCGGGGGGAAACTATTTTTATCGAACATGCTCCATATGAGGTTTGTGCACATGATTTCTCCACACAGACGTCATTCACTTCCAAACTGAATTGCAACAGTCAGCATCGGCACTTGGGAATTCACATGGGAAAAGATAGAAAGAAGATCAAAAATAGCAAAAAATAATAATAAGACATGAAATTGAGTGAGAAAATCGATTTGATCAGAAATCAGTGTAGAGGCCGAAGAGAATCAGCATGAAGTGACACTTTGTGAAACACTAAGGACGCGGATTTCCTCTGAAGCTCTTCGGATCCTGATGACTCTGCTTTTCTGGATGATGATTAGAATTCCTTACCCTTGATATTTAACAAGTACACAGCACAACAACTCCCCACCGACAGAAAGAGAAAGAAAATAAACCCATAGTAAGTAGATAAAAACAAGATTCTTGACAATTAAACAAATAATGAAAAGAGCTTATACCACCTTAATTAAACCGACAATCCTAAGATAAACAGAGTAAACTGGCCTAATCGCTGCTTCAGGATTACTCACCTCAGTATTTTGACATTTAAAGTCAAAATACTTTAAGAAAAGTCTCCAGCACTCGTAGAGTTTTACCAACTTAACGTGGAACAGAAACACTTCCAGCCATGTGATGAGGCGAGGAGGTCGAGTTTGATAGTTAGGAGTTTGACCAGGCTGTCCCTATGTGCAGCCCTTTCTCTAGCACATCACTCACACACTAGCAGCACAGCCTTTAGGGGAAATCTGAGATTCAGCGTCTTGCCCAGGGACAACTAGACGGGCAGCACTGGAGGAGGTGCTTGAACCACAGACCTTCTGGTAAGTAGATGACCTGCTCGCCCTCCTTCACCACAGCTGCCTTTATAATGGGTAGTGATGATCAAATATCTTCGTCCCTTCGAAGGCTGCAGGTGGATACTGGCGTGGGGGAGGGTCTGCGATACTGACACAGGGCAACTCAGAGAGTGAGCATGTCACATGATTAAGGCAGTGCAATGCATCCACAGACCAATGAGAGTCTGGTACTTCACCCAGAGTGTATCTGATGGCAGATACTTTTAAGATATTGAGTTCTTCCTCCACTTGTATCTACATTCACCATCCACAAACCCTGAACTTCTCAGAGCAAACCTGCTGTCAAATGATCTGAACCAGCCTGACAAGCACCACACACTGCCGTGACCATGAAGATAAGAGGAATGAGAAGAGAAGGCGATGACTGAGCACCGTCGATAAAAAAATAAAATTCTTGTGGAGGTTTACTGACCTTCAGGGCCTGAGCCAGTTTCGGCCCGTGGCACCGCTCGGAGCCCAAAGCAGCCTGGAGGGAGTGTTGGACCACGCCGCGCATGAGATCCACAGGACTGATATATCCACCTGAGGAGGACGCAGACGCCTCAATGTCCTCCAGCAGGACTTGTCCCAGGGAACCAGAGAAGACGTCTGGGTCGGCCAAAACAAAAACTCTGCAGGGATTTACACGACAGACTTTAGAGTTTGACAGGGACGGTTGTTATACTACAAGCAGGAGAATCCATCTATTGTTGCTGTACCCACAGATAGACATTATTCATCGGCGACTCACCTCTCCTGAATGGGATGGTGCTCGTTTTTTAGCCCCTGCTCGGCTGTGACCATCCTCTGGTACATCAGACCTGTGGATTAAACTGGTATTTAATAACAACATGTGTGCAAATCATCACACAGATTAGCCATCACATTTAAGCAGCTATTTGTTGGCATTTTTAATTTTGCCTCTTGATAATAATGGTAACACATGTTGGTTTTTTCTGTACAGTATGATGATCAGTACCTGGAGTGGAGCGTTCAGTTTTGATCTGCCTCGTGTAGCTGAGGCCTACGGAGCAGTAAGGGTGAGGGTAGGTCATGAGTCTCTTGCAAAAGTCGTAAACCCGCTTGTAGAGCTCATCTGGAATGTAGGCTGTCTGAAATGTGAAAACACACACACACACACACACACACACACACACACACACACACACACACACACACACACACACACACACACACACACACACACACACACACACACACACACACACACACACACACACACACACACACACACACACACACACACACACACACACACACACACACACACACACACACAAAGTTGATTAAATTTGAAAAACAAAAAACAACGCAGAGTGTTAAATGCCATAACTGAATCTGTGCACTTCCTTGTTCACATCTGTTCCTGGAAAAATAAGGAAGAGGCTGAGCATAAGAAAAACATGAGAAGAGGAAGAATTTTATTTTTTCATCTGCTCCATTTTGCATTTTGTGAATAAAGTTGAAAGGTCAGAGCACATTCTAGAAACATTTCAGTCTGGTGTGTTTCCAGATTCACGTTACAAGGCAGCGTGGCTCTGTCAGTCACGTTAACCACAGATATTCAGTCCAATCATCTGTTACGTACTCCGAATGGATCAAAGAAGTGGGGGCAGTAACATAACAGAGCGGGTATCAGTTCAGTGTGTCTGTGGAAATGTGTTTACTAAAAATCCTTTAGTGTGAATTCAATTTATTGTGTTACAAAAGCATGAACAAGCCTGGGAAGCGTCAACAACGAATACTGTACCTGGACCATGGCATACATGAGAGTGTGGAGCAGAGGGATGATGCATTTGCGAGAATCCCATCGCTCGGCCTGCAGAGAAACACACACACTGTGTGAGGGCTCGACTTGACGGAAGACAGAACGGAAACTCTACGATCATTGTAAAATGAATAACAAATAAAAGTTGATTCAGGTATATTCCAGTAAAACTCACAAATTCCAGTTTTTTCAGTGTGAATTCAAAAAGCAAACAAAATATTTTTCAAGCCTGTAGGCGATTTATCAAAAGCAGAATACCTTTTCCAATTCCTTAATCAGCACCCACACCAGAGATAAGCTGTTGGCAGGATTGTTTTGAACCTTCTTATGAAGCGTCCACCTCAGCATGCCTGTACACACACAGATAAACACACAACTCCATTAACACACACGCCAGAGTTCCACGGCAATAAACATCACCTCGTTAAATGTGTCACATTTTCCTTCGTGACACTGCTGATCCAAAATATGTCTGATGACTCAAAACTGGACGGCCCTCAGGCTGCTGACACACATACATATTACAGCAGGCAGGTTTCACATGTAATCACTAAAATAAAACATCATGAAGATGCTGTTAACCAATGTTTAATATATCTATAGATATAGATAAACATATATAAGTCCCAGTGATGTAACCACACAATATTATTTCTAGGATTTCTTATAATCATAAGTGGGAAGCAAAGTCTTTGTCAAAGAGGAAATTTATTATTGATCCAGATTTTGTATTTCACTTTTTTCAACATTTTACTTAATTTCCCCAAAAAACCTGGACCTTGATGAAAACAAATCTGGCATATTTAGCTGACTATTATTTTGTGTGTGTGTAATTTGTGTTTTTGCCAATCCGAAAATAAAGATCTGGATCTAGTGATTCTTTGATAAGTTTCAAAGGGGACTGTTGGGGGCGTCGGCAGATGTATACACTCTACTGAGAACCATATAGTATCAAAAAAATGTGGTATACAAGTAGAGATGATATTGTACCTTTGTTGAAACAGTCTATTGGCGGCTGATTGTCTTTCTCCCTGGGCAGCAAAGCCTGGATGCTGCGGTACAACTCCGCCTCTGAAACTGTCGGGGAGCAGCCGGCTGGAAATAGAGTCAGGAGGTTATGAGAAGTGAGAAGGCTTCGATCCCAGTTCAAACAGAATCCAATCTTATTTTATGAAAGGAACACAGACCAGCCCTGAAAAACTACGACGCATTTTACTGTGACAGTAGAAATATATTCTATGTGATCAGATGTCACCACATGCCTTTAAGTGTGGGGGATGCATGTACCTGTTGGCTCCATGCTGCTCGTTGACCTATCCCACGGGGCCTTGTTGGCCATGTCTCACATGCATAGTGGGTCAACCAGCTGTCATCAGGAAGAAGACACAGAGAGGAAGTGCATAAGGTCACAGGTTGAGTTGCTTTACAGCCCCTGTGTGTTGCTGACTTATGATGGTATACAGCAAACGGGGGGGGGGGGGGGGGGGGGGTGCAATGAGGGTTCATTCTCTCACCGCTGTGTCTCAGTGGAATGTAAAACAGAAAGAAGCTATTTACAAAAGCGCCACGACCACAGCAGTGTTCGCATGTGTGTCTGTGGGTTTCTGTTTTGTAATCGACAGGTCTACATCTCCTTCATGTCTGGGTAGTGACAGCTGGATGATAAAAGCACAAGTTGAAATGGTCTCTACACACAAATATTGTTAAGCTTAATAATGCAGCACATATAAAAAACAAGCAAAGTTGACCACAGTGCTGTAGAATAACAGGAATTAAGGACACTCAAAAGTCCAAAGGACACCTGAGAGTCTTCAGTCTAGTCTTAAACAGTTTTTAAGCTTTGGGGCAGCTACAGCGATTGCACAATCACCCTTACGTCTGACCCGTGATCGGAAGTGGAAAGAGTTTGGAGATTTGTATTAAGAGCATTGCACATATATACAAATAGAAGAACATTAACCCAATCCTACACTTAACCGGAAACAAAGCCAGGGATGCAAGCGCAGGTGAGATGCTGTTTCTCTCCTCGGTACCAGTTATCAGTCTAGTGGCTGCATATATATAGATGTATATGCAGTATGCACCTGCTAACACATTCTGGTGATTAACATGTGACGCAGGGTGAAGTGTGTGTGTTAACTGACCCTCCTCAACAGTGTTCAAAAACTGTTCCTAAGAATAACAACTTCCTTTGACTCTCGAGCCACTTCCTTTAACCCCGGGTGAGTCACCTGTCACACTCCCACGACACAGACCAGCAGTAATATTCAGCCAAATTAGATTACTCTCAGACCCTTTATGTTGAAGTCAAACATAAAAGGTAATGTGAGATTATCAAAATCTCACCACATGCTTATCTCTATACCTCAACATCCGTTTCTTGTCAATACAGAGAGAGGTCGACTTATTTTCATCCTTCCCTCTGTTTTGTAAAAAAACTCTCAAAAGAACTGGAACATAAATCTCACTCATTTGAATGCTTCTGCACAACTAAAGAACCACGGAGTCAAAGAAAAAAGCCACAGACTAATGATGTTACTATGAAACAAGTTAGTTAACTTCTTAGCCACCACACAAAATGACTAGAATAGCACTCAGGGCAGCGTATACCTCCGCCAAGGCTCCTTCAATTAAATAAAACTCACACACTCATAGATATCAGTTCCCATAATGTATCAAGATCCATGAATTATTAACCAGGGATCCACCCCAAGCCAGACCCGCACCAACATTGGCTGGGTTCTTCCTTGACCCATCGCAGATCCTTCCTCCAAGTTAGGTAGCAATACAACAAATCGAGAAACAAACAGACAGGGGTGAAAACATAACCTCCTTGGTAATACAACTACTACAACCATCCTGATCAAATTCTTACTGGTTTCACAAGTCAAAGTGTCAGAGGTGTCAAGTAGAGATAATGGCACATCAACTCACCCTGTTCCATGCAGACACCGAGCAAACAGTGCTGCAGCTCTCGGTGCTGGAATTAACAAGTGTGTCACAGGGGGAGGGGGGGAGGCGAGAGAGAGAGAGAGAGAGAGAGAGAGAGAGAGAGAGAGAGTGTGAGAGCCGCAGGCAAGTGAGGACAGCAGTGCATTGCTGACTGTATGAGTGTACGAGTGGAGTAGTGACGGGGATAAGCATTTTGTGTTTGAGTGTGCGTGTCAGCAGCGTTGAAGTGGGAGGTGCTGAGAAGAGAGAGGGAGTTTTTGTGTGCAGGTGTTGGACTGTGTTTCATACACACACACACACACACACACACACACACACACACACACACACACACACACACACACACACACACACACACACACACACACACACACACACACACACACACACACACACACACACACACACACACACACACACACACACACACACACACACACACACACACACACACACACACACACACACACACACACACACACTGCATTGGCGGTCATTCCACAGGTCGTGCGTGTGATGAAAGGATCCAGTGTGATGGATTTAGTCCTGATCCCTCTAAGAAAAGCAGCACTTTCAAACACAGCGAGTTGACAGCGCTGCCTCAGCAGCTGGACGCAGCCTTTTTATCAACACACGCTTCCGGTTGTCTCTGGCGCCGTCACTACGTCTAAGTTTACTTTTTTTTTCTTCCATTGTGTTTCTCTTCCAAACAAACAGAAAGAGACACAAAAGTAAACTGGTCTGTGTAGAATATAAAAAAAACAACTGGCACACGCATGCAAAACACATTCATGTAGAAGGGAAGCACTGACTCACAGATGAGCTGCATAGAGCTGCTCTGGGTTTACTATCCTTCCATAAACTATAATGTAGTGCTGGCGCTAACAAATACAAACCACTTCCCTTCTGTCTGAATGAGTGGGTAGATGCACTATATTTAGACAGAGAGAGAGAGAGAGAGAGAGAGAGAGAGAGAGAGAAATGCTAAAACAGTGAGTGAAAAAAACCTTTGTTTTTTTAAAAACAAAGGTTTTTAAAAAAGCATCGAAATGAATACACGTGATTCACAACCCCTCAAAATAAAAACTTGGAAAAAACCATAGCCTGCACAAAAATGATCCAACAAAAGAAACAAAAACCTCAGTAGAGCACTTCCCTCCACCAAGGGCCAACAGTTCACTTATGAAAACAAATACTAGATCCAGAAATCCAAGGGAAATGTTGAAAAGTTAAAAGTTGATCATCTAGAAGGTGAAAAAAAACCTCAAAGAACTGCACCACATTTGAATGGGTTCTCTCATGACCCGTTCCACATCCTTCCTCTATTTTTGGTGATAATACATCCTGTAGTTTTTGCATGATCTTGCTTACAAATCAGAAAATATGGGGAGGTAAGAAACATAGCCTCCTTGGTCAAAAACCCATCATCACAGCTTTTCTTCTTGTATGTCAAACGTAAATGAAATTAATGAAATGTTGAAATATGATGTCTTGTTAGGGTAGAACCCTGGTTCTAATTGGAGCATTAGATGTTATATATTTGTAATCTTTGCAGATTGGGTATAGATTCACTATCTTAAGTTGGCCCTAGCAAAGACTTCACCATTTTCTCAATTGCTTTTCCTTGTTTGTGATATTCTATGCAACCAACTGCAAAGACAATCTGCTTCCTGTTAACACCAGCATGCACATGAGTACAAACAGTATATAGATCTTATATATGTAAATTTGGCTTGATCTAGGTGCCATCTTGTTTGTACATCCGGCTTAAAACAAAGACCTGTTTGAAAATAATTATCCGTTGACTGTCACCGGGACGTTCATTTGGATATGAAAAGTCTGACACTGACCAGGTAAATGTTATTTGCAAAGCGGTCCGAACAACATAATTAAAACACCACTTACCTCTGTTACCACTGTCCTCAAATAACATGTCACTGGATGAGAGCCAACCAAGTACAATCAAGAGCTCAAAAACAAACCTCAGACTCAGGCTACATCAGCACTCCTTTTCCTTTTCCTTTGAAAACACATCAACTCTGCCATGGATACACCTGCTGACCACACTACTCCGGAGTTTTGGAGCCACTCAAACAGAGAGGTTTGTGGACACTGTTTGCCATATTTTTTATTAAAACCAAAAATGTTTTTTAAGTTTGCCCACAGCATTTGGCAAAGAGTCCCGAAGATGATGGCTGCTGTTGCAACTTTCCTCTGCAAAGACAAAGCCCCAATTTACAAAGTCGACAAAAAGGTATGAATAAAAACATGTTTCCCTGTCTGGGCATGAAATGACAGGTTTTAGGATACGAGACTTTGGTCAATAATAAATGTACTAACATGGTGTTGCAAACACTGGACTATATTGACAAAACGCTGCTCTGCATGTGACCCATTATAATCTAATTCGTGACCTCGCTTATGTGCAAGACATTCCTTGATCTGTGCCCAATGTTTCTTCTACTGAAACCACCAGCAGAACCAGTCACTTGAGTCAGAAAAGTGCTATTAAGTAGGTGCCAGAGCCAGATGCCAGTAAAAGAAGAAAAGAAAGAACCTCTATGACGGTAAAAAGATTTCCAATTACTGTGATTCAGTTCCTGGTTTGGTCTATGTGCACCTTCCACATGCTGATCGCCGTGGTCAGCCCACGGCACACACAATGCAGCCACACAAAAAAACAACAGGAGTGCTCGTTTCCGCTCAGGCACACTGCAGACCTCTCCGAAAACAGGAAGAGATGTGTGGAAGTGTGTTCGTATAGAGACGCAGAGAGGTGGTGCTTTGGTGCTGAGGCGGAGGTGGGCTTTTATGTATATTTGCTTTGCAAGTGGAAATCCCCAACCTATGATAGCACATGATCGCTTGACACGAATGGGTGTCACAAGTCACATGATCTCACATATGAACCTGGACAATGTGGATGAGGAAGGAAAAACACCTGCAGAGTTGGTTGTCTGTGGCGAGCAAGTAATACCTGATAAACGAGTAGAGATGATGACAGTTTAATTATCTGAAGAGGATATTTTTAATCATGCATGGTTGTGGTCTGTGGGTGCAGTGTGTTTATAAGACTGATTGAAAAATGAAAACTATGTGGAGAGAGAGTGAAAAATAGCTGCTACCGCCGCCTATCCCCGGAGCGCTGCAGGAAGAGCCAGGATTCACACTCGAGCTATCAAACTGTCCGACAGCACGTCAACATTCAAAAGGGCCGGGTCGTAACATCCTGAAACAACACAACAATGGTAAGACAACTAAATGCTGCGAGGAACACACACGTAGACGTTGTAAAGAAACCCCCGAAACAGAAAGACAACATCTAATTTAGCGGGAGGCATTAATCAAAGTGAGTTCCTGAATCAACAAGTTGGACAATATGAGGAAGTCCTCTTGGACCGGTGAATGAAGTGTGTGTGTGTTCTTGTGCAGCTATCTTTGTGAGGACCAGTTTGATGGGTTAAGACTTGTTTTCAGGGTTAGGGTTAGGTTTAGGTGAGGTTAAGGGCTAGGCATTTAGTTTGGATGGTAAGGGTTAGTGTAAGGGACTAGTCCTCACTAGGATAGAAGTACAAACGTGTGTGTAAGTTCCAGGCATTACTCCTGTTGTGAGGACCTAAATCTCTTTCTACTGTCACTTTAGGTCATTAGGACTTGTCTTACTTATGGGGACAGAAAGAAAGTCCTCATAACGTATCAATCAGTTATAAGGTGAAGACATTTTTTAAGGTAAGTCAAGGTTAAACTTATGCTAAGTTTAGGTTTAGGTGAAGTTGAGGGATAGGGTTCAGCAAGTAGTGATAATAATTAAGGTTAGTGTAAGTCTGCAGGAAATCAATGTAAGTCAATGTAATGTCCCCTGAAGCCATGGAGACCTGACAGTGTGTGTGTGTGTAAGTCCACATACATGTCCACATGGGCAACACACAGGTGAATAGGTAATAAAACGAAACGTAAAGAATGTTTTCAACTGGGGAAGCTGGTGTAAATACAACACAGCTCTGAATAGAAGAGGAGAAGATTTACGCCTGCAAGGTTAACGTGCAGGTCAGAGGAAAACAGATAGGAAGAGCTCTAAATAGGGTTTACACACCGTCCTTCACAGGAAGCTGTTTGAGCGTATGTGTGAGCGTGGTACGTCACTCCTGTGGTCTATGATGGTAACAACTGGGTCAACTGGTCTGTTGGGGACCGGATATTTGGGTTAAATTTTGGAACATGTGTGTCTCAGGGACTTTTCTGCAAACAATTAGTCAAACCACAAATTTAAATGGAAATGGCTCAAACTTACATTTGTTGTACCTTCATCGTATTTATTGGTAATCTTTGCAATCAGCAGTCGCAGCCACGCTCTTTAAATAAAAACGTCAATTCTAGCGCTACATATATAAACTGGTCTGCTCCATAAAGTGTATATAAAGATGGACAGCTCCCCAAAAGTGAAGCCAAAATCGTCCCTGGTGGCTGGCTTCAGTATAAGGTCATAAAACTGACTACTAGCTGCTGGGATATGGATCAATTTAAAAAAGTCAAAGTATGTCACATAACATTTTCTCAAATGCTGTGTATGTCATGTTAGGTAGATTTTATCACATCTGTTCAAGAGTTTTTCTTTTTTTCCTGGTGAGCTTGGTTCTATTTATATATTTGAAGCTATGAAGATGGGGTTAAAAGTCATGACTGGCCTGCTGAGATTGACTTGCAAGTGGTCGAGCGTGTGTATAGGGGTTAGGGTTAGGGAGATTTCCGAAATACTTTTAAATCCATTCTTTTCCGAGGATTAAAAAAAAAAAAAAAACTGAACAAAGACAGCACTGTAACCATAGGCACAGCTGTGGCCTGCGGCAGAAGGCCTGTGGATAAGAGCTGTGGGGAGTATGAATGATTTAGGTTCTCCAAAGAATTAATGCATAACGAGCTATTTCTGTCATATTAAAGGTACATTAACAGCTGTTTAATGGTCCACCGCGCACATACCTTGTTTACTAAACTGAAATCTCCAGAATCCTTCCTTATATTATTCATGACATTTATTACATTATTATTATTACATGTCATGTAGCTGACGCTTTTATCCAAAGCGACTTACATTTTTTTTTTTTTTTTTAGAACACTCAACATTTTTGAGGGGCCATTTAGGGGTTCAGTATATTGCCAAGGACACTTAGGCATGCAGATGGGACAGAGTGGGATTCGAACCGGCAACCTTCTTGTTGCAGAGCACCCGCTCTATCCCCTAGGCCACGCTCTCCCCATCATCAAGTTACAGCTGACTCCTGGTTTTATCCTTAAAATATCCTTATCCTTAAATAAGATGGGATCAGCTTCTGCTTTTGAGGCACCCCTGTTATTTGTGTACCAGTTCAATCTAGTGCAATGCGTCTCAGGCTTTCCTAATATTGAACCCACCTACTGGCAGTCAAACGCAAACTATAACTGACCCTCTGTGTCTGGGAACTCACACTGAAGCACATGATATAGTATATGTATGAGACGTTTTCCAACCAAATATTTTGGATATTCTGCGAATGAGGTGTGTTGGGGAAAAAACATTAATACCAGAGAAAAATGAGAGGCTTGTGTCAGTCAGCAGCCCCCCCCCCCCACACACACACACACAAACACACAGACGACTTTACGCACAGCAAATGCACACACACACACACACACACACAAAAAGCATTTCCATTTGTTTTCATATTCCTCACAGGACAAACAAACGGGCGGCGTCTCACACTGAAGAGCGTCTGCGGCTGTCTGCACTTTGGGAGCTGTGGTGTGTGGACATTTAAAGGGTATTTTGGTAATTTTTTTTTGAAAGGGTGGTCATTTAAAATGTTGGATCATGTTTTCCAGGAACATGAAAAAGTTGCGTGGGCTGACACAGAGCAGAACTTCAGCCTGAATGTACCTCTGAACCTTTTGAATGACAAATATATCTTTAATATATATATATATATATACATATCAAAATCTAAAAATGACTCACCTTCTTAAAGGCCAGGATGGCAGCTTAAATCGGATGCTTGAGCTGGACAACAGTCAATGTTCTGTACCTTTATTGCGCTTTTCTAGTGTTGATGACCACTCAAAATGCAGCATAGTTTTTGCTATTCATCTATTCACACACAAACATTCATTGCCCAGGGATGGTTTCTCATGTGAGATGGAGGAGTCAGGGATCAAACTACTGACCTTCTGGTTAGTGAAGGACCCGCTCTACCTCCTGAGCCACTGTAAATACTAAAGAACAAGAATACTACAGAACACATTTAACACATAAGACTGAGAAGCGTTTCTCTGCTATTTGGATTAAATGATTAATCGATGAATGGAATGGTTGCAGATCAGTTCTGTGGCGTGACTTTAATAACATCCAGCTTTCGATAAGATTGTGTGAAAAGGTGACCTGGGCATGATCCAAGGAGGAATCTATACAAGTCGGGAACGGAGACAGGATTTTATTTCAATTCTCTTCAATGATAAGCCAATAGCAAAGGAACTGTATGTAATATCCAAGTGCCCCTTAAGTTACAATAGCCATTTTCAGACATGAAGAAATGTCTTCAACACGCCCCCTTGCTTAGCTGTGAATTTTCGGAAATGTTCCTGCTGTGTTCTCACAGGGGCTTGTTAAGTCCGGACAAGAAATGTTCCAGAAAACGTCCAGAGCAACATACTAGGAAACTCGCATGGTCACATACAGCCCCCTCCTGACTTCAGTGCTTGTCTGAGAGCAGCCATTGAGTTGTTTTCCAAAGCCTTGAGCATTGTCTGCGGTTTGTGCCGGACACTAAACACTGGTAAAGGCCCCACGTCAAGTGAATGAATCAGGTCATCTGACTGAGCCGAAATGAGTCTTGCCTGAACTCAGCCTGTAAAGGCATCGTGGCGTCTGTTTGATGTGACTGCAAACGGATGTCAAACCACCCTACATTATCTCTTCCAGCCTCGACAAGGGAAGTCGAGGACTACAGACAGGTTCATTGATGTGTCTTCCCTGCAGCATGGGGGGGGGGGGCCTCACTGACAGTTCCTTATGTTGGGAGCACAACCGAGAACACGTCACAGGTCAGCCATGTGTGCTTTCAAGTCGTATAAACCTCGATGAAAGATGCTGTTCAAGCTGGTAAGCCAGCCCAGCTGCTGAATATTAACTAGGAACTAACGCACTACACAGAATGACTCTGCTGACCTTTAGCCAAAGGGCTTCTCCACGTGCATTCCAGCCGGAGCCAGAACACTTCCTGGTCTCACACAAGTGTCGGTGTCACTGCCCCCTGGGCTGATTAAGAATAGACCAGAGATTATTTTTGTGTTAGATGCCTCAGAGGAAAAAAGACTGGCTCCAAATGTTGTTTTCAAGTGGCTGACATCTTATAGAGAGTTCAAACTGATGACACATGAAGTTGACCCTCGGGGGGGGAAGAATGCCCAGTCCATCCATCAGCTCATTGACCAAATGGCCCACTTAGATGTGTTCACACTGTTTGCTGCTGCTGCAGGACTGCTACTGCCAGTTTGACTTTGATAATGGCCATTGATAACAAAAACAATAATCATCATCATCATCATCATCATCATCATCATCATCATCATCATCATCATCACTATGTTTACATGGACACAATATTCTGATATTTACCTGTATATGCCAATCATCTGAATAAGCCACTGCCATGTAAACTGGTTACCTTAATAAGAATAAGGTCACACTCCGAATAAGCAATAATGGGACTGAGACAAGTGGAGTATTGTGACCTGAGTCCCATTATGTATACATCTTGTTCTCATGACAACATTCCTATAATTTGAGGTTTACAGTATTTTGCAACACTGACATGTGGCAGTTACCAGCTGCTTGACCACACAGGCCTTGGGTGTAAAAGATATGGAAAAAAGAAAAGAAAAAAGAGTTGTAGCTTTTGAAAGATTAGAAATAAAACAACCCCAAAGTATAGTGCACAATACCAACTTAGATTAAAGTATTTCAGGTTGTGATTTAAAGAAAGTCTAATACTGAATAAGGTGAAGAGTTATTGACCTAGTTATTCACAGACGAGTTGTTTCTCTCCACTGTCCCCTGGTGTTGCTC
The DNA here is from genome assembly GCF_949316205.1 of Platichthys flesus. NCBI lineage: Eukaryota > Metazoa > Chordata > Actinopteri > Pleuronectiformes > Pleuronectidae > Platichthys > Platichthys flesus. The sequence goes on from NC_084949.1 coordinate 13,423,558, forward strand.
ATTATGGGAACCGTTGGGTTTGTCAATAATATTCCAGTCTTAACCTTACTATGTAAAGTGCCTTGAGATAACGTGTGTTGAGATTTGATGCTGTACCATTACAATAGAATTGAAATTGAATTGTAAAATGCAGTCACTCAAAGAGTTCATTTTTACACTTGAAGATAACATTTGTTGGTCAGTCACAAATGACTGCATTTTGTAATCTGGATAATTGGACAAATTTATAACACATCTTGTGTCAGTCATATTATCTAGTCCTCAAATGCTGTTTCAGTCCGTCCCCGTACTCTGTGGTCATTCAACCCTTTGGTACGGCAATCACAGTGTCTCTCTGCCAAAGCTCAACACTCTTCAATGCATGGAAGCTGAATCGAAATGCACACACTCCAGTCCCCTAAACACGGCTGATTTCTTGAATTAGGATACATTTATTATTCTTCGGGAAATTGGTGAAAACGTATATGTCTACAATGTTACATAAAGTTAATAGGTTAAATTGAATGGGTTCTTTCTTGGCTCATGTCTCATCCTTCTGCTAAACTTTGTAGAAATGTGTTTATCGTTGTGGTAAAATCCTGCTGGCAAACAAACTATTCAGAATGGCACTCAGTGGAGCACACACTGCCATCAAGGCCCAACAGGCTCCCTAAACTCAATACAAGCTGGAGCAAATTTCGCACATTCATTGATACCACTTCCTTAAATAGGCTTGTTTTTTATTCATGATCCAGTAATAATTATCTCTGTAAATGTTGTTTTTGTTAAGAAATAAACTGGATCCACCCAGGAAGTGGATCTATACTAAAACTCAACGTGTTCCTCCCTTACCCTTACCACATCCTTTCACCAATATCTGATCTTTTTGCTTATTTTTTTGTAATTGTGCCCCCAAACACACAAACACGCAAAACATAATTTGCTGAAGTAACAAATGGACAGACGTGACCACATTTCTCCCCTTACCGTGTGTGACTCATTTTCCTCACCATGTGTTGAATCACGATCGAACCACTTCAACTACCTCATATGTTTTTCATTTGTTTTCCTCCAGGAGCACGTTCAAGGCTCAAAATTATATTTAAACCACTACGTCACTCTTTCTCATGTCTGGCTGCAGAGCCTCACCCAGGATTTGACATCACTGGGCTAATTTTTATCAAGAGTGGAGTTTTTAACTGGGAGCTGTGGACAGCCGTGATGGCTGTTACTACTTTCTAACTTGGTCAGACTTTGACATTTACATGACCTGGGCAGTATCTTCATGCTTCGTGCCATTAGTGTACAGTATCATGCACTGGAGCCACCCTGCAAACCCCCTTAACCCAGGAAGCTGGGATGTAAAACAAGGAAGCAGGAGGAAAGGCAGCTGTGCTTTGAGACTCCCAGCAGACACAACAGAGAGCCAAGGCTTCAATCAGACCAGCCACTGTTATCAAACCCATGCTATTATCTCAGGAGGGGGGACACACAGGCCTCCGTCCCTCCTGTCTTCTCATGTCATAGGGCATGATGGGTGTTTCTTTATAGAGCCTGACTCAAAACAGAGAGGAGGGGGGGGGGGGATCATCTACTGTATGTTGGTCAGATCATAACAGCAGCTCAGCAGTGCGAGACTTTAAAAAAATAAAATAATCAGGACATATTTGTAAGTCGCTTATAAACTGGATTTAGTTTTAAATCTACACCGTGAGCAGGTGGACACACACTGCACCATCTGCACTGTCAGCCCGCCGCCAACACAAAGTAAACTTCACCGTCTCCGCGTGTCGAACACACACTTCACCACAAGTTCAAGGTTCTAAAAGGATGAATGAGTTGAGTGTTGGTTGGAACTTACCTGAATCATCCTGTTCACACAGCTGCCTCCGGCGGATCCACTTGTTTCATTACTCTGCTCCGCTCCGCTGGCGGACGGCTACACGCCCACTGCGGCTGCCAGCCAATGAGGTGTCACACAGCGCTGGGAACCAATCAGCGCGCTTAACCATACATTCTCTTTAGAACACCAGTTTCAGGATAGAGAGGAAGAGAGGTAGAGAGAGATAGAGATAGAGAAATAGTGAAGTAGAGAAGTAGAGAGGTAAAGAGATAGAGGGATAGACAGCTAGACAGATAGACGGATAGAGAGAGAGACAGAGAGGTAGGTAGGTAGATAGGTAGTTGAAAATCTATAATTTGGCAAAGCTGTCAGTTAAATGTAAGTTAATATGCAATAGGAGACATATATTACAAATATAGAAATATATTCATATATTTTAATGATCACTTACATAGAATTGCATGAGTGACATACATATATTTATAAAAAACAATATTGCAGTTGGAGTATTCCATCAGAGAAGGTGTGTAAAGAGAGTAGAGAACAATATTAAAGTACCTAATTCATTTCATCTAATGTTCAAGTGCTTTGATTCCATAAAATAAACGTAGATGCAGTGCAACTATTTCACGTTGAGTCAGGTGATCCAGTTATTATCCCTTTACAGCAACAAAACGGATTCAAAACATGTCATGACAAAAAAAAGTCATTTCTTATGAAATTAAAACGTGCATTTTGGTTTGGAAATATATATATTTTCCTTCCTTATCCTCCCATGAGGTGAACACTATTTATAAAACATGGTTTAGACACTAACTTTACAAAGTTAAACTTTATTTAAAGTCGCCAACTCTGGATTCATCTGTACAACATGTGAAATCAAAGGGAATGTCAACAGAGCCCCCTGCTGGTTGTATTTAAAACTCCAGTTAAGACAGTGATATCGATGTTACTCCTTAGGAGAAATGTTAAGTACAGCTACAACAAACATTAAAAAATATATGACGTGTAATTCAATATTTTACAAACTTGATCATTGTTTTGATTCATAGTGTCCATTCTCAGATATAGTCACGTAGACTGATAGTCACAAGTCACAGTCTTCTCTGCAGGTGTAAACGTTTTCCCATGATCCTTCATGTCCATACAGGTCGTTCCAGAGAAAAGTTATTTTGCTTTGACTCGAAGAGGATCTCTACATTTTCACAGTCCTTCTCTCAGTAGGACATGTTTGTCCTTTCACCTAAGACTTGGTTCATTCACCCTGTTTGACCAAACTCAATTCTCATGTTACTGGGTAAAGCCACTTCTCTTAAAAAATGAAAAGAGGAACCGAAACCCAAAGACAGAAGCTTGAACAGTTTCCTGAACAATAGTCAATGATTGCTCGGCAGAGACAAATTTGACCTCATTATCATTTGAACTACTGCATCCGGAGTAAACCATATGTGTTTGTATGAACACAATGGCCTGGTCTGCAGGTTTCAAGCTATACCCCTTCTGCTCACGTCCATGTCTTTCCACCGGGCATGAAAGATAAAGTCGTGACATTCTGTGCACTGCTCCTCTGCAGTCTGTGTCCATATCCCACCCAAACCAGAGGTCACCAGCCTCAGGGAAGTGCCCCGCTGAACGTGACGATGGGCAGGCAGAGGAGGGAGCAGAAGGTCGGGTGCAGAGGCTGGATTTGGGCGGAAGTCCTGGATTTTCTTAGTCTCCAGTCGGTGAAACTGTCGGGTTTATAGCACACGGATATATCACACCTTTGGGGAGAGAGAGAGAGAGAGAGAGAGAGAGAGAGAGAGAGAGAGAGAGAGAGAGAGAGAGAGAGAGAGAGAGAGAGAGAGAGAGAGAGAGAGAGAGAGAGAGATAGAGAGAGAAATGAGGGTTAGTCAGATAATAACTCTTGTAAAGCCTGTGGTTGACACTGGAGCGTTGCATTAAGGTTTGATGGAGGGCGTGCCCGAAACTTGGTGTTCGGGAAACAGTTTCATGCTAACAAAACTAGAAATCATTACAGTACTAAACAAGAAGTATACAGGAAATAAAACCCACAACCAGATGAACACGCCTTGTTCAGCAGCTGCCTCAGCCTCCTCATTCACATTAGTGTGATGTGATTTTGGTTGATTGATTAGCTTTTGGTTGACGCCTCAAGTCCTGTGTATATGAATATAATGTTTTATATAAATATATATCGAGAGATTTCATTCTATTCAGCTATGTTTCTCAGAGTAAACTGGGTTATGGCGAGAAAGGATCCAGGTGGGTGGAGAGACGGTGGAGACATGAATGGAACGACATTTAGACATTTTGTTTGTATGTGTGCGTCTGTACTTAAACTGTATTTTTATATGACCATTTTTAACATTTTGGATATTTGGGCCGGTCTTCAATAGTTCAAAGGGATGTTGAAAGGTTAAGACTTGGTTTTAGGGTTAGAAATAGGGTCAGGCTAAGTTGGTGTAAAAACGTAGCACTCAGAATGATTGCTAAGGAAGGCAGGGGCACTTGGGGGCCGTGAGGGTTTAAAACCACCTCAAACCAATTCAAACCATTATTGCTTGGTTAAAATCGCACCAGAAAAGGAATAAATAAATAAGTGAATACATTTTAAAAACAAGTGAAGGTTTAAAGACCACCGACACAGACAGGGCAGAGGGAGCTTAGTTCTTATAAAAAAATTATCCTGACCTATAGGGCCTCTTACTGGGCTGTTGAATTAAAACAGATGAGGAATGCTAATCTGACAATGTATAATAAATGATTGCAATAATAAATAATAACATAAAATTCATAAAAAGATAATTATATTTAAGATAGGTATTAATTGAACCGAGTAAGAACATCTGATACAATTATATATACGTATATGCACACCATGTGTGAGTATACAGCACTAGGCTAAGGGGATGGGGAATGCATCAATAAGTGCCAAGAAATTACAAGGTTGTGTGAGAGTGTGTGTGTCTATATAAGTCCTCACCTGGTGACAGTCTGTAGTATCTTCTTCTCATCCTGGTCCAGACACACAGCAAAGGTTGTGTTTCCAGCTCCGCTCACCTGCACCTTATCCACCTTCACCTCTGTCAAATTCAGCTGCTACAGACAGAAAGGACATCGCCATTAGGCCTCAGCACTCATATTTCAGTTCACGTCCAACAATCCTCTGTATACCTGCTCAATGTGCAATCCCAAAATATACATATAATACAGACTACACTTGCTCCTTTGGTTTTAAACTTGTATATTAATATATATAGTATATATAGTATTGCATAATCATTTTATATTGTGCTGAGCTCTTTGACCTAAGTTAAATGTTTAGTTTACAATTCTTTTTTTATCTTATTGTATTTCTGAGCTGACCTGTAAAAGCTCATCCCACATTTTTTTGTCTTGCTGGTAAACCTGTGTTAACTTAAATATGACAAACAAAACTTGAAACTTGAACTTTTATTCTATACAAATCGGTGGATATTACATACAATTTGATATAATAATATCCCCTGCTTTTGACAATCATTTCAATATACTATTCCGAGGTGTGTACTGACTACTAGAAATCTAGAGTCTAAGCTAAAGACAAAAAACAATGTTAGTGCCAGACATGAGTGTTTCCTGTGTGTAGTGGCTTCTTGTACCATCGAGACATCAGTGAGAAACTCATTGTTCTCAACATACGAGAGATAAGAGGGTAGTCTGATACGAGTTGGAGATGCTTTCCAGGAAGCGCTGAGGTCTTGAAATGGGGAGCGTGTTTCAGAGTTGTTTATGAAAGCAAGCTGCCGCGGTGCTTTTTTTTTTCTTTTAAACCACAAACCGCCGACACAGCGCTCACATTTAGCTCACCTGGTTGTAGCCCTTCTTGCTTTTGCCGTTCTGCCTCTTCACAACCTCAGTCATCATCAGCTGCAGGCACTCCATCTTTGAGTCTGTTCAATTACACACACAGTGACAGCAAATGTTTCATCGCTGTCTCAATACCCGTTCCTGATAGAATATAAGTATGGGACACTTCAGGCAATGATGCAGCACTTCTGGTCTTCCAAATAAAATGGATGTGAGCCTCAAGAGGCCCACTTGTAAAATAGCAAATATCTCAGCCTGTTTTGGCAAACGTGCGGTGCCTAAAAGTATGACAGTGTGGCACAAATCTGGGCCAAAAGAATAGTGCTATAACATATAAAATTGAAACTATAACTTTTCAGATCTCATCATGAACAGTACATCAGGGTGAGGCATGACTCCAGTGTACATGTTCTCAGCCAGCAGCAGCAACGTACCTAGTTCCTCAGGGTTCTTGCACGCTTTGGTCAAGTTCACTGAAGTACAGACTTTCGATTCTCTTTTCCACTGGCTTCTCCCACTGATAACCACCTGGGGAGGAGAAAGGGAGGGAGGGTGAAGATACTGTTGCTCTGGTGATTAAAAAAAAACAATAAAGTACTGGCAGGTCTAATCTCCTCATGCAACCTGGTACAGAGACTCAAGGCCCTAATGGGCAAAGCCTGTTCGCCTTTAGTTACCATCTTTGACACAATCGTTAATAGTGAATTAATAGCACATCATCTTACCCTGTTGTACACCACCTCCAACATCAGAGGCACTGCCTCTCGGTCACCATCAATACCAAACCGTTTACTGGCAGCACCTTTATCCAGAGAGGAAACACACACACAAATAATTAATCCATGTTGGAGTCATGGAAAGGTTAGACATTTTGGATTAGATCAATAACATGTTAAATAACAATGCTGCATTTTAACTCAACTATGATTAGGAGACATGAATTATTCCCAAAGAAAACGTGGAAAACATTCTATCTGGCATTGTTAAAGAAAGTGAAAAATAATTCCTGGATCCGCCCCCTGATCCCGATCCGCTACAATATTTGATAATTTCTTTCTTGACCCACACCAAGGAAGTTTGTTCTGTGTTTTTGTCTGATCTTGCTTACAACGGACGAACAACAGACATGGGTGAAAAAGCCTCTTCCCTGGCGGAGTCAAGAAAAAAAAAACTAGCGAGTAGTTTAGTGAGTAATGAATCAAAGCTCACTCATTCAGTTCCACAGTAAACAACCACCCAACACGAGGCCTGACTATCTCCCTACATCTTTACTTCTCAAAGGAAATGAAAAATCTGAAGTGCGAGCGGCGGTGACGAGCGAAACCAGAAAAAGTAGAAGTATGAATCATGATATGGAAATAACAGATGTTCCTCCTTCCATAAAGTCTGTCTAGTCTCGACCTCATAATAACCGATGAAGCTTTCCACTGCACGGAAAAACGTGGAGGGTTTGGTTAACTGGGGTATCGTTGCTAGGATATGTGTGTGTGTGTGCGTGTGTGAGTGTGTGTGTCACACTCACCCATGGCTTTTATGGCTCGTGTTCCTGCAGTATGACCCAACTCTAGGGAGTGGATGAACACTTCCGTCCTCCTCTCACCACTGGCTAACGTCAGCTGCAACATCAAAGATCCTCTATAGATTACTGAATATTTCTGAATATAACAGTTTTATTACTCAGAGATGTGTTTGTGTGTGTGTGTGTGTGTGTGTGTGTGTCTTTGTGTGTCTGACCTCAGCCTGATAGAGTTGGATCAACGCTGGCCGGGTAGCGTAGCGGCAGTAGTACAGCAGCAGGTCGGCCATGATGGGAAGACGCTGCTCATACGAACCGTCGTAGGACTCTGACTCTGTCTTTGAGGTTTGCTGCAGAAGACAACAGGAACATTTTAAAATGTCTACACTTAATACAATTACACAGCAGGATATAACATGAACAAAGTGGTTGACACTATGGAAAGGTTAAAATGATGCAATGCAGTATTAGGGACATAAATACATGAGATCTTGAGAATAATATTCTAAAGTTATGAGACAAATTTCCTAATTTAATGAGGAAAAAATTTGACAATAATTAATAGAGATTAAAAAAATGTTGGTTCGGAATAACCAGCAAGGGAAACCTATGCATGTCATAGATCCACTCGTCGATCCATAATCTCAAAACAAGCACATTGTCATACTGCAGATATTGACCTTCTGATATTTCCCCCGTAAAATGATGCCTAGTCCAAAATTGACTTTATTTTAGGTAATAGTACAACTTTTAGTACTCATTTTTATTTCCCTTGATGTGGCCCGCTTCCTGTTTTATAATGATAACTAAGGTGAAGCAGAATAGGAATCAGATTCCAGTTGTACCTGGCAGACAACGTTGGTCGGCAGGTTGAGCAGGCTGAGGGTGTTTCGTTCGTACCAAGGGTCCAACATACCAAGGAGATGGGCAATGTCATTGGTACTGTCCCCTGTGCTCGAGAGCTGAAGACCCTGCTTTAAACAAAAAAGCAGAAATTATAGAAATTATTTAACTCCTTCGCTGTGGCCATGTCAAAATCTGGCTTTCTTATACACCCAAACTCAAGAATGGATTTGTGAACCAATCTTTGTGTTCAGTGTTTGAGGTTAGGTTGGGGCTTGATTATTCTGCTTACATTAGACAGGGCCGCTCCTTTTGGCATTCCAGTTTGAGGGAGAGGTACAGGTGACCCCAGGTGACCTCGAGCCGAGTCCCTCTTCACCGGCACAAAGTAGAACTGAAGATTGAAGACCCTGCTGAGACGTGGACACGCGCTCTCCTTCCGCCTCAGGCTGTCATAGGCCCGGGCCACCTTCCCCGCCACATGATCGGCACCAAACACAACCACCCTCAGAGTGATATTCTTACTCTCCTCGTCACTGCTCAGGATAGGCCTCCGTCTGAAGCACACATGTCTGAGAGTTTGACTCTGGGGCTGGAGCAGCGGCTCAAAGCTGCTTAGCTGGACCTGCTGCGGCAGAGAGTTGGAGCGTTTCTCTCGCACCACCAGAAGGTCTTTAGATTCTCTGTTTCCCAAGCTTTTGGCACGGCACAGTGAGCGAGGGCTCTTGGAGAAGAACCGGTGCAGGTGCTGGCTGAGCCGAGGCAAGGCTTTACTCGACTTGGGCGAACATTTCTCCACAACAGGGTACGAGCCGATATAGTCCTCGAAATCGTCGACGTAGTCACTGTCCGCTCCGGAGGCGACGGAGAAGAGCGACTGAGCGTAGGACTCCGAGGTCACAGACAGGGTGGAGAACATGGAGTCTTTGGAAGCGGTGGACAGGGACGAGATGGTGGAGAAGGTGGAGGCCCGGTGGTTAACATTGTAGTCGTTAGGGATGATAGTCATAGAAGGCAAATCTACTTCCTCCTCTTCTTTGTCATGTTCATCCTCCTCCCCCTCGTCTTCCTCATCAAACCCTGCCCCATCCCTCTCATCGTCATCATCAATGTCTAACTCCTCTTCCTCCTCCTCAGCCTGCCTGTTAGCGCTGAGATCGTCAGGGCCGTGCTCCAAGAGGGTGTTCAGATCATCTGCAGGAATCCAAACGGACAGACATGAGTTACATTCAGCAGAACAGAAGCTATCTAAAGAGCATCAAATGAGCTAAAGCCAAATTAAATGGAATATGCGTTGTATTGGAAATATGGTTATTATGTCATATTCAAATTGAAGATAGATTTCTTGGCACTGAAAGGAGAAATGAAAACTGCACATCATCATAGATGAATTATGAGACAAGAGGCCTCACACTGAATACTTTACCAAAGTTGTCTTTCTCCCAGTGAACCATGTAACACTTGGCTGTGGGCAGTGGTAGCGTCTGTAGCATCCCTGCAAGGTTGGGACAGGAAACCAAGCGAAATAACAGCCAATCAGAGCGCTGTTTATCAGAAACTGAAATATCCAAATCATGTGATGTACTGGGTGTATTATAAAAATCCATCCTCTTACCATCACACTTCCTGCCGTTGGATGCTGGGACTCTAATTCTCTCCCTCAGTCCCTCCAGACCCTGGATCACATGGTCACGTCCCTTCAGAGGGTCAGCCATGGCAGCGGCCGTCTCCAAGATGTCGCTTACCACAGAAAAGATCTCAGCCAATTCATCCACAGGTTTTTCCTGCAAAGATGAGAGATAATATATTAATCATTCATCTATTATCACCCCCTTGTAAATTCTAAAATAACTGTCTTAATAGAGTTTAAAGAAATAGTTCTAATAATTTATATACATTCATTTCATCAAAAATATGGCTTTAAAGTGTAGTAGACATATAACGCTACATATTTCCTTGATATTGATTACATGGTCATATAAAGTAAAATCTCTATGCAATTACCTTGAAATATTATAATCTACCATCGTTCATTTGAAATGCATGCAAACAGGGCCTAAAGTGAAATGTAGTTTAAATTGATAGGTCAGGTTTCCTTTGATAAGGAAACATAAACGTATGTGTTTATGTGAATAACAATTCAAGACATTAATATCTTGAAATAATGAGAACTGCTTTGATCCATAGACTCTAAATTAATTGGATGACACATCACTTCCTCCAACTATCCAGAAATTAAAACTATTCTCCCGATACAAGTTGCAGAACTTGAATATTGGAATCAGAGTCTGTCCCCAAATTTTTTGAAATGCACTTTGTAGTGTTTAATCTGGCTAATCTCTAATCCAGTAACAGAGGACACAGAGTTTTCAATACTTCTGACAGCCACCAGATGGCGATCAATACACGTTGTGGAGATGTCATGCCGTCCATCTTTGGAGTCTTTGCTTTGAGTACGTACCTGCAGGGCTCTGTGGATGCTTTGTAGAGGGTACTTGGTGCCCAGCGTGGACTGGAAGGCGTGTTTGATCAGTGTGATGTACGTCTCTTGCTGTGAGTGCTTGACTTGACTGAGCTGCTCGGCCACGGAGAGAAAGTCGGCGGGCACCTCACCCGGGTTCATCAGCAGCACAGTCCTGCAGGAAGCAGACACATGATGTCACCGGCGTGTGGATGTGGAGGATGCAAACAGAGGGCTGTGATGCTGGTGGGGGTTTAGTCGGGAGGAAAAGGGACTTACCAAGTTAAACACCCACAAAAGGTGCTAACCACAAATGTTGGTTAACTTTGGCGAGTTGACTGTGGGAAAGTGCTGCATCGATATATTAAGTGTGAAGCAAGATCAGATAAACTCTCTATGGACGACAGAGATAAAGGGGAAAACATCTCAATCAGAGAGCAGGAGGTACAAGAGTGTAAAGATGACGCACAATCTGAGCTGGAGCGATGACAAGTGTCAAAGGATGTAGAAAGTTTTTTCACCCCCCCCCCCCACGCAGCCTCGGCTCCTCTGATGCTAATCTCTCCTCCATTCCACATACAGGACCAAGCATTAGACCTGGGGTGACAGAGCCTTCTCGAAAGCTGCCCCCCTCCTCCCTCTGGAACCCCCCCATACATACATGTGTGTATAACACGACCACAACACTCTGTGGACTTACATGATCTTGGAGCTGTGGCTGGAGGTGCTGAGGCCTTGCTCCTCTCTCACCAGTCTCTGAAAGGAGATCCCTGAGAGGAAAAAAACAACACAAAAAACATTTGATTTAATGGTTTTAACCACACAAGCAGAGAAAAACACAGTCAGTGTAATAGCGGCAGATAGATATATAGATACATATATCATGTCTTCATAAATATAAATACATGAAACACTTAAATATTGGAAATGAAAAAATTCAATTCATAAAAGATTGAAAAACCTATACAAATCTATACTCTGTCCTGCCTGAGAGGTTATGATGACTCTTAGCGAAGTATATATTTGTTGTGTTCCTTCTGTCGACCATTCCCGTAACTCTCAGCGTAGGTGTTCACGTGTGGCTTCTGCTTTTCTTTGTTTTTTAAAAGCTGAACTTACATCAGCTTTAAAACGATATCACATCCCTATGAAGAAGTGTCCAGTTCGATGTGACGCCTTTATCATGTTCCTCACTGTGATGCTGCTGTTTGTCGTACAAGCGAGCCCCATTCTAAATGCATTCCTTTGACCTACCACTAGGGGGAGGGGTTGGAAAGTTGGAAAAACGCTTGTGAACACATGAGCTGAAGAACTTGTGCGTTAGAGACGGAACAAGTCGGTCAGAAATAGACACATAGAGAAAAAGATAATGCACTTAACACAAACAATGTCCTCCATGTTTACCTGGGGCCTTGAGCTCCTGCTGTAGTGTGGACAGCAGGTTCTTACACACACTGCAGTACGGCTCCGGCCAGGTGAGGAAGCAGCGAAACACCTCGATGGCCTCCTGCAGCAGAGCACTGTCTGGAGGACAGAGAGGTGTCTGCAACACAAGACAGGCATTCAATCAGGGTTGTGTTGAGACACAGTGAGACTGGATAGAAAGGACATGTCTTATGATTGAGCTGTCTGAGAGGACATGGGCCCCCTAAACCTGCATTTCAGACCATCAACTAACTATCGCCATTATTCATGACTCTAAAAAATATATCTAGTGACATCAAACATGTATTACGATTAAAATGAACTTTGAATAAGTGTGGACTAACTATGACAGAGGGTTCGCTTCAGAGCAAGTGATGCTATTATTACTGTAAAATATAGTTCGATAAATTAAACCCATCATTAACCTGAAGTCATTGCTCCATAAGGAATGCAATGGAATTTGAACAGACAACATAAATGTTCAAATTGATCGTGTTCTAAGTTTTATTTATTATAACCACGCTCAGTATCATTACTGTGAGGGTTTAATTCCTAGTCTCAAAAATAACCTTACTTTAAACTTGTTTAATGTTTGAATCTAACAACGTGGGACACTCATCACATCACCCACAGTACATGCAAGCACTGTGCGCCACATTATATAGTTCCAGAAACAAATCTGTCCACTGCGTAGCATCTGTTTATAATTACCATTACATTAACTATAATAAAAAATCTTGAATCTTGAATCTTGAATCTTAAATTATCAAACAGGAATCTTAGAATAATTAGGTAATAATCTACTAAATAAATCACCCAAAAATGAAAAAAAAAAAAATGTTACGTTATAAGGTAAATCACTACAGAACAGTAATAATGAAATGTATTTCCATTATCTAGGTTTAATGACAAACCATCAAAGGTATATTTTTCATAAACTAACAAACGGCAACATAATCACCTGCTCCATATCTGACAGATGAGCTCTGGGGTTTTCCTATGATGCTGTTTCATTAAATAAACATATTTACTGACACTATTGGACTGAAACTTGGAAACAAGGCTCCTGAAAAGAACAACCACAGTGTGACAGCACAGACAACCCGTTCTGCCTTGGACTGTGAACGCCTGACTGCAAAACAGAAGCGTATTTATGTGCTAAAGGTTGTTTTTGTCAAGCCAGCAAACGCTGTGATTTACGAAGATGTTTTTGGAACTGTGCTAGAGGCTTTTGACTCAGTTGTACTCTTAAAAAAACGTCACAGTGGTTTTGAATTGAGGAACTAGTTCATCTTTTGTTCGTAAAACACTATGATGTGTATGTGAAACACTAAGAAGGTCACTGAGAGGGGACCAATGGTTTAACGTTTGGATGGAGACGATTTGTACCTGAAGCAGAGTGGAGGAGAACATGATCGCGAGGGGAGCCACCAGCTCATACTGACACTGCTCCTGAACCTAAATCAATAACAGTAAGAGAGAGAGAGATACAGAGAGTTGTTAGAATAACCATGCATGCACTGGACAATATGCTTCCTTTGACCACAACCTTTGCCCTCTGTTCTCTCACCTCTTTGGTCTTTATGATGATTTGCTGTAAGAGGATGAGGAAGTTCTCTGGGTCTCTCTTCACCAACTCTTCCAGGCTCCAGCGGTTCATGGACTGACCCGCTGAGCACATCAGCACTGAAACACAGCACGTGTAGACACACATGTTCATATGTAGAAGAAGATTGAGAAAAAGACACACGTGTTACTTATTAATCTCATGATCATTTAGAAGAATACAATTTATTGTGGGATTCGAGCAAAGCTATGGCACAAACCATGAAACCCTAAGCTCCTTGATGGAGGACTTTAAACAAACACTGAAACGTTATATGATATAAGGTATTTAATTTCAACTGTAAAACTGAAGAAATCCTAGCGTACTAAAATGAAAGCGAATGTAACACCATAGGTTAGAGTAGTGTTGTGGTTGGTGTTGTTGAACTGCCATGAACCAAACGCACGTCCGCAGCAATCCACAAAAGTTCTTTAAAGCCTATCACTGCCAGACACAACCAACTTTCCGTTGATTGATTGATTGATTAATTACTTTTTACTGATCCCTTCATCTCAAACTCAGTTTCCCAGGAGGTAACACATCAGCAGTGGTTCGGATCACACAAATGTTTTTCCAACATCCTGTCGGTAGCTTCATTTCTCCGCTGCTCTTTGCGCACAGGATAGTATCACACCATCTCTAACACATAGTGTGTGACGTCTATTTAAAGCACAGAGGTGTATTTGCATCCTGAGCTCCGGGGGTTAATTATGATAAGGTGGCAGCACGAAAATGAACCTCAGAAAATTGTGATGGTTCTGTTGAGATGTACATTTTTGTAAACAAGTGCATGTTGACATGAATGTTGTCACTCTCATAGAGAACACACACATCCCTGGAAATCTTCTAAAACAGGTTAGGGATGACAACAGTTTCCGGTTTCTCTGGAAGCCCTGGTGGAATTTCTGGTGGTCAGTTATATATATTATATTGATTATAATCATATCATCTGATTAAAAAAAATAAAATGCTGAACACTAAAAAATAATACTGATAATACTGATAACATTATAATTATGGCCACTGTAATCTTGATACCAACTTGTCGCACCGTTTACCGCCACTGGAACAATGAAGTGAGGAGGAGAAGAACATGAAAACCTATAGGTGCAGCTTTAGCTTTTTTTATGTCAGGGCACAAAACACGGCACATGTCTGCATATATATATGATTCTCTTTATCTGGCACTGGTTGACGTGTGGGTGTCTGATGTCGATTCCATAAAGCCTGTTTTCACCCAGCGCCGCACTAACTTCTGCCTCACTCACACCCTGCGGTTCCGTGGCACCACTTCCTCTCACCTGCCGATTCACCCAACTTCCTCCAGCAACCAGTAACACATTTCCCTGATGAGAGCACAGCAGCAGCGTTACCGACAACAAGCTCAGGCGCCCGTGAACTCGAATGCCCCGTGTTTGCTGGCGGAGCGCCTGTCACACGGCGGCCTTGTGTCGACAAAGTGAGCACAAACAACGGCCTTCTGTGCGAGTTAGCGCAGCAGTCAGCAAATATCACGTCCCAATGTGTCGGCTGGGGCTGAAACTTCTGAGAAAAGGTGTTACATTTCATTTCAAAGAAAGGGAAGCCTTGATCCCACACGTGATCATGAGTGTCTGGGCAGAGCTGCTAAATCATCCGATGTGGCTTTTGGTTTTTACACTTGGTTTTATATTAATTCTGCTTTAAATAAAAGTGTCAGAGTAAATCTTTCCAGTGAGCTTTTACACCTTATCGTTCTGAGGGTCGCGGGGAGGGCCTGGAGCCCATCCCAGCTGACAGTGGGCGAGAGGGGGGGGTCACCCTGGACAGGTTCATCACAGAGACAAACAACCATTCACTCAAACTCACACCTCGACCCAATTAAGAGTCACAAATCAACAGAACCTGCACGACTGTGGAAGGAAACCGGAACACCCGGAGAAAACATGCAAACTTGCGAGGCCTTGGTGGGCCAGAAGATTCCAACCCAGAACCTTCAGGCTTAAAGGCAAGAGTATTAACCTCTGCACCACCATGCCGGATTCTGCAACCCCCCGCAAAACTACAAAATCAGACACTGAACGGCCAAGGTTTCCATCTTCCCTGGGAACTACTTAGTAACCAAGTATGTTTTTCAGTTCTCTTTGTGTTTTCAGTTCAGTTTCTCCTTGTGCTTTAAAAAACAGGAGATACAGTCAAACATGTGCTGCGATGACGTGAAAAACACAACTGTCTTTACATCGAGTTCTCATTTATAAGATGTACAAAATATGCATCCACAATCTAAAAACAAAATGTCAAAAAACAACCCCACCTCGGAATGAATATAATTAACGGATCCGCCCCCAGATCTGGATCCACACCAAGGGTTCTTCCCCAACTCATGCAGCATCATTCCACCAAGTTTAGTGGTAATCCATACAGTAGTTTTTGTGTGATGCTGCTAACCGACAGACAGAGGAAAACCTAACCTCTTTGGCAGAGGTAATTGTTGTTTTTGCTGCCACATGCGCTGGAAAACCAAACTCCTCTCAGCGTGTGCCAGTGTCAGCCAGTGGAGTCTTACCGTTCCAGTGGTGTGCCGCTGTGGGGCTCCGTCTCAGCCCGTCCAGACACCGGTCCAGAGCGTGCTGGATTCTGTCCTCTGTGCACGAGGTGTGCTGCATCTTCACCGCTCAGGCTCTGTGGAGGGGCAGCGGAGAGACCTGACATTAACTAACAACATAGGACACTCAACTTCTATCCGTGTGTATTATCTTGAAATTCTTTAGCGGGGGTGCATAATGTTCGCACACACACTCCTCTCTTTTCATGCAGAGTATCACAACAGCTATCCCATCTGCTTTGCATGAAGGCAGATCACCTGGTAGGTATGAAAATGATCTTTAGTCAAAGAAGATACTCAAACCATAAAGGCAAATGTATGGTGTTGACACGCGAGTTGCTTGCTGCTGTTTTGTTGCAATACAATTCCTGAACTATCGCACACAACACAACACATGCCTGCTTGTTTCATATTATATATATGTTCTTGGTTCTCTATTATAAAAATAAGTTCTTCATTTGACAATTGTCTGGCATGTCTGTGGACGCTGCCCTGCCTCGGATCAGGTTTTATTTGAAGTCCCAAAAACGGTTACGTGACCTGTGATGAATTCAAAACATTAAATTCAACAAGAACTAAACACCTTAAGCTTCTGCTCACTGTCAGTCACGTCCATCAACATGTGAGCACAAACCAGGAAGAAGTAAAGCAGGAGAATGATTGACAGTTTATCTAGTTTTACACACAGAAGACCTATTGACAAGCAGGAAAAAGAAGAAATGATTATGTCCACTATTAATAAGTCTAATATTAAGAGGAACATCAACATACTAATCTAAACTCTCAACTGTAAACATTAACCAACAAGCTTTGACAGCAGAAACATTTAAGCAAACTAAAACAATACATTTTGCACAATATATATTTGATCAATGGTTTAGAACAGAAACACAGGCCTCAGTGATTTCACATATAAAAGCTTTTCTTTCATCAAATCCATGCACAATTAACCGCATGGGAAATAATTTCCAAATATGCCCGGAGAGTTTTCTCAAGGCCCACTCCCCATCCATCCACCAAGAACAACCAATGAAAACACTAGAATGACCCCCCCCAGTAGAGCAAATACCTCCACCAAGGCCCAACAGTCACCTTGAATACAATCAAGCTGCACCAAATTTAACACACTCATGGTTCTTATGTTTTTTTTTCTTTAAACAAAACACATTTTTTCATTGCGATTTATACATTATCTAAAAATGATCCAAAAGCTTTTCGTTACCTTGGGTTTTGTTGCATTACCCCCCCCCCCCCCCCCCCCCCCCCCCGTTCTAAGTTTCTCTATAACAGTTTCCGCAGGGGTTTTGTCCTCCTGCCGACAGTCAACACAAACAACACTGTAAACCTCACCCTGTCGGCTGTGGTCAAGATGTGAAACTGCTGTCGATAGGGGTGATTGTGAAAACAGTCTAGCATGCTATTCCAGTGTTACCACATTAACATAGTGGCTGCTTCCCATCTTCGGCACTGAAGACCCGAGGATGTGCTGAACTTCACCTTTTTTCTTGGACTTTCAGTGTTGTACGTGCGTCGGGTTGTTTTTCATGCAGCAACTCAGGGCAACCCAGGTGTGGTAAGTGGTTTCAGTTCTGTTTTGAAAACAAGTCACCAGCGTTCATACACAGTCTCTATAACAACTTACCAGGGATGTCCCGTCAGTGACTTCATCACTCAAATGTTATGTTTATGTAGGTAAGGCGACTAAAGAAATGTGGTTAAATCCCCTTTTTTCCATTTCTACATTTAAACTAATGCTCTTCTGATTTCTAAATATACAAATTTCTGCATCTGCCTAACACATTGTCCATTTCACTCAATGTTCGATAGGCTGGCTAATTGGGATATATGAAACATTTTTGGGGAAATCTTACTGATGAAATTTGATGTCAAAGATGGTTGATGTTGATTTCATTCATTTATTGAAATCAAATGATGAGATTGCTGCTAATGCATTGTGTTCATGTTTGATGTCTTTTTAAAGCGTCTCTACATTACATGTATGCCAATACTGGGAAATGTCCAATTTTGCAGAACAAACACTCCAGAGCTTTTTTAAGATTTGGTCTTTTTGATCTTTTCTGGTAACATGTAGCCACGTGCTGGAAACACGAACCACAACTATTTGAGACCACATTGATTAGCTGGATAGAGATATAACTGAATATGTTACAGATTTAGTTTACATTTATCTAAACTAATCTGCCACGGGGTTGCTTGCGGAGTGAAGTCGGAGCTGAGACAGGAATCAGTAGTGACATCAAAGCTGTTTTGGTCTGATTACATTTTCTCAAAATTTCCCCAGTGCCTGTGAGAAATTCCCCAACTCATATAAAGCCGTGAATGAAAGCTGTCAAGTGAATAGTGTCAACTTATGACTCACTCTCACCCCAAAGAGATGGTCCACCCACAGGCCACTTCCACACAATACAAGGTTTTTTGTTTTTGTTTTCGTGTGAAAAACGTTCACGCTATTAAAAAATGTCTAACCCTGTATACAATCAAAGCAAAATTTTACTAAGCGATATTGAGGCTCTTAGGTTTTTTGGACCAATACAACATGTGCACGTCTAACAAATCAAAACGCATGTTGTCGAAGCTTGTAGCACTAGAAAGAGAACAACTTCCTCCTTGGTCTGATAATAACTGTAATATATAAACTGTAAAAAGTGACCTGTAGTCATTGAGCCGCAACCAACTGCAGGACATAGTCCACAGAAACCTGATGCTGCTGTTCATCTGTTTATTCAAAGTTCAGTGGAGCTCGACTAAAACGTACACACTGCAAAACGTTACTTACATTGCTGAGTCCGAGAAGCCGCTGCTACGGAGCAGTGTTCAAATCCCATCAAATTGAAAACTGCACTTCCTTGTGCCCTTGATTAACATGTCAAGTGTGAAGCCGAAAAGATGAACGGTTCTCGATATGTGAGCAAGCCATGGACAGACAGAGATTTCTGGAATGATTTGATGGATATTTGTCGGTAGCCATTGCTCAAAGTTTAGAATAACATTATGTAATCAACCTGAAGCCAGGATAAAGCAACAGTCAGCCCAACTCCTGTATGAGAAACGATTAAACCAAATGCGCAGATCCGGGACTGTTCACAAACCAACAGGACAAATGTAATTCTCAATAAACTCAATGAATAACGCCCTGAAGCAGCTGCGGTACAGTTTAAACTCATCATCTTCTGCTCCCTTCATCAATATTCAGCGTTCCCAAGTCTTTCTCTTTTCTTATTCTGCGGTTTGAATCATAGTAGATTGAACACTAAACGGCATCACGCTTAATGTGATTGGTCAGAGGTGTGAAATTCACCACAGAATCATTCACTACTTCAGACAACTGTTTCTTTTAACGAAAGTAACAAACAGGATGTAACGTGCAGCTCCAGATCTGTTTGTACTGTTAGTTTGATTCTAACACCCTCAGGCAAGTTTCTCATTAAAACCTCATGATGGTCTTTCTAAGGTAAACAAAAGGGGAACATAAGCTACACAACACGCAACCACTGAGAAATTGTAGACTGCACGTGTTGCACAAACAACTGCCTGTATATTCTTAAGAGATATACCTAATGGGATATACAGTAGAAACACACATTCACTGTACAAACGACCTCACCACTGACACCATTTGGAGGAGCGGGGCAGGAAGCTGCAGGTTCAAGCGGCCAAATTATCCCCCAGCACTTTGCTCTTTTTCCTGCGGTTACCTCTCAACAACAATACCACCAGCTCCACGAATAAACAACACATCCACGCAGCCGATTTTTCTCAGCGGCCCCTCCTCCCCCGAGAGGTATTGTGTTAGAAGAGGTGTCCCCGAGTAGGCGCTGAGGTGGTGTATGGAGGTGAGCCTATCGGACACTTGTGCTGAGGGCTCCGGTCATTGTCCAGCGTGGACAGAGCTGGACGAGAGCCTGGTGAGAGTGGAAGGAACTAATAAGTCAGACGCCATGAGGACGGGGGTCAATGGAGACATGCAAATGTGATAAAGAGGGGAAGACCTTATGTGAGGTGGCACGATGCGAGGAAAGTTTATAACTGCCAACAGTTGTAGTCCTGTTGAAGATATCAGTTCATTTGTCTGATATATACAACCCCTGTATAGGAGCATTCTTAAGAGCTAACACCACTCCTTTACAATATGTAATTTAAGATGCATTTATTTATTAGTCCTAAACACATGCACAGACATGCAAAGGCACACTCATGCAGGTAGGTAAATTTAATTTCTGCTTTTGACCCATCTGGTGCAGGACACACAGAGCAGTGAGCGACCATGTACGGCGCTAGGGGAGCAGATGTTGGGGGAGTAAGGTGCCTTGCTCAGGGGCACTAGACAGGGTAGGGAAACTCTTGGATTTATGGACAGATCAATCCAGGTTCGTCTAGTGTTGTCTCTCTGTGGAGTCGAACCAGAGACGAACCAGAGACCTTCTCTGCCCATAGTCCAAGTTTCTGCCACTAGACCACCGCCTCTCCTTAACATGAAGGGTCAATGTATTGGATGTAAAGGAAAGCCTAGTGGATGCTGAGGGAAGAGGTTGAGGTGAACATGTTGTCTCATAGGCTGAAGGCACTGAACACCAGGCAGGGGGGGGGGGGGGGTTCAAGCTGTGTCTCAATTAGGGGCTGCATAGGCTGCACTTCACAGCATATGGTGTCAATCCCCATGGATAGACCAATTTCAAAGGCTCCTCCAAATGCTGCTAGCAAATGCATCCTTCCATCCCAGAGATCCTTTTTCTGGGCGAACCTATCCCAGGTCTCATTAAACCGTTTTTTCTTAAAGAGGGGATGTTGGCGGCAAGCAACAACACTTTTAATGCTTGAGTGTGTTAACAAAAAAAACAGCAAAACCTCACTCCTGAGTGTCATCATAGTTGTTGACGTACAGTTGAGAGTCGTGTTGCCAATGCGTGATTCTGTGAGGTTTCATAAGAGGATGTATGCAGCACATCTCTGCGAATCAACAAGGTCACTTCCACTTTTTCATGGTTTGAAAACTTGCAGCAGTCAGACAATAACAAGCAGAGTTTGTTTTGCGTGGAACAATCAGAATCTCTGAATTTACCGTGGAGACATTACAATTAGCCGAGAGCTAACGTCCAATAATGAAGGGGCCGCGAGAAACCACTGAAACAACATGAAAACCAATTAGTCATCACACTGATCATGTTTCCAGGAAGAGCACCAAACTAGAACGGGGCACTCGGTTGAGCGCACACCGCTGCTGAGGCCAGACAGTTCCCTTGAATTCAATAAAGCTGGCCCAAATTGCATAATAAATATCAATCTTTCCAAAATCTTTTCATCGAGATCCATCAAGTTACCCCTTGGTAAATTGGTGAAAATGTCAAAAAGGTTCACTGGGTTCACTGGGTTCTTTCTGGACCAATGTCTCTTCCTTCCACCAAGTTTGGCGGAAATACGCGTAATCCTTCTGACAAACCAACAGGACAGGGGGAGAACCTTTTTTGACACTCAACCCAGATCATATTGGTCCCAGCTGCTCAGACAGGCAGCCCATCAATCTTGTCATGGGTTTTCAGTGTCGAGTCAGGTCATCGTAGACAGGAAACTAAACCTTTAAAATAGGTTATATCAACCAATAGCTGCAAATCGAACAGATGAACCGCACTGTCAGCTTAAATTGTGTCACAATGGTGAAGGTATATAGTTATTTATACATTACTTTTGTATCGGCTCCACATCAAACTGGTTTCTGAGAAAGCCCAGTACATCATTTAGCTGCTTCTATCTGTGTTTTCATCCAGCTCTCTTGTGCTCCCCGTGTAGCCCTACGAGTATCAACATCTCCCAGACAAAACCTTCACCTGTGTGTGTGTGTGTGTGTGTGTGTGTCTCTCTTTTTCTTTCTCATGCTGTCCTCTTTTTCCTCTCCTTCCATCCTCACGAGCTGCTTCCCATCTCCCCCACTGATCCCATAACCAACTGCTTCCTAACAGGAAGATAGCTCCCCTGCTCTGCTGAGGAAGCAGGTGCCTCCCTATTGTTGTGGTGTGATCAGACTCTTAGATGCACTCCCACAGACCAGTAAGGAGAGTGTGTGTGTGTGTGTGTGTGTGTGTGTGTGTGTGTGTGTGTGTGTGTGTGTGTGTTTGTGTGTGCATGCATAGGTGCGTGCGTGTTCTACAGTATATGCATGCTTGTCATTTTCACAGCCCCCACCTGATTGATAGAGTCTGATATTCACATCCAGTCTTCCTCTGCCGGCCCAACAGAGCTGTGATTCCCCCTCTCCCTTTCTCTCTCTGCTGACCCTGTGGATGTGAACTGGTCTCTTATGGCTTTAGGAAACAACATTGGTCCAACTCCAAAGCCCTGGTGTAACTAAGTGCTTCCCTTTAGTTCAAACAGTCGCTACCGGTGAGAACACAGGCTGATGGAGGGGATCTCTTGTTACAAACTAAGGAGAAGCCTGTGTGTGTGTGTGCGTGTGTGTGTGTGTACAATAAAATCCCTCAGGTTGTTTTGTGGCTCTGTGCAAAACAGTGAAGTTGATTTCACATCTGAGCTTCAAGAGCGTCATTCTTCACCTGATCCAGATCTGCGCCAACATTTATTGGGTCCTTCCCTGAAACTGTACTGAGCTTCATGAGAATCTGTTGTGTAGTTTTTTCAGAATCGTGCTAACTAACAAACAAGCCAACAAACATAGAGGGGTGAACACATAACCTCCTCAGCGTCGATAAAAAAATTAATTATTATTAATAATACGTTTTCAAAAGGTATTTGCAAATAATTCTATTCTCATAATGAATCTAGACTTTTTTAGGTTTACCGCAACTTATTATTATCATACCCAAGTAGATGGTATAGTTAGTGCAACTAAAAACCCAAACAGGAAGTATCAGCTTCAAACAAACACTGTGATGCAACCATTTGCTCTGCATTTAACTCCAGCATCAACACACACGGGTTGTTTTGTCACTTGAAATCCTTACTGTGTAGCCTCTGGTCTTCACTTCCTCAATAAACACTCATAAAAACTAAATCGGATGCAAATATCATGAGTTGTTAAATCAGGTTATTGGCCAGAGGCGACTCAAGATACACAAACAGGACTGTGAGTCTTTGTCTGCTCAAGTTCAACAACAACATGAACAATTCTTCTGTTCTCTTTTTGGAAAAACTGAATCTCTTTGCATTTTCCAAGTGTGATATGAGAAAAACAGTGTGGGTGCTTAGAAAGCTGACATTACCGAATATGTATTTGATTAACAACAGGTGTGTTGTGCACACGCACACACACACACACACACACACACACACACACACACACACACACACACACACACACACACACACACACACACACACACACACACACACACACACACACACACACACACACACACACACACACACACACACACACACACACACACACACACACACACACACACACACACACACGGGGTGTAGGCGTCAAACCATGTGTCAAAAAGGTGTAGATGAAGATTTGACTGATAGCACAGCTTTAAAGAGACAAACAGGATGTGATGCTGTGAATAACACACACTGCTGAGCTGGGAGACTTCAATCACTTCAGCTAGATGCCATCTACACATTGTGACAGTGTGGGACTGTGCGCCTCGTGTCCATCATCTGTGGTGTCTGTGTGCAATCCAGGTTTTTTTTTTTCTAGTGCAAGCTCGACACATCTCCAGCAGTTTATGTTTCTCAACAACAGGAGATGACTGTACTCCAACTGATTGTGTAATTGATCAATTTGTAAAAGAAATTGGGAAACTGTTACGGGAACAATCATTATCTGACAGGCAGGGGGAAATCCATGAAGCCAGGAGGAGACGATTAGGTTTAACCCTGATATTGGTCTTATGTTATGGTCTTAAACAACCACTGAGAGAGTGATAATGTGGCCGACACATAAACACTACCACAGGGCTGGAGGGACAAATAAATGCTATATTTACCCTGCTACTCATCCTCACATGAATCCAAACACATTCATCCCCTGCATGTTGTGTCGGACCTGACTTGGAAGGGGACACACAAAACAGACACATTGTAAAGGTTTTAAACATGAGACTAAGATTTGTTTTGGACTGCTGTGGGACATGGAAGTCACCGCTGAAACCTGATTGTCTTGCAACAGACTTGAGATTTGCTCATTAACACTTGTGACTTGACTTGGACTTATCTCAACATGAGGTTGGATTTGTATTTCAATCAATCAATCAAGTTGTATTTGTTAGCCCATATTCACAAATCACAATCTGTGTGGTCTTGACAGACGTCCTCTGACCTTAAAAGGGATCGTTCAACTAGAAATTAAAATCCACTCATTATCTTCTCACCACTCTGCCGATGGAGTGACGGGGGAAGAGTTAGAGTCCACAAAACACTTTGGGAGAATCAGGTGTTAGTGTTATGAAACAGTGTTATGGTAGAATCCAATACAACTAAAGTTACTGGTGACCAAATCTCCAGACGTAATAAAAAGAATATGAATGTCGGGGCTTGCAGACACTTGGATGACACCACAGGAGCAGTAATGGGGGCATGTTATGGTGTTTTTTTTCTTCTTTCACGTACAGTGCCTTTTAATAAATACTGTTCCTGAAAGTCCGCATGTGGCAGACATGTGGTTGCTTCATGTGGTAAAAGGATGTTGAGTACAGGCGTTGGCTCAACAGTGTTTCTATTGGGTGGAGCCCTCAAAGACGACTGTGTCTAACTGAAGGTGTTTTTCTGGGTCAGTTTTCTCTGCTTGCATTCCTTGTCTCATCTCTGTATCTATTAAAAAATCTATTAAAAAATAGATCATGAATTGAATAATGGTATTTCTTTTGCACCAAATTGAATAATGACATCATAGAAATAATTGATGGATTGTGTGTCCTCACGTGCTCAGTAACACAAACCACACAGACTGCAATCAGCACGGGAAGAGCAACTCTTATAAACTCACGGAGCCGTTTAAGGTACTGACACAAACGTCTGAGATCAACACATAACAATCCATGTTCCCATTTATAAACACAAACACGCTCACATTTGAAGCCAGTCAACAACCAGGCGCCTGCCTGACATGTGCTTCTTCTTCTCTACTTCCTCAGTTTACTAAAGGCATGAATCATACAGGGCTTCTGAAAAAGCAGAAGTTCCCAAAATTGTAGAACGGGGGGGGGGGGGGGGGGGGGGGGGTCTGCTAGCAATATGACAGCCCAGCCTTTACACGTGACGCTGAAATGATCCATCACCTTCACAACAAGACTCCTGAAGTTCTCATCAAAGGAGAGAAATGAACTTTATTATAAAGTGCAGGTTCAGTGGGGAGATGTAACACATAAATGTACGTACTTCAGATTCGCTAATGTTTTGCTGTTTATCAAGTGTTGTAATGTTCTGCCCACAGAGCCGGACCCCCCCCCCAAAATCTGATTGGCCCCTGAAGTGCCCCTGTCCTGTCAGAAGTCATTTATTTAAAAAAGCTAGTCACTCACTGGGATATATGATTTATATGTATATTTTCCAAGCCTTATTGAAGAGCACAACGTACTTAAACAAGGAGCAAATCTCAGAAAACATCAATAGCCTACAGTGGGACTTTGCTCCAAGCTACAGGGCGAACAGTGAACAGGGAATGACTTAAATTTGAACCTACAATGAATCAGGAATTGTGCTTGGATGTTGGACAAAACATTGTGCGCCCCTAATTGACAAATATCCTAGACTTTCCACGGTCTGTCCATAAAGAGGAGATTCAAACTACCTTCACTTCGGAGCAATCAGGAGCAAACATCAGTTTAAATGTAACAGTAATAATAATGTGACACTAATCTTAGTCTGTTGTTTGGCCACATCACCCAGCTCTAACTGTGATGCTGACTGATGACAGAAGCTGTCACATGGCAGAGAAATGAACTTGGATATTATAAAGGACATTAAAAGACAACATGAGACGGAGAGAGGACTCTGACTAGAGCAGCTATGAAGACCAAAGTGCCCAATACAGACGTGTTCCACTATATCAGATAGAAGTGATGAAGCTGGAGGACATTGACAATATCCTTATATCCTCTCTGACATTTCATATGAAAGCAATATTAGACACATATCAAGGCTCCAAACGGGATATATGTTTAAACACACATCCAGGTGATGCATGTGCACCAGGTCTGTCTCTAATGCACATTACAGGACAGGATTCTTTCTTTTCTGGGGTACATAAGTGTGAGTTTGTTTTCTATTTTCAACATTTAACTCAACATTTAGTTCTTAATTTATTTTGCCCTGAAAAGCACTTTGAAGTAGTCTAGAAAATGTTTGCATCGATCAACACTACTTACTGATAGACATTTATGAAACAGAATCGAAGAAAGCAAACTATCCGCAGATCTCTCTCTCTCTGTCTGTCTCTGACACACATACACACACACACTTACCCTTCAAAATAAAATGCACCTGTTAACTGCCTTCCTCCTCTTACCTGCAGTTCACTGGCCAACATCCATGGTTTCCCTGTGTCTCCAAAGTCTAAAGAGTCCCAGGCCAAAAACGCGTCTCCGGCTCGGTGCTTGTGCCATTCATCCACTGATCCGTTCATCCATTCATTCATTCATTCAGCGCGCACATCACGGTTTAACAGACGAAGCCACATCCTGGGCGCAGCAGAGTTGACATCACCCTCCGTCTCTGCTCGTTGAAGCTTCTGCTGCGCACAAACCCGTCTGCGCTGCGCACATCACAGCCGCTCACAAACAGGAAGTGGATGAAAGAAGTGCATGTGAACACACAGAGTGAGGCTGCTGGTGTGCGTGCGTGTGCATGTAGGTGGGAAGTGTTTCTACGTGCGCGTTTGGAGAGGCTGCATGTGGATTTTGAAGGGATGTTGGCCGCTGAAAGGAAGTCATCTGTTTGACATGTTTATTTTCACATGCGTGAGTCAAGTGTTTGTTTAGAATTAAAAGCTGTGGCTTTGTTGATTATCGTTGATGCCACTTATATTGATGACAATTTATATTGTGATCATTATTGATCGGACTGTTGGTTCATTCCACAGCCAAAGGTCCACTGCATTCTCTTTTTTGGAATGCAAAAGAGAATGCAAAGTGTCAATAATTGTATTCTAATATTTGTATTCAGCTCAAACATACAACTTCCAAGTCCCCTTAATGTAAATAGCAAACTATTGCAGAATGGCTTTTATTCTGTGCCAATCATTGTATAAGCAGATGAAGTTTTAAGTTTACATAACAAAATCGTTTGAGCCCAAGTTTGGCCCACATCCCCCATCTGGCCTACATACTGCATGAGTAGCCCACCCCTGTTTGCCAGACCTGGGCCACAAGTAAGCCATGGCATGTCAACCAAAGGTGCCAAAGGAGACCCACATTTGTTTTGGGATATTTGGGACACATTTGCTATTTTCCAAATTGGCTCACATCCATTTTTTCTAGGCTACAAAAAGGCCTGAATTGCCACGTCTTTGCCCGAAGTGGCCCACATCCGTATGCTATCTCTGTGTTTAATATTAATCTGTGCATACATATACAATTTCCAAAACTTCTCCTTGGATCGATAAAGTATTTACATATCCAAGAATACAGTCATCCTTTGTCTTCATTTTCTGTAGCGTTTGTGATATCTGTATCTACATCGATGCGCTCAGCCTGCAGCCCCCTCTGTAAAGGAAACACTGACCTGACTTCCCCCTCCTGATTTGCCTGTGATTTACATTTCATACACTTGTGACTGTGAATTCCCCTTCTCATCATAAAGGGAGGGAGATGTGGTGTCAAGCTGTAAACAACAGTGACAGTCAACACAAGCAGTATATCAATTCAGACAACACTCCAACCTGCTTACAATAAACCTTCACAGAACTGGTTTGAACGGTCTCACTTTACATCAAGGTTTCTAAATGACGATATAATTTCAAAGCCTAAAGGGGATCTTAATAAGTCTTTAATGTAATCTTGATATCCTCAGTTCGATTTAGATTTTTTTAAGAAATGCAAAAGTCACCCCAAACACAAACTTTGTGTTTAAGTTTAGTTGAAGAAGAGAAAGGATGTTTTGGTTCTCCCCTTTATCATCTCTCTCTCTCTCCTCCTTTGCATTCCTTTCTCTATTTATGCTTTCTTTCTTATTACATTTGCCTCCTTCTCTTTCCTCTCATCTCCTTCAATCACTTTTTCAGGGAATGTATATTCGGTTTATTTCCTTGTTAAACGCTAAATTTCAAACTTAAACAAGTGGTTAAAATCCAACAAATCCAAAACAATGTGATCAGGCGACTGAAGCTCCGAGTTCAGTTGCTTCATTAGATTGTCTCGTTTCTCCTCCTTCTAAAAACCATGAGGGTCTTTCTTTGGAGCTCCTGTGTCCTCTTGACGCTCGTCTACTTCATCGACAGCTCACACTGATCATCCAGAGCTGTAAGGTTTGATTGTCCACTCATCCTGGCTCTGGATAATCACCCCATCCTTTCTGGCTCAGTTTGGCAATGTCGTCCAAAGTCTTCAGCTCAACAGCCTTGTTGCTCTTATCATAGTCCCATTTTTCCAGAGGTGATTGTGATGACCTTTGTCTCTCTCTCCCAGGTCTGTTTGATTCCATCTTCCTTCTCTCTCCAGAAGCAGTGACCCCTTCTGTCTCCACCTGCTGGACAGGCAGAGCTTCTCAGAGCTAAACGTCCTCCTCTCTGTTTTTGAGTTTTCTCTCAATTTTTTGAGTCCAGAGGCATCATCAGGTTGTTTGTTTTTTCTGGACTGAATAAGAGGAAAACCGAAATGAAAGTGGGGTAAACACAAGTAGAGTGAGTTTGATACTGAAGTTAGGGAAGAGGTTAACAAAGAACAGGACCCTAGACAAAGGTGAACAAAGAATAACAATGTTCAGAGTCGCAAATCTGATTTAAAAAAACAGACTGCATGAAATTAAAAGAAGAAGAGGAAATTGAGGGGTAAATAAACAGATCATAAATGTCCACTCTTTGTTTGAAAACATGGTGCTTTACTATATATACAGTAGACATGTTATCTGCAAGGGCTGCAGGGACTGCAGAAACCAGCTGATGGTCCAAAAGCTGCTTCTTTTGTTGTAAAGACTTCCGAGCAGATTTATTTTATTTTCAAATTTCACTTCTCTAACTTGATTTCCTCTACGAGATGATTTCTAGATAAGGGAAGTCATGGCATTTGATAAAATTAGATTAGACCATAGCAACTGCTGTGTTTGTATGGCTTTGCAGTGGGTTAGGTCATTTGTTAACATCAGCCCTCTCCGGTCGCCCTCAACTCCACCCTGTACAGTTTATTCACCTAAAGACC
This sequence comes from Platichthys flesus, assembly GCF_949316205.1. Classification (NCBI taxonomy): domain Eukaryota; kingdom Metazoa; phylum Chordata; class Actinopteri; order Pleuronectiformes; family Pleuronectidae; genus Platichthys; species Platichthys flesus. Next base: position 13,452,998 of record NC_084949.1, read on the forward strand.
GACATGTATAATCCATGTATCTCCACACAGATAAAACTGTTTAAATTCCTCTTTCTGTGTAAGAGCAGATATAAAGCAAATAACACAGAAACAGAGAAGTGGAACTGAAGGTGGCTGAAGGACTAATAATATTCATCATCATCACTAAATATATAACAAAAGATGATGATCGTTGTTATTCATTAGAGTTTCTAAGAGTGACTGTGACTTGCAGATTGCTTTGCACAGGTCTCCTTTGGCATAGACAAAGTCTCTGTGAAATAAAATGACTGATTGCTATTTATGATTTTGTGTAAGACTTTAGCTTTTGTTAAAAACATGTGACAGTAGTTGTTTAACCATAATACAGACCAGCTCTCCCCCTCACTGGTCACACATACCAGTACGCCCTTCTCTGTAATAGAATAGAATGACATTATGAGAGCCACTCTATTCTGGTGCGTTCAATTTTCATTTTAAACTATTATATATTATATTATAAAATGCTGCTTTCTCATTGAATAAATGTCTTAATGCTTCCACCGACCGGGAGAATATAGCCTGCTGCTCTCTGCACGTGACTGAGCTGGCTTTTTTCCTCATATGGACACAAGATGGCGCTGTTACTTGTGCTGCCAGCATGCAACAGGTCTGCTGGAGGAGCAGCTGCGCAAGGATGGGGTTGAGGGATGAGTACTGCAGAGGAGCGAAGTCATGTGGTGCGCAAATGTTTTACATTTCATGTCTTGGTGTCTTGTGCATGTGATTTTAAAGTTATTGGTTGATTTTCATTTCACTGGCCTCTAATAGAATAAATCCTAAAACTATCTTGCAGCTTTTGTTTTTTCAGATTGGACAGAGAATTGCTTAAGATGTGATAGTTTTCACTCAAGTCAACCATAAAAAACTTATTTAATTAACATTGTTCTGTAATATACCAAATTCTGGTTTTTGCTTCATGTTTTGTTCGAATGCTGGAGAATGAAACTACACTATCAATGTTTAGCTCGGTTGTGGTTGTGTCTCTTTTTTTAACACGACTGGGCCTAATTTGCTTCTCCCCACTGGTGCGTCAATCTTCACACCGATTCGCCACCAGTGGATGTCGTTGTTCCGCCCCATGGTGTCACCCCCTCTTCAAGATGAGCTGACCTAGAGCTGTGCCAAGCGAGATCCGATCCGAGGAGAGAGAGAGAGAGAGAGAGAGAGAGAGAGAGAGAGAGAGAGAGAGAGAGAGAGAGAGAGAGAGAGGTTGTGAAAAGAGCGGCAGGAGGAGTGGGACTTGCTATTAGGACACCAGCGCCTCTTAAATCCAGCCGCTCCTCCTTTTTTCCGCAGGAGATTTGAGGAAACAAACAAAAACAGGAGGAGCAGTGACAGAGAAAAGTAGACTTCCACCTTTTTTATTTCTTCTCGGGTAAAAAAAAAGGTTTCATATATTATTTTCTACAAAACCTGACGTTTGTGTGGATGATCCTTAGAATATATCAATGACAAAAAGGCATGCGTAAAAACCTTTGCCCCTTCTTTATTTGGAGCCTGTTTCTGAATTAACAGGATCAACAAGCATTCTCTCTCTCTTTCTCTTCCCTCATGCTCACCCTCTCCTCTTCCTCCAGCAGGCAGAGGCACCTTGGACACAGAGGGACCGACACCATGAGAAAGGCTGCGGATGTTGCGCTGTCTGCGCTGCTCATCCTGGCGCTGTCGTGCCGGTGCGCCCTCGGCGGCTACGGGATGAGCTTGTTCGCGGCGCAGACCTCCCCGCCGGACCCCTGCTACGACGAGCACGGCAACCCGCGCCGATGCATCCCGGACTTCGTCAACTCCGCCTTCGGGAAGGAGGTGAAGGTGTCCAGCACCTGCGGGAAGACGCCCGGCCGCTACTGCGTGGTCACATCCGCGGAGAAGGGAGACGAGAGGACCAGGAACTGTCACTCCTGCGACGCCTCGGACCCCAAGAAGTACCATCCTCCGGCTTACCTGACGGACCTCAACAACCCGCACAACCTCACCTGCTGGCAGTCCGAGAACTTCATCCAGTTCCCGCTGAACGTCAGCCTCACCCTGTCCCTCGGGAAGAAGTTTGAGGTCACCTACGTGAGCCTGCAGTTCTGCTCGCCCCGACCCGAATCCATGGCCATTTTCAAGTCCATGGATTACGGTAAAACGTGGGTACCCTTCCAGTTTTACTCGACCCAGTGCAGGAAGATGTACAACAAGCCCAACAGGGCCGTGATCGCGAAGCAGAACGAGCAGGAGGCCGTGTGCACGGACTCCCACACCGACATGTACCCCCTGACCGGCGGGCTCATCGCCTTCAGCACGCTGGACGGGAGACCGTCAGCGCACGACTTCGACAACTCCCCGGTGCTGCAGGACTGGGTGACGGCCACGGACATCAAGGTCATCTTTAGCCGGCTGCACACGTTCGGCGACGAGAACGAGGACGACTCGGAGCTGGCCCGGGACTCGTACTTCTACGCCGTGTCGGACCTGCAGGTCGGCGGGAGGTGCAAGTGCAACGGGCACGCGTCCCGGTGCGTAAAGGACAGGGACGGGAGCCTGGTGTGCGAGTGCAAGCACAACACGGCCGGGCCGGAGTGCGACAGGTGCAAACCGTTCCACTACGACCGACCGTGGCAGAGAGCCACAGCCCGGGAGGCCAACGAGTGTGTGGGTAAGTCCATCCACTGTCCCCCTCGTCCTGGAGCGGCTGTCTCCCTGAGCTGAGCTGAGGATGCATTTTATTTGTTCTGGTTGATCGAGAGATAAACTGTGAAATATATCGAAAACAAAACGAAGCGTTGTTAGGTGGAAAGAAGCAGGGAAATGCAACATTTTTCGAAACAGAAACATGCTGTTAAAGGTCTTTTGGATGCAAAAGAGAAAGACAATAATTATACTCTATAATTGTGAATAATTATAATAACAATACAGTTAGGTTTCATGACTAATCTGGGAGTCATTTGACAAATTCCTCTCATTAAACTCAAACTTTCCCTTTAAACCGAGCCGCAGCAAAGCCCCATTTTCCCCCTGATATTGTGGCGCAATTTTTTAAAATGAAGATGTAATTTAAAGTGTTTGGTGTGGTCGATGTAATTTAGTTTGGTGCAGGCCATAATGGAGGCGTTTAAAACCACATCCAACGAGACCACAGAATCGAATCATTCACAGGAAGGTTTCTCGCAGAGCTCCCCTTAACTGCTCCGTTAAAACCATACCTTCCTTTCTTTGAAGTCTATTTCACATTTTATAGATGACTACAATTTTTTGTTATCATTGAAATATTCAAATAGAAAAATTACAATTTCAATGATACCACAATTATAAATAGTTTTTGTTTTTTACATATATTGCAATTTGTAATTTGTATTTGTATTTGTTATTATATTACTAAATATTCAAATTAGAAAAATACAAAAAATACTCCAGTAATGCATTAATTAGGCTTTAAGGCCTGTTAATTAAATATGATTAATAATTTAAATGTGGATATTCACTCATGGAAATGGGCTGATGATCAGGCCAAGGCAAGAATAAGTGGAACACACTCAGACACATGGACACACATTAATAGAATAAAGTATATTCTGCTCTTAATAAAATAGGTGTGAAAAATATTTAAAGTCAAACATCTGCACATTTTTTTAACCTAGTCTACTTATGTTGCTGAACAATGTGCGTGATAACCGGCACGTTTATCCAACTGTCCAGTGATCAAAGTAGTGTCAGTCGTTTGTTTTATTACCACTTGGCACATAAAGATTATATTGGCTGCAGATTAAACACACACACACACACACTTAGACACACACAAGGCACAACACGGAGCCACTTGTCGTACAGAAACCTGACCAGACTGACAGATTAATGAAATGACTGAATTATGTTTGCTGTAAATCTTGCAGTGAGATTGGGAGTTTTGTTGAAAAGTCTTTCCAAAGTGCTCCAGAGTGCATTCTATATTTGAGTGTTCTTCTCATCTTTCTTTTATGATCCTTTTTGGGCTGAAGTCCTTGGAGGAGTTCCTTCCTCCACGTTGCAGAATAACACCGAGCTGCAGTAATTTGATGTTTACGCGGCTCCTGCTGACAAGGTGTACAACAGTTTAGAGAAACAGGAGGAGAGATGGTTAGATGTTGATGACACAGAGGGCTGAAACCCAAAACCTCGGTGACTCCACACAATCACGGACACGGTCGTCCTGCAGAAATCAATTCAGATCCCCCTCTTCTGTCTTTTTTTCCATGTTGCTGCAGGTCTGCAGGGAGCGAGGCTCTATATTGTTTGAGAGCCGCGGCACATGTCAGCCACTTTGACACGTAGCAGCTGTTGAAAAGGGTTTTGTTGCCTGTTTCTAAAGGCTCAGGGAGGTTCTGACTGGCAGATGTGAATGTGCTGCTAAATCAACAGGAGCGGTTCGGTGGAGATATCTACATTCAGTACTGTGTGACTGGAGAGGCCCAGTGTCCGGCCTCGGAAAGGAGTGAAACCGACAGGGTGTTTTTATCCCCTGTGGATCGTGCTTATCATCGGGTAACAAATTGAGAGCTGGCTTGTTTCGTACGGAGGTCATTCAACCATACTGATTGACCTCTCCCCTCATTATTCAGCTTTTATTTCAAAACAAGTCACATGTAGTCGATCCCCTAATACAATTTCATCGATTTAATGTAGCTGAATAAAAAAATTTAAAATCCTTCACATAAAGAACGCAAATGGAAGAAATAGGCTTTTTATTTGTTTGAATTAATGTTTAAAAAACGCTGTTGAGGCTCAACTCTTAAATTCATATCAATGAACTGACTTTTACAAGCATCCCTGCCACTTAAGCTTTTAACCAGACCAGCTCTCATTTGGTACGTCTCACACAGGAACCTCAAAAGTCACTTCCATGCTGTTGTCAGGGAAGAATCTAAGTTAGTGACACTGTGCAGGTTATGGAATTTTTGGAAATGTGTGTGAATCACAGTTTTAGGGACGGAGAACGACGAGCGGGTGCAGCGGGTCGAGTTCAGTGATCAGACTGAAATCTGAGTGTGTGTTGCGGCACCCCACCTTTAATACAGCACCCTCAATGTCACTGGACTCTCATAAGGATGCAGTCATCAGGAAAGTGTTCAATAAAAGGTCTGGCAATGGGAAGGGAACTGCCGCGAGCTGCAGACTCTTTGGATATTCCTTTATTCTCCACTTCTACTGAAAAACAATCAGGAAAAAAATCCCTCAGACCTGTCTCTGTTCTTATGTTGAAGGGCACTTTCCCGATTGCTTCCATCTGGATATTAAAGAACGCTCATGCTCCTGAGTGTGTGCACCTCAGTCCATTTGGGTTATTGAGTCCGCGCAGCCAAGGGAAAGATTCTAATTCAAATAGTTGCAGCGCCACAGGCACAAACGTGTCTCAGTGTCAGTCCAGAGGTGGTAATCTGAGTTTGCAGCAAAGCTAGACGGAGCTGTCGTTGTTTATGGAAGCACAATGGCCTGTCAGAACGCCTCACTGGTGTTATGTTGCCTCAAGTCAAACACGTGCAATTACCAGACATGCCAAATTGCAATATTTGACTGTTGACTGCAAAACAACTCAACTGGCTGCTTCGCTTACTTGACTTAATAATGGACATTTTACTTTCTGGCATGTAACTCTTGCTGCACACAACAACGGATATTGCACCATCCTCCTTCCTTTAGCCGCCATTTTCACAAGTTTGAAACTACTCTGGGGGTCCCCTCCCTTTCCGCTGCGAGGCCAAGATGGCGAACGTTGAGAGTGAGAAGTGTCCGGCCTTTCAAAGTAAGTTTATCACTGTTTTCAGAAGTCTATGTTACGTATCGGTCATCTTGCAGAAGTTATCGGTGTGAGCGCACTCGGGGACACGGAAGTGTGAGTTTGGAGGTAACGCAAACTGACACACAGGAATAGTTTCACCTACAGTATGATGAGTACAGGCCGTCTGTCAGTGAGTGAGCTCGTTCCATGCAAATTAACCTTAAACGTAATTTGTTTTCATATCCTCTCGCTCACCCAGTCTCAGGCCTGTGCAGTTTGCTGGGTGGGTTGGGTGGAAAGTAAAAAGAGGTGAGAGTGTCTTGAATAATTCAGGAAGATTAGGAGGACAGCTTGAAGGCATGCAGAACGACAGGACCGGCACTGTGCTGCCGAGAGAGGCCTGGGGACGGAGGGAGGGGCTGGAGATGGAGCAGGACGACAATAGTGAAAATGAAAGAGACGCACGTAAGTCAGGGGGGGGGGGGGGGGCACGATGAGGGAAAATGTGTGCGAGAGAGAGACGATTGGGGTAATAAAGGGGCGGGAGAGTGACACTTCCATGGCCAGTGGGCTGCTGAGAAAGGAAGGCACCTTTTTCTTCCTATCGTTCAGAATTCACTTTTACTGTAAGAACCTTGCCACGAAATTCAACCCCAACCTGCTATAGCTGTTTTGACACGATTTGGAAAGATCTGCTGCTTGTTTTGCCTCATTATATCACAGTCTACACAGCAGAGTGCACGGAGCTCAGACGCTCCCGGGTGCCGTTCACAGGCGTCTGACTGACAGGAGTAAACTCGTGGAGCAGAAAACGTTGACATTGTTGATTTGAAACCCATTAAAGTAATTGAGATTTAACGCCGCAAACACTTGCATGGCAAAAATCTTAAAAGTACTTTTCACGATTTGTGATATGTGGGTGTGTTTCCAATGTGAAATCATTGGGAGTGAAAATTGCTATGTAAAAAAAAAAATCCAGCATAGCTTTTCTGACCGCCTTGATAAGACGTAAATGTTAACTCAAACAAAACGTTCCAGCGAACATTTGCAAACACTTAAAAGCAGATGTGCCGACCCACTGAGGTTTGATGGTGTGTTTTTCTTATCCTCGTGGATTACTGCCCAAACCTTAATGAGGTTTCAGATCATAACAGACCTACATAAGTGGAGTTTGATAGCAGCAACAGTCGATTTTAAGTTTCCCTAACAGAATGTAAAAGAAAATGTGTTTGCTAACCACGTGTGCACCAACTTTCCGTCTAGCCACAAGGAGAGATCCTGCAGCAGAGAAGGTAGAAGTGGTATAGACCTGAAGGCCTTCAGTCACATGTGATTTGCACTCGTTGTACTGTATAAGCTGTTTGCAGACATGAACTCAGCCGTTGTCCTTCACATGTGAAGAACGCAGCAGGTGAGGGGCGGGGCCTGGGTATAGTCTGCAGGAGGCAGGACTTATACATTTGTGACGTATAAATGCAGTTTTGTTTGTGGCACATTGAAACCAGCGAGACCCCCTATCACCAAAAGCGCTCATTGTCTTCTGAAGTTGACATCTTGGTGTGCATCTTCTGCGTGTACACTTTCCTGTAGCATTCTCCCATGGAATCACTCGGACATTTGACTCTGGGATGTTCAGAGCAACTGACTCGGACATTTGCACTCTCCAGCACAGACCGTCTGACTTCTGAACCTCGGTCCACTTCGGTCTGACGGCAGTTATTGAGGTGGCCCAGTCTGCCACAGGTAGAACACTGTAAAGATATGTTTCTGTTCAACAACCTTGGATTTCTGGCTCGGCCACATGTTCTCTCACATTTTGTTGAGTGTGGATTTTTCCTCTCTGATTAGTGAAGCTGAACAAAGCAGTGATGCCTTTATTCAAACTGCACGAAGTCCGATGGAAAAACCGAGATGTTCTACAGCCTCTCGTCAGGTGTCTCCTGGCTGCCATGTTTGTTTGGTACCTGCCGGACACGACTGAAGGGTCTGGTTAATGTTTGAGCTGCCCACCGTGTTCCTTTCATCTTCAAAGGTGCCGGCAGGATGTATTGTTGGTCCCGGTCACGGCAAACAGAGCTGGGAATAAACTGACGGAGCAGATTTTGCACTTTGCACTGTCTCACTACTGACTCCTCACCTTCACTTCTTGAGTGAGCGCTTGTCCCACTGCCATACACACCTGTAGGCATGTGCACACACACACACACACACGCAAACACACACACACACACACACACACACACACACACACACACACACACACACACACTCGTATTTCTTCAGCTCTTTGGTCACCATTTCCAACAGGGAGTAACGGCCTTTCTCTCTTAACAAGAGCTCTTATCAGTATTTATGGCTCTTTTTATAAACCGCCGGAAAAAGAAGTTGTGCACGGTCCAGACGACCGGCTCACTCATCTGTCTCAGATGTCTGTTATATCTCTCAAACATGAGCATCACACCAGCACATACTGTAAACAAGGCTAAACAATAACTGTAAGCAAACACAAGACGAGCAGAAGAGATACAAAGACACATGAGGACGTGCAGTGGGAAGGGAGAAATTATGAGTAACTTCTCTGGAAGCATGTTATTGATCACAAGAGTCTCTTTATTTTGGTAAGTGCGCTGAAATGTCCATGTGTGGCCGGTGCCCCTGTGGTCTCATGAAAACTTGGAGCGCGGGTTGTTTTTGTTACTGTGTGCCAGATATTTCAAAGGTGGTTGCATTTCAAATTGAAGGAAATGGAAGTTTAAACTTTCAGCCTTGGTTAATATTCACAGCTGTCACAGTGCTAAAAGACCCTTCCAACAGGCCGGTGTTCATACTGATGGGGCTCCAGCACAGTTCATGAGCTGTACTTCCACTGATAATAAAACAGTGTTTAGACATCGGGTTGGTTTTTTGTTTCTGAAGCACATTTTAATCCTGAAATCTTCTTCATGTCCTGATAGCCATCAATAAATAAAGTCCTCTGAAAAAAAGCTGGATTCTGTGGCTCTCACAGGACTGTAATAAACACGACCAATCATTTCAATTGACACTAACCGACCTTCGGTCAGAAAAGTCGTCTTCTAGCAGTTGTCAGTGCACGGTCATATGTTCTGGGGCGTAGCTTTGACGAGAGGGATGGTTGTATCGGTTACACGTTTTCAAAGTGTACTCTGCTCTTGCTAGTTTCCCCAGCAATACCAACCCTAGCTTAAAGGGCGATTGGCTGCAAATAGAATAAACAGTCCTCTTGGACCAGAAATGGTCCATAAGTCTGCGTAAGTGGACAATAAAACCATTACGCTTAAAGGACTTTAATAAAACTAGGGCTTTGAGCATGTCTGCGGCCAGATGCAGTGAAATCACGGCAGTGAGATCATTCACGATCACAGCACTTGATGGAAGCAATTCATGTGACAAATAACGCAGATAGTGTTGAAGCGTTGGAGATCTTGAAGCCATTAATGTCAAGTGTTTGGCAGCGGCTCATTGTGAGATGGAAAGTTTGGAGCTAGTTGTTTCTTGTCATGACGCCGGTTTCAAGAAACATTTCATTTTTCATGGAATTTCAGTTTTGCACAGATTATAAATCCTGACAGGCCTTTGAAGTGTGTGAATGAGTTTATATATATAAAAGAGAAAATGTCTCAGGGTAATATAGAGGCAGGTTGTCATGTCTGCGTCTGGATTTGAGCTGAGAGAGAAATACAAGCAGCGCTGCAACCATTCATACAGCGACTCCACACTAGACCTGTAAGTGTGCATATTGTCCAGTGGTAGTCTCAAGTGGAACAAGATCATTTTCATTCGGAATCCATTTTACTGCCTTTTGATGACGCTCAGGTTTCACTTCTCGGGGTGATGAAATGTGGTCGGCTGTCAGAAAAAGACTAAAATCCCTCCTGAAATTTCACAGCCGGGGAGTCTGTTGTTCAAGTCAGGGTCCTTTGGGCAAAGTGAACATTTCTGTGGCCGCGGCTTCATTACATTGCTTTGGCTGCGACGTGTAATGCAACACAGATCCCGCTCCCAGCGCGAATCTGCATCTTTAGCCAGCATCATGAATGTGTGTGTGTGTGTGTGTGTGTGTGTGTGTGTACGTGTGTGTGTGTGTGTGTGTGTGTGTGTGCAGGTCTCGCACCAGGAGTGGAACCTCACCCTTGGTTGTTGGGAAACGGTTTGGTAGGAAGCCATGTTGCGTTGCGCTTCTGGCCCCTGGCCTGCGCTCACTTCCTCTTGTCACCCTCGCTGGTGCTTGAACTCGACTTTATCATAACGTCAGAACATTATCACAGTGTCAATGTCTAAGACCAGAAACTCCGATCATCACTGGTATCGTCATCCTCATATTTATTATAATCTGATTCATTTCGGTTACATACTGCTCACTGGCGGATCTAGGAATTTTCTAAGTCATGGGTCGTAAAGATGCACATTAAAGTAATTCCTTGTTTACAATTGAGCAAAGCCACACGTCTTCTTTGTTCAAGCACATATTGTGCAGTAAAAAAAAAATTATTCAAAAGTCTTCTCAAATTCTTTTATAAATTTATAAATTGAAGAATAAAAAAACTTCCCGACAGGAGTCAAGAGGGGCGAATCAGATTTCAGCAGGGGGCCTGTGTCGCTCCACCAACCATTCAAACACACAACTCAACAAGTTGCTCATCATGTTTAACTCCCACAGCAACAGATAGACACACAATGCTACCTTCAGTCTGAATGAAGACCTCTCTCCGTTGTGTCTGTCTTCGCTGGCAGTGGGACTTCAAACTAAATTTCTCTCTATTGCTGTGTGTGTGTGTCTGTGTGTCTGTGTGTGTGTCTCTTCATTGTGTCTCCCAGTGGTTCTATACCCAACCAGTAATTCTGTCCACGACGTGAGCAGCTCCTCGGTGCCTAGGGAGACCTCTGTATCTGTTAATGAATTAATTAGTGACTTGTTGCCGCATTGAAAGCTGAGGGCGGATCTGTGGGTTTGGCACGAACCGCGGGATGAGTGTGAGAGAGAGACAGAGCGAGACAGAGAGAGAGAGAGAGAAAGAAAGAGGTGTTTTGTGTGTAATGGAAAGGTTTGGCTTGAGTGGGGACCAGATGATTAGGGGTAATTAAAACCCACGGCAGACAACATCAGCGTATGTTCACACATTAGACACAACACACTCCAGCGCATCACTCGTCAGCTCTATAAAACACAGCCGGCCTGCGTATCGTATAGATGGAGCTGCCACATCAACACAACGTGGAGTAAACCCTGGGGGGGGGGTTGTCAGATTGTACTGGAAATGAACAGCAGGAAAAGTTTTCATGTCAGGTTTCTGTCGTTTCCTGGGAGTTTCCAGATGCGTCATAATAAGTTGTAAATGTAACACTCAGAGATTGTCATCATTTTGTGCTGTCAATGTTAAAACGCTAAAGAAACTTAACTGCACACACAGCAGAAAAGTTCAATAACGCAAAAGCCAGAATCATTTGGAAATGTCAAACATTGTCTTACGTTGAAGGCACAATCAGTTATTTGAGCTATTTGAAGTGACATCACTCGAGGCAATCTGTCAGACCTCAGACTCCCTCCGAGGCTTCGTCTGACTTTCCTCACATGTGCAGTCGCACCCCCCCAAGACCTAAACAGACTTTGATATGTAAAATTGGTTCCACCGGTTTGTGCACGAGCTGGCATCACTGGTTCATGCAGTCATCAGGTCGGAAAACACGCCGTTAGCACGATCCTGAGTCACTGCTGTCATAAACAGGGCAGAGGGTTTGCTCTTGTTAACAGGGGGGGGGCCATAAAGGGACCGGTAAACAGGGTCGGAAAACACAGTGTTAATGTGCGTGTGTGAGAGAGAAAGAGAGAGAGAAAGAGAGAGAGAGTGCATGATTACGTGCATGTGTGTGAGGCGATGAGTGTGCTGGCATTAAAGCAGGGAGTGTGTGTGTAGGTGCATGTGAGACCCGATCCCGGGGCCAGCGGTGCTGTAGAGCATCAGGGCTGATGACCTCAGCACCTCTGTGTGGCGGCAGGTTACTGCACACGGGGAGGGCGAGCGCCAAAGCAAACTCAACTCTGGAGGCAACGACAGAGCGAGCCAGAAAGGTAGCAAGGAAGAGAGAAAGTAATTTTTAAGAGGAGAATGGCGTCTTCCCGTGGATTCATATTCATGAGACTAACAGTAAAACCTTTGCATGTTTCATTCCTTCTCCTACTTTGATACAAAGACATCACAACAAGCTCTGACGCTGGCAACGTGTGGTGCGACGTTATGTCGCAATTCCCAAAGTCTGTTCACACTTTAGCGTGAAAGCCTTGGCAAAGCTTGTTACGACAAACTCCCGCTGTAGCTGATAGCACCGCGGCGGCATCATCAACACCATAAAAAACACTCGCATCTGTCTGCGTGAGGGAGAAATAAAAGAGGAGGAGGCTTTTGTATTTGCCGCAGCTCAAGGTGAAAAGTCCTGGCCCGAACCCGCCTGCTGACAGTCACACCGCCGGCCGACAGGACCACCGAGCAGCAGCGTGAGCACATCGGGCCCGGAGCAGGGGTCCTTAACACTCACAGCTACCCGCGATTAATAGTGGGATGATGTTACACCCCTGCATAGAAGCCTGCTGCGTGGATCAGAGCCCCCCCCGCTGTTCCTGAGGCGCTCTGTCGTCATCTGAGTGAACTGCAACCAGCTGGAATCGGCCTCTCTGGAGCAAAGTGTCTGCAGCCATTCATTTCCACACTGAAGATGCAGAGGAAGCCACAGACCCACAATTACTCTTAACTAATATTGTATTGAGTTGATTACACTTTAATGTGTTCATTTCTGTCTTTTCCTGCATGACACCCTCACTCTCTCTCTCTCTCTCTCTCTCTCTCTCTCACAAACACACTCACATACACACACACCCAGTCACAGAAAGCACCTGTGACAGATCAAGCAGTCAAATAATTTTCATTGTGCGTCAAATATGCTCACACACTGCCAAAGAAAAAACCTTCTGGAATTCGTCTTGTGTATGTGCGCGCTGTTAAATAGCTGAAGGTGATTTATCACCAATGTCTTTGCCATATAAGTCATTGCACACACTGTGTGTGTGTGTGTGCGTGTGTGTGTGTGTGTGTGTGTGTGTGTGTGTGTGTGTGTGTGTGTACCACAATCTTGCATTGTGGTACCCTAATAATCATCACCCACACTGTATAGTGCATTCTAATCCCAATCAACATTTAGAATCCATTGCTCATATTGTTAATGGCTGTAATAAGTACAAAGGACTCTATATTGCACGCCATGACCGCATCGTCGATCTCATTTCCTGTACTGTTAAGGGAGTATTCCCCCCAAATGTGTCAATGTACAAACACTCTCGACTAATGCCAGATTGGTTTAACAGTTCTGATGATGTGTTCTGTAACATCCCTAACACCCCTGATGTTGTTTTCTTGGACAAGGTTAAAAGGGAGGTAGAAGTCCTTGAGGTAGCCTGTGTCTATGACCTCTATATGGACATAGCCTTCCTTGACAAGTTGACCAAATACCAGCCCATTGTTGCTAAAATGAGAGACCTAGGCTATACATGCAAGCTGGTAATATTGATATTTGGAAGTCTGGGGCATGTCCATAAGCTTTCGGTCAGTGGACTACGACTGGCAGGACTTAGTAAGACAAGGTCTAAACAACTTGCAAAGGTCTGCTCTGTATCAGCTGCTATAGGTAGTCTTGCTGTTTGGCGTAGGAGATGTTTCTTGTACCCATGAGTCACTAAGCTGTATTCAACCCCTGAGAAATGTTTGAATCCTTTTTGTATGAATATGATTGGTGGATTCAAATAAATTATTTAAATTTGTGTGTGTGTGTGGCAGCCAGCAAGCAAGTCACCAGGGGTTTGTAGCCACGGTTGTCATGGATGCCAGCAAGTCACAATTGTGTAGGTGTGTAAGTGTGTGTGTGTGTGTGTGTGTGTGTGTGTGTGTGTGTGTCGTCCGGGGTTGCTGATTGTTTAAATAACCAACAGTTATACAGGCAGCCCAGAGACACACATCAGTTGTGTATCTTTGCTCTTCTCACGGAGGAGGCCGCCTGTCGGACCAAACCCGACGGAGAGTAAAGCTGCGTTCACAGGCAGCAGGTTGACACAGTTGCACAGAGACATCTCAGTCAGCAGAGGTCAGCACAAAGTGGACAGATTTACAATAAACCCGAGGAAAAGATACCCAGCATGCAGTGCTCCCTCTTAGGTTGATATGTGTGATTTTTAATTGAAGGCATCTTTTTTGCCGTTAGGGTCTTGGCTGTAAAACACTGACAATAGAATCATGACAATCCCAAATGAAATATTTCAACAGGTGCTCAAATGTTCTCCTGTATTTTCACACATTCAGACATTCCAATCATCCAATCATCATTTCAGTGGTGACTGGTGTGTGTGTGTGTGTGTGTGAGTGTGTGTGTGTGTGTGTGTGCGTGACTGCGTGAGTGTGTATTTGTTTGCTTGTGTGAAGTGGAATGCAGACTTGTGAGGGGGCACTCGGGGGGAAAGTTTGCAGGGTCATCTCAATTTGCCAGGGGTGATCCCGGGTTAATCCATCACTCATTAGCTCTCACAGATAAGACACATTAGTGGGGTGAGGGGCTACGAGTCCACACTTTCTCTTTGCCTGGCTTTCTCATCACTCAAGAATACACAGTGTTCTCCCGAGACACAGAGAGAACATGTAGACTGGAGCCAGGCCACAACACTTTATACCTCCTTTGTAACCCCCGGCTCTGCTCCCTCTGGGACAATGCAGCCAATTACTTGGGCTCAAAGTCCGGCGGAGAGCAGAGGGAGAAGCTCAGCAAGCAGCGGCCTCAGCTGATTCAGCTCCTCTGTAGAAGGTCCATTATGGAGGGGGCGGGGGGGGGCGGGGGGGGAGACTATAGAGGTGATAGAGAGAGATGAAGGGGAGTGAGCAAAAGAAAAAAAGAGTTGGGAGAGAGATAAAGACTACCAGTAGTGCTATTTAGATAGCTTCCACTGCTGCTGCTGGGTCCTGGTGGTTGCAGAATAAAGGCATGTGTGTGTGTGTGTGTGTCTGTGTGTGTGTGTGAAGCTGACTATGTCATCAGGTCCCCCTGCAAGTTCCCACTCTACTTTCAATAACAAAAGGCTCATATCACTAGAGGATGACAAAGCAAACAAATGGGCCTAATGAGGGGGGTCGATAAGGAAATTACAAGGAAATTGAGTCATTAACGGTAATATTTTTGTTATGAGATGATAATTCGTGGTGAAAATTCATTTCCAAAAAGGGCCCCTCGCGTGTTTTCCTTTAAAACACAGAGAAGAAAAAGGAAAGCTTGGCCTCAGTCTCTCGTCCTCTCTGTCTGTCTCTTGGTCTCTAACCTCAAGAGACACTCGCAGATACTGAAATGATTACGCACCAGGTCTCTGTAGATCTCCAGATGTAAAGAAAAAAAAAAGAGCCTGGAGAATTCATTTTGTTTTGGTTGGTTCTCGTAGTTTTCTCCCGTGCAGCCAGGACAGGTCGTTGGTTGCAGATGAAAGTTGAGTTGGAGCGTGACGGATGGCTGTCGGGGGTGATGGTTCTCCTGTCTCTCAATGTTTCTGAGGAAGACATGAAGACTGGGGTGAAGAAAGAGGTGGATGGAATGAAGGGGATGGAGCTCAGCCAGAGGGAGCTGTGAAGAGGTGGCTTGCTCCCAATGCTCTCCTCCTTTCACCTCCTCCTTCCCCTGGTGCTTCAGAGCTGTGGGCGATTGAACAGCAGCCGACACAGACCCTGCCCTTACTTATTTGTGGTCCAATCAAAGTTAATGTTAATAACTTGATGGTTTAAATCCACTCTAATAATTTCATTTAATTTGGTTTCCAGAATAGTTTCTCAGTGATCCATGTGGGTTAACAGATAGAGACGTACTCGGTCAACGGCAGCTGGTTGTTTGAAATGAGTTGTTGCTGGTAATTGATTTGTTTGAAATGGAGTGCCACTTATAATATTAACAGCAGAACCTTGACACTAGAAAAATATTGCAGGTTTCTCTCTTTTAGCAAATTTACTGTAATTTTGACATGTAATTATTTTTGAACTTTTTGTTGTGCATTAGGGAGTAAATCTGTATTTGCAATTATAGCAATAAAAGTACTCTCCACTTGCTTAATCATGGTTATTAGTTCTTCAACCTCTCATATTGGACTGGGGACCCAGCTTACGACAATACAGTGACTCATTATCACCTCTTGAGGTACAGAGTGGTATTACGAGTCAGGACAGTCAGGTAGCTAGCAAGTTGGCGTGCTAACTTCAGATATTTCTTCTACAAAATACATAGACGACTTCGACATCCCTTCGAAACTGTTATGTCTCGACATTCTTGATAATCTAATATATTTTTGAATGTTTTCAAATAAATGTTACTACTTACATTGCCCCTTTAAGATCCACTTAAACAGATGACTTAGTCATTAGTCTTAAAAGTACATCGATGTGATGATGAGGATTTGTAATGTGGTTAAAAAAAAAGGTAACCGTCATTGGGCATTTCCAGTAACCTTTTTTTGAGACGAGAAATGTGGATTGCCTCATCAGAAAGTTTGCCAGCAATATTGTCAGACAATCCACTCCAGAGCAAATAAAGCTCACTTCAACAGTTTGGTCTTTAAAAGCCTGAGAGATTTATCGTTGTTTTCCCGTGTCAGCCACCTCTTCACTACACACAGACTCACAGCGGCACAGCTTCCACTTTTAGAAAGAAAGACAGTGTCTGGTTTCGGAGAGGGGTTTCCATGGCAGTGGGCGGGAAATGAAATTAACTCAGAGCCTCAATAACAAACAAGGTCACTGAGAAAATAAAAAGTGAAGCGATTTGCAAACAAAGATAGAGAGAAAAGAGAAACACAAGAGAGGGACTTAAGGAGAAGAATAACAGTCGTTAGTGTTTGGGTTGCTGCCTCCGCCGGTGACCTCATCGGAAATGACACCTCTCCTGCCCACACAGGACTTCAGGGTTTCAGACACAACATTGTAGATTTTCTTTTTTGATATACGAAACAAGTTTTTTTTTTCTTCGATAAATGTTCAACCATAAAAACTTGGTAAATGCTGGCTCCATGATCAAGTTATTCTGTATCATTAGTTGTGGATCAGCCCTCTACTGCTTCGTAAAATCAGCTGCGAGGTGTAAAGACAAAAAAGAAAAACCTGGGCCGAAGAAGGTCAAAGTGTTTTCTGAAGTCATTTTCATTAGATTGAGTTTAAGTGGCCTATTTGATAATTACAGTCTATTTTCCTGGCTCACTGAGCAGCGCAATCATCCTGTAACTGAGAGCCAGTCTCCTGCCAGAGCAAATATAAGGCAATATCTGCACAATCAATAACACACTGGGGGTAATATTATAAATTAGATTTCCCTGAAAAGCACAGTTTTTCCTCAGCCAGTGCGCTCAGGATAGGAGCTGATACAAGATACAGTCTCTTTACACAACATCCTCACACTGAGTATTTGTTGAATCCTCCTCCTCCTCCTCCAGCCAAGCAGCATCTCTTGTGATTATGCAGAAATGAGTTAGCCCTGTTGCAGTGAGGTGGAAAGCGAAGCCAGAATGTTGTGTTAGTGATCAGACGTTGACGGGTCAAACAGCTTGTGCGTGGCCTCAGAATGAACCGTGTACTGAAGACCGCCCTGGAAAACACAAACAAGGTGGCAACTGGGAGGCAAAACTGTGACGGCTGAGGGGACAGCGATGGGTCTGACATGTAGAGAGGCCCGACAGGCAAACGTGGACCGGCCCAGATGGACATACATCGTAAAAATGCCTTATATTCCTCGAGGGTCAAAGACGACTTAGTCCTCTAGCGCTAACCCTGTCCCCTAGTGGTGATTTTTCTGTTGCCTACAACTAACATGAAATTACAAATATTTTTGTAGAAATAGTAAGACTAAGCATAATACAATTTATATGGTAAATTCTACTGTTTACAAAACTCTTTTATTTTGTCTTTTCCACCATTTAAAGCACTCCACGGTACAGCCCTCAGAAGCAATGTGGAGGTCAGTGTCTTGTCCGTGGAAATGTCCCCTCTCTACCTTCTCAGCAACACCTATCTTGACGCAGTGAGGAAACGTTTAGTTTTGTATTTGGGAAGTCATGAATACATTGATACTAAATTATCAGCAAACTTTTCACACGCAGCTTATTTATTTTTCTGCCAAAATATCAGATCTTGACACATCGGAAGGAAAAAAGCTATCGGCTTATTCCAGGTCTCATGATTACATTTTTAGATTTAGTTTTTCAAGAATCTTTATAACATGAGCCAGGATAAGTTTGGTATACATTTTCATGGAGTGACACAAATATAACCTGGGATTGATTCTCTTTACTTTGAATCAGCCGGACCTCCCGGACTGGGATCTTCCGTTATCCATACACTGTACCCCAACAATCAGAAGCAGCAAAAAACACCCCGCTGCCTCCTCTTCATCCAGGAGTGTGTGTGTGTGTGTGTGTGTGTTGAAGCTCTGCACCTTTGGATGCTGCAGCACTCTCAAAAATAAAAAGTGTTGAACTTTTGTCCTCACCTTGTCTGAATAAATCCTCATTTGAAATGAGACAAGAGACAACTAAGGCCCCCCCCCCCCCCCACACCCATCCCCTCCTTCATTTCATCGTCCATGTGAGAGGGAGCATCAGTAAATCCTCCACTCCTTTCCCCCCGACACTGTAGCAGAGTATCCTAGTAGTTTTATTCAGAAAGCGCTGTTAACCTTCTGTTTACTTTCCTTTCAGCCGAGATAAATCTTTCTTCGCTCCCTCTGTCGAAGTTTCCACTCACACTCGCTATTATCTGAAGAATAACAACCATTGTCTCCTGTCAGATTATTAGTGCAGGGAAATTGTGCTTTCGCTCAGTGTGTGTCAGCCGTTTGCTTGCTCTGGCAAAGACCAGTCCTCCCCTCGCTAATTGCCTTCTGCCGATGACTAAACTACAATGAGGTTTTGGGTTTCGGGATCAGAGGGGTCTCTTTTCCTCCATCTCCACTTCCCCAACTGTATCCTTCCTGCCAGAGTCACGAGTGTCACATTTGGTTACAGAAGATATGAATTCCTCTTGGAAAAAGAAACAACTTGTATGGCTACTGTTCCAACACTGCAACCAGAGAAGTGAACCTGTATACACGTGTGTGTGTGTGTGTGTGTAGGTGCATGGTGCATATGTACCAGTGTGCACGAGGGCCGGACTCGTAGGGAGCGGTAGGCACTCTGCCACGTCAGTAAATGTGGTTCTGGAGGAAGTACAGCAACAACATCACTGCTCCATCAGTGTCAGAAACAATCTGCATGGACCAAACCAGCAGCCACAGCAGCCGCCATATTAAACTGAGCCCTGTCTGCTGCAGCTGCTGCAGGACGCCACGCGCCCGTCTCTACACTAACAATGAATCACACTTTACACAGGGATTGGCACACTCTTATTCTTAAAGGAAGCTTCTTATAAAAAACAACGAACTGGTTCTAATAATGTAAATTATATTAGTATATTATATTAGTATCTATAAAGAAACATTGACAAAATAATAGTGAAGTGACAACTGAATACCTTTTTAAGATATGACTGCAGAACCACTATAACTCAAAAGACTGCACACTTCCACCTTGCTTTTCTAACCCTAACCCTAGACCTACTGTCTGCCTTGTTTCAGTTGACCTTTCAGTACAACCACCGATCGTATGTCATTACAGTGGTTATGGAAAGAGAATTAAAAGACTCATTTGAGGACATTGAGCCTGGGGAGTGAACCCATCACTGTTATGCTTGCGAGCTGCTCTGGAAAAAGACCCTGTTTGATTTGCACTTGCAGCATCTTTCTCCTGATGGTTCTGGATTAGGACTCGTGATCTGAGTTAGAAATAGCAGGACTTACTTCTTTTCAGAGCCCAAAGACAACATGTTCCATAAAAGTGATGCATATGCATGCACAGACTCTGGCCACGCTCTGATCCTTTTGATCCTCTCCTTCTCTTGGAAGTCATTTCATTATTTGGCCTCTCTGCTCCTCGGTGTAACTGAGCGGGCGCTCACTTTCCCCACGGAGCTCCAGCCATGTTTATATTAAGCTCAGGATTAAAGTCTGTACTTTACCAGTGGATCTGACAGATCGTACGAGATAACGATCAAGTTGCCAAAGAATTGCTAATTATTGCTTTTGGATCCGTCATTAATCAGAATCAGAATCAGCTCCCGCAGCACGTAGGTATCTGCTGAGTTCATGTTGTCAGTCACTGGTGTTCCCAGGTCATGCTTCTCCCTCGATCCAATAATGTGCACAGATCGTCTTGTTCCTCGTTTCCTGTATATTTTAGACATTGGCTTTTTTTCGGCCACAGGCTGGCAAAGTGAGCGTTTCTGGTGAGCTCATCCCTCCACATGCGGCTCCGTGCACTCTCTGCTCCCTCTTTCAAGGAACTCGTCTGCGTGGTGTCAGAAGCGCTGCCTGCTGCAGGCCCACACACTCCATTTGTTACCCAGAGCGTCCACTTTCAAAGTCCAGAACACGAAGCGAGTGAAAAAAACAAGCTGATTCCTCACCTGCTTCCAAACACACTGTGTGGTTTAGCAAAAAGGGACGTGCGTAGGACATTGAGGAATTCAGGTTAAAGTTGAAGATGTGCAGTGTTAAAAATGGATGAGAACAGAGGACAATAAAAAGAGAGAGGGAAAAATGAACAGAGGACAATAAATGTGTCACAGAAGTGAAGGAGCGAAGCTTTCGATTTATGGCTTCCAGCAGCTTCCTGCTCACTCCCTGCTCTGTAGACTGTGCTTGACTTGGTGGCAAGGAGTCAAAAATGTACAATGCACACACACACGCACACGCACACACACACACACTGACGTCTTCCGCTTCATCATTCCCCCACATGCAGCCGTCTGCATAAAGCCTTTAAGGCCCCGACTCAGTAGAAGTGCGATATGCGCCGAGATGATGAGTGACTCCAGGTCCTGATTTGTCTTGGCTGACGCAAATTTAAATGTCTCCGATTGCCTCGCACTGACAACCCAGCCTGGACGTGTGTTTACACCCGGAATTAAACTGTAGCTCTACACTCACACACCGCTCCTAAAGCGCACAGTGACTTATTTTTTCATGGGCGGCTTTTTTGTGTTTGTATACTTTGGCCATACACACTCCATCCTATAGGGGCTTTATGATACTGTACATTTAGAGCTGTGCGGAGGAGAACGCTCCATGATTCCTCTCCTGGTTGTCTTCTGTGTGGGGGTAGGCCAGCTTCTATGTGTTTAAAGCCTTTTGTCTCATGATTGGAGGACTGTCATTCACCAGGAATCCGATGATGTTGACATGATATGTTTATTTGTTAAAAGGCCACAAAAAGGTCAGGTGTAGTGTAACTTGAATTCATGGTGAGATCCATCAGGAGGGATGGACGCGGGAGAAGGCGAGGGATGAATCCATGGGGAAGAGAGTCAGTTTTGAGATTTATTTATTTTCCGTTCCATCTCTCCACTCCTCCATCCCCCCATTTCAACCAAGTCAACTTGTTTTTCTTCCTCTCCTCTCCTAACATCTCCTCTCCTCTCCTCTCGAAATATATCTGCATCAGGGAGGGCCCAGTTTTTCTACGAATAAAAGGAAAAGAGGAGGAAGAAGAAGGTCATGGCCCATTTTGTGTAGTAGTATCTTGGTAATGGGGACTTGAAAAAGGAATGTATGGGGTGTGTGTGTGTGTGTGTTTGGTTGGTGGGGTGTATGGAGGTCAAACTGTTCACACCTGCTTAACACGGCCATGTTGCTGTGGTTGCTAATGAGCCGTCAATACCATGGATTTGAATTTAAAGCCCATGTATTTTTTTTCTCTGATCATGAGCCCCACCATGTTAACTCAGTTCTGTAAATATGTCGACATTTTTTTAAATCAAAGAATTATTCCTTATTGCTGTGTTTGTTAAAATGTTATGTGGAAATAAAAAATACTCCTGTATCTGCCCCTTTGGAAGGATGCGCACCAAAATGTAATGGGTTCAGTCTCTGCCCATGTCCCATCCTCACCAAGCGTGTGCTCCTGCTCACAAACACACAAGTGAAAACATGAACTCCTTTGCGGAGGTTAAAATGAAAATTTGTAATATCTAGATCGAGCAATGCATCTTCATCTCAGTTGAAGCTCATGATATCTGATCAAAAGCTCCAGAATACCCACTTCTCTTTCGACTGCTTTGTCAACAAACTATACATTCAGGACAGGGTCCAGTTGAAAGGGAGGAATTCCCAGACAACTATCTGTATCAGTCATTTCCATCATATCTTCGACACTTCGGAGAAAAATTTATCCAGATTGACTTATGCAAAGTGCATTTTATCAGGGAGTGGAAAGCATACATGTTGAAATAAATCCAAGTGAGCGTCTCTGTCTCGTCCCTAATCCAAGACTCATCTGCTTACCCTCAAGGCTGAGTCAGTCCAATATGGAAACACTTACCCGAAGCAAGGTAGGGAGTGCCCCGTCCCACAGGGCTCTTATTCACGGAGTGGAGGTAGAGAAAGTGTTTGAAAAGAAAACAAGCGAGCGAAGGAAGAGAGAGACGAGGCATTACGACGGCTGATGAAGATATCCATGTGTCTCTCCTTTGTCTCACGCATGGAGGAAACCCTCGCTGTCTTCTTCCCGCCCAAAGGGACGAATTAACTCCTCTAATCTTCTAATCATCTAATCTTCCGACTTTGTTTATTTTCTCAGCTCGCAGCCGCCAATCAGTGCTGGCCGACTGCGATTCTCCTCGAATACGCCGGGTTTAAAATCTTTGCTTAACGTTGTCGGAGCAGAGTGATTGCCTTAATTGCACGGGCCGTGGGATTAGCATGAATCACAGCGATATGCGGAGGAGCGTTAATTAGCGGCAGCGTAAAGCTCCATCTCATTGTCTCACACTGACAGCGCCCCGGCCCATCCCTGCCAGCCTCGGGGCCGGCAACGCACACGGCGACCTGCCAGAAGCTGCGTGAACCCAAAACACAGTCGAGTTCGCTGGTCCCATAGAAACCAAACTCGGCGGGGTAAATAGACTGGAGGTGATGTTTGACAGGCGCGGGGGGAGCCCGTGTTTCAGGGGGAGATTCGGAGGATCTGTCTCGAGTGTTTCCGACGTGCATCTTCTCCCGTTCGAAGGCCCGAGCGATTGTTTGTGGACGCTCTGTAGGCAGAGGAGACGGGGTTAGGTAATGGCTGGACGTAAGACAATAGAGAGCACAGACTGTGGCGAGGGGTTATTATAGCGGAAAGCCTGATGGCAGGGTGCTGCGCCGCGGCTGAAAACCATTGCACAATCGATTTACAGCTCCTCGAGGAAGAGGAGGAGGAGCCAAGCCTCACAGAGATGCCCTCTGTGATTATCAGATCAGACGCTGACGGCAGGAAGAAACGTCAGCCACTTGTTTCAGTAATCCGCCCTTACTTTGAAAAGGAAACATTGCTCCATCAGTCAAACACAATACAGTTATACAGCGTTCCCACTCCTCTCGCTCTCCAATAAGAAACCCACAAGCGAAAGCAAGAGATTTCGGTGCCCTCCGCTTTTGGGAACCAGTGAATCCGATTGGTTCCAATCGGGATCACGCTCAGGAAGCGTCTCCACACTACATCCGTTCACACACGAGGTCACCGAACGTCGAGGTTGATGCGTCTCTGCCAACGCTGTCAGGTCAGCCTCTTCTAAAAGGTCTGTGTGTGATAGAAACGTGCAGGCTGCATTCAGCGTCTGAACCGCCTGGCAAACCGCGCACTGCCCTGTGAGGCTGTATTATGTTGTCACACAGCGGAGCATTGTATCGGGAGGTTTGTGCAGATGCTGCCCACATGGCTCCTAAAGCTCTCAGTCCCTCACGCTATTAAGACAGCTGCTCTCTGGGGGTATTGTTCGGTGGGGAGCTGCTGGGACCTGACAGGCCCGGAGGAATCTTTATTCACCCTAAAGACCCTTTCACCCGCGACAGCCCCTGAATAGGACCTGCCAGCGTCATCCTCCACCCATGGCATTTTTATGGCATAGCTGACATACACATGACGCACCCTCGTCAGCCCCTCCGTGGCTCCCTTTATTCCGGCACTGTATGTCAGCTGTTTCTTTTTCCCATAGAAGGGAATCGGAGGAGATCTTCTTCGAGGCAGGGTCACTTCATCACAGGATTACGCCAACGCTCACATGGAGATACACAACTTCAAGACAGATGGGCAGAGAGAATCTGTCTTCTTCCCTCTCTCTCTCTCTCACACACTCGCACACACGCAAATTTTTTTTCACCAACGCACGCACACCTTCTCACTCACACACACACACACACACACACACACACACACACACTACTCTATACACTCCACTCATACAAAGGACCCTTGATTACTCAGCAAATGGATGCACCACTGATCAGAGGCCAGCCCGTTTACAAACTGGCCTATTATGCGCTCTCAGCGTGGGGTGGAAGTGTTGCAGGGGCCCTAGGCAGTGTGCCTGTGGAGGGCTGAAGTGCTCTATGTGTGTGTGTGTGTGTGTGTGTGTGTACTCGCACAAGCAGCGAGGCTGAGAAGTGCTCCCATGCTGCGCAGCCTAACGAGAGGGCAGGTCAGCCATTAAATGGGCACTAATGCGGGAAATTGCAGGCCATTAGACCTTTCTTTGTTGTTTTGCCTCTGTGTGGCTAGTTAGACTCTTGAAAAAGGGAAAGGCCTTATTAGCCCCCACACGAGGACAGAGAGTGAATATATGGGCCATTTAACTCAGCGTGGAGCAGGGAGGCTGCTGCCGGGGCCTGCTGCAGACTGGAGGGTGGCGTGCACGCCCCTGTGCAGTGGATGGATTTAATATGGTTTGAGATGTCAGAGGCTTCCCTGTCACAATTGCGTTTTTATTTAGAAAGATTTGTCGTATTTCTTAAACACAAAAAGATGGAAGAAAATATTGTTAATTTGTGTTTTATCTCCTCTGATGGACACTCAAGTCAGCAGCTCTCTGTCACTGATATCAAAGGGATTTCTGCCAGTTTCAGAGCAGGGAAATTAATAATTGGACAAAATGAAGCTTAGAGTCTTAAAAATGTATCACACAACGACACCTGAGCACACACCTTATTCCTAGAAACGTATTTTTTTCACTGCAGATTAAGACGTACAGTTTATTGATTTAAATTTGTGGATGAGTTTTATGAGCATTAAAGACCAAATAAAGAGGAGATGGATGCCTTTAGAAATGTATTTAATTTGTGTGAAAACGAGTGGCCTAATTATTTAATTTAGTTGGTTTTAGTTGAGTTGAGTTTAGTCGTTAGTTTCCCTGTTTTGTAAAAGTAAAAGTACAAAAGAAAACATGAATATACATATACACATTACATATATGAAACAAGGAGCAGGAAGATACTTTTCTTAGCCCACAACATAGTATACTTTCAGAAAATGATTGTACAATTAATACACAAAAGCTTGATTTTTTTCCATGTAGACTGACACACCGTGATTCCGCAGTAGTACAGTATAGTAGTTAAAATAAATAAAAAAACAGACATAAAATAGTATTAAATAATAAATCCCTGATTAGAATATAATCACAAGGTTTCTAATCACAGGTACACTTTTATTTCACATGTGTTGGAGTCGAGGAGCTGTTATGGATCCTGACATGGTTCCCATGGTTTAAATACAGTGCTCCGATGTGGCTGTATAGAATAGATCTAGTTGGTGTTTCCTCTGCAGTCGACTGTAAATCCAACGCTTAACGTTAACCTTCGCTCTGCAGCTAATGGCTTCATGAGGGATCCCTGCTCGAGCTGAAGAGCGCCGCTTCCCACAGCTCCCTGATTGTGTCGGCCTGATGATCAGACCACATGATATCACCCACTGACTGAACGTGCACCACAGGGCACTGGGAATTGCATAAATTGCCCCAAAAAATATGAGAAAAAACATCCGAGTGTTAAATTATAAAGTAAAGAGAGAGAGAGGGGGGGGGGGGAGATAAATAAACAGCGTCAGACAAGAGAGTCAAGGCTGCAAAGGGAATCTGTCCAGTGGAAATCAGCCTCCACTCCATCATTAATCTGCCTTTGATATCCCTGCAGGACGGATAAATATTCTCTGTGACTTGATCTCAATTAGGCTCCTGCGGTCGTGCCGGGGATTTAACAAGCAGCACAGGGATCTCATTTCCCCCCTCCGTCCATTCCATCCTTCCTTCACGCAGACTTTTCGTTCCTCTCTTTATTTCGCTCACCCTCGCCTTGAGATCCTCGGTCGGCGAGACCAACTCCTTGTTGAAAGTACAGTGGTGTGTGAAGCCTGGCCTTCTATGGGGGCAGCTGGGATCCAGAGTTTAGCCTGGGTCATTAGCGAGCGAGTGGAGAGGTGCTCCAGGGCTCACAGGGGGCTCACAGGGGGCTAAAGTGCTGCGGCTAATTGGCTGCAATAAAGGAATTAAATTAGCCCCGACTTAATCTGTGCAGCGGGCGCCTCATCCTGTTTTGCCTTCCCTCCTCTTCCCACTCGCTTACACCCTCGCTTCATCACCCCGGAGTTTTATGGCGTTCCCAGGGTGCTCGCCCAACATACACACACACACACACTCACTCACATTACGGTTGACCCCCAGCTCCCCATTCATCCTCCACCTCAGCATTCCCTTCTTATTCGTTAGACTCTCCCTTTGCTTTGTGCAACTGTTGCAGCAAAAATGTGGGAATGGAAATATAAATGAGGCAAAAAGGTAGTTTGGTTTCATTATGTTTGAGAAGGTATTTTTAAGAATGAATTCAGATTTCCAGTCCACATGATCATACTGTTGACTATTTGTTCATGTTGCTGGTTTAAAAAGTGGTTTATTATTTTTGTCTGTTTTGGTTTTCCATTTATTCAATCTTGCAAAAGTCCCGGAAATCTTCAAAGTTTGTTGGTTTTTTAAACATGATGCGAATATATCAGCTTTATCATATGATTCTTATTTTTCTCTTTGCTTAATATTATATTCTACTGTTGAATTAAGAAGGGGACCAATAACACCCTTGTGGATAATTTAAAGCGTCTTAAAAATGAATGTTAATCCTTTCGTTCAGCAACGAAATATTGAATGCACTGAACAATAATTAGCTTGTTTAAAAAAGATGAACTGAGCCAATAATGGTGCATGACACATATATCGAGCTTTAATTGTGAGAGAACATCCAACACAAAACACTGACTTTCATCTGTCATCGCGTTCCCACAAACGCCACAAATTAGCTCTGTGGAAATTATACATTATTGAGAAATTCCTGTCTTTATCTGGCTGGTGTCTGGATCAACAGGCGCAAGATAAAACACGTATTGTTTTAATTCACACGCAGTTAAATAAACAGTGGAGGAAACAGGACGCAATTAAATTAATTGTTGACACAAAACAGATTTAGAAGTTGATATTTAACAGAGGGTGGATTGTTCAGTACATCATGGGAACAGAGTCACTCTAAAAAATGTCTGTAATTTATTTAAAAAAAAAGGGAGATTCTTGCTCTGTTTTGGGAGAAACAGTTGTTATCAGGGATGTGTGTTTATTTCTTCATAGTGAATCGTCGTTGTCAGTGAATCATATTCTTGTCACTGGTCTGCATCAGTGGAATATGAGGCAGATCACTCCTCGCTGGGGAAATATCAACAGGGAATTAATTTGTCCTCAGAAAGATCCTTTGTGATGTCTGTGCTGGAGAAGAAGAGATGTCAGAGATGAAACCTCCCCGTGCTTATACACTAACATGTCTCCAGCAGCTGTCTGTGGACACAAAGACCTGAGCTCTCATTTACCACCATCCAGTCTTTTATAGTTAAAACAAAAAAAAGTATCATTTCATTGTCACTCTTAGAGATTTTTTAAATATTAATAATATCAATATTGTGTCACACTGCTTCCTAACAACAGCACTGAAGTAAAAGTATATCGATCGAAGTATAACTTGATCATATCTCACATTTTCTGACCTGAGCCTCAAGCACCAGTGAATATTTTGTGTTTCATTGAAACTAAGTCCGAAGGGAATTAAATAATCCAGTGAAAGAAAATATGAGAAGTTTAGCTCTTCTTCCCGATATCATTATTAAAATCTATTAATGTCCCATAGGCTCATAGATCAGTCACTGGAGACGTTACTGCAGCGGCCGCAGGTTCAGTTCCGACACGGCCCTTTGCTGCAAGTCTCCTCCGCTCTCTCTCCCCCTCTCAGTCCTAACAATAAAAGCCTACTGCCCAAAACATTCCTTATAATAAGAAGAAAGGAAACAGTACATTTACCACTGATTATCAGGTCCACAGCAACACACCTGCAAGATTTAAAGTAGATCAGATAAGCTGTTGCTGAGAAATTTGGAATTCAGGCACAAAGATAAAGTTTCCTCCATTTATGATAAAATGAAATGACACAACAATAAATGGAATGGTTTTATAAAATGTATTCTACCTTAAAAAACTACAAATATTCTGGCTAATATTACTGTAACACAATTATCTGCATTTACTACTTTTGATATACTGTGTTAAACAATATGAAGACAACAGTACTCTATAGTTACCACAGGAACATATACATGACTGTGTATATGTTTTTATATCTTGACAGGTTACATATAAATACACTGGTACACATTAGTGCCTGGTCTTATCTTAAATATGAGCAGAAGGAAGTAAATATTGAAGTAGTTCTGTCATATGTCGATTTACAGAAATGTTTATTCGATGAGCGGCTCTTACACGTGGACCGAATTGTTTCACAGAAGTGTCTGCAAAGAAAGAAAATTGAAAAAAGCAAAATCTTACTCAAATCTGTGTTTTCCTTGAGTTGTCGTCTTGGCGATTTGCATCTTGTTCCTATGTGTGTGTGTGTGTTACATGATCAGAAGTTGACACACTGGATCTCTGAAATGGTTCCCTGTTTTCCTTATCTGTGGCTCTATCGTCGGGGGAGTGGAGCGGCGGCAGCTGGGACAAACCCAGCGTGTGGATTTGGAGCGAAAGTGGCAGAGATCAGTTGCTCAAGTGTCTCTTTAGAGCAAATCGAGGCTGTGACCGACATTGCTCAATTACCGGGCTTATCGTGGGTATGTCGGGCTTAACCTCAACCTCCTGCCCCGTTGGTCGGATTTCCCCCCTAATTAGCCGAGGGAAGGCCGCCTCAGCGCCGCTACGCGAGGCGGAGGTCAGTCCATAGGAGCTGGGAACCACTCAGAGAAACCAATTAAAACACACAGACGCAGGGCTGAGGCCCCCCCCGTGTTTCCCAGGAAATGCGGAAAAACAGCGACGGCCCACAAACAAATCAGATTCCTGTTAAATTCTGCAGCAGGAGGTTGAATGAAGCTCTTTTTTGTCATTTCGCACAGTTGGGGTCCAAATTACAGGGGTGTTGAAAAGCTGTGGGCGAGCTCGGCTTCATCCCGCTAATTCAATTACACTGGTTTTAAAGGTTTCACCTCACACTTGTTTTTACTGCTCACCTGGGGCCAGTTAACAGGCCACGCACTAATCCGGCCTGAGGCAGCTCACTTCATCAGAAACAGGCCAAACTGATGAGGGGGGAAACTGAATCTGTCTTCACATTGATTATCAAAATAAAAGATCATAACATGATAACTGAGCTTTCCATATTGAGGTTTCAGGTTTGAATATTACCCCCCCCCCTTCTTTTTGCTGATATTTGTAGCGATTATAATTCCCATGTCATTCTGATTTCAAGCGTGTGTGCATGTGTGCATTCTTTCAAATGTGTTTGTGTGTGTGCACAATGTTCCTCTTTGCCACACTTACCTCGACCAAGAAGGAAATGGATTCACCCCTGTCTGTGTGTTTGTTTGTTAGATAGTTTGTCAACAGAATTACACACATTTTTTTTTTTTAGAAGTTTATATTCATTTCCCAGGAAATAATTTATGGATCTTGTTGAAAAGGCATATTTCGGCGACTGATATCTATGAGGGTGTGGAATTTGGTGCAGCTTTATAGAATTGAATGTGACCGTTGGGCTTTGGTGGTGGTGTGCGCTCTACTGAGTTCCTAGTCTCTATTTAAGAAGTGTTCTTATTGTGGTTCTCTTGTAAAGAGAAGGCAGGTAACTGAGCGCAGTGTTTCCTCAGGTTTGTCTCCTACTGTTCCCCTGTCTTCACTTTTAAACGTGTGACTGATGTAGTGTCACGTGATCAGGATTTTTTTATAAAATGCAATGAAAAAAGAAAGGATTTTAGTTTCTGCCGATTTGGATGTGATGGACTAGTTTTAACTAAATGCTCAGGTCTGTTTGTCAGTTTCCATAAGGAGTGATCTCAGCGGTGGCTTGTGACCCACATGTGCCCTGTCACTGTGGCCCAGTTGAATTTTGCTTTGTGATGCATGAGTTTTAATTGTGTACACTGAACTGAGCCGCAACAGAGATATTGTGTTATTATCGACAGGCGCAGTCATATTAAGTGCTGAATCTGTGTTTCATCTGCAACAGTCTATTCAATCCTGTGCAAAATTCAACAGTTCAATATTTGGGAGATTAATGAAATGCTGAATTTGTTGTAGCAAATAGCAGAGAGTCATAATCTTATCTTGAAGTTAATTATGAGCGTGATGGACGATAACGAAAGGAAAGGGTTACCTCCAGGTGAATGGACGACATTGTGTGTGAGTGACAAGCAGGTGTTGTGCAGCGCTGCAGTAAAGCTGACGAATCACGTATCGACTTACAAATCTGTTGTTTTTAATCAAATCTGCTTTAATTTGAACGAAGCAGCCGTGGTTTCATGTTGGAAACGGTCGCCGTGCCAACAATAACAGTTTCCTGCGATTCCCTCGCTCCCGACAGAGTGACGGGTCCGGTGTGAACGAGCTGACTTCATGCCTGGTGTCAGCCAGGTTAGATTAAGTGTTTCTCACTCGTCTCCATTATCTAGAGATAATATCCTCCCTTCAAACACAATGTGGCCTCCTGCCCCACAACCTCACATCCAGGTCGTCTCCTTTCTCTACAATAACCAAAATGCCTCCCGGGGAACAATAGTATTATTCTCACCGGGGCCGTTCGAGTCCGGTGGGCTAGAATTCCCCCTGTCTTTACTTTGAGGTGGGTGTGAAACAATCATTGCAGTGTAACAGAGACATGGCTGCAGGTCTGAGGCCAAGCACTGATCCTGGAGCAGCTTTAATCCTCCAGTACAGTGATCCCTGTTACCTGCGGGCAAAGCTCACAGATAGCTATCACCAGCCGAGGCCCACGGCTGGGAGGACAGAGCCGGCTCCGGTTCTCCTGACACGCTGACACAGATTGTTTCACAGTCGCCTGAGCAGGGACTCATTTCAGACATTAAAAATCACAAACTGCATGTAAATAAAGACTTCTGCACTTTTATCTTAACACTGTAAATAAATCAACAGATCTTTGCAGAGACACACTAGCAGGCTGTGGCTCTCCGTGGGCCTCGGAGGGGGCGGGGGGGGGGGGGGGGGGGGTTTCCAGTGAAGCAATTACCTGCTCTGTTGTCTAAAATGACTAAAAACATGACTCATGCAAAGGTTTATATCTAGATAAAGACAACAATGAAAACATCAGATCTGTGTCACTCTAAAGTAAAACAAAAGAGATTGTTCTAGATCCACAGGACAAAGGAGTAGAGAGGGTTCTTATTTCCACTCAAAATATCTAAATGTCATCTTTTTGTGTCATGGTTTAAAAAAATATATAGTTTTAGCGCAAGAGCAAATCAGAGTGTTAGGACCAACAGTCTGCCACAGGGAGGGAGAACAAGCAGAGAGACATGTCGCTAATTAAACTCCTGCTGCTCTGCAGGAAAGAGAAGCAGCCGGGAAACCAAGTCACTGCTGATAAGGCACAGATATTCAAGTGTGTGTGTGTGTGTGTGTGTGTGTGTGTGTGTGTGTGTGTGTGTTTGTGTGTGTGTGTGTGTGTGTGTGTGTGTGTGTGTGTTTGTGTGTGTGTGTGTGTGTGTGTGTGTCCTTATACTTTATGTGTATTTTAGAAAATATATTGTAATTAGGTCCTTGGAGTGGAGAGAAGGAGTCTCGGGGGTTCCAAAACAGACACACACACACACACACACACACATATAGACACACACACACACACACACACACACACACACACTGAAGTTGGAAAACTAAATGCACACAAGCGCACACACACTAGTGAGAGGCCAGGTTCAGGGATGCTGGGGGGAAAGTAGAAGCTGCCCCTATGATGGGCAGATGATGAAAGACTGTGAAGAGGAGGTGCAGAAAACATGGACAGATGAACCAGGGAGCCCCAGTTGGACCCAGATAACCCCCATCTCCATACATGCATCCACACACACATACAGTACAGCATGCACCTACACACACACACACACACACACACACACAGCCACAAACTGTATCAGAAGTGTTGCTGTTAATAATGCATGAGTGGGTCTGTGGTGGTGGTGGTGGTGGTGGTGGTGGTGGAGGACCAGTGTCTCGGACGGCGAGCTTTTAATGAAGTTGAGCGTGTCTGCCTCACTCCGCTGCGAGAGAGTCATGAATAAACATCAGCCGGCTAATTAAACTCAGCTCCGGCAACTGTACTCATCAGTAAACAAGCGGCAGCGGTGGAGGGCTCCCGCACACGCTCACAGGGCCTCGGCGGAGAGGCAGGAATTGGTAATACCAGGCCTTCGCTTTCTGGCGAGTACAGTGTACAGACTCTGGAGAGCAGGAGAGGAGAAAGAGTGAGAGGAGCAGGGAAGACACAGAAAAAGAGGACAGGAGAGAGGCGAAGAGAGAAAGGGACAAAGAAGAGGCAGCACTGTTGGAACTCATTCTTGTTTGAAGTTCAAACTCTCTTGTCTTCCCTTGGCATCTACCGGTGGTTCTGTTTGTCGGTTTTAAGACAGTAACACAGATTCAGTAAAACAACCACCACGATCAACAACCACATCAGTTGTTTGTCGATAAAAACAATGAATTACGATTTACGCCTATTTTTATTCAAACAGATTTTAACGTTTTGCATCCTCCTCTGCTTCCTCCGCAGCCTGCAACTGCAACCTTCACGCCCGGAGGTGCCGTTTCAACATGGAGCTGTACAAGCTGTCGGGCAGGAAGAGCGGGGGAGTCTGCCTCAACTGTCGCCACAACACCGCCGGTCGCCACTGCCACTACTGCAAGGAGGGCTACTACCGAGACCTGTCCAAACCCATCTCCCACAGGAAGGCCTGCAAAGGTACAGTGCTTTGTGTTCTTTGTGGTTTTGTGTTGTTTTTGATTTTTCAGTCAAAAAAAGTGTTGTTTTTTCAGTGTTGTTTTTGATTTTACAGAAGTACAATGGAGCCTTACCGAGAAAACTTTTTAAATACGTGTTTTTGGCAGAAGCCATGTAAAAAAAAGACTGTATTATTCTGCGTACGTGTGGTTTAACATTTACTGCTTTTCCCAAAAAATCCTGGGAATATAGAGAGACGTACACACAAGACTTGCCCACTCGTTACAAACCACTACTGACATTATTTAGGTCCGAAACAAAACAGTTTTAGATGAATTACAGGAAGCGTGTGTGTGTGTGTGTGTGTGTGAGGGCGGGGGGAGGGGGGGGGGGGGATCGGCAGCCTCAACATTCCTGAGCCCGCCTCACCGTCGTCTCCCTCTGTCAGCGGAGATGAGTCGGTCTGTTGGGATTGTGGAGGTCGCGGCGGCTGGGCCGGCTCTGGGCCCGGGCGTTCCCTCATCGACACTCACAGTTCTGTGGCTTCATTCGGGCGGGTTGGGGAATGACAGGACAAGCAAAACAAACAGAGCCGAGGGTGTGAAGTGATCCCCGCCTGTGGCAGGTCAGAGACGGCGAGTGGTTGCGGGAGGCGGCAGAGAAAAGGAGGAGAGGAGGCCTAGTCGGGTTGAGAGGGAGAAAAGGGGGAGGGGGAGGGGAGAAGGGGAGGGGGCGGGAGGGACAAGGGGAACACGCCCCCACGCAGGTGTGCTCGACGCTCGCCCTCGCCTGCCACCAGCCCTCACCGCACACTGGTGAGGGTCAAAGAAAGAGGGGAGGAAGAGGAGGAGGAGGAGGAGGAGGAGGTGGAGGTGCAGAGGGGGGAGCGGGGTTATAGAAAAGAGGGTTATGTTTTCTCACCTCATTCTACCGCTGCAGGGAAAAGATAACAGGAGCTGAATCCCTGTGCAAACAAGCCCGGAGACACCTCAGAATGTCCCTCCACACACACACACACACACACACACACACACACACACACACACACACACATACACACACACACACACACACACACACACGCACACCGACCTGATTGAAGGAGTATCAGTGTCCACTTCCAAAAGGCTGCGCACGAGAAAAAATATTAGCTTCCTGCTGACGGTCGGAGGCCGAGTTTTCTCACATCACTCACCAGGTAGCAAATAAAGAAACTGACCAATCAGTCAGTTTGACTGAAGAGCCGTCTGAGGAGCCCCACATCTGCAAAGGAGAAGACACGAGGAGCTAATCCATCAGTTTGTTTTCCCTCTTTCCCCTCGCTTGGAAAAAGTCAATTTCTTTCCCATAATGCCGCACCGAGTGCCGCCGCAGTACAAACATTTTTTCAGAAAGAACCTCACACACGTTTGCATCGAGTCTCATTCAATTCCAGACGTCCAGCGACCATTTCCAGTCTCGTTCTCTGCGTGCACCCCCCCCCCCCCCCCCCCCCCCAGACAAATGCATCCCACTTCTTCGCCCCTGCAGCCCCAGCTCGCTCGTGAGTGATCCTCCTAAAGTGACATTAACACCTTCCCGTGGCTTTGGGCCCATTCTCCTGTCGAGCAGGAATGCAAACAGACATTCATCACGCCGGAGCGTTGTGTGTCATTAACCCTCATCCTCTGCTGTGTCTGGGTTAATCGTGGAGATTTAACCTCTTTCCTTTCTGTTGTTGTTCATCCCTTCTCATGTGTCCAAGACTTGATTCTTTCAGCATCTCATAGCTCACCGTCATGGGGCTTTGTTTCTCACCGTGGAAAAAGTTTGAAGCCTCAACGTCCTGCCGTGCATTTCTCTACAGACGATATCTGTTTCTTTGCATTTGCAGACAAAGGATACAGATGACAACATATTAGTGCAGACCAGAGAAACGTTATCCCTTATTAGTGAGATATGTAACTACAGCAAGTCTTTGCATCCATTTTTTTATTCATGCCTGGTAAATAAGGCCATATTTTAGATCATGAAGACGAAACAGCATTTAAATGATCAGTTACTGATAATTATTACTTTTTTACCAGATTAATGTGTCAGTGTCCTACCAGCTACAGCCTTGTCTACACTACTGCGCTTATAGTGATTAGTTGCAGCTTTAATCGTCTCTCTGATTGGTAAAAACAATGTCAGTGTGTCACGTCAGCTCCATAAACCCTGAATGTAATCTCATAACAACCAGATGACAATAGTACTATTGTTATTTGATTATTACAGCGCCGCGGGCTCATGGCAGGAGTGTAGTCATAAACAGAATCATGTCAACCGCTCCAGAGACTCAGTTCTGACTCGCTCAGGTTCTCTGCTGCCTCCCGACCGGCTGAAGTGTAAACACCTTTCGTTATCATATATGAAGTTGTCAGCTCGCCCAAACGTTTTTTTGTTTAATCTTTCAAAAATTTGCCAGAGTCTTCACGCAGAGCGATCGCCGTCCAAGTTCTACTGAGGGATTCCGTTACATCAAAACACAGCTACAATAAAGGCTTGTGGTAATTACCCCCCCCCCCCCACCCCCACCCCACCCAAGATGACAAATGATACAAAGCATGGACTGTTTCTTTAGCCAATTAAAACATTTTTTGCAAGCTATATTTGGAAAGTTACAGGTGACGACTTGGAGGTTGTGTGTCATCGTATTACATGGACTTAAAGTTACCACACAAACACCTTAGAGCGATGACTCTCACTGCCAGACCTCGCTCCGTTTTATCGCATCATAAGTCAAGATCATTCGGGTGAAACCTGAACTCTCGGAACCGATGTCTCTCCTGCTCCCCGGGGCGACGTGAGCGCTGCACCGCAGGGACGACAATTAAAGACGCTCGGTTATTTATTGAATTCAAAAGAGGGGGGCGGGTGGGGGGGTGGGGGGGGGCCTTTCGCCGTGCGCCGTCAGAGAGCGAGCGGGTCGAGGAGCACAAGAGTTTGCTTTTACACGTGTAACGCAATCCTCCACGAGAGCAGCTCATTTCCACAGGGGCCATTGCGAGTGGGAGAGTGCAGCGGCTCGTCCAGCGCGGAGGAGGCCGGGGCCCCGGTGGCTGCGTTTACACGTTTATAACTTCACCACTCATTGAGTAAAGACTGTAAACACGGTGCACGTCGCGGGGCGGCTCGTTCATATGTGGAACTGTTCGAGTTGGTTTGATGAAGAATAGCAGGAGTTGTACTTGCAGAGGTGGTGAGAGTTGGACGCAGCAGGCTCGGTGGTCTTTCACTGCTTCTGGCGAGGAGCTGAGATCACGAAGGTCGCTCTGCCCTGATCACCAGGTAGAGTTTGATCAGCTGAGTGTCGTCCCTGTTTGGCACCCTGGGGCGGATTTTTAAGGCAGTGGCGGATTTAGGGTTTTTACTTAATCAGGAACTTGGACTATGGGCAGAGAAGGTCTCTGGTTCGTCTCGGGTTCGACTCCACGGAGAGACAACAAAAGACGAACCTGGATTGATCTGTCCAAAAATCCAAGAGTCTCCCTACCCTGTCTAGTGCCCCTGAGCAAGGCACCTTACTCCCCCAACATCTGCTCCCCAAGCGCCGTACATGGTCGCTCACTGCTCTGTGTGTCCTGCACCAGATGGGTCAAAAGCAGAGGTTAGATTTCCCTACCTGCATGAGTGTGCCTGTGCATGTCTGTGCATGTGTTTGGGACTAATAAATGCATCTTAATCTTAATCTTAATCTTAAAAAGGGGGCTCAATTTAAACAGAGGGGGCAATTATATGTCCAACATCGATATACAATTCACAATTCAGTCAATTTGTTTACTCTTAGCTCTATATCATTGAATATATTTAGACAAATTTGTCAATTATCAGGCTCATTTTGTTTTCTTCAAATTGTCATATCTGCTGTTAACATGTGCCCACAGGCCCCCGAGCCCTAAATCTGCACCTGTCGGATGATCCGCAGCCTCTCACATTTGCGGAGCTCGGGTCACGAAGAGAAACTGCAGCAAAACATTACGTGACTTTCTAAAAGAGCAACAATAACTCCACATGAGATCTTTGGACTCTGCTGAACGCTGCTCTCGATTTGTCCTCCACATCTAAACGTAATAAAGTCAAGCTTGATTGGCCCTGGGCCTGTGACTGATGGATCAAATTCAGGCCATCACAATTGGAATCTGAACTCTAACCATCGTATAATTACATCGGTCGGTGGGATGATGAGGAACATATTTTTGCATACAGAGGGAAATTAGGCTTTGATTGAGCGACGGTCTGTTTCAATCAGAGTAACATGCAGCGAAAAAATCCCTCTCCTCAGCCCCAACATGTGTCTTCCATTGACACAGTAGGGTCTTTTTTTTTATTGACCACATATAAAATGCTCAGGAATTATAAAATATTGTTTTTCATGACTTCACTTTTTTAGCTTTGGATTCCTCAAGGGTGCGCCGATTTCAGCATGTTTTCAATTAGAACACACACACACACACACACGCACACACACACACACACACACACGCACACACACACACGCACACACACACACATACACACACACACACACAACCCGTCTATGTGCTGTGTTGTGCATCAAACATCCCTCGCAAAATAACGAACTCACATCCAACAAGCGTCCGGGCCCTTGCAGCCCATCATGCCGATCAAGACTCACGCCCCCCCGTTCAATAAACACGTCCTTTAGAGGAGCTGTTTATGTATAGAGCAGCAGCCCTATAATGCCGCTCTGCAAGGACGCTCGTGCAGCAGCACAGACCCAATTATAATAGAAGACAGCCCGGAGCGGAGCTTGGCTTCCCTCCAGGACCAACTCCTTACTGGCACACAGCGCTCAAACCAAATGTGTGTGGTGGGGTGAACGGAGTGCAGACTTCAAACAACAGCTTGATGGTAAATGATTGGCAGAGTGGCAGAGTTCAAAATGCGCACGTTGTGCAATCTCACACTCGAGCCCGACTGTCTGTCTGTGAAAAGGCAGAAGGACATTCTTCAAGCACCGAGCGATTCTGACAGTTATACATGATGGATTCTTAAGATTTAGATCTATCTAGTTGGGGAAAGACAACAGCCCCCTCCTCCTTATATAGCCACAATGACACTTGTTAGTATAAACTTCTGTCAGTCTTCCCTGCTGGACATGTTGGGACAAAAAGGGCCTCTTGCTCTCTAGTCCCCTATATCTCCCCGAACCATCTGGAGTAGCCATGAAGCACAGCACACAGACACTTAACCGCTAAGTGGACACACACTTCAACCAGAAACTCTCGTCCCCCCCCCCCCCCCCACCTCCAAAGTAAACCACTACTTTAGCCAGCAGGTGGGTCATCCAGCCAGAAAGTCAACCAATCTGTCATCTGACCGGACAGTGAGTCAGTCGCTGGCCCTGCAGGTCGGAGAGGAGGACGGGGACGAGAGGGAGGCTTCCCACCTGTACGCCATGTGCCGTGCACCTTGATTTACTGGCAGCCTTCGAGCCTCTGAGCTGTGGTTAGGGGCAGATGCTCTTAAAAATATAACCCGAGCTTTCTGAAGCTCCGAGCCGAAATGCACTTTGCCCTCCTGCGCCTCAAACTCCCCCTGACCTACTCCGAAAATGTACAGGCCTGCGGACGTGCCGGGCAGGCCTCCAGTCTGTTTACTGGGCTTCCTGAGACTGCATGTGTGCGTGTGCGTGTGTGTGTGTGTGCCAGTTCTCCCACTGAGCTAGACACAGCTAAGCAATGAAAGCGCTGACAGATTGGTCTGATAAAGGTGATAATAGAAACACACACTCTTAAGGAGGCTTTCTGTGTCTGATAAGGAAGGACAAGTAGCGGCATACGTTCACACACGCACACACACACACACACACACACAGAGATAAGAGCAGCGACAGAAGCTGAATCACAGGAAACAGCTAATATAAATAAAAGTGAGAGAGAGAGAGAGAGTGTGATAGAGTGACCTGCTGATATGTGCAGCCTCCAAATAAATTCTGAACTTAACCGGGAGGATGGAATGGTCTTTTTGTACTTGTCCAAATATCTAACAACAACTAACCGGTATCACATTACCAGTTCAAGCAGTCATTTCCCTGAGGCTCGTTGGAATATGGATCTCCAAGAAAGCTTGTCTCTCTCACAGAATAACAACTAAAGCAACAATCAGAAAAGGTAAAGACCACGTCTAGAGTCCATGTCTCAAAACAGCTCTAGATACAGAGCATCGGGATCGGCCGGGTCATTACTTGGATAAACATTACGTAGAAACCTGTAGGTGTGATGTTTGCATAAAGCGTCTCTATTAATTAAAAAACTGCCTTTGAATTCGCACACATTAAAACCTAATTGCATTGTAATGGGCTGACATGAGCAGATTGTTTTGTGCTGTGGGCTGAACACTCTGTGTGGTTACGAACAGAACGGGCCAAACCACTAAATACTCCCACAAACCTCAGAGTGCATAATTCATCCGCGTCTCTGAAGGCTTTCAAAGTGACAAGTGACACAACACAAGGGGGAAAAAAAAACCTCCAGGGAGCCGCAGCGAATGAGCCGAGCCGACCAAAACCCCCGAGGATTAAGAGTCAACATCCCCGGTTTTCCACATAGGACATAAACAGAACGTATACCATGGGCTGGATGAGGAATATAGTGGTGAGAGTCTGGTGACAAACAGGGTTTTGGGCTTTGTAGGTAGTAAAGACGTGATGACAGATTATCATGACCGCCCTGGTGTGGATTAGACTGTCTGGAGTTACTGTAAGGACTTTTGCAGAAGAGCGTTCGTTCAACCACCTCCTCTGTGCCGGAGTCACGACTATTTATATCCAGAAAACAGATGAGAAGAAACAAGTCTCAGACGCCTATTATTCACCAGCGACTTCAGCCCTGACAGGGGTTTGGCCGTGATGTAAGTGACGGGGCTGAGGGCAAGCAATTGGAAAACAGTTACATTCCCGAAGCATGTGTGTTCGATAGACCCCCCAGTCTGGGAGGAATGGGTGACACACGTTTCGGGCTCTCGTTCAAAGCTCGGCGTTAATCGCAAACAGGGAATTAGGATTATCCTCCATTATTTTATCATTTGGTGAACATGCACAACCCATTGTCTTTACCTCACATGCACAGCCGCGGTCCCACAGATTGCTCACATACTGGCATGATGGCTTTCAGGCGCCCGCTGAGCTCTGGACATTTTACTGAGATTTTCCAAAGGAGCTGTATGTGCGAGCGCAAACCTCCGAGTCAGGAGTTCCTGAGCGGTTCCTCCTAGCCCCCTGGTAGGATGTCCGATTGAGCCCATGTTAGAATAAAACAGGAAGTGGTCCATAGACGTTAACACAAAGCTAATGGGGTCAACAGGTGCAAAACTGGAAAAGTATTATAATACAAAAACTTCAAGATAAAAAGATGTCCGATACATGTTAAAGAACGAAGACGTAGATTCGATACATAACAAGATTCAAGAGCTTTCGAGGATAAGGGCCAAAACTGGTGTCGTTGTAAACAAACACATTCTATACGTCATGGCCTTCCCTCTGCATGCAGGTAGATTTCCTGTTGTTGCGAACTCTTCTGTCCCGGTCAAGCTCCAGCTGTGTTCTTCTTGTGTGAAGAGCAAAGTGTGGAAAATGTCCAGACCCAGTTTTCTGGGAAATCTTCAAGATTGAAAACAGCTACACACACCAAAGACGATCAACACAATCACAACACAGAGAGACAAATTGTTGATTTGAGATTTTGCTGATTCTGTAGCTTAGCAGCTTGTAATAATGGAAGGTTGTGAAGACTGTATGCTAATTATCCAATCAGCAAAGAGCGCAAAAATCTCAAGAAATGTCCGCAGACGATAGACGATGTGTTGCTCTTCAGTCGTGACGCCACACTGAACAGGTGTTGAGCAGGAGTAAGGTTTGTCTGTCTGTGCACGTCCCCACCTGTCTCTCACCACCACTGCTGCTGTTTACCCACCTGCACTCTCTATAGATAGCATATGTTTGTATCTCCCCACATGTGTGTGTGTGTGTTTGTGTGTGTGTGTGTGTGTGTGTGAGACCACTCACTGTACCTTTCTTTCTTCCTCTGTTTCCTCACAGCATGTGATTGCCATCCCGTGGGTGCCGCTGGCAAAACCTGTAACCAAACCACAGGACAATGTCCCTGTAAAGACGGCGTGACTGGTATCACGTGCAACCGCTGTGCTAAAGGCTACCAGCAGAGCCGCTCGCCCATTGCCCCCTGCATAAGTACGTGGAACCAGTCTTTACCATGTCTGCCTCACCGTAGGACAAATGTGGAAGGGACACACCTGACACTCCATTCTGTGATGGGAAACACACACACACACGTGCATGTATAAATCACCGACACTCCTACACTGCTTAAATCCTCTCATCTTTTCTTCAGACAAGTTCTCCGTGTCTCTGACGGTCGGTCTTCTTACCACTAAATCTCCTATCTTAAATAAACACACCATTAAACCGGAGCTCAGGGTTATGGCTGGTAGGTCTCCATAAATCCGAGTGACACCACAGAACTGTTAAAAGAGTAGAAAGTGTGGAAAGACTTGGTTCGACTTATGAAACTGATTCTGCTCTCAGCATCCAGCCTTGGTTTTATTTAAGTATTACCCATAAGGCATGTGCTTTAGGACTTAAAGACGTCCCATTGGTAATAACCATTCATGGCCATCGACTGGCTCTTCTGTTTCAAACAACACATTTTAATTGGGGCTCTGGTCATTATAATGAGATACAAGGAATTACATTGGTATGAGGAATGAATCTCTATATGTTCCATAAATTATAATTCCAATAAAGGAATAAATTAACTCAACTTATATCTCAAATTTTTGGGAAGATAAAGTCAAAGCGCCTCTATGAGGATCCCTATGTGATCTCGTTTAATCTGTAACCGCCTCCTGTTAGATTTAGCGATGGCGTTTGCTAAGCTTCATTTAAACAGACAGGTCACATTCTATCTTTGAGTTCCTTCCAGAGCTGTCAGCCATGAATCTACACGAGTCAATTACTCGAACCAGGCTCATTATTTAAACTGGCTCGCGTGGTGACTGAATACAGATGGAAGACGTTCTGATCAGCGGCAGCAGCAGGGGACCTCCGGGCTTCAGGAGCGCTGATTGTTTTTCTTGTCGTAACGTCGACCAATCGGTCACGGGAGCAGACCTCATCGGGTACACAAGTCAACAACAGGCGTGCCGCTCGGCCCACGCAGTCAGATTTGTGGTGCACGATTGATTACATTCAGAGAGACGGAGGCAGGTTTCCTCCACCCCAGTGGATTTAACTCCATCAGAAGACTTGATTCTTTCTTTCTTCCTTCACAAACAACCCCTCCACCTTCACACAGCTGAAATCACCAGTGTTCGCACCTCTTTCCCTTTTCTTTGCACGTGTCCACGATACATGGCTTGGCCTTTTGTCCTCCTAAACCCCCTGTTTGCTGTGTACAGACTTTTTGATGTGCCACTCGTCTCCCTTCTTCACATAACAACAAAGCAGTTATATGTGTTTTTCACCTTCTGATGCCATCCTTGAGGAACGTTCTCAATGCATGGTTTCTCTCAGTGTCAACTTCCTAAAGTGTGAAGGAGGCCCGAGAGAATCAAGTCTTTGGACGTCCATAATACCAACAGTGTTGTTGTAGTTTAACACTGCAGCACAGGGCCAGGGTGCAGGATGAAACAGAGAAATAACAAGTAAACAACAGAAGATCCATTTAAAGTTATTAACAACATTTAAATTTGAATCAAACTAGCAATGACAAATCATTTGGAGGTTAAACTTCATTAAAACGCTGGACTCCAGTTGCTGCTGGTGAAACAGCCGCCTGGTAGACAATGACATATTTTCATTTAAATAGAGTTAAATCAAAACAGCAGAGACAGAGAAGAAACACAAATTAGCCACAGAGAGAGATGGGGAGTGACATGTAACAATGACCGCTGTCTGTAAATGGTGGTTCATACTGGTGCTTAAATCCTGCAGCCACTCCTCAACAACATCCAACTGGTTTGTACAGGACCATGTTTATTCATCGCTGCAGGAATTTTGGATTCAATTTGTAATTGAGCAGCTTCGACAGTCGCCAAAGGCAGAGAATAGAAAATGTAGAATGAGGACTGGAGTGGAAAAAGATGAGATCACTGAGATCCCTGAGTGATAAGGGATACATTAAATAAAGGTGCAGCTGTTAGGGGAAAGATAATGATCTTCACATGAGCTTAAAATAGATACTTTTGCACTTTGACCCTTTAGATTATACAAATGATGAATGCCTATTGAATATTACAACTTTCCTTATCACTGTTGAGAGTTGACACAGAGTTAGGGGAAGAGGAAGGACAACAGTCCCTGGTCAGACTCAGGCTACATCCACAACAAATCAGAGGGTGGAACTCAGAGCATTTAATCCTGTATGATCTCCATCCGTAGTAACTTGAAAACCTCATTTCACATGACCATTCCCACACAGTGGGCCTGAGCAAACCAGTGTAAATGTATCTGCAGCTGGTTTACTGCCACAAACACAAAGAAACTAATAATGAAAAATACGACCAGGGATTTATTTTTGTGGACCGAAGTGGAACCAGCGTTACAAATACTTTAAATTGGTTATTGATATTGCCTTCACTGCTTATAATCAATTTGATAATAATAATCAGGTTAAATACATTTGCAGCCTGCATTAATAAATATAACAGTTTCCACTAAGAATCTTGTCTGTTGAAAAAATGTAGTTGCAGACCACCTCATAGCCTGAACACTGACATATTTTATTTCCTTTCTACATCTTAAACTGAATCATTTCTCATTAAATAGAGACATTCACACATCGTGCCAACATGCGTGAAAGACAACCAGACAAGTACGGTAAATGTGAACCAACAGTGATACTGATCTTTCTCTGTGTTTATGTTTCCCCTGGGAGAAGAGATCCCGGTCGCACCTCCTACGACTCCGTCCAGCAGCGTCGAGGAGCCGTCAGGTGAGTCCAGTTTTATATCCATCTGTGACTGCTGCTGCATATCCACATGAACACATGAGGCCTTCAAGGAAGGATGATGGGAATAAGATGGAGGTGTATAAATGAATATGGAATTTATGCGATTTCATCAAACCTATATTTTCCACGAGTGTAAGAAAAAAAAACAGACTGCAGGATAAATTGGATCCCTCTTGCCTTTCCCCTCCTTCCTTGAGCTTCATGAATATTAAATCCATTAGCAGCAACCCTGGGATGAGCCCCCTTTAATCTCTCACACTTTCACAATTAATCAGTCTAACTGCGGCACCGTGGGGTGTTGCTCCAGTGAGCAGCATTTGGGGCCGGCAGTTTGTTTGATTTGAGTTTTATTT
Organism: Platichthys flesus; assembly: GCF_949316205.1. Classification (NCBI taxonomy): domain Eukaryota; kingdom Metazoa; phylum Chordata; class Actinopteri; order Pleuronectiformes; family Pleuronectidae; genus Platichthys; species Platichthys flesus. Next base: position 13,497,340 of record NC_084949.1, read on the forward strand.
TTTCTCACTTCCCCCAACTCCCTCTCTCCCAGTCCGTGAAGTGTGAGACGGGGGAAGTGGATCTTGTAAAGTGGATCTTGTAAAGTGGATCTTGTAAAGTGGATCTTGTTATGTATCCTGATGAGATAAGATATTGTCTTATCTTTAAGGATTATGTCGGGATTAGTCGCGGTACATAAGATACTGCATAATGCATGAGCCAGCTCTCTTTTAGTTTTTTAAATGTGGTTTTAAACTGAAATATTATGAACTGGAATATAGACTTAATCATTTGTTAAATTTCTGGTGATTAGTTGTGGACTCTGCCACTGAGGTTTTGTTGTCACCTGTGAGTTTGCTGATTGGTTTGTTTGTTTGTGTGTAAGCAAGATCACACAGAAACAACTTAACTGATTTATAAGGATCTTGGTGGAAGGATGTGGTGTGAGTCCGATTCTGGCGTGGAGGATCGGGATCAGGGGGCGGCTGCGGGACTCTTTTTTTCACGTTCTTTAACCATGCAACATCAGAGGGCCTTTTTCAGAATAACTCATGGTTTTTAAAGAAAAACTAATTGGGCTTGTTCGATTCGAAGCAAGATTAGAAACCCAGATTTGATTTCCTCCAGACGTGGTGTGAGGACGGGACATGGGCCAAGAAAGAACCCATTCAAATTCAGAACGGATGCGGACAAATTGGCGGATCAGGGAATTTTTTCACTTTCTTTAACACTGTTAGATATGTTTCACATTTTAATAGATTTACCAAGACATGAGTAATGGATCTTGATGGAGAAAAAAAACTGGCATATTTAGGGGATTGATATCGAATGTGTGAAATTGGGTGCAGCTTTATTGAATTTAAGGGGTTACATGAGTCATTTTTGCTCAAAACTGTGATATGATTTAACGGTGTGGTAAGCGATTCGTACTGCTGATAATTCTATTTGATTTTATGCTATAATAGATGATAGAAACGTCTTTTAACAGTTGCACAGTTCATGTTGTGAGTTCTACAACTGTGAAACACAATAACCCAGCACTAACAGATAAACCCTGTTGAAATAGGTTCCGTGTTTTGTCCTGCACGGTGGAAAAAGTTGAGTCATATGGCTCTCATCGAGTTTGCCTCATGTATCACCCATGAAGCGGCAGGAGGCCCGAGGTCCACGCATATGTGCATGTGAGTGTGCATGTGAGAGGCTCCTGCAGCTGTTGTTGGACCCTCCGTGGTCCCCAGGCTTCCCCGGACAGCTCAGATTGACAGCACGGTCAGGATATCGCTGGTCGCCAACCCTCCTCCACTATTTTTCCTCTTTCAGTCTCTTCTGCTCTCCTCCACCTCCCTCGTCTCCCTCTGTTTCACGCTTTGTCTTCACAGAACACTGTGGGTGGTGTCGAGCGAGACTATCTGGAGTTTCTCTGGGCCCCCTTGTCAGGAATCTGTCCACTTTGGAGTGGAGGACATTTTTTCTTCACCTCATTGAGGGATTACTGAAGATGTGCGAGGGGGAGCTTATGTAAAGGCACAACGTTGATCTGCATATTTCTCTGTTGGCATTCCAACAGTGAGATTTTAAATACAGGAATATTTGGAGCGAAACCTTCTTCCTCGGTTCACTGTTGTGAAATCTTTGCCTGTAGCAACATCTTGTAAAAATCTTCCTGTCATAATCCAATTGATTAAACCGTGTCATTGAACAAATGTAAACACAACGTGAAGGAGAGCGAGTCCGAAGCTACAGATAATCTAATCACCGCTCAGCGTCCTGGGAATCCCCTCTCATATGCATTACGGGCAGGGGTCCCTTGAAAATAAGCACATTGCGAGGTGGAGCACCTTGATGGAAGTCCTGTGATGCTCATGTCAGAATCATGAGAAGCTGAGGGTCCCACCGGACCACCTGGGCTCCAGGCCCAGAGGATGCATACACTACATCTCTGCCTCCTCAGAAGGTCGTGGAGGAAATGCACTGCTGCCCGGCTTGGTATTCAAACAGACTATGATATCACCTAATACAGTAGGGGATGGGAAACAGATGTGGTCATTGAATCATTTGATTAAACAATAAAACAACGTATACTTCCTCACTGGACCGGTACTACCTGCAGGAATACACAGTGTCATTTCATTTATTATTTTCATATTTATTTTATTATCAGTAGTAAAAGTAGGAGGAGTCAAAACAACATTTACATTTCCGTTTCGAGTTAATGTGTTGACAGAAAACACAAAAATACATTATTTCACAAAAACAAACGTATACATTTTGGTAATACACATTAAATGAATAATCTTTTCCCCAAGCAATAGATGAAAAAACAAAAACCACAAGAGAGAAACTTGAAAGCTGGACGATTGAGGTGGAGCGGAAAATGGTTTGGGAAAAAAAAAAGATTAGAGGAAGAGGAAGCTGAAGAAATGATGAAGAATTCAGCGATCGATTAAGAATTTATGAGGAAGGGAACATACGTGTGCATGATGAACGTGTGTGCGAGATATTAGGGGGTGTTCGGCCGACAGCTGTGAGGCAGGTGTCTCGTTACGCCTCAGTCAAACAAGGGTGGGTGGATGGGTGGGGTTGGTGGTTCTGGGAGGGGGGGGCGAGCGGAGGGTGTGAGGGAAACGGAGTGGATATTAATTTGTCTCCCGCAGCAGGACTCTCCCCCTTCCGACCACACGGAGGGCTGGAATGCATGGAGAATACCTCCGATGGTGTGGCCCAGACAAAACACACATTGTGCGGGTAGGTCACGGATGGTGTGAGTCGCCACTCCCACGGGTCGTGACAGAGACGTCTGCACGGCAACGAAATGTGGAGGAGATTAACCACTGATGACCTGTGATGGCCGCCCCGGCCCTGTCAGGATACACAGGATGTGAAAGTAACTGATGATGATGAGGAGAAGGAGGGATTGGAGTGACGATGATGAGGCCCGTAAGGGAAACAGGGTTCAGTCATACACTTGTGTGTGTGTATGTGTGTGTGTGTGTGTGTGTTGTCTGAGGCTGGAAGTGATCACAATTTGTGTCGGACCCCTCCTTGGATTTTTTGGACGTGAGTCTTTCCCTACACACCCAGTTCAGTGCTCACCGGCTCCACCGCGCTTTACAGTCGCGTCAGCATGGGATCTCATTACGCTCTTAATTGTATGAGAGAGCTGGAGGAGACCTAATTGCGAAGGACACATTTTACGATACGCTGGGCCAAAAATAGAAAAGAGCAGTATCAAGTTCTCATCATCGGCGTAATAATTTTTGCATGGAATTTAGGTCTTAATGACTTGAAGACCTTGGCAGCGTTATTTCCTCCATGCGTGTGGAAGGTTTGGGCGATAACCAGCAGGAGTCCCCGCTGACTCGTCTGGATTCCACTCATCTCATCGCACAACATCTGAAAGGAAAAAATCGCAAATCAGGTCAAGAACTCCAGCAGCCTCTTTGCTGGAAAACAAACCATCTTTTACAATGACAATACAAAGAAGAAGAGGTGGTGATGGTGGAGGAGGGGCGTCTCTTTTCTTTCTCTCTCTCGTTTTCTCTCTGTCTTTTGTTGGCCGGGACCCAAACTCACAGCTCTGATCAGCACAGGGGCAGCACACTGGGCTCCATAATCTAATTACATGCTTTATTTGCTGCAATTTGTTTCTCAATCAGTGTGGCTGGAGGAGAAAGCCCTCCTCCCGAGCCATCATTCGCACCACCATGTCGAACTGCCCCGCCGCCGCGGCCATCGCTCTTGTATCGAGATGAATCCAAAGTGTGTCTGGATCTCGCCGACACACATCCCCGTTCACACCTGGCTTCGACCACGGAGACCGGTTTCCACCAGATTTCAGTCGCCTTGCTGCATTTGATTTTTATCTGTGAGAGCCGCCGCAAGGACTCCACAAAGTACTCTACATATTTGTATTGAGCAATACTACTGAAGAAGTGGTGGAGGTGGAGGTTACCTCGAAACTTTGACCATCAACACCCTTTCATAGCCGTCACATTAATTAGTCAAGGGGGGGTTTTGACTTCACTATAAAACTTGAGACAAACACATATCCTCCAGGATCAGTGTTTTTCACAGTTTCAAACATCCTGCATATACTCAGACAAATTCACAGCAGTGAATCCTTTGTTGCCACAATTGTTTGTTAAACAGAAGCGAAATAGCACAGAAATCCTCAAGGATTCTGCCCTTGAGCGTATATGAATCATCACCGAGTTCGGATGGCATCACATGCGGCCAAATTTGAGCCTGGTGAGAGTTGCTGCTGGAAGACTCTGTGTTTTTTCGCCCCAGTGTTGGCATCCCCACTGTGTCGCTCGGATTGGGCCACAGTTTATTTTGAAGGTCGCCAATACAAATAAATGCAGGGACTGCATTTTCTCACACAAGGCTGAGGTCGGTTTGAGTAAGTCTTTCTGAACTGTAAATACACTTCCCCTGGTAGAACTGAGCCTGGGTGTTGGAGACCACTTTGACTCGGAATCTAGTTTGCTTGATTTGCCTTGAAGAAATGTGTCTTCTTTCCTCTTGTGCTTGACTCATGACAAATGTGTTGGAGGAGCCAGAGTCTACAGAGGTGGAGAACTTTTTTTCCTTTCAAAGGCCATTTCTTCCTTTGAGGGTCATGCTAAATTTTTTAACACATGATCACAAACCTCCAATGGATGGAATTGTTTCTCTTTGATGAGACATCCGATGTACGATGGAAGTGATGATGATGACACAAGGAGCAGCTGGTTTTCCAGGTTTCGGTCTGGCAGTTTTGAGCAGGAAAAATGTCCGGACAATTGGGCCAGAATCTTCTCCAGAACATGGAGGCATCTGGGTAGAGCATGCAGCAGGCAGGACAAATCGTGTAAATACCATTGTGGAATTCATGTGTTTTAGTTTCACAAGATGTAGGGTTAGGGTTAGGGTAAAGCTTTTTTATCACCAAAAGCTCATGAGTCTTATCTCGTAAACTTCTCGTCTTTTCTGGTGTCTTCTGTGATGGAAGTTTTCTGGAAACTGGTGAAAGGTGTACGAAACCCCTTTTTCGTCCCGAGCTATTTGTATTATATTCTTTTTTGTTTCTTTTTTTTAGCTTTGCATCAATGCTGTTTGCTCGTAGTGAATTTTCCAGACATTATCCTGCTGTATTCTCATGTAAAGATTTTCTGCACATTCGGCGCATGTCTGACGGCAGCTAGTTTTGAGAAGAGCTGCAGACCCAGTAGCTTGTCTCAAACAGATGCAGTAGAGCTCGATCAGAGGGAGGTTGTTGTAACAGCTCAATGATATCCCTTCGTGGGCTCATCAGCTGGATCACCATTAAACAATGCTGGAAAAATACTCAGTTGCTTTTGTTTGGAACCTTTCACCCAATGCCTCAAGCGTCCAGCAAACTCAGACATCATTCAGAATCAGAGAAGTTCATTCAGTATCTTGTACCCCATCAGTAATCTGCTCAGCAACAGTTCTGTCCAACTGACACTTTGGAATAGTTTGAATTTGTCTCCCAGCGCTGCAGTGGAAACAAGGCTCCTTCACAAAGTCTCCCTCCTGAATGTGGGTGCAGCGTCTAACCTATTAGCTCGCTCAACTCGTCTGTGTAACCTAAGCTCTGGCAGAATGTGGTGTTGTGAAAGCTGCTCGTCGGGCACACAAACCTCGCAGAAAAGGATTAACCTCATCAAAACGCATTTGTTTTTGAAACTTTCCAGCTGAAGGAATGCTCGACATTGACCTTTTTCACCACGTGTCCCTTCCTCTTGGAAAGAGTGACATTCTACATCTACTCTCATTTCCTCGACAGTCGCCATGAAGCTAGTCGGTGAGGACACGTGGCATCTACCTGTGTTTCCTTTGCAGTAACTGCTCCCAACATCCCAACTGATGATCAGGACCAGTCAAAGAACCTGCATTGTAAATACACAAGCTGTATTCTCCTCTGTTAATACTGAGGAGCAAGTTTGACTGACTCCTACTGTAAAACCTATCGAACCCCCGCGACTGACCTTTCACCAGACCTGGCTTTGCTTCCATCTATAGGCCCAGCTAAATTGACCAGCACTGTATCAGGTTGCGTGGCACCTTTAGGAACAAGCATTCCGAACGAAAACGATTAGCTCGAAGACTTGGACGGCACTTTGATAGAAGGGGCAAAGGTCCACCTCTCAGTTACGTACTCCCTCGGGGCTCTGAAAAGCAGGAGACAAAGCGTTGTAGTAGCTGCGTGTACTCAGAACACCCAAAGCAGATTTTAGCGCGGTACTCCAGGACTGCTCCCACTTCCCCTGCTTGTAACGCACTCACAAAGGGAACATTTGTCCTCACGGTAGGGGACTGCCTGGCCCTAAATGGGGGTCTCGGGGTGCTCTCAGCGGGGCCTGGAGCCGTGTCTCAGGGGTACACTAATGGGGAACGAAAGGCTATCAAAGGGAAGTATCATGATGGCATCAAGGGGGGCTATGAGAAAACAAAGCCTCCTTTCCACTGCTCCCCCCTCCATCATTTACATGGTAATCAGGTGGAGCTCATATACTAGACTCCTCTGTTTCATTTGCTTTGCCTGTTTCTGTTGCTCTCTCTATTTACTTTCCACTGGCTTCAGCTTTGTGGCCCTGCTAACCCGCTCGTGAGGCTACCAGCCGGAGGTTTTCAGTCTATTTTGGGGTTTTATTCAAAATCACGGTCCTCCTCTTTTGCCTCTTCTTCACACCCCCCTGATAAACTTCACTCCTGTCTTCTTTTTTGTGTCAACCTCTCCACCCCTTCGCTCTCTACCAGTATCCATCCTCCCGCCTCCTTCTCTTTTTTTGGGTGCATTTTTCCTTGTCGCGGAGTTCCCCAGGCAACCCCATTCAAGCGGAGCATAAAGGAGAGTAAAGGCATGGAGCAAAGATCTGGTCCCAACAATGAAGTTTGTTCATATTCAGGCAGTCTGAAAGCTCCAGTCCTTCTTCCCCCAGCCCATCACTCTCCTCCACTACTAGCTGTCCATCTATCTTTTCCAACCCTCCTTCCTGCCTTCTTTTCTTTTACTACACTCATTCCATCTTGCGGCACAGATGTGTAAACCAATTCAGTGCACTGGATTCAACTTATGCAAGCCGGGAGAGGGCTAAAGAAGCAGAGAAATATGAGGAAAAGATTTTGTTCCACCATATGGCCCTCCCTGTCAGTGGGGTACAGCGTGGGTTGATCACTGAGGTCATGTACTCTTTGGATTGTAGAGGCCTTTAAAGTAGAGGGAGGCCGTGGAGCCTTCTTCACCTCATGTCATATAAGTGAATGTATCCGCAGATCATGAATCTATTTGAAAAAGCTGCTTGTGACCCTGTTCCTCTCCACATACGCTTTTCTTGTTTTGAATAAGGGAAGATACTCTAAGGTTCCCTATCGTCAATCACGCAAGCAATTTGCAAACTTGATGTGATTTTTACGCACAGGTAATGTCCAGCAAATATATAAACTTATTGATTTTGATGTCCAGAAAAATAAATGAAGCTGAAATCAACTAAAAGAAGCATCTAAAGGAGTTTGTAGATTCATATACAAGTCGGTGACCCTTCTGCCTGCGTGAGGTATTTGTTCACCCTGTCCGGAGTGGACATGCCCCCCCTCCTCCTTCACCAGAAAGGGTCCTCTGCCTAACGCTTCATGGATGGCTAGTTTTCCCTTCCTGACCTCCCTTTGTGTGGCATTGACCTGCTTCACACCCCCCACCCTCTACTCGCTCAAATAGCTGCCAGTCCTCTGTGCTCTTCCCCCCTAGTCCACACTGCAATAAACGCAAAAGCTTGACATGGTCCTCCGTGGGGCCTTGAAGTGATCCCGGGGTTATTTTCTTCGGGAGGCCGGGTGGGGTGGGGGGGGCTGAGGTGACAAGCGAGGTGAGATTTGTTGGGAGGTGGGGGGTTGACGTGGGTAAAGGGTGGTCTGCCGGAGTCCGACTCATTCCCACAGTCTGACAGGGAGTAAGTTGGTGGAGGGCAGTGGTAATTTGAATTTCTCCAAAACCACTGCTGGTCTCATCTGCTCCATTCACAGGTCCTCACCATCAAACAGGTTGTAGAAATGATCCCAGAGTAAAGTGCCTCTTCCGTGGCCCATTAAAGTCCCATCAGACAACAAAATGAAAATGTGTCTCTCACTTTTCATGAAACTTAAAAAAAAATGACAGAATTAGCGAGAAAAGTATCAAACATATGTCATACACTTCGAACTCAAGGTTCACTTTAGATTTGTTTTGAAATGGTTAATTAAACTCCCAGCTCATAGAGTTATTTTAACTTGTTTACCCTCTCTCCACATACAATTATAATTATTTCAGAATTTGTTTTTCTTTCAAGTGCATTTGTTTAAAAAAATATGAGATTTTTTTTTATGAATTTGTAGTTTATTATGTATTATGACAGAAGAATATTAAAACACATTATTTATGAGGAGGAATACAAACAAAACACCCCTGCAGTCTTTTTAACTTACCCAATGTGGCAGGCCCGAGATTAGGTTAATAACATTAATAAATAGTAAAATGTGAATTCACAAAAAGCCTAAAACAACTACCACATTCCTACAAAGTGTATTCTTTGTTTGTGTTCACCCTCCTGCCTCCTAACCGTATGTTTTTCTTCCCCTTTTCTTCTTGCAGACTGTGACTCTTACTGCAAGGCATCTAAAGGCAAACTGAAAATCAACATGAAGAAGTACTGCAAGAAAGATTACGGTGAGTCAACAGACGACAGACATTTAATGACGTTGATTAACGGCCATTTGGACGGGAAATCGTGGAAACATGTGCTCTGATGGAAGAAACAGTTCACAGAGTGTTCTCCAGATAGTAAACAGTTTGGTTGTGGGTCTCCAAAGAAAATAAGAAAAAAACAAAAAAAAAAACTTTTCAGGAACACTGATCTGCAACCTGTTCTCCCACTGATTCTCTCTGAGGCGCTTGTGTGTACGTTGCCGGGGAACTGCTGTAGTTTACAGGGGAGGCATTTTACTGATGGCTTACTCCAGCTCTCTGTGGACAGAGACAAAGGATCAAACAGAGGACTGCAGGTCTTAAAGGAGGAAGAGAGAAGCAGACAAACAGAAGGAGAGAAAAGGACAGGATAAAGAATTGCGCTGAGGTGTGTGCGTGTGTGTGTGAGTGTGTGTGTGTCTGTGTGTGCATGAGGGAAGGGTTGTTTCTGAGCAGGCGTTTAAAGGCCCGGGCGGATAGAGCGGAGGCAGTGTGACGGACAGTGGGTGCGCTCTAAGAGATCCTCATTAAGGCCGAGCCCACTTCCCCCACAGCCGACGTGTTTCTCGCCGCATTCCTGTGGGCGTCCGTCCGCCGCGCTATTCAAGGTGTGGATAAGACGTATGACCTCTCCCCTCTGTCCCCTACCCCGATTGAAGTCGGGCTTCTGAGGCGCTCAACCAAGCAGCGGCATCCTGCAGCATACCTCAGCAGCTTGACAGACAGGCCTGGGCTTTTGTTCTGCGGGGATTTGGAGGAGTTAGCGGGGTCAGCTTATAGACACCTCTTCTTTCCACTGATGCCCACCCCGCCGACGGTGTCGTGAGAAGAGCCGCGTCTCGGGAGTACGTCGGCTGGATGGCTGAGGCTCATTTCTCCAGTTTGGCCGAAAAAACCTTCACTCATCTAAGATCTACAGTCGTAGATAGCAAACAGCAAATTTATCAGCGGAACGTTTGTGTCAGCAGCCGTGTAACTCTGACTGATAACAACTGTGGGAATCCAGTGGAGGGTGGAGAGGTGTGGAGGTAAAAAGAGACATCAGGATTTCCTGCCGGAGAAAACATCACTCAACCCCGAGACTGAGTACCCTCATATCTGCCAAGAGCCTAACCACTGATTCGACTTTAGTGTGTGTGGGTGTGAAGTGTAGGGAATCTGCTGGTACCGATGTGTGAGATAATGCCGGGTGAAAAGCAAATGGAAGTTCTCCTTCTGCGTGAGTGGTATCGTGTGTAGGTGCAGGATGTTTTTAAATGGGGGGCCGAGCATTTCAGGGAGTGGACAGAGAAGATCTGGAATTTCATTATTTATTTATTTTTAGCCTGGGGAAGAAGATACATTTCATCACCTCCTCCTCGGATGTTTTGTTTTCACCCATATAAGTTTTTTTGTTGGTTGTGATGTTTGTAAGCATTATTTTGCCAAATCGACTAAACGGATTACCACACAACTTGGTGGAAGGGTGCGGTTTGGGTCGGAGAAGAACTCTTTACATTTTGGCGCGGATCTAGATCAGAGGACACAGATTGAGCAAAAGGTTACAGTTTGACTGAATTGACTGTTTGGCCTTGGTGGAGGAATGTGTTCTACTGAGTGACATTCTAGTTTATATTGTTAACATCTATAGAAACACATTTAATGCATTCATACACAGAACAAATAATTACCACTGTTATTGAAAGGAAAGTTCTTTTTATAACATATACAGTCAAATTACTTCATTCAAACCTTTGAAGGCTTTCAAAATTCCCTATGATCAAGTTATTGTATTTTGTTTCATTCAATCAATGTGTCCACCATTAGTTTCAAATGCTACATCACCCAGTGTGTAATCCACTTTCTCTGTGCCCTTCACCAGAGGGGCTTTGTGCTGGCGACATACATGAGAACCACTAAGCCTCCTTGTCATATCCAGCTATACTGTGCCGCCTGCACAGTGGTAACCACACGCAAAGCTTAGCGGAGCCAATCGAAAAGTCAAAAACCATGTAAGTCTACAGGATAAGTCGAGGGAGCCCCCAGATTTGGACCGTTCTGAAAAGATCAGCAGGGGAGCTGCGCCGCACGCTGCCTCGGGAAACGGCGCTCCATGTTTCTGTGGTCGATAAACAGACGCACATAAAGAAGCACAGGAGGGAGCGGGGTGCATGGCAGGGGGGTGACATGTCTGATGTCAGGAGAATGGCAGGGATAACTGCACATATCCGTCTGCGTCCACACTAAACGAGTTCTAAAACACAGCACTGAGGCTATGTTCACAACTGCCACACAAACTTTACCAGAGTTTTCAAGCTCCTCTAATGGAGAAGACTGGAAACACTGCAGCTGTGATGTAGTATCTGCTTCCTGATTGGTTCTTATCAGCTACAACTCTACCAGAGGCGAAGGCAAAACTTCGTAAACACGGTTTCACTTTGTTGTTTTTAGTTCACCACAATTGACAGCTTCAACATATTGGTATGGATGTAGTCTAAGTGTCCACAGTGCTCAAACTGGTAATTGGTGGCGAATAGAAACGGAGAGGAGAGCATCAGGTGGAAACTGGTCACACTTCAGGTGCCATGAGGACTTCAGGGGGAAATAAAACGATTTTGAAAATGATACACTTGCAGAAGTAAGCATAAAATGTGTGTTGACAATGTCAGCGTGCTGCTCCTTCAAGCACAAAGTCAAACAACTCAGTGATTTAGAGCCGCCTCTAGAAGTCTGAGAGTCTAAACACAATGACTATAAAGACACAGACATTCAAATTGAAATGTACTGATCTGCTGTCATAGTTATATGAGAAAATATCAATATCCCTGAATGTATTCGTCCATTTAATATGAGGCCGGAGCATGGTTAGCTTAGCATTAAGAAAATAGACTACAAACAAAGGAAGCCAGGCTGTCTTCAGAAGTCAGCGATTTCTCCTCCTGCACAAGTATAGTGCGTAAATGAACACATTACATTTGCTTGTTTAATCTTTGCAAACATTAAGTGTAAAACGGACAAATTATGAATAACCTGGCCATTCCCTGGAAAGGAGCAGTGACTCTCAGAGTCAATGCTCGCCTAGCTGCACACAAACACTACAGATGGTTACTGCACCAGCCAAGAAATAACACTGGTAATACTGGTCACTTACACTTTTATGACTGGCTCTGTCTTGTTTGTACTGATTAAACAAACAAGATAGAGCCAGACTAGTCATTTCCTGTTGTGTCAAGTCTTGATGCTGAGCTAAGATAAGATTTCTACATGAAAGGATATTTCCCAAAATATTATACACAGAAGCACTGGGAAATAAAATCCTACTCTGGTGTGTTTCCAGTCTTCCAAGACAGAAGGTTACTGTGGAAGCATTTTTTAGATTTTCCCCGTTCACTGAGTGCGACTCGGGAGGAAGTGATCCAAAGTGCACGGTTCAGTACGTGACCTGAATCCAGGACGTACACTCTCACATTCGGACGTTCAGCTGCATTAGCTCCTTGCTCAAGGTGAAACCAGTGACCCTGGAACACGGTGGTTTCGTTTCAAAAAGCCATCCCATAGGAGGACTATTACAGAGCCTAATAGAGATCTGGTCAGCATAATGCATATTGATATTTCCTGGGGTGGGATCCATGAGCGGCAGCCTTCTCCTCCCTCCTCTTCCTCACTCTCTCTCTCTCTCTCTCTCTCTCTCTGAGGACCGCACCGTTCATTCATCATGTGATATCACTGAGTGTCTTTCTAGCTGACGTTTCTAATAGCACTACCCTGTTTCCTAATCACATTACAAATCACACTGCACTGTCAGTAGTAATGGACATAATGCATGTGCAGCTATATGTTATAATAGGATCATAAACCAGCAGTAAAAAAAAAATGCATTTCACTTGACGTAAGCATATCGATTTTTCTTTTTCTGTGATCTCACCACTTTGATAATTTCCCCGGTCATAACTGGCCGTTTCTAATTCCAGTTCCTGTTATGAGCATTATCTTTTATTCATGTTACGTGTATTTTTTATCTGATGCTGTTTTTTTTCTGAATTGGCTCCGTAGATGGGGGGTGCCAGAGGCAGGACATGATATTTAAAGTCCCCAGGGTTGTTGTGTCCACATCGACCCCGGCATATGGGCCTCAGTGCCAAAAACTCTCTACGCTTGTTGTCTTTCCAAATCTTGGTCTTGGGTCTTCTATGTGGCTCCTCTTTCACATTCTGAGATATTTAGATTCCTCCAGTTTTTGCGACCGTCAAGTGTTAGAAACGTTTCCAATGTGCTCTCTGGGGAAATGTTCCAGCTAGACTCATTCACATTTTTTACCATTCGGCTGGCAGGAAAAACTTACGGCAAATGTCCGGAGCAGCTAGCGTAGACATTTTCATTCTCACATACAGCCCCTTGAATATCAGAGGAATAGCCAACTTGCTTTATGGGAGAAATCTATACGGTGAAGAAATTATTACTTTTAGAAAATGTTTCATGGATATTGAAGCCAGGTCCTCTGAAGGTGGCACTCGCTGTGAGCCTCCACCGCTCCACACTGCGCCCGTGTGGTACTCCAGCTGCCAACTCTTGGCGAGCTGATGTTTGATTAATGGCCACAGTTGGTAAAAAGCACCAGTGTGCCTGGAGGAAAAGGAATCGCTTTCCTTCCATTGTGACGGAGATCTTTGAAGCAGAAAAGCAGGTGGTTATTAAAAGAATTAAAACAGCTGCATATCTCCATGTAGGGGAGTGGTGGTTATTACCATAATAAATATCCGATGACAAAAAAAAATTCACTGTTCTAAGAGAAAGCTTTGGCTCAAAGAGAGAGGAGTGTATTTGTCTGTATAATCATTGAAAGACATGGAAACATCATTGAAAGGAGAAAGCTTCACAACATGAAGCACGCAACCACATCACTTTGTGGGCGGATGCAATGTACTTAGAGGTTTTTGGGGAGTTCTAACCTTTACCACTGCTCTAGATTCCATGTGAGGGAAATCTAGAGCTCGCACATCAAGTGATTCTGTGTCTTCTCTTCCCTCTGCAGCCGTCCAGGTGCACATCCTGAAGGCGGACAAGGCCGGAGAGTGGTGGAAGTTCACCGTCAACGTCATCTCCGTCTACAAGCAGGGCGAGAGCCGCATCCGCCGCGGGGACCAGTTCCTGTGGGTCCGCGCCAAGGACGTGGCCTGCAAGTGTCCCAAGATCAGGCCGGGGAAGAAGTACCTGCTGCTGGGGAACGACGAGGACTCCCCCGGCCAGGGCGGCGTGGTGGCGGACAAAGGCAGCCTGGTCATCCAGTGGAGGGACACGTGGGCGCGCCGGCTCAGGAAGTTCCAGCAGCGGGAGAAGAAAGGCAAGTGCAAGAAGCCATAGGCGGGAAAAGTGCCGGGAGAGGAACGAGAAATTCAAGAGAAAATCGAAGCAGGTGATTTGAGAAGAAAATAAAATGAAAAGACGAAAAAGAAGAGGGATGGACAGAGGACCACGGACAGAGAAGAGACTGATTATGTTGCTGCTTTTTTGTGTAGAAGCATGAAGAGAATTATTTAGGATGATTTGTCTTTTCCTAGTGAACTTTTGTTGAAGGAGCTCACCTTGCAGATTTGGTTTGATGGTTTATTTTACTTTGAGATTTGTCTCTCTTGTGGATTTGCCGAATTTGCACCTATTACCAGTATATAAAGTTATTTTGTGTTTGTTTTTTTATTTCGTTATCTCGGTTATGAAATCATTATATTTTATGTTTTAGATTTTATTGACATTTTCTGCTGGTGCAAAAATGACACACAAAAAAAAAACAACACTTAACAACCACTGCAGATTTGCCTCTGTGTGGTTTTCCACTTGTATCTTTAGCTGAGAAGCAGCTTGTTTAACCTTAAGTCTTCACTGAGCTGAATGAGGCAGAACTATTTCTCAGAACTGTGCCATAAGGACGATTGTAGCAGTGATGGGTCGAATCATTTTAGCGGTTAATTTGATTCCCTTTGAATTCAGGTACATCAGCAACTGAAGAAACAATAAATATTCCGTTGCTGTAGGTTTTTATTTGTCAAGAGAATTTTAGAATTTGGAGGTGACAGAAAAACACATAGTATTGACTAAAGCATATATGAGCTGACTGATTTTTAAGATATTTCTAATCTCTTATCTGCCCCCTTCAGAGGTTACTGGTAAATTTTTAGGTGTCCGGTATTTTTAAATCCCTGCACGTAAACTCTTTTTAATTTGAGACTGTAACAACCGGTGCTCTGACTGGTGCCACTGATGTTACTTATATAAAAATGATGCTATTTTTGGAGGACCAAATGTATTTAAAATCACTGATTTCAACTTAATTCCTTTAATTAAAATAAATGTGGTATTTAAATTTTTTATTTCACAACTTACAAATGGAAAAACAGGCCAAATTTATCATCACAAATACTATATACAATACAGATTTTCATGGGTAGATCTAATGGAAACTAATAATAATAATAATAACAATAATAATAATAATGCAAAGAATTTTTTCTTAAGTGGCCACAACAAATATAGTGTTTTTTTGTAGGGTGAATATTTTCCTCTGTTTACCACAAAAAGACATGAGCTGTGAACGTTACACCAGGTAGGCCACTGTGGATGTGAATGCCGCATTGGAATAGTTCCGATGGAACGCTGAGCTGCAGCTGCAGGTGGTGCACGTCCTCAGTACTGACAGTACAGACAAAGACGTGCACAGAGTGCGTCACAAGTGCAACAATGCAGATGTTTGTGTGATTAGTGTCTGAAGTGTTGTTTTTTTTTATTACAAGCTCATGACAAACTCTGTTTACTATGTGTTAAAAAGCATCTTTAAAGACAAAGTAGGATCAGTATCCTTTTAGCTGACCTCTGCCTCTCACTAAGGAGACAGAATGTGGATGCTTGTCAAACTCAAAATCTGAGAAGGTGTACTTTAATGTGGAGCATGAGTAAAATATTAATTTAAACGTAACCAATGCAGATTGTGGGAGGCTATGAGAATAGGCCTCATGAAAAGATAAATAATGTCCTTACCTCATAGCGTGCAAAACAGAAAAATGAAAACTCAAAAAGAAAAGCACTCAAGACTTATTTCAAATCACGAATCAAGACGCATTTATAAAATCCACCACCCACCGACGCATTTTCATCTGGAGTAATTCCTACGGTACTTTGAGATCGCAGATAACGACAATTTTTTTTACCATCCAAACATTCTTCTGCAAAACACAATGCATGACTATACATTCACTAAAGAAGCTGCAGTCTCCCATTGACCTGTCACGTTAATTCTCTGCACTCCTACACTTGCACAGGGAGAACTAGGGGGGGAGGGTGGGGGGGTTGGGGGAAGGGATCGCAATCACTTGACGCTGCTTGATTCAAACCACATTGCTCATTTATTTGTGTGCAGTTCAGTTTGGAATGTGTGGTAGAAACACTGCTCAGGTTTGTAAAGATACAAAAAAAAAAAAAAAAGAAAAGAAAAGCCGCCCACAGTGTATCTGATGCATCGTGAACTAGGGTTTTGCTTTCAGTCTGTCCCGAAACAAACCAGGCAACATTTGGGATGTTGCTGGTATTTGTTGCTTTATAAAAATCACATTTACTATGGCACAGTTTTAATATGTTCCACAGCACAAGTATCTGTAAAAAGTATTTGAAGATCATTTCAAGACACCTGGTTTCAATCGAATGGACTTCCTTTGTTTTGTTCTACTATCTCCAAAAACGGACTGATTTGCCCAGGGAGTAATTTTTTTTTTCTTTTTGAGAATGGACTGAAATTCCTCCTCGATGACGACAAAAACAAAACCACCTGAGTTACGCTGAAATATGCAAAGTACAGATGATCCAGTTGCTGAAGAACCTCTCAGTATTTACATTGGGGTTTTGATGGAGTTTGTCTTTTTTGTTAATGTTCTATCAATCCAATGATTGTGATTCCAGTCCGACATGATGCTACGAGCCGGCGGCTTGTCCATATTTACATGTTCCTTCCTTCCATTCATGTAAATACTACAACATAACATCACATGTCTGTTTTTTTCCGTTGGGCACAATGTAATCTGTAATCGCACCTCTCTCGTCTCTGAAGCCTCATGCTGTACATTTTTTATATCCGCCTCCCGAGAAATGGTTTGACAAAGTTCCTGATGAAACGCTCCACACATCCTGTCAAAGCATCGCTTTGTGTTCATACTATGAATTGTAAATGTTGTTTAGTTGTCACCATTGCAAAGACCTTTATTTTTTCGTTTTGCAATGTTGTTTTTCAATGCGTACTAATATATTATGGTTATTATATATGAATATATTTAATGACACAAGACATTGTGGATATTATTGTCTTTATCAACTTTTTTTTTTACTTGTGGTTGTTTAGATCGTTGCCATTAAAGAAGGAAATAATAACTACTGAACACACCAACCTGGTAGAACTAAATTCGGATTTTCAGTTGAAATAAACTCGTTACATTGGAAAATGATTTGTCTCTGTTGCTTTAAATGATTGTTTATATTGACTTAATATGAATTTGACTAAGCTAAATAGTAGTTAGCTGCAGCCTGTACAAAAACAATTCAATGCAGATTTCAAAAAGGAAATATGTAAGTGTTCTAGTGTGTTGAAGCTTTGTCAAAGGTCTGACCCCAGCTAAATATCATGTGACAAAACACTGTAATCCTCAGGAGTGAGCCCTGGACACGGACACACACACAAACACACACACAGGAGTCCAGGGACTTTAAAACTGGAAATGTCATTTATTAGAAATTACAAGCTGAAAAGATTTACAAGGAGGGAAAACAGCCATGTTAGTACCACAGCCAAGCTGTTAGTTTTGGCTGAGAGCTACTCTATAAACATTGTAAAATCCCAAGACAGATGATAACATTACACAGCTACAGTAATGCATGGGTAAATAGAAGTAAGTGTGAATATTGCAAAGCTCGTGGAATAACTGTACCCAGTGTGAGCGTCAGACCAGACCTCAGACTTATGGAAGAAATGCTCCTGCTGCCGGGGGGAGGTCCTACTGATGGCTCAATATTCACCAGGTTAAAAATATATATCAAAATACTATTAAATAATGAACTGTTTAATGAATTGTTGATTTTATGAGCCAAACACATGGACAACTATTCAATTTCTGCTATTCCAGTGTTACAGATGACATTCGCCCAAGCAGCAACTCACTGTAGAGAAGAACATTTCTGTTACAGTCATTCTCTTCTTGTCTCATTGCCTTGATTGGGCATAGATTGACCCTGAGCAGGAATAAGAAAATAAAATCTGATGACAGATGGTGTTTGAATGGGTGTTTGGTCGATGTGAACCAGGTGTATGCAGAGTGGCGTTCTGCACCCAACTGTCACTGTTGTGCTCGTCCAGCCAAAGGTCCACGATCACCGCCGGCCTCGTCACCTACACGGGCCACACCGCGATCACCACGATGGCTATGAGGAGCAGCACGATCACCACAAGCATCCCTGGAGGAGGAAGAGGGAGGAAGAAAGAGAACTGGATCAGTTGGGCTGACTTAGAGCTTGATGTAAGGAATAAATAGGTCAAGGCTGCTTGATATTCTATAGTTTTCTAACTGTCAACAAATCCTGTGGAAAATATCAAAACCAATAAATAATCGATCCTATTGATGCATTGTTTGTGTATTTATTCATCTGTAGGAATACTATAACGATATGTAAACACAGGCAATGTAGTTTATATCGAGGTAGTTTATAAAAAAAATAAACTGTCTCTGTAAGTAATCACCAGAGGACCAAATGAGTACTAATCCACAGGGGGAAATAGTTTCCAGTTTACCCTGAGTAACATCTGATAAAAGCTGCAGCTGTCTTAGAAAATGTGTTGGCCATTTTTTGCCAAAGAGTTGGGAAGTTAGAAAATATTAAGAGATGGAAAAAGGAGTAGTTGCTTTTTGTCTTTTAATGGTATTTGCTCAAACTAAGAAAAATGCAGAATATTGTCAAACTAATTCTTTAACTATGTGATAAGATTGATATCCTAAAAAACACAGTGTCTTAATGCTTACTAAAATTCTGACCAGCCTCATATGTACGCGTGTTAAGGATAAAGTTTAGTATTTTGTCAAAAACTGTATAAAATAGGTATTCAATTTTTTTTTTATGACTTTAAATATGTCCCCTTCAAGACTTGAGTGGCTTCAGCGGTAGAACACAGAGCTGTAAATTATTTTAAGATGTAACTCGGGTCATGTTTGATCATAAAATGTTCTGTGTAATTTCTCTACTCCAGCCCTTTGTGATAAAACCTTTGTATTCCCTGCAACTCTCACGTTGAAAGAGTGAACGTCAAGCAGCCGAGAAAACTCATGATCTGAGACAGACTCGGAGAGGAGGAGGAGAAAGCAGCGGACACAAGGGAATACGCTTAGAAGAGGTAAGAAACCTACATGCCTCACAACTAATTTACAAAGTCCTTGATCTGACGCGAGGCCCGAGTGCGTATGCCCTTGCAGCGTATCACCCGCTCTCCGCTTGATGACTTAATGCAATTTACATGCATTCGACAGCCGCAAAAGCTTTATTGCCACAGACTGCACACTGTGATAGGCATATGTTTCTGATTCCGCCCTGAGAGGATAATCATTGTTTTTCACTGATACTATGGAAGCAGAGAAAAAAAATGTGCAACAGCTCACTCACACTTCATCAAAGTGCTCGAGCCCCAGGTCCTGAAAATATGAGAGGTTTTATTGTAGTCACCACCCAGAAAAAAAAGAACAAAAACCCTCTTGTAAAATCTATTACAGGTGGAATTCTCCTCCTTTGTGTAAAGGCTGAATAAACGACAGGCCTCTGTTCATGAAGGACATTTTGACATGCTAAGAAAAGCACGGGTGTAAATAATAAAATGGCTGTGTTCCTGTGGGTTTCAGCATGCTAAGCAGAGCTGAGCTGTTGTTGATGTTTTTAACACCTGGGCTTTTCCCACTGTGACGGGTCAAATTATCTTGGATGATTTTTAAGTCAATTATTAGTGAAAGGATAATTGATTGGATGACGGATGAATTATATTCAAATTTTAGTTACTGTTACCAACTTGGAAGTGATGAATCACCGGGCCGGTATATTTTCCAGATGTTAGCTGATGGCAGATCTGTTGTATTAGACTGCATTTCATCAAATACAGTGAGGAACATCTTCTTGCAGCAAAGAAATGCAGAAGATGCTGTTTGTTTGCTGTACTTTAAAAATACCTACATTTCCTTACCTGTCAATTTATATTGTAATCAGATTTTTTATTTTATTCTTTCATATCAATAACAGCACCTTTAACTTCCAGAATCAGTCAGGCTGCAAGTGAAACTGGAACTGAACTGACTAAACTGGAAACTAAAACAATTTGTAATGGTAATGACACTGTTAAAATTATATCTATATTATTTGGGAAGTTTTTTTTACTAAATATATAAAACCTTATTTATTTAGCACTTATCTAAATACCATAACAAAGTGCTTTACTTGGCAATAAAAAAACACAGAACAAAACAAGACAAAAAATAAAGATAACGAAAGAAAATAGAATTTTCTTCCTAGAAAAACATGTTTCAAGCAATGATTAAAAAACAGGTAAAGAGCCGTAAAAAGTCTAATCTCATCAGGCAAGGGTTCTAGAGCCTGTAAGGTTTCTGGGTGCCAGAATGTGCTGAGCTTTAAAAGTGATTAAGTTATTAGTTATTAATATAAACAAATATTTATACAGCTCAGAAGATCAAATTCTCTATATTCCCTCAAAGTCCTTAAGGATACAGTGAAACAAGAGGGTGGGTGGTTTCTATCATGTGCATCATAAAAATTTCAATGCTTTTAGGATGTGTCTTTCCCTCTGTATGGTATGTATTCTATGGCCTGTACCACAAACCATGCCACACACATTTGATATGAAAATCTTTCTCCAAGGACACATTCGTTCCTTCCTTCTTCTCCCTGTAGAGAACGGCACAGGAGAGAAGAAATCAAACAACTGCATCTCTGGCGGGTCTGAGGCCTGTCGACAGTCCCCTCTCTGACTCAAGTTGTCCATTGTTATTTAGCATGCGGCCGGTATTTTCCCCCAGCCTTTCACTTCGGGTTTACATTTCTCTCATTCTTTGGCTCTCTCTCCCCCAGTGTTCCCCTCTGCGTCCTAATTGGTTGTCTTTCCCACAGGGAGAGAGACAGGGCGAGATATAAGCCATGCTGAACTAATTGCTTGCGGTGGTACTGGTGGTCTGATGAAATGTTCGGCTGATGCTGGTTTCTTTGCCAGGGTATGGGGGTGTGCGGCTGTACGGGGTCCAGATGTCTTTGCACCTTTTTGACTCAATGTGCCACTCGTCGTCTCTCTCGGGTTCCTTGTGTATTTATGGCTGATCGTATCTTTCTCTGCGATAGGAGTTCACAAAGGTTCATAGGACAAGCACGTCAGGTCCTCTCCTCCTGATAACTTACACATGTGAGCAAAATATAAATGTCAAAGCAGAAACAGACTCAGAAATAGCTTTTGTGATGACTCTTTAAAAATCTCACACACACACACACACACACACACACACACACACACACACACACACACACACACACACACACACACACACACACACACACACACACACACACACACACACACACACACACACACACACACACACACACACACACACACACACAACATGAAACTCAGACATCAGAATTTAATTCTGTCAGGTCAATAATCTGTCTGACAACACTATTCCTTCAACAGCGTTAAAGGCTGAGTTGAGAACATGCATATTTGACCACAGCCTCTAATGTCATGTAGCAGCCAGTCATGACGCCACATTGGACCCCCGTGCTGACCCTCACCCTTCCTGTTCTCTCTGGACCGTCCCTGTCTGCCTCAGTAACTAAACAAGCTACTCCTGACCCCCGGGAGGCCTCCGGAGACTAATGACAATAATGGCGTTTGCTTGCCAAATAGATTAAGGTTCTGCGGTGACACTGATGCTGAGGGGTGGGGGGGGGGGGCAGTGGGTGGTGGGGGGTAGCCGGTGTCTGCTGACAGACTGACCACCCAGGAGCTCAGGAGGCCAGAGTCTGGGTTCATCCCATCTTAGCGATTTTCAGACACATCAGTAAGACAAATTACAGACAGAATGAATTAATTGGTGAGAACGCTGCAGACAGAGACAACCCCTGAGTGTCCCCTCACTACTTCCGTCTTGGCCCCCGCTTATGGTTCAAAGAGCCATTTCTGGACCACAAAAGGCAACGATGACCTCCGAAGAAGAAAGGGGCAACAATGTTAACAAGGCTGGAATGAAGCTCATCATTTTTCTCCCAGCATGAGGAGGACGAGACAAAACTTTAAGTGGTTTTTAGTATCAGTAAATTCAAGCTAGTTGTACATATTAATACACCCAGTTAAGATACAAATATAAACATATATATTTCTTAATTATTGATGATACGACTACATAGCCAGAGTCAGCAGGACTCATGATTAGGGAGCAAAATCAATCCATCTTCTAAATTTTAAGATGTTTCCTAAGATAAGTCAAAAATGTGTCATCAGGATTCATTCCCCGGGAAACAAGAATGTCCATATTGAATTCCATGGCGATCCATCCCTCCAGTATTTGATGAGATATTTCAGGTTGGACAGATCAATGAACCGGGATTCTCTTTTTTTTTTGTAATATCCTCGAATATTCTCTCGTCACATATTCAGCTGGTAGATGAAACCATATGTACCATAGTGTCATTTTGTAGTGTAAGCATAATAACTGGGACTATATTGTTCAAAGTCGGGCAGAAACAAGGTTTTAAGAAGTGTTTGAGATATTTATATATTTCTCGAGGTATAGTTTAATATAACTTGCCACTTAATAAAAAGGATTCGAAGATGTGGAAATATCATTAGCAGCCCATATATTTTAAACGTCCATGTGAAACATATTCAATTTCCATTTCTGGTTTCCAGCAGTATACCACATTAGGGCAATGAAAAACAACAACAATTTAAATCAAAGATATTTTGATTTAACTAGATATACTATTAAGAGTTAGACTTCCATAATAACCAAAATTAGCATTTCCTTGACAACTCCCAAGTTACGATTAGAGACTCGGTGCTGCTACTTGTTGTGCATGCTCTTCCTCTAACTGTCAAATGCTTCCCATCACCCGCACTCCCTGTAGATGGCTCCTCTAGTCCAAAGAGTTCCAACCTACTTGAGAAGCGAGGCCTCAAGTGGCCCTCAGCAAACGTAGTTCTGATGAGAAGAGCACTGATGCCTGGTAGGGAATTCACACTTACTCCTCAAGAGACGCTTTGGTCCCGAAGAAAATCTGTATATATATGTTTGTATATATATATATATCATAGACCGTATATAAAGATGGAGAACATATCTCCAGCTCCTCCCACTATCCAGAAATGAAGCCAAAATACTCCAGATACCAAAGCTGCCAACTTGCGGATTTATAGCATTAAATAACTAATTAAATCAAAACATACCAGAAAGAAATTTGCACTTGAACAAACACCAAATTGAGAAGAACCACCTAAAATGACAGAAACCATCCTTAAAAAATGACATGGTTATGATCTGCACTGCAGCCAGCCACCAGCAGGTGAACAGCTGCTTTGGCTCCACTATAGAAGAGCTGTCATGCTATCCATCTTTGTATAGTCTGGTGGGTCAAAAGACTGAGACCGTTTCCCCATTTGGATCCCACTGTATACATGTGTGCAAAATGTATATACTGTATAAATGAATGTATATGTATGTAAGAATATAATATATTTATTTGGTTTAAAATTATATTAATGCATAGAACAAATAAATATTTGTTATTATTAAAAAAGCAATCAGACCTTTTGTCCTTTCACTGTTGGAAAAATTGCAAGATAAGTTTGGTGTTTTTTTGCTTTCACCTTCTGCCCAGTTCATCCCCTATAAAAGATATGAAATCATATTTTAGAGCCTTTGTTACTATTGCCAAGTATAAAGTAATGTGGCATTTCAACTGGGCAACTCATTTAATGGTGGTAAAGTACTCAAGTAGAAGATCTACATCTGGTGCTTGAATCAAGTATGAGTCTACACAATAGATGTTTCACAACCCTACAGGGACCAGTGGTTCTTTATGCCACAGGAACCACGTTCAAGCGATATGTGGGTCCTTCTTTGTGAGTTGAGCCTTCTTGTAGCTCAAATTTCTCTTTTTCCAACGGCTTATTGAGACCTCTGGTTTTGCCCCTAACTCAAAAGTGCACATCACTGATGATTAATATTGATCGTTTTACAGTGTCAGAGTTTTTTCACATTTCTTGAAAAGTTTCCAGTTGTTTGTACAACTTTGTTTTGTAAGTATTAAGATGCCTCTTCTACAAGTTATTTGAAATATGCTCTCGGCTGGCGAAAGCCAGACGTTCCATACTTAACAAGGACCCTGCTAAGACATAACATCAAATGCCGGCTTTGGATGAGACGTGGTTTCAAAATAAATAAAGCCTTAAAGCTGAGGAATTGCATACACACTGCCACGGAGAAAGAGGGAAAGCCCTCCAAACAATTTGTGGCATGTAGTATTTTCAATTCTTTCTCTTCTTGACACAAAGACGAGTGTCAAACAACTGAGGAGACGAACAGGGAGATGACAGAGAGGAATGGGAAAAAAAGAAAGAGAGCACTGAGGTGAGAGTGAAGAGGACCATAAGGGATTTTTCCATCGTGTGTGTGTATGCCCAAACCTTCTCAAAGACACACACACACACACACACACACACACACACACACACACACACACACACACACACACACACACACACACACACACACACACACACACACACACACACACACACACACACACACACACACACACACACACACACACACACACACTCTTTGCAAATAATGCATTAATTTAAAATTGACACATGCATTCCAAAATACATGCACCATGCACACTGTGATGCCCATACACTGAAATGCACGCAGATGCACACAGTATCACATGACTGCTCACTAACAGATACACACTCCTGCCACATGAATGATCTAGAGCCTGGAACTGAGGTGAGGGAGGAGGGAGGTATGTTGGCAAAAGAAGTTAAACAAAAAAGGCAGACAGAAAGAAGGAGTCCTGATTCCTACACAATATAAGCTCTGGGATCTTCAAACAAACTCGCGCTCGGGCACCATGGGGACACAACCAACAGAAGGAAGTATTCTGGGGGGCTGACCTCCCCACTGGCTGCTCTGCCTCTGTCCACAACCGCCTGTTAAATGGGTCTCCTAAGCACAACAATACAGACTTTGCCATAGCAATTTTGTCTGGCAATTCACTGGGCGAACTCCGCCTGGCTCACGCTCCCACATTCCATAGGTTGGCTTTAGCCAGCTGCCCGCCTCCCATGGCAGTCATGTTCCTCCGAAAAAGCAATACCCACTGAGAAGAAAAGAGAAGCCCAATCTATTCATCAATAAAAAAACAAAAGTTAAACAAACAGGTCTGTGGTAATGGCGAGGGAGGGTCACACATTTCCTTAAGCCTTTCAGGGACTCAACTCACGTAAATGTGAAGCTGAGACAACAGAGGATGATGACTTGGGGCCAGATTTGCATCCCTCTCCCGACGTTTGAAAATTCCTCAAAGGACTAGTATGAGAGATCCCATTTAAAATGCATGTTATCTGGCGTGAGCCAGTCAACCCACCATTCAACTCCCACATGATATATGCCAAAGTGGCTTGTCCAAATCACCATAGAAGACCGATTCTATCTGGAGATGAAGTTCGAGGCAGCAATAGCTCTAACATTGCGGAATGTTATGTCTGAAACTACCCCTCTAAAAACGATGTAGTCTATTACCCCCTGCTCTGTTACATGCAGAAAAGGAAAACAAATCTGATGCTTGGAAATCATTCATATAAAATAAATTCAAGTTTGATCTGATTTGGTCCCACTATGGTGGATGGTCAAGAAAAACAAAGAAGTCTCACCACAGGACGCTGACTTTGTCTCCACCAGCTTCACCCTTCGCGTCTCGTTACGAATCCTGTCGTCTGTTTTGTCCACAAGAAGAGCAACGTCATCGATGATTTCTGAGGGACAAAGAAAGAGAAAGAAACGGGAGGGAAGAGAAGGTCAATGGAGTTAATTCCTGCTTTGTATTATGTTGTTATCTGCCATTATTAAGACTTCATTGTGTTTTTTCTCTTTCATTTTCTTAGATAAAAGACCTCCCAATATGCCTAATAAATTACACTAAATTATAAAGTGAGAGACCTTGTGCAGAACCTGACATCAGAGCAGTCAACAACTTCAAACGGCAGAGGCAGCCAACACACAGACATGAGTGGCGGTGATGAAGGGAGTGGGCTGTGTGAAAACGCTCCTCGCTCCTTCAAATGGTTTCACTACTTCCTAAATCCATTCTGGATTTAATCAGGTCCTTATTGTTCATGTGTTTTAAAGACGAAGGCCCAGGCTTCAGGGACTATGCCTGGGCGTCCAAAGAAAGACAGTGTGTGTTTTGTGAGTGTATGTGTGTGTGTATGTGTATGTGTGTGTCTGGCACTGTGGCTGAGGTCCTTCTGCAGGAGTTCCTGACTTGAAGGTTGTCCAGATGGAAGTCTGTGTGATTTGTTAGTACAAGCAACTGTGTTGACATGTCATCTCCAGAGGTCTGGCCCAACAACAAAAACAGATAGCTGCTGAAAGATTTCCCAACTCTTGATTTATCAAGGTTAGGCATTACAAAGTGATGCTGGGTAGAGATTGTATTGAAATAGAATTTAAGCTTTGAATCAAAGCCCAGTCACAAAATGCAAATGGCAACCCATGACTTGCACAGTCTTCACATGCGCATCAAGGTAAGCGTAACACAACCTTTGACAAAAAAATGATTTCCTTTTTTAGGCCTTTTTTCCAACTCAAACAGGAGTTATAGGTCCTGTCCAATTTCCTTCTCAACTGAAAAGACGAAACTAAACCGAATAAAGTGGCTGAACAATAAAAAAAAGCCAGTGAAACAGAAGCCAAGACAGAGTCAAAGAAACCTCTGATCAGTTTTGCTAATAGGGTAAAATGGGGCTGGTACCTTTTATTGCTTCTATCTTCAGCAATATAGTAAAATAAAATGTTATCCATGTGAGATTTTTTCTTTTTTTTTGGGGAGGGGGGGGGGGGGGGTTCTGTGACCAGATTCCCACAGGTCGGCAATTGGGGTCATTTCAAGTTTTTGTCTTTGTGAGCACCACTGTCTTCAGCTTGTGTTGCCTTCCAATTGGACTGGTGGGAAAACCTGTTTCCTCAACTTAGAGCCATCACAGCTTGACAAGATAATTAAGTTGCATGAATAATTCCAGGGAAGAAAGTACAACGATTCAGTTTGTAGGGCCAGAGTTCGAGGGGACAAGGAGATGGGAGACGTGAGAGTGCTGTATTTACAGAGACCCCGGAGACTCCCACATCACCATCCAGGCATCAGGCAACGATTTAGAAGGAAGAAAGTCCTTCGCTGCATTTGTTTGGGATTGTAGCCCTGCAAAGTGGCCTTTCTCATCAATAGTCATTAAAGTCCCTTTGTTATCATGTTATATTTCTAACAAAATAATTTCCAATTTCCCACTTTTGTTTTCATGTGTGACAGCTGCTGGCCCTGACTTGGATCTGCCAGACCACAAAGAAGGGCCTGTTTCAGGCAAGAATTTTTTTATTTCTAATGCTATTACACTGGATAACCCTTCAAAGCCACACAATCATTTCATTTTTCCTGTTTCCTTGTTGCATGGGGATGCATTTCAATGTGCAAATTTTCCCTTTATTGCACAATGGACAAGATGTGCCCTCCCTTTAAATGCTAATTTACAAGTCCTGTTTATTTAGAAATGTTGAGAATAACGTTTTGATTATTTTCATGGCCACCATTATATTTTGGCGACTGACGAGCACTTTTAAAAAAACTCTGAGTATATCATGTCAATAGCAAAAATGATGTAAGTCTTACATAAATGAAACACATTATGAAAATCACTCAGAAACAACCTCCATGACTCTAAAGAATAAAATGATTAATAAAAGAGGAAATTGTTCAAGGAAAAAATAAACGGTTCATGATCCCAAGCCACCAGCTCATCTGTCAAACAAGACAGTGGCTCTATTCTGAGTCCAACTGAGAAGAAGAGACCCCCCACGAAGCAAGAGCTGAAGGAGGATGCATCACCCGGGAAAATACAAGGTGTCTACTGATGTCTACAAAGACTTCAGGCAGTCATTAGCAACAATTAGCATGCACATTACATTTTATAATCATCCTACAACACAGTATGGAAGACAGAGATAACAGCTTTAACCAGGGTACATGATCCTCTGCTAGACTACGGATACTTATGCAGAAAGAGACGGGAAAACCAGATCACTACTCTGTGTTTCTGTTACTAGCAGAGCTTTTTACTTAGACCAGAAACAATGTGCATAAAACCATGCCCTTCTTTGTACTTCTGTGTTCAGGTTCCTTCTGCAAGGACCCTGGAGCCTCACACCAATAGGAGACAGATGTTGCTCTCGTATGACGTCACCTACTCATGCTGCTATCTTCCTGCGTAATCTCAGCGCCATTTCATCTCAGCTCCAATACTTTGCAGGTTTTGTATAAACCTCCATTATCTGTGAACATCCTGCTCTCTAGAGGCTGAGTAGCAAACAGCTCTGTTTCCATCTATGTCAGTGGTAACATAGACACCTACTATCCTAAGGATCGACTGCTGCGGTCAAGTCTAATTGATTATTTTGATTCCAAGGTACAACTGGAAAATACTGAATACATTTTTTGTTTAAATCACGACCAGTTTAAGGATACCACTCGTCCTTTGTGTAGACACGCAGATACAGCAGCCTCACTTCATTCCTGGGGTTCATAGCTCGGCCAATCACCAGCCTCATAGTTGGACTGAAGGTGCTACATAGACACATTAGCCCTGCCAGCCGCTGTCTCTTCTTGGCTTAGCTCTTGTAATGCATTTAAATTGTTTGTATTTCTCTTATAGCCTGGATTATTTCTATGTTCACAAACCAACAAAATGATTGCCCTTTGTAGTGTAAGCCCAAAAGCCCAAGATACTTTCCCTTTCACGTGGAGCAGTGACTCATCTCCAACACATAGGATGGAATAAACCATTTTCTGACTCTGGTTCCCTCTTTTTTACATTGAGTATGGAATGAAAGTTACGATCTGAAAAATACATCATAACCATGTCACCTATAAAGACAGACAAAATCTCAAGTTTGCCAAGAGATTCGTTAAAAAAAAATTCAACAACAGAATCTATGACAAAGCACAGCCCAATGTTCAATGAGATTACGGCGTACTTCCTACAGATGACGTCACTGCAGCTGTCTTTCCCGTAATACAAGGACCAAATGACTCAGGGTCGTAATACTTCTTCAACCCGCAGACTAAATGGGCAAACTCTCAGGCCCCAGACCAGACTGATCTCAGACCAGAAGGGAATTTTAATTGAACCAGAGGTTTGACGGCCAGCCGGAGTCCTCTTAAAAATAGAAACCACCACCCCAGAAAATATACTGACTACTAATATAAATTGTGGCGAGATATTTGGAAAAAATACTCTCACTAGCAATAAGCTTGCTATTCATATCTGCCGGTTGCTACATATAGTAGGTCATGGTCATACCCAAAAATAATGTGACAAGAGGTCACTGTTTATCATACTTGGCCTGAGAAAATAACTGTGACGTAAAAGAAGGTGAAAAATGCTGTGTATTGAGTCTTTCATTTACTTCAAATATTATTTCATTTACCTTTTGACATCATTTAAGTATTATGGTATATATTTACTATCTGGTGCTAATATCTGAATGTTTTATCCCCTCCAAGCACCCTTCATATTGATCATAATCCACATCTCTTAGCAATTAGTAAGTTGTCTGATTCAATTAAGGAAACAACAAAACAAGCCATGTCCAAGGTCATTAAAGAACTGCTGAGCTGTGATACATTGTCCAGACCGACAAAGGCAAGTGGGGGATAAGGGCAACGGGAAAAAACTAATTGTCAGGTGACAGCACGGACAACAAACAGACCCAGATAGTATTGGTGAATGAATGTTGCTCATTGGGTTTTAATTATCGTTCAATAAATAGATCAGAGTGGTGATGACAGGCCGTCAAAGATGCAAAGGGAAAGAACTACTCAGAGCAAAAGGAACACAGAGCTTGTGTGTGAGTGCATGTTCAAGGTTCGAGGTTCAAGGATTCAGAAATGAAGCATTGTGTGTGGAATTTCCTCTGGTCTCATCTTTTAGGAAGTGATTCAGCCTGGATCCAAAGGCCATGCAGCACTGCAATGTCTGCGAGTACGCAACCATGACAGTGAAGGATCCTCACTAATCAACTCTTGCTACAGTCCAAAAATATCCATTTCAAAGCAAATCACATAATATTATAAAACCTTACTTAGTCAGACTTGACACCTGGGATGTTTGGGAGCTGGTCTCTATTTTAATTATAAAATTCCCGCATCCCGGATCTATACCCGCCTCGGGCCCCTGATTTGCTGGGGCGTATTTGGAAAGGATGCAGCAGCGGTGGCTTGGGTTTGTGTGTGTGTGTGCGCATGTGGTGGAGGCACTACCATAAACAGTGACACCCCAGTGTGGCTCCAGGATGTGCTGTATTAACTCTGTGTGTTATTGTAGGACTCATTCCCAGAGCGGGCACAGTGAACAGAGAAAATGCTTGTTTTCTCTATGCGATTTAAATGCAATCTGACTCAGTGGGGCTAATTCTGTTGTGCTTATTCAGGAGATGATTTCTCCCGAGGATATGCAGAAAGAGGAAAGTAAAGACAGACAGTTTCTTCCCCACAGAACCCACCTCTTCTATCCGTTGTTGTAGTGCAGAGGGGGACTGACCACAACTGTTACCAATTGGCGCTGGTGTGACTGACTGTGTATAGAGGGTAGTGCTCTGTTGCCAACCAAAACACACACACATCTCTGGACGTAACTGGAACTTCACTTGGCGAACACAGAGGCACTCAGCATGATAATACAACTCCGGGCAATTATGGTATTTACAAGAAGTTGCACAGTCTCGGAAAAGTTTCTTTCAACTTATTTCTCTGTTTTTCTTCTTCTTTTGCTCGGAGTTGCTTATTGTTACTCAACCTGAAGGCCTTTGGTAAGTTAGGATTAGGTTGAGTTTCAGTCAAAAGAGTTAAACCAGTTTTTCAAATATTTTAATTTCTGAAACTGTGTGATTTCTATCTGTGAAGGACAAGCCGGAGTATAGAAACAGTCCTAATAATGTTTTTGGCCAATCGGATATGTTAGGAGTGAGGAGTATAAACACAGACACTTTCTTCCTTTAGCATGCCAATAAAAATGTCAGTTTATTTATTCACACTGGGCCTCCTGTTGTTGTTTGAATATTCACACTGGTGATGGATAGTTAATGCCTTGATTTTTGCTCTGGTGTCCAACACCAATAGTTCAGAAAAAGCCACTACATTTCAACAAGGGGCCAACAACTCAAAATGTGATTCATTAGAAATCAGTGAATATTAAGTCACATCTCTCTGACTCAAAAAGAATATGATGCACTGAGAAGCTCACTTAAGCAGAGTTCACACTAGTAGCTGTCTTGAGTCATTCTGAGTGACCGACAAGGGACTGGCAGTGAGGGTCACATACTACACATCAGGAGAAGCCCCCCACTCATATGTCTGGTATACAAATACAAATGGAAAGTGAAACTGTGAGTTTGACTGATCCTCCTGCTCTGTGTCATCCTACATCCTATAGAGTGGCACATCAAGCTGGATGAGAGGTTAAACGGCCCAGTGGCCATCAGTTCTGTCTAAACGTAGCACAGTCTGCACCCGACCTGAACCCGATGGAGCTGCACTGAGTTGGTGTCACTCCGTTCCTCACATGAATGTTTAAGACTTGTTTTCCCCGATTACAGGCATGTGCTGCTTAAGAAAGGTCAGATGGCATCTCACCAATACATGTACCATGACCACCTTCTCCCTCTTCTGCACTCTGATTTGACGGGCTTAGCCTGAGCTGTCGCCAACTCTGACTAGATTTCCGATAGGCTAGAAATTTGATACGAGTCTATGACGCATATGCAAGACTCGAATCGCGTCTTCGAGGAGCTCATACATTGGGATTGGCCACTGCCAATCTAGCGCCAATCACAGGCTTTCGTTGGCGAGATGCAAAACGTGAATCAAACAAGATGTGAATGTGGCTCATAATGTTGCTAAACTTTTTAATTGCCTGCTTTATACAACTCCCTTGGAAATAGAGGAGGAACAACCGAACAAACTGGCAGCACATACGTAAACACGGACTCCATCTCACAATACACTGATCCATGCTTTATGTGAATAATGGTATAGACCTCACTCTGGATTACGTAGTGGGTCTTCTTGGCATCAATCCTGTTTTGTGTGTATTTTGTGTGCACATGTGCTGGTGGGGTTTGTGAGGACAACATTGTACACGCAATTGAGCCTCCAAACATCTGGCCTTCTGAAGTGCAGAGCCACATGTGTACAGATTAGTCTCACCGCTGGACATCATCACCTGCCCCCGGCCCCAATGAATCTCAGAGTCCAATGTTGTTATTCATATTGTGTGGCAAAACACTCTTTCAATGAAAACTTCGTGTTGGCACTGTCTTTGTCAAGGTTGAATAAATGTAACTTTACTACTCCAGCAGGAGCAGTCTAAGTCCACTGACAGCTGCAAGAAGCAGCCTTCCACCTCTGAATATTCATTTAGAATATAACTGATGCTGTTCCCGCAAAACAAAACAGTTAGTTTATTATCTAACTGCACCCTCTCCGACAAATCAGAATCAAGTAAAAAAATTGCAAGTTACTAAAACAATCCAAACCAAATCAGAGAAGGACTTTTAAGTATATCAGTATCAAATATCTGGAACAGTAGTGACTGACCACTTTGATGGTCATTACATATACGACCTCCACATTTCCAGCCTTAACACTAACCACTTGTGTGGCGATTTTTGAAATTGAAACCGGCTGCGGGTCGACAGAGAGTTTCACCTCTATAACCCTGCTATAAGATCCATCATTGAGAATGATGGACACCAAGAAGAATGACCAGCTGATGAACGACTTTCTCAAAGCTGAACCTCCATTTGAAGAAAAGCTCATAAATTGAGAAAAAAACTACACTCGTTCAAGTCGTAGCACATAGAGGACATGTTGTCAGGACTCTTAGGCATGTGATGAGTGAAATAGGTTTGCAATTTTGAGCTTGTTGACGTGCATATGATGTTCCGATACCATTTTGAATTGTTCCCTTCGTGACACCAATTCCAGTACCTTGACTTGATCGAGTACTGATCTGATACCGGTGCATTAAAAAATCAATACATAATAAGTGATGTGATCTGCCATTTGGAGGATGTATGATAAGGGTTTAAAAACAGTGCAAAGAGCAACAGCGGCGATGGGGAGAAGTCTGATCATCACTAGGCTTTCTGCCATTTCCCCTCTTATGTCCAGGTGCCACTGAACAATGTGTGCATGATGAGCATGAGGGTGCCAGCAGCAGCAGCAGCGGCAGCAGCAGCAGCAACGGCGGCAGTGTCGGCGGAGGCAGAGGCGGAGGCAGCAGTGTGAGGCAGGGACCACCCTGTCACTGGCAGAGCACCTCCAAACCAGCTGCTGTTACACTTCATCACTACCATCACACGTCATTAGCAAGGACACCCAAGAGGGCATATTGAGATGCTTGGAATTAATGAAAAATCTGAAACAGAAGAGGTTTGATTGAAAGAGGTTCATAGAACGTAAGAACAGTTAAGTTCTTTCCGGACTCAAACCCAGTTGTCGCTGTATGTACTGAGCAATCTGGAAATTGCGTTCTCCTTTAAATTATAATACCTTGTGAACATTGGCATTTCACCTGCTTTAATATGACTTCATCTGTAATGTCCCAACACAAAGTCTGGTCAACGTGATTGCAGACATCACTGTGTTGAGAAAAGTCCATTTTCCAGTTTCTTTCTTTTTCCCGTTCATTTTATGACAGTGAGTGATTTTATGGTTGCAAACTGAAACTGCGGTCGTTTAAAATACACCTTTACCAGAACTTTTCTAAAAAAAACCCGAAGATTGCACAGCCAATAAATAAAATTAATATTAAAGGCTTGAATACTCATTATCTCACCCTCCCCTGCTGGAAAAATTATGGTGACATTTCAGCCAATAGAATCTTCTCACCTAAATCGGTCACAGTCAGATTTATGATTTTTCAGTAAGACAATGACAATTGTAGGTTTTTACCTACTCCCAGATAGTTTTTTCAGCCCTGTCAACTTGTATGTTTGTTGGTTTATAAGCAAGATTTCACAAACTGTATTTCCAACAAAATTCGGTGGAAGGTATGAGTCAAGAAGAATGGATAAAGCTTTGATTCGGATCCAGGTCAGGAGGCAGATCCAGGATCGTTTTCACTTTCTTTAACGTTGCAAGATTGAATCTAACAGTCATTTACAACTCTGTTGTGTTTGTACCTAAGCAACACAGGCATATTTAAATAATATTACATATTAGTTTCATTAATTAAGACCAAGCTATAAACAGAGAGACCAAGAACATAGTGTCACTAACTGAACAACTTTGTGTTAATGGAAATGATCAGAGTCTAATAACTCAACCTCCCCTGTGGTGAGTGGAGCTTCCCAGCAACACGTTAGCTGGCCTGCCAGCACACTGACTGACTAAGGAGTTATGGAGGGACTTTGATCTTCATGCCAGACCCTGTTTCACTCATAATGCACTCACACGCATGGAGACACTGTGCTCTCACGCACAGACGCTGACACAAACGCATTTGTATACACACTCTGGCCTCAGAGCATTACGCAGACAGGCACACCCCGAATAGTGGAAGGCACACGCTCACGCTTCCCGGATATGACACGCTTCCCGGATATGACACGCTTCCGACAAGCATTTGTGTCCCAGACAGTGTTAACCCACGCGCTGTTCAGAGGGGGAACAGGAGCAGGAACAGATACAGAGCTGTATCACCCCTGGTGCAGATGTTCTATTGTGGAAAAACATAGTTCAGGGCCAGCTGGTATTTATCTGCTGAAGATCAGTGGGGACGCGGAACATGAAACATCACCATGTTGTTGTTCAGCCTGGAAATCTGGACTTTACTTTGGATCATGCATATGCATGATCGTCCTTTAGAAGACTCCTTCAATGTGGATCTTAAGTTCAAAGTCCTATTCAGTGGTGCCTCTGATAGAGAGGTCTATTAGGAGCATGAAAACAATAAGGAGTAGAATATAACAAGATAATAAGCAGGTGTAACAACTACCATCCTGTGGTTGTATGATGCCTCCGCCAACCAGGGCAGTTTCAGTCTACAAATACAGGTTTTATTTCGAGATTCACATGAGATCATCGTGACCTTTGGCCACTGAAATATAATCAATTAATCTCTGAGTAAAAGTGAAAACAACAACATGAGGTCACCATGACCTTGACATATGACCTTTGGCCAACAAAATCAGACCCATTACTCTTTGACTCCAAGTGAATGTTTGTCACAGATTTGGAAGGATTCCCTACAGGTGTTCTGGGGATTATTGCATTCATAGTGCAAACATGTGTTTTGAGACCCTTACCCGAACCCAAGTGACCATTGAGAACCAAATTCCCATCTCCTCATCCTTGATCAGTCAAACTGAATGCCCCAAAGGTGTTCCTGAGATATTGTGTTCACACAAATGTGACGGACGAACAGACATAAAAACAAAAAGCCTCTGGCCACTGTGTTTCGCCGGCACGATGCACTATAACCTTATAAAGCTTGCTTCAAACGAAGTTCAAGTGTTATAATGGATTTGAAAATCATCACATTTAGGCATGGCAGTATAGATTTATGCAGATATCAAACTGTTGTTCAGAAGCCACACAAGATTACACTTGCAAATGAACAGCAACATGTAAAAGTGTCACTAAGCAAGGAGAATGTGAAAAAGCATATTGTTGAAATCAGAGAACATGGCAATAAATACAAAAGCCAGCGTAACATATGCATCCAACAACTGTTTTTATCTCTGTCAGTTGTACACAATCTCGTGTACCTGCCATGCCAATCGTGTATTCTCATACCAAAACAAGAATGATCAGGGTTCATACACATTTTGACCAATGGATTTCCATGACTTCAATAACTTTAAACCAAATTTCCATGACCAAACATTTTGTGAAATCTCGGTGTTTACATAAAAAAGGGTTAGGGTTAGGACAACATTTTGTATTTAAGCTAACAATGAGAATTTCAAAGCATACAGTATACCTTAAATTACACAAATGAATGAGAGACAATAGTTTAATTAAGGTCTTTCTCTGTAACCCATGGCATGTACTTTTCTATTTGTAGCCAAGCATGGTTAAATATACACTTCCCTGGCATAGTGCATTATCCCGCCTGCTTCCCCACCAAGCTTTTCAATTAGTATGAGAGCGTATGCCTGCTTTTATTTTGAGCGTATTTCTTTTAAAAGAATATGAATTATTTAAAACACAGCATAATGAACGACATGAAATTATGAATATAACAAATTTTCCATGACTTCTCCAAAACTTTTGGGATTTAAATTTTTTCAAGCACTTTTCCAGGCCTGGAAATAACAATTTAACAATTCCATGACTTTTCCAGGTTTTTCATGACTGTAGGAACCCCGAAACGCCAAGAAATGTCCAACACTTGTGGTTCGGGATGTACAACACGTGGGACACTTGTAGGCACTTAACATTATAGCAAAAATGCCTAGAAATGTCCGGACCAATCAGAATGAGCCAGACACTTCTAGGCACTTATCATTGAGACAAATGCCCAGAAATGTCCCACTCTTGGTGTTATGGATGTACAATATGTGGACACTTGTAGGCACTTTACATTAAACCAAAATGCCTAGAAATGTCCCACACTAGTGGTTACAGAAGTGCAATACTTGGGACACTTATAGGCACTTATCATAGTAGCAAAATACCTAGCACATAATTGCTGCAAATCTTTGTGAGCATGTGGTGTATTTAGGATAATTTCACTCTACAGATGGAGGCCAGAGTAAATGTTTGGCCAATAGCACGGCTGAAACAACTTCCCATCCTGAGAGGAAACAGCCTCCCACATCGCTCGTGGACAGCCAGGAGTGGTGCAGGGCACTAAGCAAACAGCCAAAATATGATGCAGGGAGAACATGCACCACTTTGGGCCACTGGCACTGACCCTTCGACTCAGAGAGTAAAACCACATGCATACGCACAAGTCCCATGAATGAATAACACACACCAACAGCACAGCACAAATCTCATGTACTGTCGCTGTTTGACTTGCTGCAGTCATTTAAACAGCTGCACCTACAGCCGTCATGGAATTGCCCAGCTTCTCCAGCTGATGAGCGAATAGGAGATGACGCTAAGTCAAAGACATTTTCAAACCCTGTGTAAGATCCTACAACTTCCTGGTGACCCATGCAAACTTGCATCTTCCCACCACCACAACACATCTACCCCACAGATGAAAAAGCACAAAGCCATGAATCATTTCATTAGGTAGTTGAAAGCATGAGTGTTTTCACTGAGGTTCACAACTGGTCAGGGCCTCTACTGCCCACTAGTGGCTTCATGCGTGGGCTGCATGAAGGAGAGAGTAGGCTCTCGATTCTGATCTACGACTCATCCAATTTTAATTTAGTATGAAAAGATTGTGACAGAGAATGCTTCAAATATTTGAGTGCAGTTGCAGCAAGACATTTTTTGTTATTATCATTGTTTAATCAATTTTCTAATCTAATGTTAGTTTTAAAAATAAATCTCTTGCATGACATCTGTAGATTTGTGTGTTATTGCTGGAGGTTTAAAAAAAGGAATGGTTATAGTGTTTACATTGTTACTAAACATTGCTGTGTCATGTAGATTATATTGAACAAAAATATGTTTTACTGACTGACCATTCTAATTATGTTGTTTTATGTTGTCACTTGTTTAAATGACTGTGTCTGTCATTTTTGGAAGTTTTTATAATGTTTGTTTATTGGTACACCGAAGATAATTTTCCACTTGGGTGGACAATAAAGTTATATTCTATTCCATTTTATTCTATAATACAATACAGAACAAAATCTGAAAAAATTATATTAGATATTTCTAATAAACTGTGTGTGTGTGTTTGCGTGCACCAAACCACTTAGAGCAGATTCCCTCCGAAATGTGTAACAACAGAAGGTTGGAAACCAAACGGGAGACTGGTATTAAGCCAAGAGTGAAACAGATGAGAATGATTAGATAACAGATCAAAAGCCTTTGAAGGGGCACGTGTTTGTTCATCTATGAAGCGCTTATAACACATAAAACATTTTACACAAAAAAGAGGCCAATAAAGAGCCTCTTGTTTTACTTGTGAGTCAAACCCGGGTCTTTGTTTGTGTTTTTTCGTCTTTTGTCTCGGGTGAGTCTCATCCTCTGTTTGGTCTGTAGATTGCGTCTGATTGCACACATGCTGGGTTATCAGATGACAGAATAAATGGAACGGGTGTAAATTATTTCCAACTTGAAAGGTGACACGTTTTCACAGCAAGATTAAAGACTTGCAACAGTTTCCAGCAGAATCACTTTGAAGAAAAAATTTCTTCAATACACCTCCTTTAAAAACCTTCAGTGTAATAACAATGTACATGTTATGTCTAGAGCGGTCTTGGCAAATAATTTAGTATAAAGCATCAGTGACAAACATCAATATATAAAAGCCAAGTATTATCACTAAAGCAACTCTTCACAAAAATGTAATCTGAGATCAGCTTGTGTAAAGCAGACAAATCAAAACAGTCAATGTAGTCAAAACATTGCTACTAATAATAATCAACACAATCAACACAAATGCAGGTTTAAACAGCCAGCACAAAAGTTTTTCATGACAGTTATGATACTCCCTGCCTCGTCTGAAGCACTTTATTACCTGGATGTTGGAAAATGGTAGATAAATATTATTTCCATCTTTAACAATTTCACGAGTCCATTTTATATTCTAAATCTTTAAATGAGTTCCTCATTTGTGAGTTGAGTGACCTTTCATTTATCTAACCCACCTTCTCAGACTCTAGATCGTTACTTCTTTCCCTCAAACTCTTTCCGTCTCATTCCCTCACTCCGATTGGGAAATCTTACCCTCCTTCGCCGAACTGTCTCTGTACAGTGCATCTGTAAGATTAGCCCACCCTGCTCTCAAGCACAAAAGTGTGTGTGTCAGTTTGTGCGTGTGTGAGGTCCTGCACTAATGACAACCTAAAACTCCATCCCATCAAAGACTGGCCAGTGGCCTCTGTGCTCCTCATGCAGATATAAATGTGGCCGGTCTGCCAATCACAACCTGACAACATGTGCTGGACATATGGAATACACTTTCAGTACAAACACCATGATCTCACACTCAGACAAGGTACTTACACTCTCAAATATACACACTCACTTTGGTGCACACACACGCACACACAGAGTTGTGTGTATGCGTGCCCTGAGACTAGTGTGTATGCTGCTAAAGAACAGATGTATGTCCACACACATAAACACATAAAAAACGCTCAGCGGATGAAGGTGCAATCTTCCCCCTGCGCTTAAATGGGAACCACATTTGGGTTGAGGTAGACTTGGTAAAGTAAGTCCTTCCACTCATTATTTGGGATGACCCATGCTACCCTGAGGCTGAGGGGAACGCGAGGCAGCTCTCTGCTCGTCGGCCCTTTGAACGTGGCCTCCAAACCGGAGCGGTTAGCAATTAAATAAACACAGGGGGAGATTTGTTCCCGCCGTCACTTGCGTTAGCCAAAAAGCAACCTGCCGAGCCAAGCCTGAGTCAGTGTAAGGTACCATTAAATGGCAGGGAATCCTTCGCCCGGAGCCAAAGGGACTGGCAGCTGAAATTGCAGAGGTTCCCAACCACCAATACCACCAACACATATGGCTAATGTGCTTCCCCTGGACAATCTGCCCACAAAAGCTCTCTGGGGGAAAATTACAGCGCAGTATCAACATCACTTTGCCGTTAAATTGTACACATACCACACGCACTAGGCCATTCTCCCCAAATATAGCAGCGCCTTGGCTGTGCAAACAAAATGTGGACGAATCACAACATCCTCCTTTAGAGCAGGTAATCCAGTGAGGTAATACTGAACAGTGGTCACAGTAACAGCTCCATAATGGCTGATACTTCAAATGATTTATGAACTATTTCTACACACTGTCACCTCGTGCTCCTGTTCATTTTACAGTTATAATGGAGGATTTTCCACATAATTCTCATGAGCATGACCATAGTAACAGTGCAGCAGTGACTCCAGTTATGTAAAAGGCTGCTTTCAATGACTACATCTGTCATTTCATTATGCATTATGAGCTGCAGGACAAAATGTTATTAACATTTAATATATGACATAGGATTTACATTAAAGAAGACAAAACTGTAATCACACAATATTAAGGTTAATACATTTCATTAGATTACATTTCATTTAGCTGACTTACAATAAGTGCATTCAACCCGAGGGTACATACCAAGGACGACAAGAATCAAGACAGTACAATTTCTTCAAAATAAAGCAAAACTACAAAGTGCTATAAGTAAGTGCCATTGAAGTGCGACTAAAGTGTTAGTTTTCAAAAGTTGTTAGTATATATGAAGGTGCTGGGGTGTAACGTGTGACCATGTCCTGGATGTAGACTGGACCTGATCCGTTCACAGCATGGAACGCAAGTACTAGTGTTTTGACCCGGATGCGAGCAGCCACTGGTAACCAGTGAAGGGAGCGGAGGAGCGGAGTAGTGTGAGTGAATTTAGGTTGGTTAAAAACCAGTCGAGCTGCTGCATTCTGGATAAGCTGCAAAGGTCGGATGGCAGTAGCAGGTAGACCTGCCAGGAGGGAGTTACAGTAGTCTAGGCGTGAGATGACCAGAGCTTGGATCAGAACCTGCACTGAGTGAGAAGGGGGCGTATTCTCCTGATGTTGTACAATAATAATAATTATAAACCGTTTTTTTCAACATAGTTAGAGTTAGAACATACCAAATTTCACACACTCTTAATCATAAGTTCCCTAAACAAGTCGGAATTTTCTTTTAAATCAAGATCCGTTAATTATTCTCTAAGAAATTAATGAATGAAAACACCAAAACTTTGAGTATGAGTAGTTTTTGTATAATCCTGCTAATGAAAAAATGAAGACGAGAACATAACCTCCTTGTTAGAGGTTATAATACGTTGTATGAAATTAGGGAATTCTGAGGTCAGAGAGCATCACTCAAAAACTCTTAATAAACCCATAACTGTATAAAAGGCAGTAATAAGACCAATCCCTTCAAAGAACACAGTCTATAAAGTGTTTGTTTCCAAGTGTTGTGTCATCTAGCTTTACAGACAGTGGTGGGAAAGAACCAGTGAAATCATACCTCCCTGTATTTGACTCCCCCTCCTTATTAGAGTACATATTTTCAGGGATACTGCTCAATTGATAGCTTGTGATAAAGAGCCAGTTCGGTGGCCATGCATGTTGTTGAGGACATGTGGCGCAGGGAGTGGAAAGGAAACAACCTCGCCCAGTCTCGGACATCTGGATGTGATCCGGGTCTGCAGATGAGCAGAGCAGAACGGACCACACCCTCTCTCCTGCATCATACTGGTTCTTCTCAAGGTGCTCTATCACACACACAGGGTCTGCTGTGGGTGAACGTGTGCGTGTGCTCACAAAGGTGTCCCCTATACGACCCGTCATGGCGAAACAGGCTCGCTTAAAATCTTTATCTTTAGATTCAAAACATTTATTTTGATTTCATTAATTAATGATCTGTTTCCACTAGGAGAAAGTACGAGAGATAGAGAGAGAGAGAGAGAGAGAGAGAGAGAGAGAGAGAGAGAGAGGGAGAGAGAGAGAGAAAGAGAAAGAGAGAGACCCATCTATCTCCATCAAAACCAACTTCAAAACTACTCTGTGCCTAAAATACCTGCAGTCTAATTTGCTTTCAGGAGTGTGTTGGCGCCAATGTTGTGCTAAACAGGCAAAACTTGAGTCGATCAAACTTTCTCCTTTATTATTTCAAGCTAAAATCACCCCAAAGAAACATAAGCTCCCACAAACATGCAGAGTCAGGATCATTTGATCCACTGAGCAGTGGGGTAGAGGATTCTAACTGTACCCTGATACCCCCTTAGAAATGAGTCAATATGGTCCATGAAACTGTGATAACCTCAAGTCTGAGAAAACACTCAGTCATCCAGGTCATGGTATCTTCATAGGTACGAGTGTACTTAGGCAACTCAACTTTCTTGTGTTTTCTGAAGACGTCAGAACTGAAGAAGCCTCTTGGGTGAGATGTAAAACATCCTCAAGAAAACACTCAAGCAAGTCCAGTTGCCTTCGTGCTCTTGTTCAAACTCTGACGATGTGATAACCTCAATCACATACACCTCAAACGCAACGGCATGAACTGTGCTCAAATACATTTTCTAAAAAAATCTTGCTTTAATCTGTTTCCTATGCGCTAAACCCAGAAATAGGACTTTCGACGTCAAATCCAAAAGTGCAATGACCTGCCTCTCTGTCAATATTGCGTTGTGCATATAACTGGTTCTGTATATAAAATCAATAAATATTACAGAGTGGATGCAAACGGGAATATACTTTTGTTTTGAAAGGCAGTTGAAAAGAATCTTCATTTCAATGCGTGAAGAAATGTCAATAGTATGCAACAGAGTTGTTGATTTTCCACGACCTGATAGTTGCTTGGTTAGTGCAGTGAGCAGCAAGACCCCGGTTCTGACTCCCGGGCCACGTCCTGTTACTTTCCGATAAACAAATAATCTTTAATAAAGCTGTTCTGTCCTGTGTTGTCACTCATCAGCCATGATCACCTGTAAATAAGTTACTTTTTAAATGTTCCCTGAACATTTCTGTTGTGGTTTCAGTCTGAACACCGTGCACGAGTCTGGAATCGCAAACCTTGATCACATTAAACCTTTGTCATATTCGTTAATTATCACAAGTGAAAAATGCTAAATCCGACCAAAAACGGGTCTGACTCACCTTGACGTACAGCTGCTTTATATTTTTGATAAAACCAAATTTATTTCAGTTGCAGCCAAACTGTAAAAAAAAGATAAGGACAAATGACATACCTATATGTAAATAGTAAGAATAAGGAAACATCTCCTTTAATCTACTTAAAGAGCAGCAAGACCAAAGAACAACAAGGAGTTAGTCGTCCGTCATTTATCGTTCTCAATCATTCACAACGTCTAACATCACTC
This sequence comes from Platichthys flesus, assembly GCF_949316205.1. Taxonomy (NCBI): domain Eukaryota; kingdom Metazoa; phylum Chordata; class Actinopteri; order Pleuronectiformes; family Pleuronectidae; genus Platichthys; species Platichthys flesus. Next base: position 13,540,420 of record NC_084949.1, read on the forward strand.
AGCTAATCTGCTGGTCACACGACGAGACGATGTTCTCATTCCTCTGGTGACACAATACTCGTTTGAACATCACAATCATGACTCTGGAAAACGCTACTCACTATTACCAGCCTCAATCTCAAACAGAGCAAATCAAACAAACAATGAATCAATCCACAACTGTGACCACGCTGACTTTCTGCTGAGTGTCATCATTAGTACGGTTTATTTGCTCACCGGGCTGTTTCTGAAAGCAGCAGCAGGCAGGGGGCTGAGCTCTGCCGTGAAACTGCTGATGTCACTGCGTTGCTGCAGTAAGTGCCCCGCTCCTCTCAGCTCTGCTGTTTATTTGGAAGTCATTAGTGTTGCCCAGCTTGGCCCCCGCTGACGCAGAATCAAATCACTTTTCTAATTATTAACCAGAAACGAAGACCCATTATGGTAGCGAAGCCTATTTAGTTGTTTTTTTAGCAGCTGGCTTAAAAAGTCAGACAATGATTGGCAACTAACACACAATTGCCTGGGAGTAATCAGGCTGGAACACAAGGTGCAAAACAATCCCATTACCAAGAGGTCACTAACTTCATCAATGCAACAGCAACGTCTTTTCATGTATAAAAGGTGCATCAATACACCTTAAATCCCTAAAGAGCAAAAGAATGGAAACAACACAAATGACAACTACAAAGAAAAAAAATTGCCTGATAAAAGTATCAGGTTTCCTTTATACACAGTTTTTTTTCACTCATGCTGTATTACATTAGATACTATTGGAGGTAAAGATATGAATTGATTTGAGCCTTTGGTGCAACTTTAGTTATTTGTCATGTTTTAACATATGATGCGTTGTACAATGTCCTTGGGTGAAAGGCAACGTGAAATAAAATGTATTATTGTTATTCAAATCAAAACATCCACTTTTCTGAGCTCCAAGTCTCAGACAAAACCAGAGTGCACATGTGGTCAGACCTGTTGCGGTCCCTAAATGAAAACATCTCTTGGATCCATCGACAATTTGTTCCAGACCCTCGTTTCAAATCCCAATGAAGGTCTGTTTCTCTCCAGTCGCGGATATACAAATTAGCTGGCTGTGACTGTGTTCTCTGTGAAGATTGGAGAAATACCAAGCAGCCTGAAGTATTTCTATCAAGAATAGGAAAAAAGAGGTCAGGACATGGAAAAGGCCACAGTTGTGTTAGTTCACCTGAGACCACATCTGCTAGAGCTGTCAGAAGTCTGGATGTGGAGACAAGTACATGGTATGAATGGTCTTAAGTCATTTGAATTGTTAATGAACTCTGAGGAGCTAATTTAGTTCATCCAGAAGACCCTGCTGCACATTGTTTATTCTATTGATCCCGCCTAAGCACATCACACCTGATGAGGCTGTGAGAACATCGATATACAAAACTGATTTATGCTAAATTTACCTCTACAAAGGCTGTTGTGTTTTCACCATTGTCTGTTTGTTTATCAGCAGGATTATGCTAAATCTGCTCGAAAGATTTCCACCAAACTTGGAGGAAGGACGGGACATCGGCCAAGAATTCAACAAGTCGACAACAATTCAGATGAAGCCCTTCAAAATCTGCCTCAAACTCTTGCCGCCTCTTTCAAAATTAGCAGTTTTAACAAGCTAGACACTGCCTGTCCCCCACAAGTACAAGACGTGGACTGATGTCATGCTCTAATCTGAGAAATATCAACAGCAATAAAGTGAGATAATGTTGACTTTTCATGGTGGGGAGGGAGAAAAACGCAGATACAAGTCATTTCAGTCGGTATGTGCTGGAGGATTTTCTGCAACATTTAATGTGGAAATGAAAATATACTAATCTTTGGGAGCATAATGTTAGAATTATAAAAAACCTGATGACAGAACATTGTCGAGCTAATTTTAACCGTGATGGCGGAATTTGTTTTCTCTGGCAAGTAGGATTGGAAGATACTACAATCCCAGGTCAGCTTACTTATTTCTACATTTCAGTCCATTGTGATGCGGTTCAGATTGAGAGGGGAGTGACTGGGGGCTTTGGGTTCGTCTCTAAACCTCTGAAAAGGGTCATCTTCCTTGCTGACCTCAGCCGGAATTGTCTCCCGAAAAAGGAAATGACTGCAACCTCCACTGCACTTGGGTCATGAGCTCCACTTGAGCAGCCAAACTACAAAGAGCTTAAACTATTTATAGGAAAACACCGCTCCAGAACAGTGATCGGGGGGGAAGGAACCCCGCAAGACGGAAAGCGCACTGACGCCAAGGTTACGCATCAACTGTCAAGGTCAGCAAAGACAATTTTTTCCTGCTTTATAACTAATAACTTTACCCTGACTCTCAGAAAAACATTAGAGTATCCTCTTTTTTCTGTGTAGATTTTGACATTGACAAGTAAGAAACACAGCACATACAAAGCTGTATGAAGCAATAGTCATCAGAGAACAACAATTCATTGAACTATATCCTCCAATAACTTAAAATACAAAAACTGGATTAACTAATAAAAAGAGAACATCTGGACCTTCTGGGTGTATAGAGCAGCAGACACTAAATAGATTGAACCATATATCACAAAAAGTCTTATTTTCTATTAAAAACAACTGGCATAGTAAAAGTATTTGTAATAAAATAAAAGTATATAAAATAATGAAATTGAACGGCAGCTTTTCTGGTTCAGGAAGCTGGCAATCATGGGTGAGCGTACACCGTCAGAGCTCTACTCAACTAATTGATAGACATTGTTTTTTGTCTACATGGAAAAACAATCGCTCAGACCCCGAGCCCAATAATAATGCAAAGGGCGCTGTTGTTGAAGTTGTACGGTGTTGCTTTAAAAAATTTCACGTGTAAAATTGTACTGTATGTGTTGTGATTCTTGCCATTTTCCAAATACCAAAGCATCAAAAAATTACTTTTTGTCGGTAAAACCCAAGATTACAATAGCAGAGTCATTGCTTACAAACTGTACTCACGTGCTGCCTGTCAGGGTGACTGAGCTTGTATATGGTCCCAGGAGTTATCCTCCTCAACATCACAGAGGGAAAGATGGGGCGGTATGTCAGAATGAGAGTTTGGGGTTAGCTCTACCTGCCAGCGCTCCCAAACTACGCTGTGTTTACTGCCTTCATGTCTGTCTCTGTCTCCTCAGCCCCTCAACCTGTTCCGGCTGACATTTCACCAAAAACTAATAACAATATTCTCAAGATAAATTAATTTAGAGTGTAGAGTAGTGTTCAAGTCAGGGCCGGGCAGGAACGGCTCCATTCAGGCCCATTTTAAATACGCTCCAGTACCTATAGTACCTGCCAATGTAAAAAAAAGATATGCGGTTATCAAGATACAATTGTGTTGATTTCTGTACTTCATCTTGACAGTATAGGGATGCCTGTAACATATTTTTAAAAAGTTTGATTGCTCCATGAGTGAGAAACTCACTGAAAGATGGTGACATGATGACAAATTTCAAAACATTTGAAACAATTCTGTCACTGATATAAAATTCTGAAATGTTTCACATGGGGTCTACCGAGATATGAAAATGTTGTCATTGATTATCGTGAACATTGGGAATAAATTTATCCAGAATTTCCAGTATCTGTTGACAGTAACACATTTTGATGCACTGTGGGCTCTGTGTTTATTTTAATATTTTGTATTCGTCACATCCTCAAGGTCAGACCTGAGTTTAATCAGCAACATCCACATTGCATCAAGGTCCCTTTGAAAAAATTTTTCAGGTACTAATTTCAGCATCACCTTTGGTTCGTTTATCAGTGCAAAAGATTTTCTCACCTCGACCACCTCTTACCCTTTCAGGTGATGCCTCAGCCTTACTTGTGATAGCAGATGAGTCGTATCTTTCTTTTACCCCTACTACACAAGTTGTATTGCCTTTTGCATTGCATCCTGCCAATCGGCGAACTCGTCTTCTCCCAAAATCATTTCCCTTCTTGCTTACTTGCAGCGAGGCTGGTCTAACTCTGAGTTAAAGTTCTCCCATCACCCAGTCAGGTTCTTATTATTGGAAGCACTGACATCAAGCTGAAAAAACAAGGAGAAAAACAAGTCGGTCGGAGCATTAGAGCAATGATCCGTCTCCAGTTCAATACAGTAACAGGAGAGCGGGCTAAAACAATCAGCTTTCTTCACTTTCTCCTCCTTTCTCCACTTGGCGTCGACCAAAACGAAACATCTGCCTTCCTTTCCCAGCAACGGAAGGTCGTCTGTTTCCACGGAGAGATCACTCCGTTATACAACCTCTGGACTTGGTTGGGTACAAACGCTCAGACAGGATATTACAAGAGAGTGCAACACCTTCTTCTCCCGACTGGAAGCCGGTGGCCAGGATAGAAACAGACAATAGCTGGTATATGAGAAAATCCAGATGAGGGTTCAAAGCCAATAAAACCATTTTAACTTTAATAATCTTTCTGTTGAAATGTATAACTTTGTTGCTCTTTCACTCAGAATAGCAGATTTAATTGGCCCACTCATGACTGAAGCTCTGAGCTGTGGATTCCGGGTCGAGGTTGACTGACCATGGAGGGAGAAATATCAAGTGTAGAGTCTAGCCCCTCCTTCTGCAGTTTGTGTGAAACCACCACATGTCCTCTAATGTAAGCCTCACCACTTATTTGCCCTCTAGCAAGGAAGTTATGTTTATACCCCTATCTATTTATTTGTCGGTTGGCTTTTTCAAATTACAAAACAGATTTCTACGAAACTTGGTGGAAGGATGGAACATCGGACAGGAAATTACATTCTGGCACTAATCCTGACAAAGGGGCAGATCCATGAATTTTCCATCACATTCTTTAACATTGCGGACAATGAGTGACACCTCCGACCTTAGTGAAGGTGTCACTTTCTCTCCCTGCTTGTCAGAAGGGAAGCTGATTTGACGAATGTATGTTCTGGCCTCACTTAAGCACATTACGATTAAATCAAACAAAAGTCCAATGACAACCTGGTACCCACAAAGGTTGTCCGTGCAGATGATTTCTTGCCTGAGGTTCTAATGTTTCTCTCAGGAAACCCATAATATCAAAAAGGAGCTAGTTCACTATCTGATCACCATAAATAAGAAGTTTCAAATGATTTCAAGCTTCATTGATCAGTATATTCCCACATTGTTTGCCGGGTGGATACTTGATGATACACGTGTGCATCCTCTCTTTGTAGAAAAACTCTCTGTCAATAAACTGCTAGAATCTTCTGAGAGCGATGCATTAAAGGATCTAATTGTTCAACAGTTGACAAATGATCGTACACAAGTGTAACGTCTCAAGTAGCAGCTTTTTGAGCAGGTAAAGCGTCTGGAATGATGCAAGCCATTCTGTGTAGCACTTTGTACAGTATCTGTGATGGAGGCTATAAATGGACGAGTGAGAAGCATTTAGTCAGAAAAAAGTCACAACGCCATTAGCCCCGAGTAGATTCAGTTTCCAGAACATAAAACTCTAACTCTGCAAAATTCAATGAATTTTAGAGAAATGAAGTATCACTTTGCGGGAAGTATGACAAATGATCATTGGTACTGGACATGGCTGTGACAGAAATATGAGGTCACTTGCTCTTGTAATTGTAATTTGTGTGTGTGTGTGTGTGTGAGTGTGTGTGTGTGAGTGTGAGTGTGTGTGCGTGCGTGTGTGTCAGTGGGTTGAGGGTGTATCACTGTTCAGCAAAGTTACATGAGGCAAGTCGTTCCATTGCAGGACAAAAACGTCTGATTGCTTTCACACTACCGCATGTAATGGGTCTGGAATGTTTTTGACCGATATGTTCAGACACACATGCACATTAAAACTTTACCATTCTGTTCCTCCAGCTCATTGCCAATCTCCCGGCCCATTATCTTCTGTCGACTGATGACAGCTGCTAGTGCATCCAGGCCTGCATCCTGGGCTGAGAAGAGAGGGAAAAATAGATTTTTTAAATCACACGTTTGAATTGGACACAGAGACAGAAATAATGTAGTGCCAGAAAACAACACCGAGAAAATATTCAAAGAAAATAGTTCAACGTGACTACCAAAAGACTTATTTGCACAAGAATCAGTTTGTGATTTAGTAGCAAGTAATGCTGCAATCCTTCTTCTTTTTTATTCAACTGCAAGAAGGGAGCAATTACAGCATACTCTGCTGGTGATATAATGAAGCAACTACTTAGGAAATAGGGATGACAGGCTGTTGGGGGTCCAGCTCAGTGCCACATGTGAGTCATTCAGTACTTTACCCCACTCAGACCTACTCCTGTTATTATAAGTGTGGTAGACCAAGGTGGAAAGGAAAAACAGGAGAGGAGAGAAAAGAAAAGCTGCAGCCTCTGTCTGTAGGTTTCCAAGTTTGACACACTCTCAACCACAGGATCTTTTCACGACCACAGGTTCGGGCACTCACCATTACCGAACTCCCCCAGAAATCCCACAGGGAACTCAAAATCAATGTGGTTCAGTTTCACTGTCTTGACAGGAATCTCTGATCCCAAACCGACAGTAACCAGAGTCACAGAGGAGACATAGCAATGAAGTGTCCCATGGAGACAGGTGAACTAACGTCTGGATGCTCAACTCATGTCAGAGCATGACAAAAAGGAAAAAGTAGACAAGGGCTTACGGTATGTCTTTTAGATGATCACCTTTTATATGTTAGCATAGATCTGCAAAGCCAATACAGCTGAGTTCATGTCTGGTGTACAATACACTATTTATATCTGTTGTAGCTTATCAACTCCTCCTGTGGGGTTTATTTTACATCATCTGTCTTTAAGGTCCAGTATTTTTCAACTTGGGCCCTATGTTTATAAATGTGGGTGTGTAAATGAGTGGCAGTGATAAAACTAAAACACTTCTGGCTGCTGCTACACAGCGGCATTGGCTATGATGTAATCTTATGGGGCAACTGTGACAGTCTGTGGTATGTCCAATAAAAGGCTTTCATTGTTATTCCGGGAACTTACTGAGTAACATATATAGACAGCCCAGGCTGAGAAATACTGGAATTCCCCTTGAATATGTGCCCTAAAAGATGATATACTCTTGTTACATTCATTAATGATAGGGCTTTCATGCTCAGTATATTGATGACATACATGCTGTTTGAGGGCAAATATTACCCCACTAATGCAGGACAATGCTAGAGCTATAGATGGTTGCCATGTAAATAGTTGCTGTTTAATGTTGATTAAGGAAGATTAAGGAAAATATTATAAATTTTGGCTGGTATGAAACAATTGGTCATTACCTTCAATGATTCGTTGTTGATGATGTTTGATTTCCCCAAACGACAGCCCTCTGGTCTCTTCTGATTCGTTGACCAGCCAGGGGTTGGCTGTAACACCCCCACTCGCTCCTGCACCTCCAGCCATCAACGTTGACCTGCGAAACATCATCATATCAAGACTTGGTTTCACAAATGTTTCCCACAGCTTATAAGTTATTTTTTCTAAAGTACAGACTATAGTAAAAAATTGAATTTGGAGAGGATGACATTATTATTCCTACTTAAAAAGCAGAGCAAATGCTGTTAAAGTTTCAAAGACAAATCACCCAACAGTGCGCCGCAGCTGAAAGTAGATTTTGAAAAGTGCTCTCTGTCAATCACCGTTCCAATGCACAAGTCTAAAACACTCATCACGAATCTGTTAGATTTGGCTGTGGAAGTAAACACAGTCAATGTGTCTGGCTGCAATTGGGGTAAAATACACATCTGTGTAACTCATACAGCAAACACATCTGTATGGAGCATGTTCCCTTTTTCAATATGGCACTCTTTTATATCAACAAAAGACTTCAGATCACAGGCGAACTATTTATTTGCTCATTTTGTCTTTTAAGTTTCTGAATGATTGAAATTTACCAGGTTAGCTTGCGCTGTGTGTAAACAGTGGATGTAAATCTGTCACAGGAACGTGGGCTGCTGGGGAGGTTTCGCTCTGACGAAGTGACAGACCAGAGAACTCTCTGTACTGCGCTGTGAAGTGCTAATCACTGCTGTGTGGTTTGAAAAATATTCTTCTCCTAATAGCTTAAAGCTGTGCTTCTGACCCCCTCCAGCGGCTGTCTGGCGGTGACGGGTTCAGGGTTTCTGAGTAGAGCTGGATTTAACCAATGTCGGCTGAGAGTGAAGGGGAGGAAAAGTGACCGGAGCCGCAGAAGTCTTATCAGTGACAATCGAAATAAGTGTCAATTTATTCATCCATTAACTTTACCACTAAAACCTTTATGGGGGGGTTGGGGGGAAGGAAATCTGTGTCGGTCACAGTCAGACTGAACAGCGGCAACACCAAGAGAAGTCCTACCCGCAGCAGTGGCCGGTGGTTGGTGGCCATTCCATAAAGATTTTACTATTCAGCAGGCAGTCAGGATTCAGCACCCCCCCCACCCTTAACCCATCAGCTCCAATCTGTATCTTCGGGAACCACTCCCAACCCCCCCTGGTAGGAATGAACTAATCACCTACTGCCTACAGCCAATTTGAAGTCACCAGTTAATCTAACCTGCCTGTCCTTGGACTGTGGAAGGACGCAGCGGTATATAGATAACACAGGAGAACATTCAAACCTGCTACCCTAAAATAACATTGAATAATACTACTTTAAGAAGGCTGCTTTAGTATCAATATCCAGCTTGCATAGATCAGGGATATAAACACACTACTTCAAATTGAAAACCTAAAAACTTTTGAATGTTGTTCTTTTGCTAAGCTCCTGTCTTTTTTTGCATGATGCAGCTTTTAGCTCAGCCCAACTCCTGCATCTCACAGTGTGAATACTACTTCATACTGCTTTTGAAGTGGTCAGTAAAGCATTGTGAGACAATGCACAAAGCTGGCTGAGCCTGATACCATCAGAGGAGTAGGTGAAACAAGGCGTTCGGTGTAATCTCTCTGACATGTTTGATTACTATGACGATGTGTGCCAGGCCTCCACTTCCTCTATGCAAGTTCCCAGTGTGTGAAGATCCAATTAACCAGTGAGTGGGGAGTGCCAAAACCAGTCAGGCACATCTCTTGGCAGCCACAAAGCACTAGACTGCCGCCACCGGAGCCTGAGCAGCCGGGTCCTGACTGAGTGACTTGGACAGGCGAGATTTAACTAATTACAACTAGTTTCACTGCAATCGAATACAAAGGATAGGTTAGTGAATAACTGAGGAAAGGTTTGTCAGAGGAGCCACAGGGTGAAAAGAGCCTTAAACTCTAGGCGCAATGGTCATTTGACTTAATCTGAAATGGAGATGCTTAAAACACATTGTTTTCAGGTTAGATTAAAGTCCCCTCTGCTACCTCCTCGACTGAAAATGCTCACAAAATAAGAGAGCAGCTTAGATTATCCAAGCATGGCCAATCCACCCCACTCGCACATTCTGTCAAAAACAGAGCACACAAAGACCACACAGTGGGAATGGGTCTTACCCAGAAATCTAAATTACCTACTACATATCAATATTAAACTTAGGTCACAATGAGCAAAGTAAAAACCATACGACCACATAATTACAGTGTGCCAAACTAATTTATTGGCAGATATCATCTGAGATTCTTTTTCTTTCTACAGAGCCTTTTATGTTCTAACGGGTGTGTGGTCTGTTAAAAGATGAAAGTCAAAGCAAAACAAAGCTAAGCAGATCAATCCCAAAACCAAGCCTCGTTCCAAGGCCTCAATGAAAGTGGTGCACTACACTCGGCTGATCGGATCAAACCGCTTCGTCTAGTTCTACTATCATTTCAGTTACTGCTCAAAAATAATCTATGGCCATGAAGCAGGTTTTTTTTTGTCACGGGACAGACATAAGAACCTTGAGTAGGATCCTAAAAAAAAATACATTATATCATTTCCTCTTCCTGTCTAAACAAATATCACCTAGCCAGCTCAAGGCCAAACCACACACAAAGTAATGACTGTCTGCTGCCAGAGGTTCTTTAAAGCTGTTACCCAAACACATATGATGACACATGATGAGGAGGGTTACAGTCGTGGCATCAAGCTCCTTGGTCACATCTATAACAATGACTGTATATAAAGAGGGATGACATGACAGCTCCCGAAAGTGAAGCCAAAACATCTCAATCACCCTCAGGCGGCTGGCTGTGGTTAAAGTCATAAACACTGCCTCCTCCAAGTTATCAGCTTGGACAAGGGCCATTATTACACGTGTAATACAATAAAAAGGTTTCTGTCATTGTAGGTCCTTCTTATCACATTGATGTACAGACAAGTGTTTATTCTTTATATATTTGATTTTTTATTTGTTATTTCATGCAATAAAAAGGGGCTGAGAATTGGCCTTCTATACAGTCCTTGGTCAACAGGTTCTATAAAATAAATGCCCAGTGGAGTGTTATTAACTGTAATATCCCTCCTTCCATCCCTGTTCATTAGCACACATACAAAGAGTCATGTCTCCATGACTTCAGAAAACATTTTGTTGAGTTAAATATATTTCCAGGAGACTAACTCTGGCCTTAACTATGACTATAACTTGCCTAAACCCAACCATAACTCAGGCTAACCTAAGTCCAAACTTGTGTCAAACAATAGGTCTCCATTTGGAACATTTAACTACAGACTCCCCACAACATGAGTAATTTACATTGACATAAATATGCACACGTGCTTGTGCATGTGAGTGTGTGTGTGTGTTGGTGTGTAGGGGCCAAATGTGTGATCAACAGTGCAAAGCGAGCAAATCTCTTCATGAAGAATTAGCTATGAAGTTAAGCGCCTTGTCAAAATGGCAGACAGACGGGCTTCCTTCCAAGTGATAGCACAGGGAGAGGTCATGGCACATGGGTCAGACCGGATGTGCAAAGACTTTCACACGAAGATGGTGAACACTGGGAGAAAACAAAGCCTATGACCTTTCTGGTCAAGGAGATAGACAAGAGAAGGAGGATTCATTATTTTTAATTGGGCAATCAGTGCTAGATTTTACATTTTTAAAGAAGATCTCAGAAAGGGAATACTGTTCGACAGCGACATATAGGGGGAAATATTCCAGGAGTTTATTGAACCAATTAAACAAAAAGCTTGTCATTAAAGCCCATTGCTTTTTTTGACAAACATCTATGTGCACAATTACAGACTGCAACCTGGCTTTGTTTCTGTGCATAACTCACCAAGTTCCTACCTTCAACACTTTTCAAACTGTTTAAATGAAGAAATATAGTCCTTGGTGCAATCTCAATCATGACAGCAGATAATGCTTTGTGAGATCTGAACATCTAGTTGTTCCTCTTATTTAAGATTAAATGTTCTGCCTATATTTAAATACCTGGTAGGTTCTGGCTCTGCGATGTCTCCCTTGAAGGTGGCATTGACCTGCTTCTCTCTGGTTAGCAGGTCATCGATGAGGTTCTGCCTCCTGTCAGCTTCTGACTGCATTCTGAAGAGGTCGTGTTAAGGTCATGCAAAGGGTCACCATCACTTACAAAACCCTCCTGAGAGAAAACTGTTCAGGTGTTGGGGTTTTAAGACATGTTCTAAAACACTCTGATGCACTCTATAGGAATACAACTGCTACTGCAAGTGAGGGAAACCTCAATCCCAACATGTTGTGATGGTCTGCAGGTGAAAATTGTGGAGCTTATACAGTCTCTTTTACACTCTTTGTCTAAAAATCGGTTTATCTATAACACGCAATGATGTAGGCCTCAAATTAAAGGTCAAGGTTGACTGGCCAAAACAGAATCACACCTCTCAAGTTTTCAACAGGGAACATTTACCATTAATTGCATACCTGGAAATGAAATATTGTTGACAATGAAATCGTAAACAAAAACAACCAAACAGGATTAAGATGTTGAAATAATATAATAACATTCAAGAAATAAACAAGTAGATCGAGTCAAGCCATTCAAATAAGAATTCAATAAGGATTAGGGTTAGGGTTAGAAAACTGTATGAAACTATATTCAAACATAAGTATACTGTGGTCCCCTGGGACGGGTGGTTTTTATCTTTTTACAACATTTGTTAGATAGTACATTTTTGTCTCCATTCCACAATATGTGGATTGTGAGAGACACAATGTTGATGTAGCCTCTATATGTTGTTATGGTTATGATGAACAAGAAATTAATATGCTTGTTTTTCAACTGATTACATGAGAATAAATCTTTATTTGTAGAAAGTTTTGCAACATTCATCAGTGTTGGGAGTCATGTCACAAGTATAGTTGGACTATTGTTTACGTGCGTCTGCCCTGGTGAAAGTACAGTAGTGCATTCCCTTAAATTTTAAAGGAATTTTCTCTTTTGCTTTCATTAAGGATAAGTCACTGTATTTTATGCTAATAGTTATAAAATATGAGGCATTGAAGCTCCTTTCCTTATCATTTAAAGAATTCAACCAACGTTTATCATGGCTGTGACTTAAATAACTCTGGGGTCATTTCACTCGATCAGAAAACTTCCTCAGCAACATAAGCCCTTCTACTGCAGCGAAGGTCTCATGACCTCCACCCCTTTTTTCAAAGAAAGGATACATGCGTCGAGATGAGGAGGCTCGCAACAAGCCCTCTTTGAGCTGGGCAATATTCTGTTTCAGCTTCTGCAGTGACGCCCGTAGCGTCATGTTGATCTGAAAAGAAAAGAAAAGACAATGACACTGACTGACTTTAAGACAAACCTGACTATTTCCGGAGAAATTTGAAGACAATTGTATTTTCGGTGGAACTTTGTCTGTGAAGGAAACACCTCACCTTCGCGGGGTTTCCCCCTGTCCTCTGTTGCCTGTTCCGCTCATGAATGTTTTCTGCGATTTCCTGTGCCAGGCGACAAGTGGCATCGTAGTTCTGTAACCTACAAGTGAAAGAGCGGGCCAGAGGGGTCGTGAAAACAGAGCCATCACTGTGTTAGGACAAGCAAACACAACGATAACACAGGAGGCAAGAAGGTGATTCATGTGACGATGAAGAAAACAAAGGAGTGAATCTCTAGAGTTGTGCAAGGGGAAGATATGTGTGTTTCCTAATATAGTGCAACCTATAAATACCTGAAATGTATTTTATCTTGAACCTACTGCAGTATATCCCCTCTAGCTCCATTTTGTTAAGCAATACTTCCTTAAGAGCATCGGAGAGATAATGTTGCGTCCCATTCATCATGTGACAGTTGTAGCATTGCTCCATTGCTCTCGTTCGACTCTAGTAACGTTACTAAGTTTGAACACGAAGAGAAGAAATAAAAGCTTAACTTTGTCCCGGTCAGTTACAACACGAACAAAGACGAGTGTGTAATGTCTTGTTGAAGCTGCAAGTCGTTGTGTTCGGCTAACGTTAGCGTGAGAGTCTATGGGGAAGAGCTAGCTGCTGCTGGCTAACAGGCTACAGAAAGAGGAGCTTCCAGGGCTGTGGACGTCTTTTTAAGTCGCACATATGACAGTCGGGTTAAAGTATCACAGCCGTCGGACTCGTCACGTACCACAGATCCTGAGACATTGTGATAAAGGTGGTTTACGATGAGAGAATCCAGCTGGTTCGCACTATCCGACAGAAACCACCAGCTGACTGGGGCTTGTTTGGGTGTGACGTCACTACGGCAAGAGGAGATGGACGTTTGAGTCCAGGCTCACGTTTTTTTTTTTTTAAGGTTTGCAAAACAATTTAAAATCGAGCATTAAATAAGAAATGTTGTGCACTCGATTCAATTTCTTAAATTTGACATGATATTCATATAGATATAGTTTATGGAACAATCTCAACAAAGAAACCAAATTCTCAAACAGAAACATTATATTTTAAAAAACAATTAAAGCCACTATGCTGAGGAAATACAATGCAATTTGTAAATTAAGTTTTGTTTAATTTTATTTTATTTTGCGCCAGGCAATTCATTTTGTGAGTTTCTTTGAATGGTATAAAGTGACTTGTAACATGATTGAAGCTTTATGGAAGACATTTACAAGTCAAACACAACTGCACCTCTAACATTTAGCTAAAAAAGGAACAAATGTTTTTAATACCTTAATGAGCCTTTATTAACCTGAACATGTGATTAAACTGAAAGGCCTATCCTATCAAAGCATTGACGATCGGTATCTGTAGACATGTAAATCATCTCTGTGGAGACTCAAACTCCACAACTGGACAGTTCATGATGCATGGCAGTCGAGACAAGCAGTATACTGTGAGCATTTATTCCTTGCACACAGCCCTATTCTTCCTCTTCTTTTAATTGATGAGGTGTGAATTAAGTCAACCTTTAAGAAAGAGCCTCCATTTTTGTTTAAAAGCCTCTGACCAACATGGCAGGTGACACAGAAAATTAAAATAAAGTTGTAAATTCACTTAAAGCAATGACAGCATGCTTCCTCCACTCCTGGAGGCTTGAGAGTTTGTTTTCAACTCGGCTACATGTGACACCCACATATGATATAAGTACGTGACGTGTGGAGGTTTTATGTTTCACAACCAAACAGTAGTCGTGTTTGGATCAAAACACATATCTGTTGTGTAGAATAATAATAAGCTTTAGAAGACTTCTCAGAATAGATTCAGTTGGCATTTCAATGAGACACCGGTAGCAGGTCCACAGAAAGAACAACATGATCTTATCGACTACCTTATTTGTATTAATGAATGTTTTGATACATTTTGCTGGGGAAAAAAACAAGTTTAAAAAAACAGAATCATGCAATGTGTTAATACCAATAGCAAACAGGTGATTGTTTTGTGTGTAACTTTTAGGGGGGAAACAGTTATTAACATTGTTATTAGTGCAAGGTTATTTAAAGGACATTTCACGTCATTGTTTTTATTAAAAAGTTGCCTGTGTTTTGTCATATGATCTGGATATTGTTGTTTTTTTGTAATTTGGATCTGACCCTGATTTCACTGTGCATGACGGCCAGAGATGGAAGGCTCTTTTCTCAGAAAAAGACGCTGTTCACTCTCCGTGACTCAAATCACCACAAACAAACCCTGCTCGTCTCACGTGGCCACAGCCCACAGGCTTCTATAAAGCCCTGATCCTCGCTCTGTGCAAGAGATACCCGGAGACGCGTTACCTTCAAACCTGCTCTTCTTTGAAGAAGAAGTCCGGACATGATTGACATCTCGAGAACACCCGAATTCTCCCATTGTGGAAATATGAATTCGGTTTCATTCCACACGTCCTCTGAACAAGACTTGGACTGTATCACAGGAGGAAGAAACAGGCACAGATCTCATTCCTATTACAGCCCAGAGGAAAACAAGAACTGTGGTGTGCAGACGCAGACAGAGCAAACCTGTCCAAGACCTCGCTCAAGGTATGTTTCTGCTTTTAAATAAATAAATAAACTTGAAACATGTCAGTTATTGGAGCAAGGATGAGCAGGCTTGTTTACTTACATTTGTGTGGATTTGTGTTTTAGTGTTGGAGCAAAATTGCAAGACAGATCATGGCACAAAACATACACAGACACAAAAGAGTATAAGTACTATTGAATAGATCATTAACACTGCATCAACTGCTCAACAGGTCTTTTTACAGTTATGAGACACCAGAGCTTAGCAGCAACAATGACGTGGGAAACTTCAACAGGTTCAGTCCTCTGAGGCAGAGAGCAAGTTCCCTACAACTACATCAAAAGGAGAATAAAGACAAGGATGGAGCCGGTGTTCGAGTCATAGCCAAGAAGTCCAAGTCTAAACCAAACAAGGTGTCACCCTCTGGAGAACTTAATGGTACAAAAATAATCTTTTATAATGACGTGATATTTGAAAATTCCACCAACACAAACAAACGGTGTTTAGAAAAATACAAATTAAGGTATGTATGGATGTTTTTCTTGTGTAGGCAGTAAAGGCAATCTCAAGTCAGTGTCGATGATAACTATCTCCGAGTCGGACAACTGGGAGATTAGTTCCAACTCGGGAATGAAGTATGGACAGTTTGTGGACTGGGAGAAGATCGACCCTGAAGCTGCGCAAAGGTACCAGCAGATCCTGAGGAGCGAGCACCAGCAGCTGAAAACTATGGGCCGAGAGGGATTCTGGGCCATGCCGCACACACTGAGGGCCAAGGCTTACTATCACATCATTCACAGCATCAACTGCAGGTAAAGTTGAGGCACACTGAACATCATAAATTCAATATGTTACCTTTCCGTCAAATCATCTGAATGTGGACTGATGTGATATCTGCAGCAGGGCCATCACCTCAGACAGAGATGATTACTATGATCTGGCTAAGAAGCTCTTTGGAGAACAGAAGATCAGCCCCCACCCAGTCCCAGAGTACATGGAGGGAGAAGAAATACCCAGGTACTCTTTTGGTATAACATTTGTTCATGTATCCTGGACATTTTGCTGTAATACATTTATAACATGATGATAAATGAAGCTGTTCCTGAAAAAAAAGTTTGTGTGACATCAATTACAAAATTATTCCATAAACTCTCAATATAACTGCAGCCCTGAGCAAGATTTTGATCAGAAGAGTTTAGTGACCATTATGGTATTAAAGAAAGAAGTGATTATGTAAAAGTGCCACAGCTCAGTTGTTGCTCTCTGTCATATTTGTCAATTACTTTTACATTAAAGTCTCAGCGATTATGATGTCTGAATAATAATAAAACTTATCTAAACAAGGTCACAAAGTGCTTTGCAAAGAACCAGTTAAAATCAAGCATTAAATGGTTTACATATAAAAATGTGTTTTATATGTACAGTGTTGGCAAATCTTATCTCCTCAGCAAACCCTGGCCACCCTTAGTTACCAGCCTTGACTTTGGAAAGTGTTGGTTAGAAGATCTGAGATAACGATTTGTAGCTTAAAGGGAGTTAGCAGCTCTGTAATATAACTAGGGGCTAGACTTCACTGAGCTTAAAAGCAATTAAAGGAATCCTAAAATCAATCCTGGATTTAACTGTCAGCCAATGAAGGGAGGCAAGAATTGGATAAATATGAGCCTCAGCAGCTTTCAATACCAACTGAAGAAGAGACACTGACGATTGACTGGTACATGTAAAAAGTACATTGCAGTATTCCAGGCGTGAGAAGACAAAGGCATGCATAATCTTTTCCAGGTCAGGAAAAGACAGAGCTGATTTGAGTTTTGGCTATTTATGGTTCTATGGCCTTAAAAAATCTATTTGACACATCACATGTAATATATACTTGCTGTATTTGCTCTTTCCTTGCAGATACTGTCTGAACAAAACTGGGCTGAACTCTGTTAAGAAGATTCTTCTTTGCCTCGGGAAACACTTCCCGGACATGAACTTTTGCCCCATCCTGCCTGCGTTGGTCTCCCTCATCCTCCACTTCAGCCAGGATGAAGCCGAGTGTTTCTACAGCGTCTCCAGACTCATCACTTACAATGACCCCAACAAGCGTTACATCGACCAGAGCTTCCTCATGTACCGCGCCTCCTGTATGACCTTTGGCGACCTTGCAAACAGGTGTTGCCGCGGCATCCGTAAGCTCATTGCTAGCTCTCATCAAAACCTCTTTGAATTTTACTCGGACTGGATCATGTGGATTTTTGCTTACCTTCCCTTCACCTACGCCATCAGAGTGCTGGACGTCTACCTCCTGGAAGGCTACAAGGTCCTATACAGGTTTGCAGCTACGGCTTTTTCACAACAATACCGACAACAATATGATTCCTCATGACATAACCACACCTTCACAATCTTTCAATTTGAAGGGTGGCATTGGCCCTGCTCGGCCTCTACAAAGTGTCCGTGTCGTCTCGAGTGGCCGACGTGGAGGACTTCAGAACGGACATGAAAAGGTTCGTGCAGAACGTCGCTCGCCACTGCACGGTGGAGAAGCTTCTAGAGCAGGCTTTTGGGATCCCGATGGCCACGCGGAGAGAGCTCAACCTCCTGTTCAATGCCAACAAGGACTCTCTCATGCAAAAAGGTGTCAGCATCCACCAGAACAGGTTGGTTCATACAAAAACTGATGTAGAGAAGAAACAGGGAGTAGTATCTTGTAATGAAATTGATGTAATGTACAGAACCTTTTATGATAAACAGGCATATTTGTGAAAAGGCACAAGCTATGTGTGATTTCAAATGTTGAAACCGACCCAATTTGAATCCCCGTTTCTCATGTCATTACTATATTTGAATGTTCCCAAAGGCAGACGGTGGAGACAGTGGACTTCTCAAACTTCAGCTCCAGTGTTGTGACAGGGACCGAGATGAGAGTCGTCTGGGCCTGGATACCCGAGCGCTTTGCCCTTTTCAGTCCCATTAGGCTGTTTAGTACGGCTGAACATGGAAGAAGCCTCGCCTCGTAAGGATCTTTTATTAAATGATATAATCCCGCTGAGAAACTATCAATGACACTAAAAGCTGTTGTTACAGACATGATTAATGACCTGAGGGGACTCTTCCACTGTTAAAATCTTTCTATCTTGTCATCCCATACTTTAATTAAATGAGGTTAGGTCACCATGGATCAATAACCACTGGACACCTTGTCTCAGCCCTTTCCAGGCACTAGTTACGCAACAGAAAGAGGCACTGTGTTTTCACTGTCAACATGTTTAGTTTGAGTGAGAATGCCAGGTGACTTACAGTTCACTGGTGTGGCAAAGGTACATGTACACAATTGCCTGAAGTTGAAACCAATACTACCTACATGAGTGTTTAGCCATCGATTACTTTTGTGACACACTGTGTAGTAAATTAAAGAAATCAAATGCTGCCTTGAAGAAATGATAATCTCTTAAAAAAAACATTTTTGTTTGAGTTCGGAAATTTCACATTAAAAGATCTTAAATTTCAACCTTCTGCTATTTACTGCTATAATATTGGTATAATTACTATCATATATAAATATATATTATATACTTTATATACTGTACTATTTTTTATATACTGTCTAACAATAACATTACCATCATATCATCAGTAATATTACCATCAACTGCCACTGCACCTTATCTACCTATTTATCTTGTGTTTCTGTTTTTATTCTTTCTACCGCAATATTTTATATTTTATATTTCATATTTTATATTTTATATTTTATATTTTATATTTTATATTTTATATTTTATATTTTATATTTTATATTTTATATTTTATTCTATTGTATTGTATTTCATTGTATTCAAATGTACCGGCTGCTATGAAGACTTAATTTCCCTTCGGGGATGAATAAAGTAATCTATCTATCTATCTATCTAATAATCAAGCTTGACTGACATGGACTTTTGTGGGCCAATGCCAATATTAGGTCAACATAATGTTGATACCAATAAATAAATGAACAAAATAACTAATTAACCAATTAAATAAATAAGTTGACAATCATTTCTAAGATGTTGTTTTCAAACATGATATTTGACAGATTAAACAACTTTATTTAAACTATAGTAAACATGCATTTATTTTTTCATTAGGGCACGAGCACTGACAGGCAATGACAGACAGTGAGCCCTATTGAAACTGTAAGGATTGTTATTATTTTTATTTTTTTTCAGGCAAATGATTTGGCTTTTTGGGGGCTTTAACATGCTCAAATTCACACCTCCTGCGCAGGAGTGAAATTTTGTAAAATAAATATATATATACTGATTCCAAAATGTCTGTGAAAGCCTCATATCTACAGATTTCTATTGGCCAACTGAAAAATTGCTTATGTTTTCTCTCACACAGACTCTATTCTCATGTGGAGGGACACGAACCAGCAGTGTTAATGATCAAAACTGTCGATGAAGAGGTAATGTGACGTGTTGTTACACTTTAATCTCAGATTAGCATTTAAATGCTTTGATGCTAATAATGATGATAATACATTTTATGTTGTGATAAAATATACGTTTTCTCATTCCACAGGTCTTTGGGGCCTTCCTGTCAACGGACATGACAGAAAGAAGTAAACATGACCATGAGGGACTTACATATTTTGGAACTGGGGAATGTTTTGTTTTCACGGTGAGACACACTCCTGCAAATAAGATCATTTATGGGTTAACTTCATAGTTATTCATACAGTGTGTTCACTGTAATTCACTGGAATGCCTTTCAAACTGGAACTGAGTGTCAAATAGAAATGTGATTGCTCTTTCAGCTTCGTCCCAGCATGGAGCACTACCAGGAGGCTATGATCAACATCATGACCAGAAGAGCTTCCCCACAGCAGGTTCGCATCAGCAACAGCCCCCCCTCCCAGGTATCCATAAGCGGCAAGTCGCCAATAACCTACGCTACAGCCACCACAAATCTGACCTGTCCTGCCGGGACCCCCCAGGACCCAAGCTACCTGACCATTCCCTTCACTGCCCCGTCAGAGGAGCCCACGACTGCTAAAGAGCCAAAGAGGCCCAAGGGACAACAAGCCTTCATGTTCATAGCAGGAAACGACCGAAAGCTCATCATTGGTATGTCAGTTGCTGATATTATCAGACTAGAAGAACACATAGGCCTGTAAGCTGTGAGTACTGATGTATTTATTTCTTCTTATAGGTGGCGATGGGGGTCATGCTCTCTGCCTGCAGGAAAACCTTGAGGGAGGATACACAGAGCATTGTGACACATTCAAGAGCATCCCACTCTGCAAGGGATATTTCAAGATCCAGTCCCTGGAAGTGTGGGGCATCCAGAACTCTATTTCCTTTTCCCACTCTTCTCCCTCTCAGTAAAAAAAACGAAAAAAGAGAGCGAGAGAGAGGGAGAGTAGTAAATGTGTAACGTTTGCCTCTCAATGCAGAACCAGTTTTTGCTGATGCTTTTTCATTGGACTGGATTTTTTTATGTTATTGTCTTATTTATTTTGAGAAATGCTAATTTCTGCACATATTGAGAGGCAATGGAGGGAGATTCGACTTGACTTGATGTCTGCAAGTCAAGTTCATTTGTATAGCATATATAACTGAGCTTTAAAAGCTTGCATACACAGTTGTTCGCATAATTATAAAGTGTTAGGAGTTAAAAGAAACTGAACCAAAACAAAACCCCTCAGCATCTTATCAGAGATCGAAGGATGAAACATGATATTAAGTTAACATGTTGAAGTAATTACTTTGAACATTAAATTAAATTGAACTGTTTGATGGACTCAAATTGAAACTTTTTAACGAGTTTAGAAATATTGAGTGTAAACGTATGTATTTCGAAAATACTGTATGAAACTGCATTCTAATGCTGTTGGAAGTGAGTGCCCGGTTTGGGGGGTTGGGGATCAGATCAAACATGTAAATAATCCAGCACAGATAACAAAAATGAATGAAACAATGTCAACAATAAAAATACCAGGGCTGCGAATCAGTGTATGGTTTGAAAGTATCTGTTTTCAGTTTAACTTGGTTAATAATCTTTTAATCAAAAAGAATTGTGCACTTTCTTAGCACAATTTAATAACAGAGCACAAAGCAGTGAAGTGGTGCATGAAGAGGATTATACAAAATGTAAATAAAAAAACACTTTATAAGATTTTACACAGGGTATTTGAGGGCATCATGTATAAACTGCAAAACGTATACAGTTATATACAAAGAGATGGTATAAGAGTTCATATATAACGTTATATACAGTGTAGTTATCATGCAGGATATCTCAAGCCCACACAAACCGCAGTCCATATAAAAACCCACAACTCCTCACATTATATAGCATAACATATATATATATATATATATATATATATATATATATATATATATGACCTGCCCCTACCTTGTCGCTGACTGGGTTAGATTCATACATTAAAGTGATGATTGGTTAAAAATCCGGGGAGAACCTCAGCTTCCACCAATCACAGACAGAAACTCGTTGGGTGTCCGCCCACCAGGATGGGAAGGAGAATATTGCAGTTTACGATGTAGCGAGCCGCAGCCATTAGCTCGTTCTCACATGAAACAGGCCCCGTGTAAAGCGCTGCGGGAGACAGATGTGACAGCCGCTGCTTGTCAGGATTATTAGAGAGGTGGGAGTCCAGCTCGCAGGCCCTGTTCGTTTCCTTTAAGGGTCACTGAGCCAACGCGACAAGGTTAGCTTCGGCTAAGTTAGCTAGTGTTGCTCAGGTCTGTTTGTGTGCATGCGTGTGTTCCGAACACACACTCACCGACCCTCCGTTTAAAAGCCTCTGCGGCGGTACCACAGCTAACGTTAACCCTGAGAGGGATTCATGCTAAAGATCAGTTAGCACAGAAGCTGCTCTGCTAATGTTCAGATGGGACATCATGTTTACACGATCAGCTCGGAATCAGCTCTGACTGGCCTGGAATCGAAGGCGCTCCCTATAACAGCATCTCATACATCCTTAATGGCAATGCATGTTATGGTTTAGCATTACATCTTGGATAGCCGACACTTCTGATGTACAGTTAAAAGAACCAACGCTTAAGAAGTCACGTGAAAGTAGAGAGATTTAATGATTTCATGTTTGAAAACACACCTCCCATCGTCCACCACCATTTTTGTACAGTAACACAGAAGAGTGAAAGGGGGATCTCAGTTGGTTGCCATCTGCAAAATCACCTGTTTATAAAGTGTATATAAATACATCAGCTGTTAAATGTCCCTCTAACCATGTATCTCAGAGACAAAAATACAAGCAGATGAAGCCGTAACACTGCTGATCATTTTTTGTGTTTATGTTGAAACAAAGTCCATCAATATCACAGCTCCTCAATATTTACATCTATCAGCTAAAAGATATCTAGCATCGCTCGGGCTACAGTAGATATATCTGAGAAGAACATTGAGTCAGTGCTGTACAATACTAATGAGTTTTTCTTGTTGCTGTCCTTAAATAAGCTGGAGTCATGGACCCCGACACAGCTTCAGACATTAAAACAGAATCTTCAGAGGAGAGTAAGTGTTGATGCTTCTTCATATCTACCAATAAATGTGAATGTTCACCCAGTTCACTGAGTAAAGTATTAAGAGGTTTTTCTTTTCTCTTTGATGGTTCATCAGGTTCTGGAGAAATCTCTGTGAACGAAATCTCAGAATCAGACTGCAGTGACACAGAGGATTCGACGCCGCCAGCTAGCAGCACTAAAGACAAGTGTTACCCTTGCCCCACCTGTGGGAAGGTATTCGACAGACCATCAAAGCTAGAAAGGCACAAACCTGTGCACACAAGGAAGCCTAAGACTCTTCATCAGTGTCAGCACTGTGACAAGAGTTTCACTCAAGAAGAGAAGCTGACCCGACACCAGAATTGCCACAATAGGACTAACAAGCATCCCTGCCCCGACTGTGGAAAGATCTTCAACAGGCCCTCAAAGCTAGAGAGGCACAAGCGCACGCACTCGAAGAAACCGAAAGAGCCTCATCAGTGTTCATACTGCAAGAAGACGTTCAGTAAACTGAACAAGCTGATCCGTCACAAGCGGATGCACACGGGGGAGAGGCCTTTCACCTGCTCCATCTGTGGGAAAGGGTTCTCCGAGTCAGGTCACTGCAAAGCACATGAAAAGACACACGAGGAGCAACCGGAGAAGCCCCACTGCTGCCCGGACTGCGGAATGCGCTTCTTCAAGGCCTCGGAGGTCCGTCGGCACGCCCGCTCCCACTCCGGGGAGAAACCCTTCAGATGCAGTTTGTGTGAGAGTTGCTTCTCCCGCTCAGAAGGGCTCAAAAGACACATGAGGAAGCACACAGGGGAACGGCCGTACAAGTGTTTTATCTGCGTGAAGGGATTTTACTCTCGTCAGGATTTGAATATTCATAAATTGACCCACTCGGGGGAGAAACCGCATCTTTGCCCGGTGTGTGGGAAAGGCTTCTCACAGCTGGGCAACATGAAAGAGCACGAACAAAACGTTCACATTAAATCAGAGAAGTATATTTGCAATGAATGTGGGGCGACCTTCACCCGGTACAAGTCTCTGACAAAACATCAGCGGACGCACACGGGAGAAAGACCCTATCTGTGCCTCACCTGTGGTCGCAAGTTCTCATGGAGCCATTCTCTGAGAAGACACCAGAGGACACACACGCATGGACAGACGTCTACGGAGATGTCCAAAGACACATTAAGTTTGGAAGGAGCCTCTGAGATTCCCAGTAGTTGAAAAGGAATTTTACTGGAGAGAACATTGTGTTAGCAGTTTGCCAATTTGTGGTGAATTGAGAACAAATTTGAAATGTTTGTAATGATTCACTTTGCTGCTCACAGAAATCTTTAGCATGGTGTTTCCGATTCGCTTCTCCCGGTATTCTTTATGATACAATCCTGAAGGTCCATTTCTGCCATTCAATTTTTATTGATCTGTGTTGGCAATAGAAATGAATGTTTGCCGAGAATAAAGGTTCCCCAACCCTGGACGAACACCGATCAGGTGTTTGTTCTGTCCAGCACAGTTTCTGGGTAGCTCTGTTTACCTCTTCCTCTCATGACAAATGTTTATTTGTCTTAAAATAGCATAGAATAGATCTCATACACTATCATATTTCAATCTTTTTTTTGACTAATGTATGAAATTATTATTATTATTATTTGGATTCAGCTTGTGCCAAATGGTTAATGCTGTACTGCCAGAGCAGAAAGGTGTTGGTACACTGTATTTAACTTTATTTGACTCTACACTTGGGAAACACCTACCAATGAGATGGCAGATAGAACCCTGGCCTGAAGTGCATCAGCTTCACTGAGACAGTGAACAACGGTTCTCACTGTTCAGTGCAGCAGATGTTTTCCTCTGGTACGAGTTGTGTATAATTAAAATGAATATCGAACTTTGTCTTTCTCATTTCAATTAGATTTTTCATAAAGCGTATTGCATATATCATCGGCTGTACTTTGTAATTGTTAAATGATCTGTATTTGTTTAGTCTCGATGACCCATTGAAGTTCTTTACACTACAGTTTTTGCCAGTCACCATTGTAATAGCATTAACCATGGGCCTTGTTTGTATTAGATACATATTCAAGTAATGTGCTCAAATTAGATTTTAATTGTGAAATTAACTTTGACCCACAAAAATCTACCTGGACCATTATTTCTTATAGAAAGCATAGCCACCAATAAAATCGTTTCATACCATATCTTGTATAGATTCTTTACATTGTGTCCCTGAACTTTACCAACTTACTAACAGACAGTGTCGCGTTACGTTTGGAGTTTAGTTTTTTACTTTTCAGTTTTTTTGTGCATTGTCAGCTCACAAATCAAGTAGCAGAGACACATGGAAATAATTTCTTGGACAATGTTAAGAGATTTATTTTTATTTTATCTTTTTTATCTGTAGACTTTTCCAATTTTTAAGTGAATGTGTACCAGCTCAGATTGTGGCAGCGGCAGCTCGTCGAGGCACTTCCGGTGGCAATAAAAAAAACTCACTGATTTGTAAAGGCAGTGGCCACTCTGTCTGCACTGATGCTTTTACACCATAGAAGTTCATAACTCATAATAATATCTTAAAGTTGAAGGACTAACAATGAGTAT
Source organism: Platichthys flesus (assembly GCF_949316205.1). NCBI lineage: Eukaryota > Metazoa > Chordata > Actinopteri > Pleuronectiformes > Pleuronectidae > Platichthys > Platichthys flesus. The sequence goes on from NC_084949.1 coordinate 13,565,735, forward strand.
TTTAAATGCACTTATGGATGTTAGTGTATTTAACTAAGAGTCCTTCGAGAAGGCCAGAGATCCTGTTATAAGGAAACATTTGTTCAAAAGTCAAGTTATGATAGTAAATCGTCTGTTAATAGTTTATATGCAGCGAAAGTAACATTTTGTGAGTCTTTCTTTTCCTTCTTGTAACACAACAATCCTGAATATATTTATTCAGTCTGGAGAGTATAAATATAAATGGGGAGTGTGCCTGGTCCTACCGTTACTAAAACTTGGTTCCTTTCAGGTATTCCCATCTACTTAGGTACAGCTTCCGTCAATACATGGCTGCATGAGCAGTGACATCTCCGTGCATCATGGAGTTATTCAGCATCTTATGTAGAATAAAAACGGTTCACTCAGGCACAGTACCAGTCACCCTGTAACTGATACTGTCTTTGAGTTCTTACCTTTAGAGACCAAGATCCTATGGATCTGATGAGAGCTAATGAACCATCCAGTATGATTTCATAAACCAGTATCTATCACACATCACAAACAGCTTTAGTTGCTCTCAGCCTCCAAACAGTGCAGCTGCCTTTACACATCAGTGGCAGCTCCTGTTGAAACCGGAAGTGCCTCCACGAGCTGCCGCTGCCACGATGTGAGCTCGGTGTCTCTCGCAAACTGACGTTACCTAGCAACCGTCTGGGGACACAAGCCACCATTGGAGTTTGTCCCTCACTGCGGCTCACTGAGGACAGGAGCGATCTGAGCCGTGAGACACTTTACTGTGCTGGATAAATGAACTTCTATTGATGACAGCAGCCTCACAAAGAATCTTTACACTCAACAGGAGGCCGAGAAGGGAGAAGTAGCCATGGCTGATAAAACACAAGGAGTCACTCCACTTGAACTGGAGGCCGTCATTGGCTTCAATGGTAAGTTTTCTAACTAACTTCCAACGGTTTGTAGTTGATGCTGAGCTAATGCTAATGCTTATGTTTGATCATGAAACTATACATAAATAAGGGAAGATTGGTCATCCATGTTAACTCAGGAGCTTTACTCAGGATCATGGGGTAAATAGGTATTTAATGAACAATGTCAGTTGTGACCTATACAGTCTATGGCTGTTACCCTCCACAGTTGTTGTTCCTCATTATAAGATTAGATGCTGCTCCCTCCATGGAGATCATCTCCAACAGTTCAGAGCCATCGGATCTGCGACCTTCCAGTTTGCTGCTAGATTCAAGATTCAAGATTCAAGATTCAAGATTCAAGATTCAAGATTTCAAGATTCAAGATTTGTATTGTCAAATGCACAACAATAACATTAAGCAGTCGCTGGCAGTGAAATGCTTGAGTCTCAGGCTCTCTTCTAACAATGCTCAAGTAATTACAACCTATACAATACAATAAAATAGAAATAGTATAAAATAGAATAAAATAGAATATCAAATTTTAAAATAGAAAATAATGTATATATATCTTAATATATATAAACAGCTGAGGAGAAAATAAAACAACAGAAGTGCAAATATGCAGATATGTCAGGCAGAGGAGTTTAAAAGTCTTATGTCCTGGGGGATGAAACTGTCTCTGAGCCTGGTGGTGCGGGCCGGGATGCTGCGGTACCGTCGGCCAGGTGGCAGCAGGTAAAACTGTTTATGGCTGGGGCGAAAGGGGTCTTTAATAAGCCGGCTGCTCTTCTTCCTGCACCGCTGGGTGTAGAGGTCCTCTATGGATGGTAGCGCTGTCCTGGTGATGTGCTGGGCAGACTTCACCACCCTCTGTAAAGCCTTACGGTTCAGGGCGGTGCAGCTGCCATACCAGGCGGTGATGCAGCCAGTCAGGATGCTCTCAGTCTTCTAGCTGTCATGCATCCCGTTGTTAGAATTTGCTTGTTGTGTTTGGACCGGGTTCTATTGACAGAATTATTCAAAAGGCACAAAGAACAGTATCACCAATGATGATCGCAAACAGTTTACTTTGTTGTCACTTTCTGTATAAAAACATGTCAAATCTTATAGCATGCCACCCTTTCATTTCATCAGGACACGTGTCTTCTGGCTTGAACGTACACCCAGACAAAGAGCACCTCATCTATCCTCTGGGATCCACGGTCATTCTGAAGAGTCTCACTGATGGCAAGCAGGAGTTCCTCCACGGACACACAAACAATATATCCTGTATTTCAGTGTCCAAGAGTGGATTGTTTATTGCCTCTGGACAGGTCAACTTCATGGGCTTTGAGGTAACATAATGTAAACCTTTCTATTATGGATTAGGATAACTCACTGAATTCCAATATCTATCAATTAGTTGTTTAATTTATCCTATTTGATGTGTGGTACATAAGGAAAGAGTATTTTTTGTTTGCATTAACACAATGTGGGCTTGAATCCTTTCAAAGTAAAGGATGGAAAAACATTTATCCATCAGAACATTTAGAATAATTATTTACATATTTCCCTAGGCTCCAATTATTATCTGGGACTATACAGAGCGAACGATCCATGCCCAGCTGACCCTCCACAAGGCGAAGGTAGAGGCGCTGGCCTTCTCTCCGAACGACAAGTACCTGGTGTCCCTCGGGGGTCAGGATGATGGCCGGTAAACATCATGGCCAGCTAACTAACTTGTAAATTGAATCAGATGTACAAATTCTAAATTTTGTTGAGTGTGTGATGTGTGTTTTCTGTGTGATTTCAGCATATTCCTTTGGGATATTGAGACCAAGCAGTTCATGTGTGGAAGCCCAGCCTCAGCGAACAGTTCTGGTCACACCTTCACTCTGCAGTACTCGAACACCAACGACCACGTCTTTGTTTCAGCTGGGAAGTGAGTGAATGGTGTTCCCTGTTAATCTGGCTTCAATGTTTGTATCTGCAACAATATTAAATATTTGTTTTTGGTGGGGGGGGGGTAGCGAGACACTGCGAGTCTGGGAGCTGAACCTCACCAACCGGAAGATCACAGCCACAGACTGCCAGGCAGGAAAGCTCAGGAGGATGGTGAAGTGTGTAGAGGTACGAGGCCGTGAGAGTCTTTCATTCACATCATGTTTTTTATCCAGCTTATTCAACTACTTTGAACCACTTTGATGTTTATCTGAGTTTTGCTTAATGGCTTTTGTCAGTTTGACTGCTGATACAATTGAAATAAAAAAAACGTACAGTACACTAGATATGATAGCATTAATCAGGTTGACTTGTTTGTGTATCACACAGATCTCAGAGGACGATGAGTTCATTTTCTGTGGCACTACCAGTGGAGACATAATGAAAATCAACCTGAATTCGAGGCACCTGAGTAGCTGTGGTCCAGTTAAATCAAAATACAGCCTGGTAAGTCAGCCTCATGAGGGGCAACACAGCTCATTTCAGCTGTTGTTCACTTGCACTGTCATGTTTCCTGCTTTGTATATCCTGCTTATACTGTTTTCCTGTTTGAACGCTCCTAGGAAAAATATATGCAATGGATGATGTTGTGAAGTTTATTTGATCAGCAGCAGTAATTTCTCCATTTGTGTGTATGCTCCTTTTAGCCTTTAGTCTCTAGGTGAAACGTCTTGTAGGTTTAGGTTATTCTTACCGCTCTTCAATATTCAGCCAAACCTTTGTTGATAGATTGATCAATCAGCTTGCATCAAAGAACTACAAATTTGAGAAGTAATACATTCTTTGTGTACATAATACCTAATTTAAAGTAATTCCTTTTCTGTGCAGGGTGTCAGTGTCCTGAAAATACTGAAGTCTGGAGACCTTCTTCTCGGATCTGGATCTGGTACCATCACTCTGTGTTCCAGTACTAACTTTAAAATTCTCAAGTGAGTCCAACAACTATATCATTATATCATATACGCACAGACGCACACACACACACACACACACAATCACACACACACATTAGTGCTTTATTTTGATCTCTTTTCCCACATTAGGAAAGTTCAGGTGGAAAAGGGGGTGACCTCCATTTCTTTAAGTGGAGAAGACAACCATTTCTATGTTGGGACAGAGGCGGCTCGGATGTACCGCATCAGTAACGTGGACTTCAAAGCTGAACTCGTGTCCAGCAGCCACACCAGTGCTGTCAAGGACGTAGCCATTCCTTCGTAAGTAGGAGACAGAGAGTTCAGAGTGGAAGAGTCACAGTCATCAGTTAATGATCCCACCGGAGAGTAAAATGGCTACTGGCCTTGTTTCAGGTTTAATAATTGACTGGTAAATGTCATGCACTGTTTAAATTCAGTCTTGTTTATATTATATTCAATTGTATTCATAAAAGCCTCTCACAAAATGTCAATACAACCTCCAAACATAGAAGTATCAAATAGTTTCCACTTCAGATGTGTTGTATTTTATAAGTTTGCATTGGCGTGTGTTGTCTCATTCCGCATTTTCAATCTGTTCACATTAGTTGTCGAAAGTAATTCGCTGTTTTTCTCAAGCTTGTCATGCAGATAAGTGGAATTTTGCAAGCAGACAATAGCAGACCAACGTGTATTGGACTGCCTCTAATTAAGAGTCTGATAGACCTGGTGCAAATATTTCAGTAAGGATCACAACACGTTTTCAGCCAGTCAGCATTTTGTTATGTAATTTTGCCCCCTGGCTGAAGAATTCCCTCCCAGTCACAAATCCTTCCTCTTGTAGGTCAACGATATGCATTCAAGGGAAATGTATATATATTGATGATTCCTAAACCTCTAACATGACTAGTTGTATTTCTTTCTTGGCAAAACAACTTGACCTTGTGTGTTTTTTTTACTTAAAATTTCTCCTTGTGCATAACTTCAGTACCGCATTGTGCTCACTAGAGGGTGACATATGAATGCCTCATCCATGTCACTTCATTTGAGCTTAGAAAAACTAAGGTTGCCTCTAATCAATTAGTATTATTTTATAAAAGTTGGTTATAACCCACCTTCACTTCACTAAAAAATGTTTTTTCTGTCAGTGGAACCTCTGAATTGTTTGGAACCTGCTCTGAGCAGGACATCAAGCTGTGGCACATTGACAACCCCAAAGAGCTGCTGTGCATTACTGTACCCAACAAGACCTGCAATGCCCTGGACTTCATGGCTAATGGACAAAGCATCATTAGTGGTGAGAATCAGGGAGAGATATCTGTGAACCACACACTGGAGCTTATTGGCTCTGTTTCTTGAATTGAACTGTAGTTCAGCCTTGTTTAAAAATATGTCACTGGTGGGCATGAACCACTAACTCCTCTGCTAATATAATACTATTTTACATTGTAAAATCACCTTATCTTTATGATGGCAGATGGCTTTGAAATGATGTCTCTATTTTCCAGCATGGGACGATGGTGCGATTCGTGTGTTTGGGCCAGAAAGCGGTCGGCTCATGCTCATCATTGACAATGCACACAAAAAGGAGGTGACAGCCATCGCTGGCACCAGGTCCTGCACGAGGATCGTCAGTGGAGGGGGAGACGGAAAGGTCAGTCGTCATTAATAGTGAAATGCTTCAAACTAAAAATTCAGTTTCAAGTCAAAAGAAAAACAAAGCAACACATTCAAATTCTCCAAATAGCATGATAATAAACAGATTAACACATGTCTGTACCACCAACCCTTCATAGATGTTCAGTAAACAGCTGGTTACTCATGACATTACTTTCTGGACATTTTCATTTTAAATAAAGTTTTTCAAAAGTTTGCTTTGCTTTAATCTATTATTATGGTAAAGATGCAGGGCTATTGTGCTCACACACAAATCCTTTAACATGTGTGTTCAATACATTGAAACTGCATCATGACAGATTTACAAAAGAAAGACAGCCTATAGTTGCACTATGCCATTGCACTACAAATCCCTGAAAGAAAGACAAGGGAGTATTTTAATATGAATAATATCTGATGTACAAGCGTATCCTGAGAGGCTTAATGGGTTCTCCTATTGTAGATGCGTGTGTGGGAGCTGCAGAAACAAGTCCATCGACTGCTGGAGACCATGACAAAGCACAAAGGCTCTGTGACATGTATCCAAATCAAGAGCGACGACAGTGAGTGTGTCTCTGTCAGCACGGATGGTTCCTGCATCATCTGGGACCTTGTGTGAGTAGAAGAACTCCTGCTGTATTTATCTTCATTCACAATAAATTAGTGACTACAGTCCTCTCCTGGGTTTTCTAATTCATATTTAGTTTATGTTAGTGGTTCTAGGAAATACAATACAAGCCTGTGATTGATTCATTGGTCAAATGTTAATTCCACCCACAACCTCAATGTGGGTGAATCTTAAATTAGAGTTTTTATAACACTAAGCTGGGTCTATTTAGCTGAGAGGACATGAGTTGAAAGATATTTAATTAGATACAAAATGTCTGATAAGAATAATAAGCATCAGAGTAGGCCATGGAGAGTCTGCATGCACTGTATGTTGGCAGTGCATTGTAAAAATGGAATTTCTTATTGGATGCAAAAATAATGTTTCACTACACTATTTTCTACTATGACGATTACATCATCAGTATCATGTGATCACGGGGATACCTCAAAAAATGCACTTTTGAATATGTATCACATGACCTCATGAGATGAGGAATTGTTTTCAGCCGGGGCTTTTTTTTTTTTCATTACTAACAAGCTGATGGAGAAAATAATATTAGACAGACAAGAGCCTACAACAAGGACGGGGAACCTTTTCACAATCGAGGGCCACTTATATTTTTTAACATTCTTTAAATGTTACTAGTCCTGTCTTTTTTTTTATTTGGCAAAGCTGATTTTCAAGGTTTGGGTCTGTCTGGTTTGAGGGGGGGCTTCTTTCAGTGTGAGTTTTGAAATAACTGCTCACAGCAGTAGTTTGTCCCAAACAAAGATGCTCGTCTCCTCCAGAGGGTGTAAATCTTCAGGCCTTACATAAACTTGATAGATTTCAAGCAGAGGGAGGTTGTTGTTCGAACTTGGAGTTTGTCGTTGTTTTGCAGCACAATGATTTCATGTTGAGGGTCGTCAGGCACGTCAGCTGCTTCCACATTTAATTCAGTTCAGTTCCTTTTTGTTCACTTTTCATCCATGCAGGAAAAGGCCTGAAGGAGTTTTGCATATGCAGACATCATAGCAGGTTTAAATTGTTCTTGCAGAGAAGCAGTGATGCACAGTTTGACTTTGTCGAGTCCTTGCAGCTCCGCAGCAGAAAAAAGGCTCCTTCAGTTTTACATGTGTCTCAGCGTCTTAGCTTGTTCACTAGAAAAGCTGCCTGTGTAACATTGTCTCTGCAAACATTCATCAAATTTAATGGCGGAAAAAATAAAATGTTGTTGTTGATGTCTGTTTTTGTCTGGTAATCAAATTGTCTCATTGGCGCAAGTGGACCAGAGGCTGGAGGTTTCACACCCTTGGCCTAAATGAATCTGGACTGACACAATAATCTCTCTGTACGAAGAGGACATTTTGTTGTGGTTTGTGTGTGTGTGCATGTTTTCTCTGCAAGTGTGTTTGTAATACACTAGTTTTTTTTTTGTTGTGTTTTCTTATAATTAGATTAATGTGTAACTATACAGAATGACTTGTGTACCATAGCACACACATCCAAACTTGATTAACAGAAGGTGCTGGACAGAAGGGATGAAAACCAGAAAGCGAGGCAACTGTCAAACCATTGACATGGCTCGTCTTCAGTAAACTGAAGTGGGCAGTTCGTGCGGACACCCCCCGAATAGATTATTTTTCTAGATTATGAGTGCACCTGTGAAACACCCTCCTCTGGAATTTCTTTAACCTCATCCTCTGGCTCTTCTGCTTCTTTTCCTGTAGGCGATTCATGAGTCTTCAGATGATGGCCACCAACACGATGTGTAAGGCAGTGTGCTACCACCCTGAGGAACACCAGATCATTACCAGTGGCACCGACAGAAAGGTCAGTGTCCGGACTCTTACTCAGTACCTAAAGTGGAGTAGAATACTGGATTGATTTAAAGCATCTTGGTGTATTGTAGAGCCCAGCTAGAGTAATCAATTACATTAATCTAAAAAATCCAGCCATGTATTGGTCTTGGTTGGTGTTAAGCACTGGGATGTAAGAGCTGATTAGGGAGAATTCTTATCCCTTGCAGGAAAAAAACCATAGTGATTGAAAATCCCTCTGTGTGCAAAGAGACTGACACTCGACAATCCTAATCTAGATATCTCATTATGCTGTTATTGTCGTTATAATCTCCACTCAGTGAAAAGCCTGTCTCTCTTGTAAGATCAGCAGACTTGCACGAGCACACACACTGTAGATTAGCTGGAAAAGCTCCTAATTTGTTTCTGGGCTCAACATAATTAAGCCACCGTGTTGGCTGCTCGTCACTGTGGCAAAAACACTCAGCCCCTTCAAGTCTGTTATTCTGTGAGACATTGTGATTAACTCAGCACCACTTATTTACATAAGGTCACAAGTTCGCCGTGGCAGAGTGAAATGCTTATTTCCTTGATTGTGCACTTCATCCGCACCCTTTAAACCCCCGCCACACACACCAGGCCCATACGGTTGCCCCCCCCCGCCTCCCCCCGCACACTGGGAGGCGAGGACAAGTTGTGCTGATTAACGCAGCGCTGTGGATGTGCTGAGCGAGCGGAGAGAGATGGAGAGAAGGAGGGATTCATGGGAGAGGCGAGAGAGTGAGAGGAGTGCTGTGGTGTTCGTGCCTTCCCGCGGATGTGCCTATGCAACCCAAGCGGCAGCCAGATCCACCATCTGCTCATCCCAGGACACAGGCGCTCTGTCTAGGAAAACAAATACCAATGCTCTCTCTTTCCCTCTCTCTCTCTTTCCCTCTCTCTCTGCCTCTCTCTCCTTACTCCAACTGCATCCCTGCATGTTTCTAAACGAGTTTGAGAGCAAGTCAATCGACGGCTAAGAAAAGGATGAGGAGAAAGAGAAATTGGGAACGACGATGATGCATGTTGACCTCCACCTGGAAGTTTATATTTCATTACTGTTTGTCTGTCTGCAAATGTACGCAAAACCTACTGAGCTGGCCTCATTGATACAAGGAAGGACCGAGGGGTGAAGATTTGAGAGGGGGCAGATAGGTGCAGCTTGATTGAGTGAAGGGGAACAGTGGTGCATTGAAAACATACACACTCTACTGAATGATATTCTAGTTTGATAGAGCACTGAGAGGAAAACAATGTGGTGTTGACTCTCCTCTAATGGTCAGGAATGATATAATTAGATTCAATAGATTTAATGTTTGATTGGTGAGTCGTGATGTAGTTTTGATGCCTAGCGTAAAATAGCAGATATAATAGAATAGAAAGCCTTTATTGTCATTGTATTCTGTAACGATAAGGGAGTCCAAAGAGCACATACCTCCACCGAGGCTGAGCGGCCATTTTATCAACATATTGCATATACATGTGTCAGATACATGTGCACAGAAATGTTCCGCAAACATCAAACAAAGACAAATGTTTGTTACCATACAGTAATTAAATAAATTGTTAAATACATTGATACCTATGAAGGATTTTCTTCTTAAAGATCTCTGCATTATTTCTTAAGTTTTTGTGTAATCTTACTTAATAACAACCAAAAGCCAATGAAGACATAGCCTCCGTGGTGGGGGTTAAAATACAATGACATTTAGGGTGCTACTTTGGTTGGTGCATTAAAGTGAAATAAAAGTAACAATGAAAACAATTCATATATTATATCACATAGTTGTAACAATCTCCTATCGATATAAAAACAAATAAATATAAAGTGCCATAGCCAGCAGTTTACACAGTTCATAGTAGTTAACTGAGAACTTTGTGAGCCTCATTCTAAATCCACATTTAATAGACTCATTACCCTCCGGCCTTAATGATGTCGCTTCTCTTGCTGAGCAGACTGTACTCAAGTCTTTCCCAGTAAGAAGATGAGCTGCACCAACAGCGGCCCTGACTTCTAAGACCTGCTCCCGCTCGCTGCATGTAATTAATTTACCTGGTGGCCCAGTGTGATGGCTGAGGGCCAGACTCCCAGGCCGAGGTGGAGGGAACACAGATGGCTCCAGACAACTCACACAAGCACGGGTCTCTAATAAGCTGCTGCACAGATGAGACGAGGGAGGTAAAGGTTGTGACGGCGGCCATGGAGGAAGAGACGCAAGTTGAGATAGTGGAGGAATGAGGAGTGTCATCTTTAGCACACTCGTATTTATACGGAATCCTTTGTGTAAACATTATTTTCCCAGACACAAAGAGAAGCTATGTAGTGGTGTTTTTTGGAGGTATGTCTTTGTTTGCTGTTTGTTGAAAACACTGCTTAAGTGGTCCCATGATAGTAAACACAACACACTCCTCAGCGGAATGAATTTGCATGATCTGTGCAGCTCTGAACTGTTTGTTCTGATCTGAGGCAAATAAGCCAGATTCATACAAATCAAAAAAAAAGATCGCAAGAGCTTTCCATTTTTGTTCACGATGAATCATTTTTCCCATTGCAGGTGACTGGTGTATTTTTCTTAGTTATGCTTTGTTAAGTTATTTTGTGGAAATATTAATATCGTCAGTCTGAGAGAGGCAGTGTGAGGCAGAGAAACACTGTCGACTCAAACAGCCCCCACAGAAATGTTCCTGTGGCTTAAAAGGGCAGCTTATTGCTTTGAGAATCACTCTGCAGTTCTGAAACTATAAATAACCTCCCTTTTTTTTCCCACTGAGCCTTTTGTTCCTCTTTCATTCCAAAATAACCAACAGTATTCGATATGTCAGTCTGAGATTACATTTCTCCTCCTCTAATGCATTATGGGCATGGACTTTCTAGAGGAATGAAATCCTGAGCTTAGTCTGAGCAGCTCTCAAAGTTTTACTTTCGAGTATATCCAACATATATGAAGCTCCACATGCCTCCTCTTAGTAATTTCATATAGTCAACAACTGTTTACTGTTTATTAGCATCATGTGAGTTAGGCTATAGATTTGAATTAGATTTTTAAATTGGTTTTAAGATACTTTAAACACTTGATGTGTGTTTTGCTATCGGATAACCCTGTGAATCCATCTGGCCTCTTCATTTACCTTTTATTACCTTAATACTTTTCAGATCTAATCAGTTTGGTGGTTTACTGTAAATACAGGGAGGAACCCTTGTTTGTGGCCTGTACCATGATGATTCTGCTGCTGGTGCTATAAATAACTTCAGCTAACAAGTGCCTTTTTGTGAGACGTGATACTTTGGCAGCTGTGAAGCCCCAGGGATTTTTGAATCTCATTGAAATCAGCAAACATGTCTCACAAGTTGGGTCTGACAGGCTGATAGAATCTGACCACAGACCTGGTCATTTCCATACAGAGTGAGAATAATGAAGTTCGGTTTTAAGGTGTCATGTTGCATATTTCAGACTGTATGTGATGATGTAATAGAACAAAACCATAACAAGGAGTTGTCATCTGCTTTATCGTCTGTGTAGCTCAAACATACATCAGTGTGATAAGATCTGGCCTAAGGGACAGAAAGCAGAATTTGACTTGTACTTTCACTTTTTAGTTTGGACCATGTTCCATCCATTAATATGAAGGAAGCGGGTTTTATGACCCATACTGCAGTCAGCCACTAGGAGACGATCTACATTATTTGGTTTCCTCTTTGTTGTCTTATATTATTTCACTTTACTATACATAATTCGATTCTACGCTACAAAAACAGTGAAGAAATGAGGCACCACAATAACAGTGTACATCGTACCTAACATATACATATAAACTGTTTCTCCCTTGACATCCATAAACAATAAAGATAATGAACCCATCAACATTTTATCATTTATGTGTGCTTTGCGCTTGTCTCAGGTTGCCTACTGGGACGTGTACGAAGGTGCTACCATAAGGGAAGTGGAGGGCTCCCAGTCTGGGCCCATTAACGCCATGCACATCTCCCAGGACGGCAGACACTTTGTGACTGGTATGGCTCATTACACCTCTGCTGCTTGTTACATTGCTCATTTTATCAATTGACTTTATGTGTATATTTATCCATTTCCAATTAATATAATTTAACCAAGTCCCCAAGCTCCTGGATTATAGTTGAATCAGTATTGTCTTATCTCGGGTTATTTTTATGAGGCTTTTTTACACCTATACATTGAGTGTTTTCATCTCTTCAGAGCTTTTGTTTTCACGTCCTTGTCTAATATTACAACACAAGCTCAGCTCAAACGTACTCCTCCGTTTCTCTCTCTTCCACGCCAGGTGGAGAAGACAAGCTGGTGAAGGTGTGGGACTACATGCAAGGTACAGTGACACACGTGGGGGTGGCTCATGGTGTCACTATCACCAGCATCAAGATGTGCTCCAACAACCGCACCTTAGTCAGCACCAGCGCAGACGGAGCCGTTCTCCGCTGGAGGTTCCCTCATCCCTCTTCCCCCTAATGTGACACTCCATGAGGAAGCAGGAACTTTGAATCTAGTGCCACCACATTCCCACTGAAATGTATCACATTCTCCTGTAATCCTTCCTCTGGCTTGGCAAATACTGTCATGAGAAACTGGTTTTACTTTTCTTACATTGTTGTTACACTCTCAGAGTAAGGAAATAAACATATTTACATTCAGCATCAATTACAGCAGGTGTGTAAAGCTGGTTCCTTTCTCAGGAGTAAAGGGACATCACACACAGAAGCGAAGAGATTGCACTTTTAGAGGAGTGCAGTCTCTTCTGTGATATTCCCCCCCCAGGAGCTGAATAGGTGGGATTCCACAAAGCGACACTTTACATAAATATGAAGTTACACGTCAAGGCACGGGAATATATTATTAACATCAAAGAGCGTGCGTTATGTGTCTTTAGACTGTTGGAGTACGGCAGGATTAATGACATTCTACATACTTTCACAAGGCTTTATTTTACAGCACAGTAAATGCATACTTTACCTTCGGAGACGATTCCTCTGTCTGCAGTGGCAGAGGGAAGGAGGAGGCCCAGATTCGTGGCACTTAAACACATGGCTGCTGTCAGCTAATCTATCAGCGGGGATTCTCGAAGGATTCTGGTTAAAGAGGGAGGCAACGCACAACAGAGAGCCTCTCAGACTGTCTCTGATCTGAACCCATTCTCCTCATTATTCTTCACAGTGGCTTATCTGAATAATTAATAGCTCACCCCTGCTTTCCCCAAAAAGTAAGATAACAAAGCTAGATCATAAACAAAGTCAGCAAAAACACCCCCGGATCAGTGAAATAGGGCATCTCTCAACCCTGCTTATGAACAGAGGAAAACTACAGTGCCACGAAAAACACAGAAACACATAGACCCATAGTTTTACTCCGAATGTTATAATGGTGTATCTGTTTCCCAACAGCGCTGGAATAAGAGCATCAGAGGAATTATGAAAGTATTGGATTGTGCCCCAACTATCTATTTCAATAAATCAGCACATCTGGCTCACAAAATTCAATCTTCAGTGCTGGTGAGCTGTGAAATGAAGCCTCAGATGATTAGAATCTGAATATAGCACAAAAAGATGCTGGATCCCTGTTGAGAAGCAGCACTGCTTGTGACGTATCTGACCAAAAGGTTCTGTAACAGCCATGTCTCTTGCATTGTGGAGCTCGCAGTGTGTATTAGCAGCAGCATTAGTGGGCATGGAGACAGTAGCCAGGCTATTTATAGGATACATCTGTCTCTAAAGCCTGGTGGGTTATAGGCAAGGTATTTCAATAGCAGACATAGTACAGCGACATTATGGAGTAGACTGAACACAGGAGTCTACATGTAAATACTTTACTGACTAGTCCTATAAGTGGCCAGTGAGGAGTATAGGAATAATTGTTCATAGTGTATTTAATGATTCAATACTATTTATTTTACTACAAGAAATGAAATGTAGTACAGAGCTAAGAGATCTTTACTGTCACGCTAATAAAAGACAATTCCCAATGCCAGTAGAGGAGTCTGCCTTTCAGGTTCTCTCCCCTGGTGCGTCATGGTCCACGTCACGAATGCCCCGAAAACGGAGGCGCCCCTTCACCTCCCTGATATGCAATTACTGCGTTTAGCTGGGTGTCATTTTTCCATCACTGCTGATCAGAGGCTCCTGCAGAGTTATAAGACCCGGGAATGAAGGACCATTGAATCTCTTCCCATTGCAGTCAAAGGCCAGATGTCAGCAGGTGTTAGTGGGTTTTTGGACCAGTGGAAAAGTGGCTTTAGTTTTTAGTTTTAAGGTGAAGTGTTGCATATTTCAGGAAGAGGAGAGTGAGGTGAGGGGTATTCAGCTGCAACATGCAACTCCACCAGTAGATGTCACTAAATTATACACACTAAACCTTTAAATCGAATGAATATTGCACTTATGGGGGTGGTAGATAAATATGAAGATCATAAAATCACATGATAATATATAGAAATTCAATTTAAAGTCTCAATAACAAGTGGAGATGTTTTCGTTGGCATCCACTTGCGATATTTATCCAGGATGTGATTGGTTTTGAAGGGGCAGGCCACAGCTTCAGAGCTTGGCACCTTTTTAACAACTACTTCCTTGTTCCTTGTGCAATAAACAAGCCATATAAAAGTTAGCATCCAGGTGAGTGGCTGTTTAAAACAAGGTTTCCTGTTCCCTGTGTGCACCTTTAAACTAGTTAAATGATGCAGGTTAATTACATACACGGGTAATGGGTGGGTAGTGAGAGAAACAGACCGGTTCCTTGTGGCTCCATCGACAGGAGGAGGGGAAGGAGGGAGGGAGGAATGAGAGACAGCCAGGTACTCGATCCATCGAAGAGGAAGTGCGAGTGAACCTGCGGCGTGAGGAGGGAGGCAGGCAGCTGGTCTCTGTGGTTCCGGCAGGGAGCGTCACCGATCACCGCCACTACACAGACCTGGACTAAACAAGCGGGATGTCGAGAGCATGAAGCCGGCGATCGTGTGCCTTACTGGCGCCGCACCGGTGGCCGAACAGCGGTGAAGGTTTGCGGAGAGGAGTAAAGAGGAGGAGGAGGAGGAGGGCAGACAGGCTCGCAGACAGGTGCGTCTCTTCAGCCGGTTTCGATTCCTCTCGGTCCCAGAGCGAGACGGAGCCATGGATCCCCGCAAGGAGCCCAAGGGCAGAAAACAGCCCATGAAAGCCAAGTCCACGACGCGGAAGGAGAAGAAACACAAGACCGGGAGGTTCATCCGGAGGAAATCGCTGCGATCTTTCGGGAATTTCATGGGAAGGATCCTTAAAACTTTGGGCACTTTGGCGCACTTCAGCAACGCGGAACCAGCGGACGCGGAGGACGACGACGGCGGCTTCGGGCAGAGCTCCTCCGCGGGCTTCAAAGAGGACTGCCCGCAGGTCTCCAGGGATTCTGTCTCCGCCAAGAAGAGCTCCTCCGCGGCGGCGGTGGCTGCTGCGGCGGCAGCCGGCTCCGCTCAGGGCTCGGTGAAGGAGAGGCTGTCGTCGTGCTACGGAGACAAGACCCCCGGGGTGCTGGGGCTGAAGAACCACGGCAACACCTGCTTCATGAACGCCGTGGTCCAGTGCCTGAGCAACACGGACCTGCTGGCCGAGTACCTGGGGCTGGAGCAGTACAGGTCGGACATGTGCCACGGGAAGGTGAACGGGGAGGCGCGTGGAGAGGAGCGGGGAGCGGAGCCTCCGAGCGCCCGGGGAGAGGTGACCGAGCAGCTGGCGTCACTGGTTCGAGCGCTGTGGACGCTGGAGTACACGCCGCAGCTGTCCGTGGAGTTCAAGGTGAGGACCGGGGGACCAGGTGTCTCCACGCACCGGATAGATGTTGACCGGCCATGGGTTCAAGTCTGTCAATGTGTAGAATTGCTGCTTTGATCATCACAAGTTTCTACTATGACAAAGTTTAGTTTTTCACTACAAAGTTTCCAATTATATTATCTTTAGAGCTAACACTACATTAAAACATTTAATATTACATATATCAATCATGTGTTTTTTTAACTAATATTCAGCTTGTTTGTTAAATATAAGGTTCCATCTATACACCTGCACCAGCATGCAGAGGCCCCAGGCCCCCAAGGGCCCGAGTTAACTGTGTCAATGGGTTAACTGCACATTTGTCTGGAATTATGCTTTACTCAAGGGCTGCAAGGCGTTTTAAATCAAATTACTTCAAACTCATTGAAACAGCAAACTTGTGACCAGCTTATAGTCCAGCCAAAGAGAACAGGTGGATTCCTGGGTCTCTAGACAACACATGGTCAATCCGTCTGTGGTGTTGTGCTGTGTGGGCTGCACAGAGGCAGACACACGCACACACACACATGCACACACGCACACATGCACATGCACTGAACACTGCTTCTTGCATGCTCTACCCAGGTGCCCCCCCCCCCCCCCCCCCTCACCTGAATGTTCTGGAAAAGATCCTGTTGTTGCGAACAATCTCCCGCTGCCTTGCTCATATGTGAAAGGAAAGGTTGGGATAACCTCTTCGGACCCAGTTGTCGGGACATGTATGAAAACAACTTGTCTTTTGAGGTCGTCATCTTCAGACTAGATACCGACACTCGTTCGTCCCACAGAATCTGCGTGGCTACTAGTTGAGGCACATTAATGGCTGCAGTGCAACTTGTGCGTCCTTTTAGATTTTTCCTGGGCCCCTGCAGGCCCACCAACACAGCAGTTATGGTTTTCAGTGCCAGGAGAATTCAGTTTGACCTACTATTAAAGTCTGAACTTGCAAAAAACTAATATTTGAACAAACATGTCAGGTGTGCGCTTTATCGCGTGTGGTTCGGAGGTCAACCTGCTTGTGCCATAAAGTTACGTCACAGGGGCAATAAAAAAATAAACACACGAGCACTCATGGCTTCAGCTCTTCCTTCCTGTTTGTTGAGGCGGTGGTAGTTTAGAGTGTGCATGCCACGCAGTTACTTTTTACGTACCGGTCACAGTGTCTCCGCTTGACTCACCTGTCAAACAATGCAGCACTTCAGGTGGTTTCGTCTACATTCCTGGACTGCCATGTGGAAGACGGGGTTAGTCAAGGTTCCCTGGCAGTGCATGTGATAGCATAGGGTGGAGGCTACGTTGCAAGTGCACAATGACCAGTCAAATACCAGGAATTTAAATCAACATGTGGTCACGCACTGAGATTCTTGCTGCTGAAGTCAGTCATGGATGTCGTGAGCCAGAGCAGCAAGGGCCCCCAGTCTGCACTCTACGCTTGTTGGAAGACAGTGAACCAGCAGGCTTACACACTTTTCCACAAATAAATAGCCGGTATATGCAAGTTTTTTTTTAATGCGGGTATACATGCTCAACCTCCTTTCCCATAGCGTCTAGAGGTGTTTGTGTTTGTTTACCTTTTCTCCCCTTTGAGTCATATTCAGTGTCACAAATACACCAGTAACTTGAGAAGCTGTGCCACCTCGCCGTCTTGCCAGTTTGGCATCTTGCATGGTACAAAGAAACAATACCTGCTGCACGTTGTTCCCAAGATGTAAAACAAAAAATGCAAAAGTACACAAACGCAAAGGACACGAAAGTTCATGGCTACACCCAGAAGTTTTAGAAGCAGACAATGGTGCAGCGTCAGCATGTTGACTGCCATAATACAGAAGAATGTAAAAGAGGAATAAATTAGCATGTTTACCCAGATATCATGTTTCCATCACTAGCGTAACAGCTTAATAACCCGTGTCACCTGCAGAGTCATTTGACCCTGGAATGAATGTTGTTTGTATCCATCTGCAAAGAGGAAGTGATTTCCTGTAGTGTAGCGTTAGCCAGAGCAAATATTATTTTGCGGTATTTGACGTTGCAAAGTCCCAAATGTAAAGCGGCGACTTGTACCATATGCAAGACTTGAGTTTCGAGGGGGGTAACCAGTGTTGCCCAACTCATCAGCAGTCCCATTAAGTATTTGAAGAACGATCTCATGAAACAGCATGAGGAGAGATAAAAGTAGGGGAAAAGGACGACCTGCCAACATCATATATAGTGTAAATCTGATAATGGCAAGGTGTGTTGGCCACTTATATGAAGGAAACACTGAGTATCAGCCCCTGAACTTAATGTCTGAAGGTGCGGCCCTGTATTCAAACAGAGATGTTCAATCTTTCCTCTGTTTTGCTCTAACACCTCTCATCCTTGCAGGACACAATAAGACAAAAAAAGCATGTCCTTCATTCCCCTTCTCTCGCCTCGCCCCAATGCCTCAACACAGTGATTTGTGTCTGCTCATCCCAGGGTGAAGCGGCAGAGAGGATGTTTACTGTATCAAGTGCATTCAGCCTGGAAAAAGGGAGGGTGCCCCCCCGCTGAGATGCCTCCAATGGTGTGCACTCAGAGGAAGAGAGGGAAGAGAAAGAGGGAGGGAGAGACGGCGCTGGTAAACAAAGCTTATTGTCCCTCCTGTGATCCTCACAAGACCCCACCTTGTCTGTAGGCAGACATCTTTGAGAGCTGATCATCGTTCCAAAAGGTTTCCTCACTGAAAGAGAAGCACTGGTCTCCAAATAACTGGAGAAACGTACTAGGTTGTCTGTTTTCTAACTTTTGTCGGGAGGGGCTGGGATTAGGACTGAGTAGGAGTCAGGAGCCCGTCGGTAGAATTCACAATGTCTCAACAGAGGATACCAGACTGACCTCGGGCTTTTTACAAAGAGGCCTTTATGTTGCATTTTAATGCTGGATGCAGCTTTCCTTTGACAAGTCAATGAACTGCACGGCGTGTTTCAGACATGCAATGAAGTCCGGACATTTTTCCCGGGGCTTGTGAAAAAGCAAATAGTCTGTGTCAATTGCTCCTAACACTTCGAAAGCGAGCCCATGTGAGAATAGAGAGAGAACATGTCCTGAGGACTCATAGTGAGTGGGTGTGTTGATGTTGTTTCTAATACGCGATCAGAGTAAATGTGAAAAAAGGGAGGTGACACACTAGGGCTGGGCAATACCATACGATTATGTTTCGAGCCAATACCAAGTCATTTAGGGCCAATATCCCCGAAACCAATACTTTTTATTATTAAAACACAGGACAGTTTTTAAAGGTACATTTTTTTTTTCCTATCATCGTAAATTAAAGTGCATACATGAAAAAAGTGTTTTCATATTTCTGGTTTGAGGTCAATTATTTTTTTCAATTCTATTAAAGTAATTCATATAGATGGCAAGTTCCAACTGGCTGAATATATGACTTCAATGTCAAACTATAGTCTGATATATTTAATCACTCTGCCGAACTAAAAGCAAATGATGACCATTACAGTTTGACTATAATATTATTTTCACATCTTTTATGACTTGATATTCTTGCACCGTGGCAATGCTCTTGCCCTGACTGTGTGTTGTCTGCACGACACAGTGGAGAGAAGGGCAGATTAAGTTTACACACATTCATGACATCATTATGTGTTAAGACTGTACAGCCCTCTTCCCTATGTGCACGGGTACAACATTGAGGAGAGAAACTGAAACAGAGCCAGGTGTATCGATCCCATTGGCGCAAGAATTGATTCTCATGAGGATTACAGAGTATTTCATAGTATCGATATTTTGGGATGGATCCACCCACTTCCAACATACATGACGAAGAGGTCAACTTGGAAAGATGACAAGATAGACCATTTGGTCAGAGCGGCCAATGCGGTGTAGATGTGCTGTTAACAACAACACATGACAGTAGAATTCACACATCATGCCCTGCCTCCTACATGCTCCACCCCGGTGCCCCCCCCCCCCCCCCCCCCCTCTCCCGCCTGAATGTTGGGGACATTCCTGAACACATCTGACCTGGACAATCTCCCGCTGCATTCTTCGTATGTGGAGTGTATGAGTCTGCAGTGGTGCTTCTGATTGTGTTACCTGCGAGTCACAACGCTTTTGAGGCTTCGACCGAAACGCTGCTCATTCACCTTGTAGGGGGTGATGTCATATGTTGCTGAACTACATTGTGGTTCAGTGTTGTGTCCTTCGCACTGCGTACGGCAGAAGTTGAGCAGAAGTTCGGCAATATTCAATCAAATCCCGTTAATCCCAGAGAGGTTGGCAGAGGCAGCTGGTGAGCCTGGTGTACCTGGTGTGTGTTCATCTGGTTGTGCATTGTATTTCTGGTGTTCTTCTCCCTGGCTCTGTTGTGTGTCCCTAGCATGAAACCGTCTTCTTTGTCTTTATGACGATCGCGCCGGCATCGCGTCAGCGTCAGGCATGTCCCCCTTCAGTTGATGAGAAACAAGAAGGTTTAAAGATCTCTGTCCCTCACCACGTCCGGAGCATGTTAAGAAACATGCTCCCAGATGCATCTGTGCATACAAATGACAGTCATCAGCCCGTCGGAGGTTCTGTATTTAAAGGTTGCAATTTCCAACCCAGCCATGACCGCCTCGCTACACTTCTGATGCTGATGAGATCTGCAGGGATGAAGTGTCCTTTTATAAGTTGGTCCAACACTTGTCTACATCAATTTGACTTGACAACAGCGCAGGCTCATTCCATTAACTGCCTTACACTCCTGACCTAAAGGATTTAATGACACTTAAACTAGTTTAGGAAGTTTCAGCGACGAGCCCGGATTCATCTTTTTCTTCTTTTTTTTTTTACGCTTGAGAGAATGCGGCTCGGTGAGGCCCGAGGAGCTTAGCCCGGGAGGACGAGGCCTGGTGCTTTAAGTTGTCTTGCTTGTTCTGGAAGTGCAGGAAGTGTGTGACAGCGAGGCAGGGCGGCGAGAAGGATGGTATGTTGGTCTTCTCTCGTCTCTGCTCTCCTTCAAGGCCCACTTTTATTCTCACCCTCAGCGCTGCGAATGTACACACTGTCGACAGACGTGCATACAGAGGAAGCAGATATCCACCACCTGGAATTTGCACAGTGTGGTTGCCTTTCGTTTCAATGTGATTGCAGCACTTTTCGGTGGAGCAGATGTGGGACAAATCATTTTTTGGGGGGATTTCAGCTTTGAAAACAGTATGAGGCTAGAAGATCAATTGTGCCCCGTCAAGCCCCCAGCAGATATCATCGTAATGAGTGTATTTTTTTGGCCAAAGACGTGCAGCAGGATCTCTGTCTCAGCTGTTGAAGAGAATGTGAAGTGATAATACTCGGAACGGCTCAGCTCACGCATAGAAAACAGAACTTCTGAGTACTGTAGCAGTGCCTCCGTACGCTGTTTGGGAAGCAGCATGTATTGCCACGACTCAATGAGCTGCACTCCATTATACCTACATCGCTGTGACAAAAAGCAATAAAGAGACACAAGAAGGACTGCGTGTCTGTGCCGTGTCTGGGTAAGAACTACAATAAGAGCTTTTTCCACAAGGTTTCGTTCACTCCCATGATTTATGTACCGGGCCTGAATCGTGCAGTGTGGGACGCCTCGGGAATAAATCAATCTTTAATGTTGTGGGGTGCGAGACTATGATCACCGAATCACGGAGGAGAGTCTGGGATGATTTTTCTGCTCTATCTCAGTGACGGGAAGCACATTGAAATGGGATATATATTCACACAGCTCTCGATAGGTGACAGATACAGTCCTGCTCATGGGAGGACCCAGTGGGTGGGGCCAGAGGGGCACGCTCTGCGATGGGATCGGCCCCTGAAGTGCAACTCTCCTCTCACTAGTCCCTTGATTTCTTACAGATCGGTGAACGTCACAAACTTTGGGATGTCATGTTTTATCTATATTTTTTACAATTTAAATAAGGAGTCCTGGATTAGTGTCCTTTATTGAATCCACTCCAAAAGTTAATTTGTCCTTCCTTTGCCCAGATTCACCCCTTCCACCAAGTTTTGCAGAACATTGTTGGTCATTTTTGTCTCATCATGCTCAGTGACAGACAGAAATGACAACATAACCTTCTTGGTGGAGGTAATAATTTGTTTATTTGCAGCTGTGTCAAATGTGGCCCCTGACTTTGAAAAATCCTAGATGTGCCCCTGACCATCCTCTCAGCTGAAAATCCTCTGGTATCACTTTCTCACTTTCAGCAGAGCCCGGGGGGCCCTCACTGGGCTGTGAGCCAATCAGAGGTGATTACCTCCATCACATCTCATCCCTTGCTAGGACTGATTCCAAAATGTACCATTGAGGTTTGACATCAGAAATCCCTGTTTGTTCTTGTGGTGAATCCAGAGTGGCCTCCCACAACACGGGAAGAAGGTTGATTTAGCTTAGACTTGGAAAGATGATAGAAGGTGGACAGGTGCTACGCTGCTAAGAGAGCTCCTGCTCATCTTGTGTGCGTGCGTGTGTGCGTGCGTGTGTGTGCGTTTGTGTGTGTGTGTGTGGATTTTCCAGGGATAGCAGGGCTGATAGGAGCTCAGCTGGGACTGATTAGTGAAGAGAATGGTTCTTATATGATAGAGAGGAAAGAAAAAGGGAACATAATAGAAAGAGGGGAGGAGAGAAGGAGGACAGTGGGGTTGGGGGGGGGGTTGAGATAGATGAAACACAGCATGAGGGGAGAAACCGTGGTATAAGTGGAGGCTGTAAGTGATGACTGCCCTGCGTCCGGGCTCCGCTGACGGTAGAGGTGAGTCGGCAACATCGGGCCCGCTGAAAAAATGCAATGGTAAATGGAGCAGCCAGCAATGACAGATCCTATCCAGCTTCATTCCTGCCTCACCTGTGGGGGGGGAGATGGATGGTGTGTCTGGAAAAACAAAAAGCGAGTGTGTGCAGTTCCTCTTAAGGTTATACCCTGTCATAATTTGTCAATATCACCCTCTGTCTGCCCCTGGGGAATCCATCCAGCCAGGCCTGTTTGGCAGGCGGCACCACGATGAGGTGAGCTGGTGAAAATGAGTGTTTTCAGGGAGAGTGGTAAAGCGAGAGGGAGGAGGGTCGGTACGGGGGGGGGGTTGATGTATGTTTATGGTAAATCCCCAGCTCCGCAGCCTGCTGCTCCGTCATTGTTTACAGAGCATGAGGATGGATGTGTGGAGGAGGGCACGGGGGGTGTAATGGTGTGAGGTGAAGCAAAGGTAAGCGAAACGGGACAGCCACACACACATCTGTGTGTGGACGCAGGGGAGGTCGCCAGAGTGCAGCCCTGCCCCTCCGCTGACCGCTGGGAGGTCGCGACCCCCCTGCCGCGGAGACTGCGCAGGTTCATGGCTGTGTTTTGTCATTCTGTCATCTTTAGCTCCAATGCCTTTCTCTGTTTGTGGGAAGTGGCATTTCTTTGATTCTTATGTGCTGTGTTCATTTGGATCCAGGTCTGCTCAGGACTGAGCTTTTGACTAGGCCCAAAAAAGGCGAATCGTTGATGGAATTAGGCATCAGCAGTAAATATTCATTTCAAAAAGTGGATCATCGAGGGAGGAATGTTCGAGGGATCTAAACCGTGACAGACGCGGGTGAAAAGCTGTTTCACACACGTACAAAGCCACAGACGAAGATGTCGGGAGGGTTTGTTGATATCTTTTTACATGCAAACAATGTGTGCATTATATTTCCATTTTACAAAAATATATTTTACTCCCAAACACCGGCATTGGCCTTAACTTTTCAGTGAGGTACATTGAGTGAGAACCAAAACATTGGAGACCAAGCCCAGTTATTCTCTGTAGCTGTGTTTCTAACATAATTTTGTCTTTTGAGTATCAACATTTATTGAAGAATTGTGGCAACCCTTCCTTCTGAAATCTATCTATTTGAAATAAGGTAAAATAGCACACGGCCTTGTGTCAGAGGCTCCAGTTTGATGAGGAATAAGATCAATCAATGAAAGACAAGACACTTCAAGCCAGAGTGAACTAAGTGAAATGCTGCCTCAACCCAATCGATCAGGTGTGGGCTGAGATCCTCTGGTCTAGACTGATCAATAGTTCTTCCAAAACGGTCTTTGCTCCTTCAAGTTGACCCCTCCGCTTGCCTTCATCCTCTCCTCAACCAGCGCTCCAGTGTATGTTCATCAAACATTTAGGATCCCACCAGAGCTGGGCTCAGGTCGGCCTTGAACACTGCCAGTGTTTGCAGAGGAACTCAGTCAACCTTTCTGCTACTCCACATTCTGCCTGTCCCTCTTTTCTCAGTATCAAGAACTTTCTTTCTTTCATTTCTCCCTTTACAAGAAATCAATTTAAAAAAAAATAGACTTGCTTGGAAATGCATCTTTGCCACTTCAATAAATCTTTTTTGATGCCTTTTGAGAGCGTGTGGTACATTTCACCAGAGAGGTTGTGAGACAAAACTGTAAACAGATATCAAAGAGATGAGATAAACTGCCATTCCCAGCTGTGACACACACGCACTCACACTCATACACACACACACACACACACCCCGTCTCTCAATCCACGTCCGTGGAATCAGATTTGTAAATGGGTGAAAGACTCAGCAAACACGTACTGAGATTTGCGAACGGATACAGGAATCAATGCCCATGGGTAAAGAGACGAAAATGGCTGCCTCCCTTGCCATACCTCCTCCACTCAGGATAAAATAAAAAAAAAACTTCACGCACGTTAATGCGTAAAAAGACAGCCAATTGCAGGGGCCCGTCTGAGTTGTATCTGGTGACTTCACTGTATCACCAACCTTTTGGAGCAAATCACTTTTTAGCCATTGATTGGTCCATATTTACAGATCTATGCAAACATTTGCAGATTTGCCGGCACATGTACAAAACTCAATTCACCTCTAAACCTCATTTGGCTTTTCTCACCATATTAATTCAATCAATGACTTGAATGTGCAAGTGCACAAAGGCCACAGTCACATGTAACATGTTCCGAGTTACAGGTGCACAGACTGAAGAGTGAGAGAAAGATTATCTGTCTGCAAACAGCACTTCACACATAATGTTATTAGGAACGCAAATACAAATGTTTTGGATCAGCATGAAACTGCAGTTACATCTACAATTTGGAATATGCACACACAGATGCCTTTGCACATTTACAAATTGGAGCATACACACAATCACACACAAAAAATAAGCAACAGTATGGGCGGCACAGAAAAGGGATGTGGAGAAAACCGTAGAGATGAGGGCCACCTCCTTTTCATGATGTCCTAACCTCTCAATGTCGTCAGGTTCCTGAGTCCAGTCTCAGCCGGCCCCTCGCCACCTCTCTCGTCCTTGGTCTTTTCACCCCTCCCATTTTCTTGTTACGTTTTTTAATTATGTTGCTGCCTCTGTTTTCTCACTTTTTCCTCTCTGGGCCGAGCCACAACTGCTCCGTCCTTTCAGTGCGCTGACAGCAAAACCACTCACAGGTCCCTCCATCCATCTGTCCCTCATCCCTCCATCCCCCGTCAGTGCTTCCTCATAGTGATGAAGCTCATTAGTGGGCTGTCTCCGTCAGGTGTTTGTGTGTATGTGTGAAGGGCGGTGGCGGCGGGGGGTCACCATCATATTTATATTTAGAAACAGGGATAGTGCAGGTATGATGTGGTGATTTTTAATGAGATGTGGAGCAGAGCCTGGATCCTGTCAGTCACCCACAGAGAGGGAGAATGATGCAAAGGCGTGCGTGCGTGTGCGCGTGTGCGCGTGTGCGTGTGTGTGTGTGTGTGTGTGTGTGTGTTCGGTCATTTTTTTTGTTTGTCAGCTTTTCTTTGACTGAAACTCTGTCTGAAACTCTCATAACTGAATTAGACACTGCCAATCTTTTATTTTATTTCCTCTGTATGAGTCATGAATATATTAAGAGAACAATTTCTTCACATTCAGCAACACAAATCATGTATCTGATTTTTGTACTGATATGCTGGCAGAAATAACATCTTTATCTGAAAAATTGAAAATGATGAAGAAGGTTAGGAACAGTAACGGTAAGAGCAGCAGATTGGTCAGCCTTCATACTATAAACGGAGTAATCTGCCTCAGTCTTACATGTTTTATATCTTGTATATCCTTAAAACAGTAAACCTCGACTGAATGTGAGTTTATAAAGGGGTGATTGAGTTGAATTTAATTATAATTATAATGATATAAATAGTTTGTCAGGGTCTAACTCTTTGCTTTGAACAGTTCTACATCATTGATTCTGATTTGACAAATTTGCCAGAAGAGTTTGAGCTCCCTATTAAGTTAACATACATTTAACGTTACTTCCATCGTGATTTAAAGTAATTTCTAAAGAAAAATGTTTTGGCGGCATCAGTATTTTTGTTATATTAATTGTTAGGTGTTGTACTTCTTCCTCAAAGATACAGATATTTGCATGATGTAATTAAACAACAAATTAGACTTGCAGTATGTGGAACTGAGTGTTCACTGGGTTTGGCTGTGGTAGAGCTGCAGAGGGTTCTTTTTCTAATAGGCTAATCCACACTATCTTCAATTAAGATGAAATGTAAGAACTCATGACCTTGACCATGTGCCTGAACTTTACATAGGTCTTGAATTTCATTCATTCTGGCTTTAAAAAGTCTTAATTTAATGTGTTGAAACTTGCAGACGCCATGTAATTGCAGCATTACACATTCAGAGGTTTACTTGCTGAGAGAAATAAAACTCAATGCATAAAAGGACAAATTCGCCAGATACAGTAACCACCTGACATTAACATCAGTGTAAACCTTTCTGCTCTGAAATACCAAATATGTTCCTGAGTCAGCCCCTCTGAGGAGCGGGCATCAAGTGATGATCAGAGAGAGAAATGTCCCCGTGTTTCTTCCATCTCCCTCCGAGTGCTCCAAACCGAACCAACTCTCAACTCCCACACGTCAGGTTGTCGTGATCTCGTTTTTCAGGACGGACGTCAATATTTAATGACTTTTGAAATAACCTAATGTGAAAGATTAATTATGACTTCTCTCCTCTCCTCAGAGCATAGTGGCCAAATACAGCTCTCAGTTTCGTGGAAACTCTCAGCACGACGCCCTGGAGTTCCTCCTCTGGCTCTTGGACAGTGTTCACGAAGATGCCAGTTCTGGCCTCAACAACAACAACAGCAGCAGCAACAGCAACGGCAGCAGCAAGGCCAAAGCTGGCAACAAGGTGAGTGCACCACGCTGGAGATCACTGCCTTGACTGGTTTCAAATGTTGATCTGATTGGGTGCTAGGCTCATGTATTCATCATAATGCATAATTCTTCTTCTGCTGCTGGGTTATTTTGTCATTTTATTACTTTCTTGTAATGATACCTGATACCATGCACGCAGGCGCACACACACACACACACACACACACACACACACACACACACACACACACACACACACACACACACACACTCACACTCACAGCAGATGTCATTTAGTTGCAGAACCGTGTTGGGACACCACTGTTGATGTTATAATGGCCGACCTCCCAAGTTATCTGCTCAGTGGTCATCTCTGGGTGAAATGATTCAGCTATTTGTTCCATTCGGGTCAAAGGAATCACTTCAGTAATGTTTGCAAAAGAAGAGGATTTTCAGTTGGGTACTACGGAGATGACAGTAACTCCAAATGTCCCAGTCAGGCTGCTGTGGTTCTTCCACCTGCAGTTGAACTGAAACCCTGCTGGTCATGGTCTGACATGGACCATGAGTGCCGTGACTCCTGCAGTGAGGAGGAGGCACGTGGCTGTTCCCTCTCTCTGTCTTTGTCTCTGTCCCTGATGCGGGACATTCACCTGGCATCCTTTCACTTGGGCCTGAGCCAGGACTGGACAGGACTTGTTGAGAGCGAATGAAGGGCAGACACTTTGAGCTGCTGACTTTTTATCATGACTGGAGCCTCACATTAACGCTGGCCAAGAAACAAAGCCAGTTAAATATTTTCTCTGACAATAAGACAATCATTTCATAACGCTCCTTTACTACTTGTCTGTTCCCTGGTACTCGATATTGGAGTATCAGAAACTTAAAAGGGGCCCCTCAGTGGAGGCCCCTGAGTGGAGGCTGCGCATCCCCATTTACTAATGGGGATGCGCAGCCCCACATCCCCATTAGTAAATGCGGTGAGCTGAATTGTCACTGTGTGGCCGCCCAATGCCCAGCTCCCCCTCTGACATCAGCACTAATAGAGGCAGCCTTTATGCCACAGAAAGCGCTTAGGGCTGTGGCTCTCATTAGACTGCCAGTGAATCATGGTATCATAAAGCCGGCTTTCCTCGGCGGCTGCTACGAGGCAGGGAAGAAGAAAACCGCCAGCCTTTTCACACCAGGAGGGAACATGTCTGATTTTCTGAAATGAAAGGCTCGCCCCCTTTTCCCCGCAAATTGATTTCATTCATGCAGCACAGTGTGCTCATGCTTATACCGCTGATGTAATATGAAAACCTTGGAGCTCCAGCTTCGGAGATTACACGCTCCTCTGTGGGTTTAGAAAAGCGAGTAACCTCATCTGTGCATCTTCAGAAGTAATGAAAAGCATAAATACACACAAATGAATATGCACATAACGCATTAAAACACACTTACTGCCTGGACTGCTGAGAGTTTTGATGTTTCACTTACAGTCCGTTGTAGTCATGCATACAGTTGGCTGAAACCATTTGTTAAGGCACTTTCACACCTTCCTGTTTTTTGGTGCTGTTCAGGTGGACATAAACCTTGGTTTGAACCTTGGTCACAACTTTCAGTTGTGAAAAACGCACTTAATCTGTAAATGACTTGTCTCTATCCTCATCTCCTATTCTGTGATAAGGGATTAAACATCAAACACTAAATTCAATCCCTGATCTTAATGACACAACACTCTCCCTAGTTGCCAGTTATTTCATATGATGCGGCTGTCGGTATTATTTATTTTAACGTCTCCTTTGCTCTTTCTTTCTTGGTACTTTCAAAGGCAGACAGTTATACATCCTAGTCTGACGCAGGAGGTCGCTGACAGTTGTTGAGCCTCTCAATCAAACTAGGGATTGAGCTTTAAGACAAGAAGTCCAAATATTTTGCGACAGGAACCTCTGGAAAATAAGGAAAGTCCCTTATTCGTCACTCTCTGCTTATCCTTTAGAAAAAAAAATGCCAGGGCTTTTCAAAATCCCTCCTGCTCATGTTCATCTTGTATGTGAAGACAACGGATCATGTACAAGTCGGATGACAAAAGAATAGCTTCTTGCAGGGCAGCAGGACAGACCCAAAGTAAGATGGGAGTGGAGGCTGAGTCGGGCAGGCGAGGGAGAGGGAGGCTGGAAAGTGACTTTGATTGCTCAGTCTGTCACCGAAGCCTGAGGAACCGGCGTCTAGGATGACACAGGTCATGCTGAGCTGACAGAACTTGAACAGTTTCCACAGAGAAGCTGTCTATTTCACGGACATTTAGTGAGTGGCACCTTGGCCTGCACTTCATCCTCACACTGACCCACCCTCACTGACTTCTGAGGGTTTCTTATGCAACTCCTGACAGGTCTGACCTATCTAAAATGTTATGGATACAAGTGGAGCAGGATAAAACCATAGACTCATTGCATCTCAATGAATGTAGCACTGATAACAGATGCAACCCTTATTTTACAACTTGCGCATCACCTCCCTCTGTCACACCTTTTAACACCCTCCTCTTCCTCATGTTGTGACAGTTTTGCTGCCTCATTTTCATTCCTGTCATGACTTATCCCCTGGAGATGTGTTGAAAATCTCAGAACAGGTGTAATGAGTTCCTTTTAGCACAAATGCACAATCACGTTTGTGTTTCACTATTTCACTCAAGGGATACATGGTATAATTGACTGTCAGGAAAACATGAACATATGTTGTTTATTCGTGCTCTTTGTTTTTCTTTTTTGCCGGTAAAGACAGATGTGCATCTTTAACGCACTGATTCATCTCAGAGTTGTAGCATTTTCAGAGCAGCTTGTGAGGTACATGTAGTTTATATGTACGATGAAAACAAAGGTCCCATTCACTTTAACTGGATATTGATACAGTATGGCCCCTCTGTATTATTTAGGGTTTGATCTGAGGAGAGGGTTGTGTTGTATTGAACTGCGGTATGAGTCAGGGAAGAAGCCATTATATTCTGGTGCAGATCCTTTTCAGAGGGCAGATCCAGGATTACCCCCACCTCCCTTTCCTTAACATTGAGGGAGAATGTTTTTCCACATTATCTTAGATTTCTCAGTGAATAATTCATGAATCTTGCTGAAAAATACCTTAACTGTGTTTTGTACTAGTTTGTTCATTTTGGTCCAGATCCAAATAAAAATCTGGATGTCGTGAATTTAAACACGGTTTCATTCGGGGACTGTTAGCCCCAGGCGGAGGTATGTGCTTAACTCAGTACCATTCTTGATAGACATGCAGAAAGGGCCACCAGCGTTAAAATCCTTGTTTGTGCAGTGCACCTGATCTACAAGCAGTGTGACCAGTCCAGTGGCTCCACCCAAGTGACATAACATAACACAAGAGTGAACACACACGAATGCAGCTCCGTAATGTTAATCCTGCTTCCAATGGGACCTCAGTAAACTCGCTTGGTTTCCCTCTCGCTTCACCGGCACCACATCAGCAGTATACTTCACTGGCCAAGAGGGGACCACATTAAAGTCATGATTTTGTGCACCATTACAGCTCAAATCATTATAACATTTTCACTGTAAGTGATAAATTAGTGGCTGTTTTGATATTCATTTGAGTATATAAGAAAAACAAGTACTGAAAAGCTCAAATCACATGTTGCCAAACTAGCAGATTTGTTCTTTCAGCAAGTGCTTGAAAAGTGGGAGGAAAAGCTTGAGCGGCAGAGGAGCTTTCTTGACCTACTGGTTGCAGTGCAGAATGTCCCTGCCTCTGCCTATGAGCCATGGCAGATTACATGATATTAAAGTAAGAAATCAAACTCACAACTGGAGAACTACTTTATCCCCTCAGGCCTTAGGCTTTCTCAAACTATGAGGCGGATAGGTTAAACTATCCTGATAACAATCTCACACTTCCTCTTCTCGGAGAGTGGCATCCATTCCCTTGTGTTCATTGAGTGAGCACATGGAGCTCAATCACATTTTTGCCCCAGGCCCTCTATGAGGGGATTTAAACCGAGTGCATTAAAAAAAAATCATCTTTCATCTAAACCTATAAGGATGAAAGTGGCGTAGGAGGTTTGCCATTGCAGCTCCACTGCTAAATTATATTATCTATGCATGATCTTTTTTTTAAATAGTGGTCAGCTTTTCTGTCCCAGGAGGGAGACTTTTGAAAATCAGTCAGTTGTTGCAATCTTCAACCACAAGTACCCACCGGGAATACCCCCGAGGAGCAGGCTTGAGTCAGGTCGATTGGTTAAGGCAGCTCGATAGATTCACTTATTGTATAGAGATGAAGGTAAAACACAAGAAGTCAGTGAACAGACAATAGAGCCAAAACTGA
The DNA here is from genome assembly GCF_949316205.1 of Platichthys flesus. Lineage (NCBI taxonomy): Eukaryota > Metazoa > Chordata > Actinopteri > Pleuronectiformes > Pleuronectidae > Platichthys > Platichthys flesus. The sequence goes on from NC_084949.1 coordinate 13,596,857, forward strand.
TAAAGGTGACATGAACACATGGGGTAATTAATGATGGAGATCATACGCTGACATGCAGGGTGACAGAGGGGTTGATGGGTAATTTACGTTGTTGCCATCATCTGTTCCATCCATCACGGAACCAATGATCTGACTTCATGTATACCTTCCTGGTTTAACGCCAAAATATTATAACATTTGATGTAAAAGTGAAGTATGAACCGGTCTGTCGGCTCTGCTCATATTAACGAAAACTGTGACAGGACTAAGAAGAGACTGTCGACAGGGGATCCTTTACAATGAGTATAGAACTATGAAGAGGCGTTTTGGCTCGACATAAAAGAACAGCTTCTGAATCATTTCTGTTACAGAATAACATTAATGCTGATTAGAAATAATGCAAGTGTTCCATTAATATTTAAAGTATAAAAAGTAATTCAATAACTTCTCCCCCCGTGAGAGTATAGTTGTCAAAAGGTCTGCGTTTACATTTTAAACACATAAATCAGAGCAGTGATAATTTTTTAAATCATCTCTAAACTCATTAGAACTTGCACTCAAACTTTATTTCGCAGACACCACAGTTTAAATTATTAGTGTCATTAGTGTTTGACTGATGACCAACAGACCGACTAATGCCAGGATCAGACTTGACAACATTTTTGTCTTTTGCAGACAGTGATTACGTGAGATTAGATGATCTTAGTGTCATAAATTCTTGATGTGACTGAAAGACAAGTGTGTGGGTGTGTAGCACACAAATAGCATAGTATAGTGTGACACACGTACACAGTGTCTTGGTATGAAGGGACAGTAACACCATGAAGTGAGTTTCGCTTGTTGAGGCTAGAAGCCAGGTGATGTAGTGACGGGCTTCAATAGTTTTTCTCTTTACTGGTATGTGTACTTTCCCAGGTATTTTGCTAGTGTGTGCCATTGTTAACCATTGTATATTAATATACAATGGTTATTGAATAAGATGTTGTGGAACAGTTTTATACTTGAGTTTTGGGGACCAATGCTGATCCGGATATTAAGGAATAAATTAGCAGTGATTCCAGGATGTCATTACAAAACTGTTATGGCAAACTATATGGTTGAGGTTTGATATTTTACAGTTTAACAATAAACTTTATACGTAAAACCAATAACTTAGTTAAAAGAAAACACATATAACCAAATATATAGAACATCAACTTTTGTACATAAACCGTAACCATAAAAGCACATCTTGACTGCATTATTTAATCTGTAAAAGAAGGAATATATAAAAGGAATTCTGATACTGATCTGTGGGTATCTGTAGGATTACTAGGATGTGCTCTAAACTGAGATTGTTGTGAATAGTGCAAAACGTCATTGCATCAGGTTATCACAAACTATATCAAATTTGAACTCTTAACAAAACATTTACTTTGGATTTACTTGGCCACCTCAAGAGGATCCTGGATTGAAAGTTTTGATGTGACCAGGCCTTAGTACTGCGTGAGTGGGCTTTACCACGACAATGTCACAGACTGAAATTCTAACGTGCAGTTTTCTTGTTGAATCACAGCAAGTCTTTCCAGGTGGCGGATAAAACAAGCAGTTGTTGCACCTGATGCTCTTTTTCCTTCCTGACACCTCGTGTCTGATGGGTCTTGGCCATCGTCACCCTGATCCTTTCATTTTGAAGTTATGTAGCAACGTCTTTGGCTAGACCAGTCCTTCTTGTGTGAGGGCCTTTAGTTGCCGTCACCCTTTCGCCGCTCAGCCTCTCCTCTCTCTAACAAAGGTGACATCAAAGCGGTGGTAACCCCTGCCACAGCTACCAGCCCACACTCGGCCAGAAAACCTGATTTAAAGTGAAAGTGACATTTCTGAGATGCCATGAATTCCTTTTGACAGAGAGGGAGTGTGAAGGTTCCTGAAAGAGACATCTTGGAGCTTTTTTTTCTTTTTGATGCGTTTTTTTCAAAGAGCGTTACTGTTGCCGAAATTCGGGAAGAATGTTTGATGTTGCAAAAGAAGTCATAAAGCTTGTTGTTGCAGCTTTGGCTTCTTTTGAAGCCAACTCAGTTTTCAGCAGTTATTGTATTTATGTCTGAATGTCGATTTCATGTCGGTGTAAAATGGTCTGGACAGAATAGACAGGGTGAGTTAATTCCCATGTGTTATCCTACCCCACTAATGGGGGTTAGAAACTTTAACATCAACTTCTGCTTCTGCTTTTCAAAACTTTAGCTTTCTCTTTCTTGCCACGGCCTCATCCATAATTCACTCTCCCTGTTCAAGTGTCTTTTTAAAGCCTCTTTCATGATGTAATGTCTCGATCTATCAGCTAGTGAGAGATGAATGAATGAGTGGGCCCTTCTCCTTCCTCTGTCACTCTCGCTCCCCATCCCCTCCCTCCAACGCTCTCAGACTTTGTGCAGAGAAATGAGAGGGGTTGTTTGGTGGGTTTACCCCTGCACTGCGTATTGAGATGAAACAAAGTTGTTGACTTTGCATTTGCCCCGTGAGAGAGTTTGCCCTGAGATCTCCTCAGCATTCTTTTGTGTCACCTCTGAATTGACACTACACTCGCTAGTTGTTAAAAAAACTCCTGCCTGCTCACCCCACTTTTTGACCTTACGTTTATCTCTTTCACGTGGTCTCATATCTTTAGAAATTTACCAAAGGAAATTAAAAGAAGAAGTTAAAATTAAAAGATATACAGATTAAGAAGGAGGGAATAGGAGGCTGTCTGTCAGTATGCTAGCACATCCAGTGCTCACACAGAATTCAGGCTGAAACACTGCTCTGTTTTCACTGTCTTTTCTTTTGAAAGAATACAGAATGACAATAAGTAAGAAAGTAAGAAAGAAGAGTTTTATTCATTGTGAGAGATTGTAATGACGTGAGAATGGAGATCCTCCAGGGACAAGAATAGAGTTGGTGCCTTCGTCATCACACAGCCAATGAGAGGCTACAACTGAATTGATGATGTTTGATTATGATTCTCTGCTTTGAAGCTCAGTGAACCTGTTCAGAAGTTTTGTTTCTATCCATTCGATGAGTTAAATTATATTTGCTTTATCTCTTGCTCTGGTTTGGTCTCCACCAACTCTTGAAAGAAGTTTTTCTCTCTTTAGCTGCTAAATGCTTAACTGTGTTCACTGGACGATAGCTGGTTTTATGTGTCTGGGCAGACCAGTCTACAATCTGGTTATTAGGTAGTTTTTTCTTTGGAGCCTTTTATTCTGCTATTCCCAGCTTTGAGTGGAAACCTGAATTCCAATAGGAAATCCTCCATTGACCAGACTTTCTCATTCCACCCCCCCAGAAGGAATTTTGTTGACGTTGTGCTAATGTTTACTAAAAATCTGGTTAGACCTGTTTGGCTCCACAGAAGGAATCACAGAATGCTGCATGACGTTTCTGTGCAGGAAGTTATAAGCAACACAGAGGCAGGCATAGGAACCTGAGTAGCCAGAGCTTGTGAGTCAAGGGATCTCTAAGTATAGGGACCCCCCACTCAGCTGTTGAGCAGCCCAACAGAGGAGCGCTGCGACTGAAATGCCATGCTGCGGGATGTTATGAAAAATGTAATATTTCCTCTCAGGGGGTGGGAAGCAGTTGCTCAGAGAGAGGGACACTGATGAGATCCATAAGTGGCAGCAGCACCAGCCCAGCAATTGATTCACTCTTAGGAGATGGTAGCGCAAGCAACCACAACCTCCTGTCCGCGCTTTCTCTCTCTCTCTCTCTCTCTCTCTCTCTCTCTCTCTCTCTCTCTCTCTCTCTCTCTCTCTCTCTCTCTCTCTCTGTCTTCTCTCTCTCTCTTTCTCTCTCACTTCTTTCTCTCTCTCTCTGTGTGTGTGTGTAAAGTATTTCAGGACAAGCTTTTAAAACCCTCTCTTGCATGTTTGGGAGCAGACAGAGTTGCCCTCGCCTGCTTTTTTCTCTAAATTTTCCATCTTATCCTCTTTGAGGTCAGGAACATATTTTCTATTAATGTTTGTCCATACTTTTAGCTCGCCTGCCAGAACTCACGCACACATGTAAGCACTTGACCAAAGTACAGTAACTTAAGGTGGGCATTGCCACCAGGCTGCAGGTGGACATTTACTGCAAAGGGCTTTTAATGGATCCCACTATGTGAATGAAATATTCAGGACATATCTTAAATGCATTAATATGGATGTCCCTCTTGAAATAGTTCAAGAATATCTGAAAGATAAACAAACTAGTGTCTATACAGAAAGAGAGAGAGAAAGAATTAAAGTGAAAGACATACAAAGAGAGAAGTGGAGAGTGTTGAGGAGAGCTTCCTCTGATGAAGATGAGGGTTAACTTGGGAAGTTAAGGGAAGTTAGATTCGTGCTGTAAGTGCTGCTGAAATCAGTTCTCACGTCCAGAGCATAAAATAACTGATTTTCTGAAAGAGCTCGGTAAAGACGTTGAATTTAATAGCCTTCACTTTGTATAATTTTGTATATCCTTTTAAAGATGTGGATAGAATTTCTAGGTCTCCCAGTGGATTAGAAAAGTTTGTATTGAGACTGTAACGGTCTTGGACATAAACAAATTTATGCCCAGGCTTCGGCTAGTAGGATCAATTTATTGTTTTGATATAAAAATCAACCAAATCCACATATCCCATCCAAAGACATTAACTGTACCCGGGCTTGTGAGTCCAAGTTTCTGCTGCAGTTTTTGTGTTTCAGCAGCAAAATGCAGGTCACACATGAAGTTTTCTTGTGTAATTCATTTGTCGGTGATCTAGCTCTGATTTGTTGGTTTCTCTGAAGGAGGACATGTTAACTATGTGATCAGATAACCTGTTTAGAACAGCCCTCTTAAAACAACCAAAGGGATTCCATGGCCTTATCATATAAAGGTGTGATAAAGAAGATCTTTGATCCCCAAATTGTTATCTGTGAATTGCTGAAAGGTGGTTTCTGTAATCTCAAGCTGACAGACAGAGATGTGGCTTCTCCTGTAAGTGAAATGCTACATCCAGAGACTGGGACAGGCAAGAGTTGTGCTCCGGTCTTAGAACCACTTGGCAGAGCTTAAACTCCATTTCTCCAGACCTTCGTCATTTGAACCGGGGGTCTGGCTGACTGAGATTACATGTCTGGTCGCCCTGGTTGAATTTTGCACTTGAATCACGATTTAAATGCTTTTCTTCAGTGTGCTGAAAACACATTGGGAGGGAGAATCATGGCAGCATCTCAAAATCCTGACTGCACCTTTTCCATTGGAGCTCGATGACTCAGAGGAATCAGTTCGGGAAAAGCTTGTTTTGTTTGTCATAGAATCTGTTCTCAATTAGAAAAAATACATATCACAAAAATTATCCTTTTATGCTATAAATAACCACGCAATTAGTAATTGCCTCCACTGAAAATCCCCTCTTGATGATATATTTACACAGCCTGTTTTATGGTGAGGTCGACTTGATTTAGTTATAAGATGGTGAGTTTTTTTTTTTCTGTGAGATACCTGGTGTCTATCGGCCACTAACATGGTCACCTTGAGTCTGACAGTCATGCATCGAAAATAATAATCCAACGCAGTTCCTCAGAGGAAACTCGATAGCATTTTTTAGTTTTGATTAGTGTTTGATTTCTAGAACTGGTTTTGCAGGTGCTTGTGGAAGCTGAAAAGAGTTGTGCTTTCTGTTTGTTATATTCAGGTCAACTATGTTTGTCCCACAGATTCATTGTTCGCTATTACCTCCACCACACCCACATTTACAGCCTTATAAGGTTGTGTCTTCCTGGTGCCTGCAGGCCTGTGGAACCGGACTGGTGGCTGCGAGGCAGTCTGACCTGTTCCTGTCACCTGTTCTCCATTGTTTACCATCATCCTCAGAGGCCTGAAGTAAAAATATACATAACTCATTCAAGCCCAAGTCATTTGGTTTCATATGAAATCCAGTGAAAATGTATTTACATTTAAAACGACAATTTGGCTCATATCTGTTTTCTTTTCAATTTTTTTTAATTTGCATTTGAGTCAAAGCTATCTTGTCAACACATGGTCGAATCTTCTCAAAATGTAGATCTTCTTTCTCTTAGTGGTCCATTTATCAGCCTGTAATTTGCAGTGTAGCTCTTTGGCTTGTGACTGACTGTGGGTGGGTGCATGTCTTTTTTCCCTTGGTTTTATAGCGGCTTAAGTGTTAATGTGCCAGTCTGGCAGATTGTGCAGAAGGATAAAGGGTTTAAAAAACTGACTGTGCAGCCCGAACGAGAAGCTCTTTTAAAAGCATCAGCAGCATCATGTCTCATGAAACACAAAAAACAAAACAGCTTTGAACATTTCACCATGGATGTCACAAAACCAGAGATCTGCTTCTCACAACAGACGTGATTAAAAACTAATACTTGATGCCAATTTCTCTACCACAGTACACACACGCACGCACACACACACAAACACACACACACACACACACATAATACGGTATCTACAGAATTTATGCTACATCATAACTGCCTGTCCAGAACGGTTGAAACTTAATGGATATTTTAACTGGCCACCAACAGGGGTGGGATTTCTCACGGTGACCTGCTACCCTGACAAGGGCTGTCTGCCCTGAAGTGTAGTTTGTTGAAGAAGCATGCACAATATTCAACTTATACACACAATTGAGAAGAGTCATAGGGACCACAATATAGTCTGCAACCAGTTCATGGCCCGGGCAAAACACTACATGAAGAAGCAAACATCATCCCTCTAGCTCAGCAACTCTCAGCTCCTTCCTCCGTAAGTACTCCTCAAGAAGCCTTTCACTCTTCCTCCTCTTGAGTGTTTTGCGGTGAACTGCTGCCTCATCTCTCTGTGCGGTTGGACTCATTCCCTGATTCAATCTCTGCCTCTTGGATGCTGTTGATCCCATTATAAAGAATCATGGTACAGGGCCATGCAGTACTTAACTAAGACACAAATCTATTGTCTCTTATGTTCCCCCTAAAACAAGTGGACTTATCTAAAAAAAGAAGCCGCGTCCATATACTTCCATTTAATGGCTGTCTGGCCTTTTGCTGAAATTTGCCTGTAAAACTAAACCAGTTGCAGACCTGATATGTGTTCTTAGGCATCGGGTTTGGGGATCTTCTGTGTAGCTGACCTTTTGTAATGTCTCAGAGAGAGAATATGCGGATATTAAATAGTCTAGCAGGTGATCAGGTTGCACTTAAAAAGCTTGCTATGACATCTCTTCCTGTTTTATAGAGAAGGCCAAGCACAGATCAACCGTGCAGCCTTTTTCTCTGTTGGGACAAGATGCCCTGGCCCTGAACATCTCAGAGCTCATCTCCAATTAGGGAGAGCAAACACCCTTACAAGACTCTTCCTCATTTCCTCTCAGTGAGTCCTGTCAATTGTTTTATCAGTATTTTCCTTGGAATAATCACTTCTTGTGTGCAGATGAGGCCTGGCAGAGAAAGGGATGGCTCTTCTGCTGCCCGGCTAGTGTCTTCACTCTGCCATTGGCTCTCCTCTGAGGCGGCTTATTTTCTGCCTTGTTTTGGCCCTTCTGGCATCTCCATAGTAACAGCCGGAGAGTGGCGGTTCTTGCTGCACTTGGCGCCGAATGAAATGGAATAGATACATGAAGTACTCCTCAACTTGACGCAGGCCTAAGATCAGAAAAAAGGTGCATCAAATGTGTTGACAAGTGGTGTAATTAATGTACATCACTACAGGGTGATCATTTAGTTGTGAGCGTGCACAGAGTGACTTGGACAAAGAGCATTTAGAGGGAACTGACAGTGTAGAAGGAGTTTTGGCGGCTGGGAGAAGGCAGGGGGAAGCAGTGGAGCAGAGGAAGAGAGGTGCAAAGGTTGGGGTGGTTGAACATGCCTGTGGCTTCCACCGTTATCTCCCAGACTGCCTTGTTACCGTAAGCCTGCTTTGAATAGGCCGAATTAGCGGCAGCAGTCCGGAGCTGAAAGAATAAGGGTGAGTCAGCCGCTTTACTGCACGGACAGCGTTTCTCTCATTCCTCCCCTTCGCTGGACCACTGTGTGCCCCTGTTCTCTTCTCTCTTCTCTCTCTATCCCTCTTCCCCCACTCTTTATGTCAACTCACGTTGACAAAACTCCCGCCTGACTTCAGTGTTCAGTGCATCAGGTGCACAAGTTGTTTTGTGTTGCTCTTTGTGAAAAGTTTTCTCTTTTCTTTTTCCCTGGAAACTAAATGCAACAGCACAATCTCACTCACTCACTAGTTTTCATAAGAATGCCCCAAAACAGTTTTTTGGGCTGGAATAACTTGTCAATAAAGCCCAAGTCTTTAACCTCTATAGTATTAAGATTTTTTTGTTGCTATAGTGTGTTATGTCGTTTTTTGGGGCCCACATAAAATGTGGAGCATCTCTACCCAACAAAAAAACGGAAGCCTCTGAAACACCTTGTCAGTAATGTGGCCAATACGTCCTTGTTGTCATGATGGCATCCCCAGCATTTGCATAATGCACATATATAGCCAGATAAAAGTAAGAGCAGAGGCCGACATGTTCTATAAGCTCCACAAAAAGTTCACCAATCACAAGAGAATGGGCCAGCTGACCAATAAGAGCAGACTGGGGTTTATTGGGAGAGGTGCCTTAATGAGACGGGAGCTAAAAGAGGAGCTTCAGCAGTGGACAGTATGAGGACAGTGATGCGTTTCCTGGATATTGGAGCATGTGAACCTTTTCATGTTTTACCCCAATTTAAAATATGAAACTGAATATGAGCATCATAGGTCTTCTTTAAGAGAAGTTGTTCAAGAACTAGATTCTTACATTGCCATAAAGTTGAAATGGCAAAGTTCTCAATCTATGTTCTACTCGGGCTTACTTTGTCAGCTTTAGCCGAACTTCGCTATTTTCTATCTGCGTCTTCCAGTCTGCCAGGACCAATATTTTGTTCTTTCTTTTCTTTGCCGTCTGCTCCTCCGTACTTCTTTGACTCCCTCCTCCCGTATCTCTGCTTGTTCACCTTGATCAACCTCCGCCATGCTGCCTCTCCACGCTGATCATTTGATGAATTATGAGAGACTTTCGGCACAGCTTGATTTGTTATGAGAAGCTGTTTAATTAGGGATTCGTCTTGTGTTGATAAACTCTCAGGTGTAGGACGCACACATGCTCACTTGTTATAAAATCTGGCCTGTGCTGATATGACTGTCATTGGAATGCTCTGGTGGCGGGGTCTCATCTGAAAGACAAGAGGGGATCCGGCTGTTTCCTGAAGCAGCCAACAGCTATGTCAACATTGGCTCGCCTAATTTCGCACGCACAGTGGGAGACGTCATCTCTTCCTGCAGGATACTGAAAACATCAAGCTGATACAAGCAGCTCTAATTGTGGGCTAGCTCAACTTCTCTGAAGTGAGCCTCAGAAGAAGTTACTGAGCATACAATCACAAAGAGTACACATGCTAATGCTAAGATCACAAACATGGATAAGATAGAAACTGCCCACAAAGCTTGCAAAAGATCTGAAGACCCACTAAGTTCATTAGTATGTAGTTAATGTCCTACTCAGTAATTGTTTTCATTTTCTTGCATCTTTTATTACAATGAATATTTATTTGTTAATTTTATACCTTGAAAAGGTTTCTTGTAATCGTGTTGAGCAGACTGTGGTTTATTTAGTGCAGTTGGAAAGTCCAACAAAGTTTAGCAACATTGTTTATATAAAAAACTAGAAAACTCTATACTATCAATTTTGATAACTTCTTCTCATATTAGGCATTAGGGTTAGACGTTACCCTCATCATTTTAATTTGGGTTGTTACTGGAAAATATTTACGAGCTCTGATGTTCAGAAAACACATCAACAACCTCATTCTGTCGTTACTGCCTCTTCAAGACCCCCCTCCAGATAAAGCAAGGTCTCCTCTGATTGGCCAGTTGACCCACTCTGTTGTTATTGATCCACCACTTCCAGTTCATTTAGGAAATATTGGCATCCTTTCTCGCTTTACTTGGCTTTGTTGGTGTGTGTGTCCGACTAGCAGGTAGGTGCTCATTATGCAAATGTTGTTGTGTTGTCATGTGACCTCAGAAGAATTAGAATTGCTCTCCAGGATAAAAATAAAGTTGTTTTGAATTTGAAGTAGCTGCCGGAATACTGATGATTCAGGAGCTTCAGGAGCAGTGTTTTTTGCGGTGGAGAGGTCTTTTAACCTTGCAGACCTTTTACATGCACAATAACGTATATACAACACACTAGAGGAAAGGATGTCAAACTTAATTTATTGTATCTGTGAGGTGCTACATCCAGGATCTGGGGCAGGCAAGAAATATGCTTTACTCCCAGAAAACACTTGACTCAGCTCTGGAACCTATCTCCCAGATTGTATTATGAGAATGTTTCCAAACCTTCGTCATTTGAACCTGAGGTATGGCTAATTGAGATCACATGCCTGGTTGCCCTGGTTGACACAGGCTGGAAATGCTTTGCCTCAGTGTGCTGAAAACACATTTGGAAGGAGACTCATGGCAGCATCTCAAATTCCTTAGCAAACCTATTTCAGCATCTCTCAGACTGGGACCGTGTTCCTTTATCAATATAGTCTCTCTTGCTTTGAGACCAAGAGCCAGAGGTTATATTAATATTGTGCTTTTGCAAGAACTAGAAGCTGTTATGACCCTGCCTGAATACACATACACTTGCCTGCGTTTACCCGTTTGAGAGAGTGTAAGTATATGATGTGTGCAATGTCTGAGTGAGCAGGCATTTTCTTGTGTTTAGTGTATCGGGATGCCTCACAGCAGGGTGCTGGCAGCTAAGGTGAATGTGTTAAGTCCCTTGAGCCAGGCAGTTGATTAGAAATGTGGTTTGGGATGATAACTGAATCAGTGTCTTTCTTCAGTCGGGCACCTGTTTTATAAATTTTTATGGTTATTTTTTAGGTTATTTTTAGTCTCAATAAAAAGACACATTTTTCTCCCCAACTGCAGCTTAGGTTACTCAGCACACTCACCCAGTAGAATTGATAAAATGACATGTCCTTTTTGTTGCTTTACAGAAGTGCCTTCAGGTCACTTCCACTCCCGGGTAGAGCCACTGTCATACAAATTTGAAGTTTGTCAGTTTTAAGTATTGAAATATTAATTCATACACTTCAGGAGGGAAAACACAGTGGCTGCTGCTGCTCAAACCTAAGCCCTACAGACTGGGAAAAGTAAAGAGGAGCAGTGGAAGTGGAGAAATTGTTATTCCAGCAGGTGTCATCACCATGTTACCTCAGAGAGATCTCAGCTTACCAGACTGCAGGCGGCTGCATCACTGTCACAGGCTGGTTACAGTTTGCTTCTAAGTTATCCAAACTATTGCAGTGGCCCATCTCAATAATAGTTCAATAATTCATTGAATCCTCATCCTCATCCTAATCCTTATCATCATGATTCTAAAGGATTGTTGTGACATATACACTCTTCACACTATACCTAGGTACAACGTAAGTATGTCAAATCTGTACTGGCATATATTGAGAGTGTTCCTTTCTATTTTTGTTGGCATTTATTTGTATAAATAGGATAGAGTAAACAATAGGAAGACCTGTCAGTATAACCATGTACAGCTATACCACACTACAAATGTAGTCCTCCAAAATTATCATTAAATTAAATCAATACGTCTTTATAGCTGATTCAGTCAAAACTGAACATTATGATCCTCATGAGGGAGGATTTATTGCTGGCTTATCGAGGGGTACTTAATAGGTTGTAAAGAGAAATAGTGTCATTATTTTTATTGAAAAACTTTACATCTAAGGTAAAATGGATATGGCATAGATATGACAATCTCACTCATGTGGCTGCTCATAACCTCACATCGGAAAAAAAAAAATCACACTGCGCTTTCCTTCTAACCCACAGATATTTCTTTGAAAAAGCAAGGAATGGTCAAAATGTCCTCTGTCTGTAAGGAATATGCTAAAAATGTCCACTCACAAAGATAGAATTACACACATATACACATCTTCAAAAATATACATCCGAACTCCCACTCCCTTCCCAGCATGCTGTGGAGCAGCTCTTCAGCAACGTCTCACTTGAATGCGTGCCACGGGGAATCAGAAGAGCTTTGATAACAACATATGTTATCATGTAGGGGTTGGAGTGTGAAGATCTCCGGAGGGAAGCTGTGCCTCTGCCAGCAGACAGAGGGGGCACAGGGCCAAAGACATTACAGTGGCTGCACCGGAGAAATGTTCCTCTGATCACACAGAACTCAGTCCTGAACCGAGCGTCAGAAAGGTTACAAGGAGCAAAGATCTGAGGTTACAAGGAAGAGCCTGATGGGGGCCTGATGCTGAACTGATATTAAGGAGGGAAATCTTTACAGTGATACGTCACAGATGTATCCCAAAAATGCAGATGCTTAAAAGGATTTCATTATCAAAACCTTATGACAAAGGAGTTTAATGCATCTTGATGTTTTACTGTTAACTCTAGATGTTATTATAAATGTATTGATTCATACAAAGAAAACATGAATACAAGCAAGTTAAAAGAGCTTGAATTACTGAAATGAAAAAAAAAACATGTTTTATGAAGTTTTGCAAAGATGAATCCATCATTTCTGCATTGTTTCTTCTGTAGAATTAAAGTTATATCGACAAACATGAAGATACGGTTATGTCTGTGAAAAACTGACATCGGCTGATATTATTGGCCAAACATTCACATGAGAGTGTCTTGGTGTTTTCACTAAATCCTAGTCAAGTCTTTTAGCGGTGCAGGAGGTGAAGACAGGCAGGATGAGAGGAGAGATCCCAAGGTTTCAGTCAGTACCGAGAAGAGCTGACTAATGCTGACTGAAGCAACAACATGACTTCGCTCTCTAATTTGACATGGCCGTGGTGCTGTTATTGAGGCTGTGCTTGCTTGGATTTCTTGCGTGTGTGTATGTGTGTGTGTGTGTATTCATGTGTGATCAGGCTGTGGTGAGCCTTCGTGCCTGCATGTGCACAAAGCACAGTGTTCTCACTGATACACAATACCCATAAGCCCTTGTGGGTTTGCTGCTCCTGTGATGCGATGATGCTGAGCTCTGCTGATGGGGGTGATATGTACCCATTTGACCTCTCATTGCTCAGAGCGGGAGTAAAAAGAGAGGGAGAACAAAAGAGTTGGAGGACACAATGTTCTTTGCAAAGTGACCTTAGCTCTTCTTTTTTTTTTTACATCCCGGAAACACACAGAAACCTTGCTCAATACACTGGGAATGGCTCCGCTGCCAAAACTGACTTGAACAAAAAGTGGTTCATGTTGGAGCACCGCTGTAATAATAGAAACCGGCTCAGTGGAGCAAAGTTACTATAAATGCTCATGAAGAAATAATGCAGCTCTTTTTTCTCAAAGATACGTTTCCAAATCCCAGAACCCAGAGTCCTCCGGGCATTTGGCAAGTGCACGATATTAGATCATAGTTTTTTGCTGCACTCAAACAACACCTGGCAGTAGGGGGAAAACACATCCCCAAAAAACTGGTCTCATGCACAAAAGCTGAAAAAATTGGAGCTCCCTTTTACTGCAAAAGAGGCAGTAGAAGAGCATTTCAATTGAGCCCTTAAAGATTCCCTTCAGTCCTTCCCTCAGCTACTTGCTGCACCTGCTCCTTGTCTTCTACCGTCTTCTAATAGAAGCTCCTCCGCAGTGTGATGCTACAACAATTTAGAGAGCAAGGCAAACAGCTAGAACACGCTGAGTGCAGGAACCGGGACCAATATGTAAATCTTAGAAATCAATTACGCTGCCAGGGGCATGTAGATGATGCCAGTAGTTTTTGTTCCCAAGCAACAGTAGACAGTTGAATAAGGCCTAGATGTGGTCCTTCAGAGTTTATTTGGATTACACCCATGCGACAATTGCACAGCTTAGTGTTTCTGAATATTAGTATTCACTTGATATTGCAGCGGCCGACCCCCGCAACTATTTTTGGCAGACGATAGCAAAGCAGGAACTGAGTTGTGGTATTCATTCTTCCCTCTGTGCCAAATAAAGAGAGACGCCGTACACTGTGCTCTCTCTCTCTGTCTCTCCCAGTGTGTGTTATCTGCAGTGTACAGAATATATACTGGATGTCACCTTTACATGTATTGCAGGTGTCTTATATGTAGATTTAGCCTCTTTGTGTTTCTCTCAGTGGAGGCCTCTGCTCTCAGGTCTGGTTCAGATGTTGTTGACCTGCCTAGAAGATGCGGTCCTCAAGGGATAGATTGTTTTGAGTTGTTATGCATAGAGAATAAAGTATCAAAGCCATTCTTTAGCTATGTATAGAATGTGGTACCGCCCCCTTCGTAGAACGTGGCTAACGCAGCCCACAAAAGAGTTGGCCTTCTTGGGCCGCGTAGACCACTAAGGCTGAACTGAAATGAGCCGGTCTGGTCTATGGTGGATTTCCTATTTGTGTTTCCACTCTTACTATTGATCTGCTGCTCGTACTTTTTCGACCCTTTTTGTCGATGAAACTCGCCTCCTTCACTTTACAGCTGCTTGAGAGTGAGAGCCAGTCAGCTGAGCCACTGAATGCTTTGGGGGAAGGACTGAATTGCGCATCCGTGTCTCTTTCGAAAAAAAATGTCAAATAATCGTTTCAACTCGATTATAGTAGTTTGGAGATCGTTTGACCCAATAATCAAAATCACGATTAAATTTCGATTAATCGAGCAGCCCTAATTACACTTTATGTCTCATCAGACCTCACATGCGCCATTAACCTTTGTCTCAGATAAGAGATGGCAGTGATCGGCCCCCTTGAGTGACAACGATTCGTGACTATTTCCTACTTTAATTACTTTAAATGCACTTTCCTTGTTTGTTGCTTCCTGCCCCGTCCTAATGTGTTTCACCTGAGTCTCCTTACCTCTGCCCTTATGTGTGTTCAGTCCCCGTGTTTCCCCTCTCAGTTTGTCATTTTGTCTCTGCAGCTCCCCGGTGTTACATCGTGCTTATATTGGGTTCCCTGCTGTTTCCTTGAGTCATTCCAGATTGAATCGCCTGTTTTTGTCTCCGCTTCTGCATCTGTTCGCCTGCCTGCCAGCTGGAGCACCTGTAAGCCTGGTTTTCCAATTATAATCATCTTACTGCACGGGCTGGGCGATATGGAAAATAAATCTAATCTCAATATTTGTTGATGTCAGATCATGACTCCGGATCGTTCCGGTCACTTTAACCCGGATTTCCTGACCCGCACGTTACGTCTCTTCTTGTGTAGCAGGTTTAAACATGTGTCTCATAAAATCCAGAAAATCAAACTCGTAACTATATTGCCAACCCCTATTCACTGCACCCACCTGCTTTGGTGTGTGTCTGCGTTCGGGTCTTGAAAGCCTTAAACACTTTTTATATTTAGCATTTAAAAACTTACACTGGTGTACGTTGTGCTTGGTGTATTTCATCGCTTTGGGAATCTTAGAATCTGTCAGTCTATTTTATGCTGACAACATATTCAGTGCACTGCTGCAAATGACATCTCTGAAAATGTGAAAAGCTGCCTGCAAATGCAGAGTGCACTTGAGTCCTTGTCATTCTCTCATCCTTGTTGTGACAGTGCTTAAAAAAGTGCTTTTCTGATCCTCAGGTTGAGTTTTGTATTTATTTTAGAATGCACTGAAGTGTGAACATAAGACATTGACATGGTGCCAAAGTCTTTTTTTCCCAGCCATTCTGTGAGTGATTAAAACAAACAAAAAATGGTATGGTGGAATGCGGTCAGCGTTGCCATGGTGATGCTTGTGTGAGCGACTCTTGTCTCAGGGAGTCTGAGGATTGTTCTCCATTGTCCTCCAGAGAAGAGATGAAGAAGAGAGGGTGAAATTGAGTCGGCCACAGCTCAGCTTGTGATACGAAAAAAAGGGACACGACGGAAAGTACGGATCATTGGAATTACAAACAAAGTTTCTATTATTAGTTTAGATTGTTTATATTCATATAGAGTAGTACTAAATTATTTGAATCAGTTTAGTAAAAAAAAATGTAATTCAAGTGAGCATTACATTTCCTGATTGTCAGAGATTCAACACAGAATCACCAAGATGGAGAAAATCTATTCCCCCCTTGGTCCCAATGAGTCACCTTTCCAATTTCTTTAGCTCAATCTACTTCTAAACAGCCCATTATGAATTGTAAATATTGTAATCATGTTTTTGTCGTGTTTAGCTACACGCAACATCTATTGCACCTCTGTCCGTCCTTAGGGAGGATCCCTCACATGTGTCTCGCTTTGCGGTTTCTCTGTTTTATCTCCTGTTAATAGTGTGTATTTGTCCTCAGTCTTGTTGAGTGTTAAGGACAGAGGATGTCGCACCTTGTTAAGCCCATATTACAATTTGTGAATATGGGCTATAGAAATAAATGTACTGCTAACGTTTGCTGGGGGGCAGAAGCACCTGCATTTTTGTGTTGTCAGTCTTATCTTACTCTGCGTCATAAGTAAATACTGCTCCCAGCAAACAGCAGGTGCAGCTGCCTCTTCTCCTCTCTGTTGTGTTAACTCTTGGTGTCATTAAAAGACACAGACGCACTAAATCTAGATTTTCTCTCGTGGTTTCTCCTTGTTAGAGTCCAGTAGTATTGCTATTGAATTTGTGGTGATTTAAAGGAAAATCTGCTTTATATTGTGATTAGTATAGCGGCAAACTCTGAAGGTAAGATGAGGCCAAGTCTGGAAATGGGCTGAGGTGAAGTTTGCAAACAAACTGTCTGACATGGTTTCTGGGCTTTGAGCCTTTGCCTCGTTATATAATCTGGAGAGTGCCACCCTTGGAGGGATTTTCTGAGATGCCAAAAAGCTGGTTATTGTTCAAAGTGGATGCAGTTATGATTACATTTTGTTTGAACAACAGACAAACTTCTGCAAAGTTGGGTCATCATTACTTCCAAAGACATGATTTGAGACCAGCACAGAAAGTCTCATTCCTCCAGAGAAGGTACAGAGATGATCAACAACTTGTCATCAACATATTTGATAATCTCTCGTGTGTGAACGTTTGAAACCCCATCCTGAAGCAACACAACAGGTTAAAAAGGGATCCTTACTGATATCCCCTAGTTTCAATGTACAGAATCGACACGTGAATCTCCTTTGGAAGAGGATGCTGTGTGTTGCTCACAGATAGATATCATAATGACTGTTATACAAAATTCTGACAAATGATTGTCAGTCTGAATAAGCCGTAGATCTTGTCTCTATTCTTATTGGTTATAAAAGTGAATGCATTACCACACTATATAATGTCATGATCTGACATCATAGACATAGAAGATTTGTGCAGTCTCTACAAACTTCAGGTTGTAGTACTTTAAAGATACCTTGAGAAATGAATTTTTGAGCTATGCATGATGTCATATTCTGAGTTCTTCATGACATCCCTGCAGTGCTTCCTCTTCTTCGTTGAGTTGTGTGCAGTCCTCTTTGTCCCACTGTCACTTCCTCTCACACACATAAACATACAGATCCATAGGTCACATTCAGACTGTCCATCAGCAGCAGTGGGAGAAATCCCACCTGTGGCCCATTCAAAGACTCATAAAGTTTTTACCATCCTTGGCAGGCAGGTAGGCCAGCATAAACTGTATCGGTTTTGCGCTGTCTAGTGACAAGCAGGCAGGCAGAACATGGCACTACAACAGCCCTACCTGTGTAAGAGTGTGCTGTGTAATAACACCTGCGCAAATGCTGCTAAATCGTGCAACGTTTTCTGCCACAAAAACGCTGACGCTACAGAGCTTGATTTATGGCTGATGCCACCCCATCGCTGTCTGTGCCCCGTTGCTCTGCCGACAAACCCATTTTTACACGCCTCTGGTGTGTTCTTCACTTCACACGACTCCGCAGCACTTGCACATACAGTGACTCACAGCTTGTGTGTGTTTAATCAGTCATTACCTCCTAGTGTTAGCTGGCAGTTTAAATATCAAGATGAAGATTCAGCAATCTTTTGCGCTGTTTCCCCAAGTCATTTGTCCATCTTTAATTCATTGCCATCATCCTTTCATTCTTGAGCTTGTCTTGAAATTCTTTTTGCTCTCCTGCTGTGTCCGACCCAGCATGCCGGGCATCGCAGCGATTTAGTTTATTCAGCAGATATCCGCGTGGCACTGAGGACGGCTGACACAAAAATCCAATCTGTGCTGAATGTTCTGTTTTTTACCATTTAAACTTTACTTCTCTCACAGGTAGATGACATACCCCCCCACTCTAATGTTTTATTTTATTTTATTTACCCAGACACTTGCACAACTTATGCTTTTGATTCGCTTCAGCCTGCCACACAATTTTTTTCAGCTGTGGTGAAATCTACTATTCAGAGTTTTGCCCTCTTTCCCTGAGGTTCTGATTTATCTTCTCCTGTGCAACAAAACAATAACAATCTCATGTCAGTTACATATCAGGTTCCTGAAATGAATTTGGGCAAAGGGAATAAAACAAATACGGATTCACTGTGCATGCACCCTGAACACATTTCTAAACACAAAATCTTTTCTGCTGCAGCTTAAATTGCATTTAGTATGCTCAGGGTTTTGTAAATATCAAACTCGGAATGATAATCTGATGATTCTTAAAAGTTGAAGTAAATACCATTTGTTTATATTTTTTCCCTTGGGTTCATTTATCTGCAGGGACCCAGTCCAGGGGAGGATTCTTCCAGTCCCAGTTCAGCCAGCACACAGCAGCCTCGGGGTCGACACAGTTTTGTCCAGGAACACTTCCAGGCTCAGTACAGGTGAGAGGGACAAAAACAGCTCAGATGTTTCAGATGTGTGGTCTAAATGGCTGATTGTCCATCGTGTGGTGGACATTAAGTGTCAAACTGGTGTTTTAGTTATGCAGCTTGCACGTGAATCCACTGGGCACTTTAACTCACCCCCTGGGGGGTGTTTGAATAAACCAAGTAAAATACATACCGTAAAAGAGAAAAGGTATTCAGCACAGGTGAGAATGTATTTTCTCTCCTGTGGATAAGAATCACTAGTTTGAGAAAGTAGGTCAGACAGGCCTGCAATGGATTCAGGGGGTTTATCTTTAGAAAGCGCTTCTGGCCCTCCGCTTCATTCACAGCTGAAAGTCAGAGACATGGGTTCTCAAGTTTAATAGACCCTCTAATGGAACTGACTCTAGACCTTTCAGGAACCTTGTCGCCACACAGGGCAGAGGGTGTTTACTCAGGAGATAAGGTTGAAGTCAAGTTTTCAGCTCAGATTTAAAGTCATTCTCTTGTACAAAGACAAAATGTTACCAGAGCTAAGTTGAGCAAAGCTTGAAAGACTTTTTATTCTGAACATTTTTCACATTTTCTAAACATTTTAGAGGCGGAATACTTTTAAAATAATCTGCAATCTAGTAGAAATAATAACTCTATATTCCAGTTGTAGATGTGCTTGTCAGTCAGTTGGTCGGAGTAGGCATTTCCCCTCGTCACCATCTTGCTGTGCCTGACATTAGGGCCGACTAAAGTTTGTCCTCTAGCTTGTTTCAATTAAATTCCTGTCTTTGTTTCAGCCAGGCGGCAAATAGGAAAAGGTTCATTTGTTTTCGTGTTCAGTAGAGAAGTTTCTAAAATGGAAAATAAAGCCTGACCTTAAACAGGCAGGACTTTTGAACATGAGTGAATAAGTAAATACATACACACCCACAGACACAGTAAACCATGTGTGAATTCAAAATGTAAATGCGAGATGTTATTATTGATACAATGTGTGGCTTTATGTTCTTTACTTATCCTCTTACTCTCTGGTTGATTCAGCAGTTTGTGCTACACTGACGGAGGAAGAATTGTTTCCCGGCTCACAAAAGCATTTTTATAACACGAAAATAAATGTATTTTTCAATGTATCCTCAATTGGGATAAATCCTTTTTCAGTGTAGGTCATGTTGCTGTTTTGTTAGATGCATTTTAGTACCTTTAATGATGTGCATATAGGCCCCTGAAATATAAGAGTGTTAAGTAAATATTCTTAGCAGCCAGTTTACATCAACACCTTTTGTGTGGACCTTTCAGTCAATCACTCAAATCTTTGGCGTTTAGAATTCTCAGTTATACAAAGAGGTTGAAAACTTAAGCAAATGCTTCCAAGTTTTAAGTGAAAGGACATATAAAGTAAATAAAACCTAAGCATAATAATGTTTTTAACTTTTTTTTTTTAATTTTTCAATACAATTGTTTCGATTGATTCTTCAAGTAAAATCTACCTGTCAGATTTCACAGTTAAAATAGCCCTGAGTGTGAAGTGATCATGTCCCTCACAGTCTGAATACAGGCACAGAGTCACAGCCACACCAGAGAGTCAACCTGTTGTGTTTGGGTGAACACAAATAGTCGACTTGCAGCAGTTTAGTCCGTGAGTCAAGCAATAAAAAGGCTCGGCCTGCAACACATGTACCGTATTGAACAGCTCACTGCAAGATTAACCAGCCATTCAGTCGTGGGATTAGCCCGTTCCCTCACTGAAGGATGATGGATTGAATGTTTAGAACTGGACCGTGTCGCCGTGGTAGGCTTAATGCTCTTTTTCTCACTCTTCCCTGTTGTCTCTCACACTGTTCTCACACACACACAAACAAACACACAAACACCTGAGTGGTTATGTGTCATTATCAGATTAGCTGCCAGTTAATTGGCTGATTAGAGCAACAACCCTTGGGGGGGAAATTTTCACAACAAAAGTCCCTGGAAGCACCCACTGCATCTTTCAACAGCTCATGCACACACCCACCCAAACACACACACACACACACACACACACACACTCACACATGCACGCACACACACATCCTGTTCTTTCCCCCGGAATTACTCACACACCTGTTTCCCCACATTTAACAAATGTCCCCTCTCCTCCTTTTCTTTTCATGAACAATTCAGTCTATATTTAGAGGGGCATTTCTTTGTGTTTCTATTATGTGGCTGTGAGTGCAGACGATGTAATTGTTGTCCTTTATCAGACCTGCTGTAATGAGCACTAGACTCCCGCACCCCTCCCTGCTGTGTGTGTGTGTGTGTGTGTGGAGAGAATAAATAGCTGTATTTGCTACAAACACGCACATTTATAAAGTATGTGGACAAACAGAGAGACGTGTATGGCATGTTTTTACACACACACAAACACGCACAATCATTACCGAGCTGGTGTAATTAGCGAACATGCCTCTGCATCCTATCACTGCTTTGTGTCTGCTGAAGAGGCTCTGTGCTGAGGCCTGATCCCTCCTGAGGCCGGTAGTGACACAGGAGATGCTTCATACTAGTGAGGGACCACAGTACCTCTGTAAGACTTTCACCCTCACATGGGGGTTCACAGAATACAGAGCCGTTTTAAAAAGAACAGTGTGAGAAGCACCAGAATCTTCTTGTTTGATGTGTGTTAGGCTGTGGGTGGCGCGGTACAACATGCTGCAAACTCTAGAGCACTTTACTTTGTGTGGATCATATTGTTGGACTCACAATTGATTGATCCATACACATGCGGTATCTTACTACACTATGGGTTTTGTTGATTCAGGTAAATGAAATCAAGTTTGAGGCAACAACCTGCTATTCTCTATAGTCTGCAGTAAATTACAAATTAATGCAAACAGTTGACATTAGCTCTCTAATGTGAGAGAATTCTGTTCTGTGATCCGATGTTAAAAGCGATATCACTTCATCTAATTGAGTGATTGATTGATTTTTACTTTTAGCACTGCTTGACTTGTTTGATACTGTCTTTCTTGATTCTTTCCCATGTAGAATGTGTGGCCCTTTGGAAAACACTTATTTGACTTAGGATTAATGCAATGGACAATCTTGTGTTTGGACAAAAAAAAGGCCAAACACAAGATTGCCCATAGCATTAATCCAAACTAAGTCAAATAAGTGTTTTGTCTTTGGACATCGAGGTCTTTGTTTCTTTGTGTCTCAGTCCAGACTCATCCTCTGGTACATCGAAGTGCATTTGTTCATTGACATAAAATTAGACAAACAGTAGCAGGTCTTAAAATCCTAAACCTGGGTGGTCTTGTCTGAGTGAAATGTTGGTGGCTGCAGGAGTTAATACTCTCCAATCTGAAAAAGTGTTTTATCATAATTGGTGTCTTAATGACGAAGAGATGCATGACATGGAGTGAAGAGCCGAGAACCATGTTTTTTTGTTTTTTACATTGCTCATGTCATTTAAAATCATTTCCACTTCTTATTTTCATTGTTGCTTTATGTTCATAGTATTTTTTTCAGAATGTATATTCAGTATATTTATATTAATGCTGTTTCCCAGCCCAGAGTCTTTAAAAAGCTTGCTTGCTCATTTAAAAACGTTTAATTATCACATCTGCAGCACATTGATAGTTCTGTCAACTTATTATTAGATAAACAGTCTCACCCTTGTGTCAGCACTAGTTTTTTATATTCAGCATATTTTTCCTTTTGGTCTTTTAAAACTCTGTGACTAAAGAAAGTAAAGAAGCACACATGCATACACCTTTACTCATATAATTGTATTAAATACGGTTTGTCCTCATTTCTAAGAAGTGCATTAGCTCAACACTAGAATGATTTAGTTTAATCTTATCTCATCTTACAGAGCACATCATTACATAATATATATTTTCTCTGAGATACTGAGGACAAGTTGTCTTTAAAACCATAGTTTCTGAACTTTAGTTTTATATAGTGTAACATTTTTTTATTATAAATCACTGCATTGGTTGGATGTCTGGTCAGTATGTACCACTGTGGAACAACAGCTTCTTCCATAGAAACCTATACAGGGTTGTTAGGAGTCAGACGCTACATTAATGTCCACATCTTGCATATACATATATATTCCCTCCTACTTCACAACTTCATGAAGAAATTGAGATCCTTACATTTTCTTACATGTCCTCCATTCCTCACCATACAATGTTTACAAAAATGTTTAAAATGCAGAATAGATTAAGTCGTACATAAAACTAATCATGATTCTTATTCAAGTTCGATTTGATATGTATTTGTGTTATCTTTTTATTTATAGTTATTTATAATGCAATGTATCGATGATCTGTAAAATGCCAATGCTTCAATTACATCTCTTTGTCTTCAGGGTTTGATAATGATATCTTGAGAATCAACTGTTTATGACTGATCGCATTTTTTAAATCTTAAATTTCATTGTATTGTCATCTGTCGGGTTCTAGCTTTTTAATACAAGTCCTAAACCAAGCCCCATCCACACTGCAAAACACACAGCAAACACAGGCTGCTCTAATTGAAACAACAGAGTGTTGATTTGTCTCTGAGTTCTGAGGCAGCGTGACTCACTCACATTTGATAAATAATGGACACACACACTGTGTCGTATAGACTTTGTTATCTCTCCTGGCTGTGCTTTCTTCTCATTGTATTCTCATATCATTATTCTGCAGACTGACTTTAGTCAGCGCACTGTATAAGTCAGGGCAGAGACTTGTTCCTCTTCTTATTTTAACTCTTTACTCTTGACCTCCTCTTAGCTGCATGTCATTATTTGGTGTAACTGAAGTCTCCAAATATGGACCAACAACATATCCCTGCTGTGTCTAATTCTTGTTCTTTTGTTTCTGGCTGCATCTAAGTCTCTATCTGGCCTCTCCTCTTCTCTCTGTATCTGTATCACTTGGTTGGTCCCTCTTTCTTCCCCTCGTTCTCCTTCCCGATTCTTTTTATATCTCACAGAGAGGCTCCTCAGAGGCCTTTGGTGGAGTTGTCTGATCTGAATAAATGTTTGCGATTAGAGCCGGGGCTGTCTTGTGGTGTGGGGATGCTGATGTGGGAGCCAGTGCTCAAGTCACTGCGCTGTGCCGCGGCGTTTAAATGAGTCTTTGTCAAAGCTTCCCTCCCTCCTCCGTCTGTCACTCTCAGTTTGCAGCATCTATTTTTAATGGCACAGGAGACGTGCAGAACGCCCCGGCATCCATCCCGGCAAACAAGAATGTTGTGGATGGTTTTTTTTCCCCCCGACACAGTGGTTTGTATTTAGAGGCAGATTTAGTGTGAAATGATTTACAGTTACTGTAATGCTGTGAAAATGGTTTGAGACAGAAACTCTCGTAAATTATGACTTTGAGATTGAGAGATCCTTCAAAATACATGCAAGTGAGGAAATCCCATTGTTTTTTTCTTTAGTCCCTGGAAAGTTGCGCTGAGAGCTGAAAACAATCAATATTTCACAAAGCAAAGCTCAAAACCTTTTAAAGGTTCTTATGCAAGAAAGAAAACTGATATCCAGTACTACACTTCCTCTCCACCGATTTATATGTTTTTATACCGGATTCTTTAAAGGCTCGATACATCATAAAGAAATGTGCAGATGCAGCCAGGTTGGGATTTGCTTGCGTCTTCCTTTCAGGACCATCAGCCCACTGCTCACAGAAGAGTGGCTACAGGAAATATGGCCCGACATTGACCTTCCTCACTTTGATTTCTGACGCTTTGCACCGGCCACAGTGCTTTCTACAGGCCCGGCCTCACTCCCCCCACTCCCTCACCCACTGATACCACCTGCCTCCCTCCAGTAGCAGACTTTGAAGTGGGCGCTGGCCAGTTAGTGCAGAACATTATCGAGTCATTACCACAACTCTTTGATCTCGTTCTCCTTGTCTGTTTTGCGAACGCTGAAGTCATTTGCGCAGATTTGTGTTGATGCCATTTTTTTGTCCATTTATGCAATACACAGTGTTTGTGAGGAAGATCTTCACACACACTGCAGTCTTACTCATTTAAAAGCATGAAACTCTTGCAAAATGTTGCTAGATTTGACTTTAAATTACATTTAAATTGTTTATTTTTTATTAATTTGTTACGACTTTAACTGCTCTCACAGTGCACAACGTTGTGTGTCCAAATCCTCATTGATTAAAGCTGTGGGTTGCTCTGTATTTATTATTAGTTCACTCACTCACAACATTTCCTCCAAAGCTGTTCCCGTGTTGTAACTGTAGCACAGAGGGGCGTCGCTATCAGCTGACTGGTGATGCATCTGGCGATAGACGGCTCTCACCGATTTAAAAAGCCTTTACTGGCCCCGTCCCATTCCCTTACTACACATAGTATCTATAATCATATTAAAGTTTTGGACCATTAGTATTTATTGCTGTTTTTAATTCCTCCAGCAGAACTGGCAGAACCCTCCTCAGAACTCGAGGAGGATGAGTCACAGAATCGTGTGAATGCCTCTCACAGCACTGCACACCAAGAAATGATGAAGCAATAAGCGAGAGCAAGAATGCATGAGAAGGAAAGCATGAGAGATAAAGGAAATGAGAGAGAGCGACTGAGGGAAAGAGAAGCGGTTCAAATGTTTCAATTCACCCGCCTGCTAAAACGCTGCTTTGGGTTGTTGGTTCTACACTGAAAACCCTGGATGTAAAATCAAACTGTTGCGATGCAGACTTCTGTCGTCGACCCTGACACATGTCAACGTGCTCAGGTAACTGCTGTTACTTATTCAACGAGCTGACGTGAACCCATTTATCACCCAGTTAATTAGTCAGTTAGTTTCATCCAGGAAGGAGGAAACTTAAGTATGAAGGTGACACTGAGAAGGTTCCTAAAGTGAATGTGAGAGAGATCGTGTGTGTGCCTGTGCGTGAGTGTCTGTGCACGTATGCGAGAAAGAGTCTCATCAGCCACTTTAGCTGAGTTAATTTCCCCTGACAGGAAATTGTATTTTCTGATAGAGAGTGATGAGTGCCCTCCAATCCACGGCCGGTGACACACTGATTGACAGGCGGACAGAAGAAGATTAACTCTCTGGGCTCTGTCTCTGTCAGTGTCAGGAGGAAGACTGACGTATGGAGAACTTTGACATATGCACCTCATGGTTTGGTGGGGTTGTGTTTTGGAGAAACTGCCAGTGTGTTTAATGACAAAACGTAATTATCTGTACATTAATATCAGTTTACTTCATCGTGTTGAAAAGACTAGCATCAGCTTTAATATTTGTGGATAACTTAATATCTTTCCTTCGCTCCACCGAAAAAGAAGGCCTCACTAATTGATGAAATAAGATCAAACAATTATCTTCTATCAAAACATAAAAGTGATTCATATCCATAGAGACAACATCACGCTTTACTCACGTACTTTCTTTAGAATCATTGTATCCGATGTGGAGTATTGATAATTGCTCAAAAAGTTGTGTAGCCGGATGCACCTGAGGCTGGCTGATGAATGGTCAGTGATGTTTTACTACAAACAGTCGATGCTATAAATATGTATTCTGCACACAGGATCATTCATCATTTACTGCGGGCCGCAGGGAATTAATTTAGTAAAGAATTGATTCATACACAATTTTGTTGGGGGGGCTTAATAAAACCATCAACTTTCACTGCTGTTAAAAGAAAAACTCATTGTTTGTATACGTATATCTTGCCAGTAAGGATGTTATCTGTGATTGTTCCAGGACGAATCCGATTTCTGGATTAGATTAATCCACAATCCACTGAGGGACAAGAGGCGTCAAAGAAACCAAAAGCCGATCTCAGACACGGCCCTGTGAAAAAGTCTGGGTAGAGACCGGAAAACAATTCTTCTGACTTTGCGGTTTTCTGCACAGATGCGCTCACAACAGCAACAAATCCTCTGCATTATTCAATCGAAAGGTGGAGCAACCGGGTGCTGCATGCAGAGACAGGAAGTGACGTCTAAGAGCAGAGAAGGTTCACAGAAACATATCGTTGTGAAGATATAGACTAAAATAAAAACCAGTTTGCCGAAATAAGTGTTTTGCAGCCGTAAGAGAAACTAGATTAAGCTGTCATGAACATGAACCAATCTAATTGAAGCAGTTACAGTACGCAAACTGTTTACACCGTGAATAAGGTCATGAGTACAGAGACTAAACACTCATTTAAGTTTTGCAGGGTTAAGGCGGTGCCCCAAAATAAAAACTCTGTCAGCCACAGTATGTGGTGTTGCGTATCGGCTAAATTAAAGAGTGATGGCCCTTCGGTTTGACAGCTAAACAGTGTATTCTTGCAGACTAGAAACACTGTGGGCCTCACCAATAGACTTCTTTAAATTATGCCCTGTGTGTGTGCTGGAGGGGGGTTGCTGTGTACACACATGTGAAGTTCAGGGTTATGAAAAGAGCTTTCGGTGTGTGTGTTTGTGTGTACAGCCTGTCAGTCTGTTTTACTGACTACAAACTGGCATCATTAGCGGGCCTGTGGCTGGCTGTCATGGCGCACCAGGCTGAACACCGACAGTGAGAAAACGAACGTGGTCTTTGAAAACTGTTGTGTTGTTGTTTCCAGCGTATTTGTACATTTGACAAGCTTGTCTCTGGCAACACGCACACATGCATGTGCAGACACTGCATTAACGCTGCCAGTGAGAAGAGAGCATAAGGTAGCAACAGTTTCCTCCACGAATCAATTACAAGCAAGAAATAAACATCACTATAGTGCAAAGAATGTACTGCAAAAAGGACATTAACTAGCTACTGTATATCCACACTTGTTGATTTTTCTTATTTTCAAGTTAATTTATATAAGTGTTGCGCTTGTTTAAACCTATAAAGGACAAAAGATTTCCCTCTGGCGGAGGTAAATAAACCATGTTTGTTAAGTTACTTCAACGCTTCAAACAAGAACAGAGAATGCAATGGTTTGTAATGGAAGGCAACTGAACGACAATAAATGATCTCAGATGAGTAATGGGATTACATTCCTACACTGAGAGGATTATGTGACAAGAGAACAAACTGGATGTGTTGTTTTCACGTGATTGCCATATGAAAAGGTTAGATTACAGATTACAGTAAGGTTTAGGCAAGAACAACAGGTTGTCTGAGGCCAGACTCCGGTCCTGGTTTCTTAAGATAGAATAAAAAGAAGCTTTACCCTCACGAGGGAATTCTCCCTGCATGAAGGGAACCTTTCTGTGGATTAAGTAGTCAGAGCTGAATATTATTGTATTTGCTCATCCGTCCCTGCACTCTGTTCCAGCGTCAGGCCAATGTTTGTTTCCGTCACACAATCCTCTTTGCAGTGAAGACATGAGGGATCTCTGAGACAAGGATCTGATATTTACTGAATCACAGGTTAGAGCTGTAGAACACCAGTGTGTTGTCGAGCAACACAACTGCTCTTTAGCCTGGCTGTTCTAATATTATGGCTAGCAGTCAGTTAGCTCAGATTATCATGACGACACGAGGAAACAGCTAGCCTACTTGTCCAAAGGGAACAGTTCAATTTATTTGTATCACTTTTAATTCAAAACAAAGTATAATCTGGCCAAGAAATGGTCATAAAACTGTTATTATATTGACCGTATTCACTGATTTGACGTAATTCTAGATTTTATTATTGTAATGGGTGGTGGTGCTTACAATTTTGTCACACGTTTAGTGTTTATTTTCTTTTATTTATTCTTTAGTGAATGTGTTTTCATTTATCTTAAATGTTTTTTTGTATTTCACTTGTGAGATTCTTTTTATTGTTAATCACTTTTGTAACTAGGTTTGAGAAGTGATATATAATTTAAAATAATATTATCGCCCTCCACTGGTGGCTGGCTGCATTACAGGTTATAAATACTGCCTCCGACATGTTAGTGGATTGGACATGGAAAGGTCAAAATACATCTCAAATACATTTTCCTCAAAGACGGCTTCTGTCATTTATGCCAACTCTTTTCACATTGATGTTTGTCCAGAGGCTTTTCCAGTTAGTTTGGTTGGAATGATTGTATTTGATGCTATTAAAAAAACGTATTGCGACATCATTGATTGACAGCTGAGACAGATTTTTTTTTTATTGGTTGAACGTCGGTATCGCTAACACGCCTCCATCCACTGATTGGTTGTGGGCAGACTCTGACTCCAAGCTGACTCTTTGACTTCATTTCTGAGTAGTTTGAGGAAGCAAAGCAGCATTGTTCATCTTTATACAGTCCATGGTCATACCAAAATGTACACAGAAAGACTAACAGTACTCAAACTATGTGTTTACAGTAGTAATTCCCTCTGCCACTGTTGCATGTGATGCAAGCGAATGCAAATAAGTGTAAATTAAACAGAGAGTAGGGTGTGAAAGAGGAGTGGGTGGGGGACACATTTGAATGTAGAAAAAAAACAACTGGTATTGTTGTACTCAGACACTTATGTATTTTATATTGCAGTGATAATATGTAGTTATAATGATAACGATGATTGCACTGAAACAATCTATATTTGATTCATTATAAAAAATGCTGAAACAGACACATACAGACACACACACACACACACACACACACACACACACACACACACACACACACACACACACACACACACACACAACCCATGTCCATAAGCAGTATTTGTCTTGTCATGCCTCCTCTCTGATCAGCTCTCCTCTGCTCAGCTCAGAGACCATAACCGGGTCCTGTCTGTGTCTCCCTCTCCCCCAGCTTCTGCCTTCTAGTTTTTTTTCCCAGTTCAACTGTCCTGCTGCCAACCTACTGTTCGTTTTGAATCTGTCCTCCCACTGAGCCCTGCACTGCGTTGTCTTTCTCTTCATCTCCATGTCTTTGCTCTCCTTTTGTTTCCCCTGCGTTTCCAATATCCGTTATCTGCTGCCCTTCACTTTAGTGTAAATTCATCTTTGTTCCCCTTTGTTTCCAGTTGAACCTTTTCTCATTACCATTCCCTCTGTCTTAAACCATCTCCTTCCCCTGCCCTCTCTTTTTTCCTCTCTCTCCATATCACTCCCTCCTGTTCTCCTTCCTATCTCAGTATTTTCTATAGCACGCAGCCCTTTTCATGTGCTGTAGTATCTCACCTGCCTAAGGCAGTGGGTTTTTGTTCTGTGCAAAACATTTTGAACAGCATCCCACTTTTGTTGCTTTGCTTCCCTGTTCCCAGTCCAGATGTCCTCTTTCAGTGCTTGGTTTTCACCACCACCATTTAATCATTATGCAGCACATCAGACAGTTAATTTCTACTTCACATTTACTCAATACTTAAGAGTACATGTGGGGATTTGGTATTTAGAGACAGCCATGTCTATCTATCCATCTGTGCAGTGTAAAGTTAACGTTTTTTTGTTCTATAATAACCACTCATACCCAAATTGAATAAAGCAGGATAAATTTGGAAAAGGGATGTTTAGACCATCTTAACCTGAGTAAGCTGAGGTCATCCATGCCTTCATGCATCCATCCACCCCTGCATGCAAGCAAGAAAGTCTGAGAAAATTCACACAGACACGGAAAGAACATGCAAACTCCAGACAGAAAGGCCCTTCATGCTGGAGCTGAGGTCCTACCTGACCCAAGTGATTAACATGTGCTCTCTCTGTCTCTGTCTCTCCTCAGGTCTTCTCTGACGTGCCCTCATTGCCTTAAGCAGAGCAACACCTTCGACCCGTTTTTGTGTATCTCCCTGCCGATCCCTCTACGACAAACCAGGTGATTTATAACACAGTCAAACTGTATTTACTAGAACAATGAACTTTTGCTGTTGTTGACCAAACTCGGTTTTAAGGGATTCTGTTATGTTTTCACATCTGTGTATCTGTGGCCTGAGTATATGTGTTGAGCACTTTTCTTAGCTGCTGGGAAGTTGTCGCTCTGGGTGTGTGGGGCTGTCACCTGATATCAGTGATATCCAGTGCATGTGATAATTTCCACTGCCCGATGGAGCAGAACGATTTGCCTCAGTGAATAAGTAGAACAAAGCCATTGATCAAAACAGATGCACCATGAGAGGACATGTATCAGATGGAAACTTGATCACATGTGTAGCCAAGCATTTGCAGAAGTACACTCTGACTGTTAAGGTATCGGCCCCTGGTCATATCGAATTGATAAAGGCTGATTATAAAGACTTTCTGTGCTGTTTCCCTTTTTAACCACGACAGATGCTGCACGAAATTCAAATGGGATGATATAGGACGATTGACAGGATGTGTCCTCTTCAGCCTCATGTTAGATTTGGGTCACATGAGAGCGTTAGGGATCTCTGGTAGATGGAGTCCTGTGTATGCAGACCCGTTTAGAATGAGTTAACTGTGGGGCATAGTGACCACAGTGCACCCGGTAACCTCAATGGATTGGGTCCCAAGTAAATCCCTCTGTCTCGGTCTTGCCATGAAATATCTAAAAAGAGGAAAAGACAACCAAAAAAGGTTTCTAGTCACTTCACCAGTTTCTCGAATTGCCTTCATCCAGTGCTGGATGAATCCTCCTATCTTCAAACATGCAGACGCCTCTGCTCTGCATCCTCTCTGCATGGCTTCCGCAGCGCTAACCCTGAACTTGCAACGTGAGTCCTCTGACAGTGTGTGGTCTGTCTGAGGCCAGCATAAAGGGAAATTCATTCAGGTTCATTGTGGACTGCCGGCCTCACACGGACCTAATACACACACACACACACACACACACACACACACACACACACACACACACACACACACACACACAGTGGCCTCATTGCACCGTCCTGCTGCAGCAGTATCCCAGCAGAATGCCTGATAAGTTTGAGGCCCCCAGAGACGCAGCAGGCTCTGGCTGGCAGCATGGTATCGAGGCCTGGGTGCAGCAGATAGTACCAGTATATAGCAGAGAGAGAAAAGATGGACGGTTCTGTCCTCTGTGTTTGCCACCGACCATCAAATTATACACTTGCCAGTTTTACAGAACTTTTATTTTTAAAACAATTTGAAAACTTTCCTAGGTTGGTTTCTCCTCAGTGACTAATTCAGTGAAGGGAATTAGGTCAGCATGTGTCATTGAGACTATTTGTAGATACCAAAGTGAAACAGGGTGAACAGGCTACCCAGGCTTATGATTGTATGCAACATGGGTTCAGAGATTTAACATTATGATTGACCTTGAAGACGTAAATAGAGATTGTGACACTGTGACGTTTACGACTACGCTTTTCCTAATATTAAGATTCAAGCTTTGTTGACTAACTGCAGGTTACATTCTGTCTGACTAAGGAGATGGTGCCGTTCTGATTTGACGACAATGTGGGATTGAAAACATTGATACACACAACAAAAGAACTCAAACTGTAAACCTTCACGAGGCTGCCGTAAACCTGCCTTTTAAGATGACATCTCTATTTCCTGTGTCTCTCGAGTGTCATCCCACAACTCTCAACCCGTTTCATTTCACGTGTCGGTGTCTCCAGCATCAAACAACGTAAACAAAGCTGCTCAGATCCACCGCCGCCGGCCCTGTCCGCCTCCCCACAGCTTACACATTACTCACCTGAATAGAGCATGGTGGGAAACGGGAGGCGGGGGTCAGCACCGTCTTCATTCCGATTGAGAAGGTGTGACCCTACTCGTTACTTTTTCTCAGTTGTTTCTTCTATCCTTTATTCCGTTCACTCATCACAAACTCCCTCCTTAGTTACAGATCCCGCCCTCTATTTTTTTATTTCCTCACTTTCCCTCCATTTCTCATTCTAGTCGTTTTTCACCCTCCAATCCCATACAGGAGGTGTTCACCTTGCTGTTAATCAGACATGTCCCAGCGCACAGCAGCGTCCTGTTGGACAATCAACAATGTTCTGGTTCTGCTTGACATATCTAGTCACACACATACTCACACACACAACCACGCAAGGGAAATATGAAACACTCTAACATCAGTAAATGGTTAAATCATCTTCAGACATTAGATCCAAAGCAGATGCATCCGACAGTTTATGCCCATAAAATATGAACAGTATCGTCAGAGGAAATCATTTCCCCAACATTTATTAGTCATTAAAGAGATCAACAGTGCATTTCAAACTCACATTTCATCCAAGGGCTTTTTTTCGCTGTTAGGAAGCTGAAACACGTTAAACTAGAAAAGCACTTAGCAGAGCACATACCTCCTCGAACATTCCCTGTGAATTCAATCAAGCTGCCCTGAATGTAACAGACTCAAAGATCTCAGTTCCCACAATGTGCCCCATTACTTGTCATCATGATCCCTGAATTATTCCCTTGGAAATCACGATGTTAAAGATATTGGGAGACACAAAGATTCAGCAGTCTAGTTTTTGCGTAATGCTGCTGACTTACAAACAAATGCACAGGAAAACATGATATTCTTGGCTGAGGATCAGCAAAGGCTAAATTCATCTCTTAAACAAATGGAAAACATCATTCTGTGTCTCCTTGTGGACTGAAATCAGTTTCTTTATGAACTCTTTTTGGCTTTGCTTGATGTGTGTGTCTGTGGTCACACAAACATGTCTGAGGTCAACACTATCGAATGCAGAACATTTGACTGGTAACTATGAGTCTCACTAACCTCTTTGTTGGAGAAAACTATAAACCCCATTTAACATTGACTGATGTGTATGTGGATGCATAGGGTTACGTCCACATGCATCGTTGTATGACGACTCTGATGAAAGCCACAAGCAGAAACGGTGATATATATGTATACATCAGAAGTGTAGCTGGAGTTTTGACCCATTTATCTCCATGCAGCTTACAAGTGGGTGAGGTTGTGCCAGAAACCTTGACAGTAACGAGAAGCATCTCGTCGCCTACCTTCCTCTCTCTGTCCTCCGGCCCCTCCCCACCTGACACGCACAAACATACACACACAAACTCACCCCTTCTCCCCTCCGTCCCCCCCTCGCTCCCTCCCTCTGTTTGTCCCTTAGGCCGATGTGTGTGACGCTGGTGTTCAGTACGAAGGGTCAGAGGTATCTGCGGGTGGGGCTGGCTGTTCCTCT
Organism: Platichthys flesus; assembly: GCF_949316205.1. Lineage (NCBI taxonomy): Eukaryota > Metazoa > Chordata > Actinopteri > Pleuronectiformes > Pleuronectidae > Platichthys > Platichthys flesus. The sequence goes on from NC_084949.1 coordinate 13,630,484, forward strand.
CCTTGGTACCATGTCCTCCCTGAGAGCCATGGTGGCAGAGGAGGGTAAAATCTCGCCAGACCAGGTACACACACACACACACTCAGAGACATACACTGATTTTATGATTGTTTGAGAAATCTCTATTTGTTTTATTTGACTTCTTTTATTATTAAAACGGCAACATGTCAGTTTTTTTTTTTATATTCCGTTAAGTTAATTTCGCATGTGCGTAGATCTATTTCCTCTTTCACTTTAACTGCATATATTATCATTGTTGATTCATCTCATTGAATCATTTCAATGAGATGAATCATTTTTCTCACAATAGTCATTTTTCCTCACAATAAGTAAATCTGGTCACCACAGGTCAATGAGTTCTTTTCTCGATGCCCCTGTGTCCGTCCCTCTTCAGGTCATCCTGTCAGAGTTGTACTCCACCGGTTTCCAGCGCTCCTTCTCAGATGACGACGACCTGACGACCATCGCAGACACCGACGTGGTCTACGCCTTCCAGGCTCCTCCCCTCTACGGGCGTGGAGGCTCTGCACAGCACTCAGGTAACCACGGCGACATGATGTCCATCAGAAAGATCCCTGCTAACGTCGCACACCGATGAGGACCGTTTAGCTCGTTCTCTTCGTTGGCCTCCCTCTGCCCTCTTGATTGCACAGTGTTTCTCACAGGCAGACATTTTTACCTCAGCCAGCATCTGCAACCTAGTTTACATTACTCCATACAGTCTGCCTCTTTGTGCATGATCGAACCCAAACAAATTAAAGTCAATGCCAGCGATTGTGTCTGAAAAGAGCTTAATTGAGTCAAATTACGTCTGCGAGTGTGAGGGCATTAGTAGCGGGTCTCTGCAGGTTGCCCGTTGGGTACGATGTGGTTTTTCACCACTTCTTCTGCTGCTGGGGGGGAGGGGGGGCTGTTCCTCAAAGAAGAAGAAGAAGAATGACATCAATAATTCACTTGTCTCTTCACAAAGTAAAGACAGTGTGTCAGCTCCTTTCCTTAGTGAGGACACTCATTGGCGTAATGCCTTCTCTAGCCCCCTACCCTGTCCAAAGGTGAGCTGCACACACAACCCACTGCCAGCCAGCCCCTTTCCTTCTAACACACACTTTATGGAGTGAATTAACTCCAGACACCTTAAGAACTGTAGCACCAATTTGGTCACCCAACCCGAAACCTAAAATCAAGTCTTAACACTCAAACAATTCTTTGAAAAGGTGACAACCTTCGAAAATGTCCTCACTCCTTTGCTCATTGTTCTCAGTAATATACAAGTCCTGCAGTTTCTCCATTAATATCTACAGACAATGAGTTTCTGCACCAGTAGCTGTGAACTTCTGTGATGCTTCCGTTATACTGCAGGCATCCATTCACTCTCAGACACACACCCACCCACCCACACACACACACACACACACACACACACACACACACACACACACACACACACACACACACACACACACACTCGCAATGTATATATAATGAATCACACTTAAGTGCTCACTGGCGAAGGTGCGTCCCATTCTTGGGAACAGTCTGATGAAAATGATGAATGACTCTTACCTCAGAATAATTCATTAGATCACAGTGGGCCAGACTCCAGGATATCATAACTTCATTCAGTGGAATTTATGTCATTTGATATATGGAGATAAAAGATGATGTATGTTGGGGTTTTCTGTATAATTTCCTTTCCGTGTAGAGCGGAGCGCAGCTATGACAAGGAAAGTTTTTACATCGAACATAATTAGATGTTTTTAGAGCACAGGGGAGAAGTCAAGGTTTGTTTTTGGTTTTGTTTTCATTTTTCCTTTTAGTTTATTTCTGTTTGCAGTGAAGAATAATTTCTGACAAGTGAATAAAACAAAGGTAAAAAATCTAAAATAAGCTTTACTGGTTTGATGCAGCAGCAGTTTCCCTGTGTTTCATGAGGTCATGTACGCCTGAAGGGGGCGCTGCTTTGTCAAAACAGTTAAGTCATTTGAAGACACTCATGTATGAACACAGTCACTCCTTAAAATGACCTTGCTCCCGAGGTGACTTTGGATTCTGGGTGGTTATCACGTTAGTTTCTGTGTCTTCCTCTTTTTTCCCCTTCATTATTGCTGATCTAATGATGACTCAGCAGTTTATTAAGCCGTGCATTGACATTCTGGACACTTCATATCGAGGACGTCCTGCTTGAATGACACATCCAACTGTTTTACCAGGGATTTTTGAAAGCTTATGTGTGATGCACTAAGTAGCAAATAAGACCCACAGACATGTGCACGGAGAATACGTCTTCACTGAAATCAGATTAATTGTTGTGCGGTGCAAATCCTTGCTACTCTCCGCAATGTGCTATTGTTTGTTTTTCCGGTTGTGTGGAATAGGTAAGACATGTTGTGATTGATGACTGTACAGAGAGCCTGTAGGACCAAACACTTAAGTCTCACACCAGCTTCCTGAGGAGTTGTGTTTTCCTCCATGTAGATGGTTGATGTGTGTTTGTTTATCCTGTGCATACTTGACTTTTATACCTATTAATTACTTATGTGTGATTAATTGTAGTTTTAGTTTTACCCTGTACACATACTATTTTATGAATGCAGGTGTTTCAAATGAAAAGAATGATCATGAAGATCACGTTTCCATCACTGCCAACCAGAGCCGTTTAAAATCCTTGTCTACTGCAGTAGAGTGGCAATTGCAGGTCAACTCATGATATGATACGCAATACATTGCCTGTGATTACGATAATATTGCAATAAGCAATTCAAAGTCAAACAAATTACGATGCAGGTGTCAGTTTCCCCGTGTTTGATACAAACTGAGAAGAAACAAAAAGTCTTATCTTAGTGCCTATTTATTATTAAACAAACCAACTCTAACTTGTCAGTGTCCACATGTGCCATCACTCCAATGTAAAATAATAATACACTGGCAAAAGTACTAACTTTTATTACACAACACACAAATAAATGAATATCGATACTTGACGCCAGCATGTAGTTAATACCATCTCATGAGTCCTCCCAGGATTGTCTCTATCTCATTGCCAAGCTCCCACAGCAGGGCAGTTTGTGGGTCATGTGACAGCTGTATATTGATCTGAAGGCATCAGATGGAGTCTCAGCTCTGAAATGCTCTTCGTAGACTGTCCTGCTCTGGATGGGTTGTTAGGAGCGGGTCTTTGCTTCAGCAGCAGAGACGGCAGGGAGGAATAAAACCGTTAGAAAGCAATTTACCACCCTGCAGAACTTGGACAAGCAGCAAGCGCAAAATATGATTATCTGCAGTGACATCGTTTGGATCATTGGAACTCTGTGCTCACTTTGTGTCCTTTTTCCCTCTGTGATCCTTAAAGTGATATTATTATTGTCACCAAACACCTGAAGCTTCTGGAACATTTTCTGAGCAAGTGTGCTTTTCAGACTTCGGGGACAAGTCCACGTTCAGAATGACAGTGGCACTAATGGCACAAACATCTAGCATTATCAAACAATCCTCTGAGAAAAAATCTTGGCTGCAGAGCACTGCATTAGCCAATTTACTATGTTCAAGTTGCTGAATTACTCTCTAACTTCAACAGGTAGTTTCCCTTTTTCCCTTTCAACTGGCTCGTGGTATTATAAATTGCTGTGTGGTGTACAAGTATCTATTTCCTGGTGACCTTGTATTTCATTTGTCACCGGTACTTTTAGGAACACCTTCACACACATGCAGTCCCCTCAAGTCTTATTGAAGTGGCCGTCTTTTAAGAGTCTGAGTCAAAGTTTAACAAAACATGAAAAAAAACATATCATAGGTTAAAAACGACATCGCTCCTTTCAAAATGTTATCCGGTTGTTTTCAGAGTAATTTTGAAGGGATCTTTACATTACATTACATGTCATTTTGCTGAAGCTTTTGTCCAAAGCGACTTACATTTTTAGAACACTCAGCATTTATGAGGGGCCATTTTAGGGGTTCAGTATCTTGCCAAGGACACTTAGGCATGCAGATGGGAAAGAGTGGGATTTAAACCGGCAACCTTCTTGTTGCAGAACACCCGCTCTATCCCCTAGGCCACGCTCTCCCAACTGTTATTGTGTGCGTCACATTTTTTTGTGTTTTCTGGTTAATTAAATCACCGGAGTACATGTTTAAAAGTTAAAAAACAAGGTCTACTGTGAGAGTGTTACTGAAAAACCAACCCGTGAGCTGTGCAGGCTGGAGCAGAATGACATTTAGAGTTAATAAATAAATGGAACAAATAGTCACCACTTGCCCTGGATTCTTGGCTTCCTGTCTGTGCCTCCTCCTCTACATTACTTGGCTACAGGAAGGAAACGGTAATGAGGAGGAGGAGGAGGATGAGGAAGGAAAAGCTTCCAAAGAGATCTTCATTTGCATGAACCTATGAATAATGAGTAGTCATTCATTTAATAATAGGGCAAAAATCATGTCGTGTGTAAACATCAAGTGGAAGAACCGGCAGTTCTCTGAATACGAGGAATCCTTGTGGGGAATTCTGACTTTTTTCTTGGGAAAATTGACTCTACTATTATTGTACTCGTGTACAGTAATGAGCTTTTTTGCTTACAGTCAATGGCAGCGGGAGATCACATGGTGGATATAGCCCCAACAAACTATTTCACTGAAATTGCACATATATAGTTCAGATTTCCAGATACCATTTTTACTTTTTCCCGAAACCGATTCAATATCTAAACTTTGCGTATCAGTTGACACAGAGTACTGATCCGATCCCAGTGCATTTTAAACATATTTTAACGTGATTGTCTTGCAATATTTATTGATTACCGTAGAATAGCTGTCTCGTGATATTAACGTTGTTGCGAATACTGTTGTGATCGTGAGCTACCCAGTGAATCCCGCCCCGAATAAATAGGGTTATGAAGCTGTGTTTTTCTGCACAAATAAAAAGACTTCGCGTTGAATAGAAACGGAGCAATGCTAACTTAATGTGAGTGGGCTCTTGAAATAAATCGTTAAAGACGGAACTGGGCCAGAGAGAGAGAGAGTTGTTTATACTGTATGTTCAAGAAGAGAAGATGAGAAGATTCTCTGGGTAATAGAGTAGTAAAGCGATTCACTAACAGGATCTGTCTCCAGATAGATGCAGTAATCAAAGTCCCTCTTTGGTTTCATCTCACTCGCACACACTGGCTGACTATACAGTGCGGCTCCACTAACTCTCCTGCAGGTTGTCTGAGTGTTCAGGTCCTGTAAACACAGTAACCCACTGTGTCATTTCCATCAACTCACTGTGGGCTATGTACCAAGTGGAGAGTCTGGGATCTTTGCATTTCTTTGAGGGGTTTATCTGGGCAGTCAATCGGCTTCTCACAGTGGAGACATCACTTCTGCCTGAATGCACATAAGCACACAGACACACACACAAACGACTCATTTGTGCGATCAGCTCTGAAGGAAAAACACTTCCCACTATCACAGTATGTCAGTATTTTACCGTCACAATATGAATACATCAGTAGCATCATCAAATTGACATCATATACAGGGCTTGAATTGTTTTCTGTGAGTTGGCACCACATGACAAAGATGTCACACATGCAAATTCAAGCCTACTAAGTACACATCCTGTGCACTTCCATTAAGGCACTAACAGGACGCCTGAAGCCAACTCGGTGCAGAAAAGCAAGAAGATTCCAAGAACGTTCACTGGGGAACTCTTGCCCCCTCCAGTCGACTTCATTATTTTAAAATAGCCTGAAGAGAATGGAGGCAGGGAGACGTTTGTGTTGTGTCTACAGTCGGTGCCCTGATCAACACGACTGCCTCTGGAACGTGTTCTCAAGTCATCTGGGAAATAACAGCAACACTCAGCCCGGCTGCCTTATTAACAGCGACACAAATGGTGCGTAAATGCCGGCGTGGCTGCCGACACAAAAGCTTCCTGGTAAAATTAAAATAACAGTCATTCACAACACAACCTAATTGTGTTTGGTGAATCAGTCAGCAGAGCAGAAGGTGTTGCTGGTCCAATTTTAGGGCATGGGCAGTTTCATTGCAACTTTATTACTCTCGTGTTGTATTCCTTTAATTCAAGCACACAACAGGGATACATTGACCATGCTGTTGACACTCTATTTGGGTTTTTGCTGTCTTTAAAATAGATGACAGAGAGAAAAGGTAGACAGGTGAAAGAAAGGAACAAGAGGGCAGCATCAGGCGTATCCAGTCCCTCCTCTGCTGCCTCTTTAATCTGTCACTTCGCTGTCGGGCAGGAAGCTCAGGTGCTTCGCTGTCATCAGAGGCTTTTGTGGTTTGCTGCCAGGACCTGTGATTGGTCCGGGGCTTATAGCCCATGGGCCCCCTGGGTATTTTTAGTCAGGTGAGTGGATTGCACTGACAGGGGTCACTCATTCGGTCTCGAACCACATGGGAGAAGTGTCATTTCTAGTCAGCATGTGCCCAAACTCCTCTCTGAGGTTTGTGTGTTACGCAACTCGTGCTATTTTTACACATCAGTAATGAATAAACTGTTTTGGGAAAATAAGACCTAAATGTTGAAAGACTTTGCCTCTGGTGCAACAGCAAAATGTGATTATCTACTTAAAATAAAATATGTGTGTTTGTGTGCGTCTGTCTGTCTGTGTGTGTGTCTGAGAGTGAATGGATGCCTCACAGAAGATCACAGCTACTGGTGCAGAAACTCATTGTCTGTAGATATTAATGGAGAAACTGCAGGACTTGACCTGAAACACGGTATTCATAGTGGAAGGTAAATAAATAATTTCAATGTACAGGACTGTATATATTTTATACACTTTGAAATTGGAACTTTTTCTAATATAGTCTTCTTCAACATACCCAAGCCTTAGTGAATCCCTTGTTGTTATTTTTAACCATCAGTTGAAAGATAATGTTTTCACACTTGTCACAAGAACAAAGCTGCCGCAGCGTGGAGACCAGAGGTTCTTCTCATGCAAATATCCCAGAGATAGTAAAGCCTTTGTAACTGTACATGAGTCTGTGTGAACGGAGCCGCGGTTCAAACTTGTGTTATGGACGTCCTCCGTCAAGTGTCCCACAGATCTGAAAACCAAAAAGCTTCTGTTTTAATTGTTACTGTTCCTATTTTCATTCCCTGGCTTCGTCTGTGGAGGTTAATCATTGTGTGTTGAGAAGGGATGGGGTGAATAGTGTAACGGGGGGGGGGGGGGGGGGGGGGGGTTACAGAGAGAAGACATAGAGGTGCTTTGGGGTATGGCTCGGTCTTCGGGGCTGATCTGTTTAAGATGGTCTTACTCACCATCTCCAAGGTTTTTTTTTGGGCAAGAGCTATGTCTGTTTCTTTTCTTGCTTCTCCCCCCCCACAGCCCCTAAATGTTAAAATTGATTTAAAGATTTTATTGCTCACTTTGAAGAGCCCTCCTGGATTCTGACGTCAGATCTTTTGATACCATATGGGCCCGGTCGTAACCCGAGGTCCTCCCTGCTCACCATTCCACTGTCCCAGCTGCGGACCAGAGAGGCCTTTTATGTTGGCTCTCCCACTCTTTGAAACAATCTCTCTGAGGAGATACTTATAGCAAACTCCTTATGTTTTTTATAAACATTTATAAACATGAATTGAAATGTGGTTTGATGATATGATATATCCATACTTTGTTCTGGTGTGGTTAGAAAACATCTAGGATTACAGAAAGGAATAATGTGTTGACCCAAAGTGTAAAACAAATATCGGAATAAGTCACAGAAATCTAAATTGAACAAATTTTCCTAGATTACACAAATTCACAAAGCAGCATGTAATTGCGTTTTGAAAGGTGCTGTACTAATGATCTTATTGTAATTATTTGTATATTTCTACCTCTATCTCTTTATCCCTGTCTTACTCTGCTCACTTGACTGTTTTAAGACTATTCTGATTAGACTGCTTTCCCTCAGCGGCCATTACAGTCACAATAAAATCAACAAATAGTGCTGTATCATTTGAATTGATGATCTTAGGTCTTGCAGTGCTGCTCATTCTGAATGTCTGTCTCCTTTTATTCGTTATTCATTTTCTGAATATCACAAAAGATATAAAAAGAAAAGGCACTGGCCTTTTTTTCCCTTTTCTCACTCTCCGTCTTTCCTTTTCTATTAACTCTTCTCTCCTTTCTCTGTCACTCCTCTGTCCACCCTGCTAACACCTCCCTCGTTCTCTGGCTCTTCCGTGGTCATCTCAGGGAGGAGAGGGAGGAGGAGGTGAGAATGAGAGTCTGGCAGGAGGTTCTCCCAGCGCATGTTGGACATGGGGGAGAATCACGTCGCAACATATTACTCTCTGGTTCTGGAAATATTACTAACACTAAAATGCTGGTGCTGTTGAATTACGGCTGAGTTACTTTGATGATGTTCAAATTGTCTCCTAGACAATAAGAATTATTTATTTAAATTTTCACAAAAACAGGCTACTCAAAGAGACTACAAAAAACAAACAAAGAGAAAAGAAAAAGAAGGTGTAAAACCAAAAGTAAAGTAAAAGTATCAAACAAAAACAAAACTTGACCAATTGTTTGTTTTGTAAATAAAAATATTGCATTCCAAAAGGAGGTTACTCCACAATAAAGGAGCCTTTACAGCAAAGTGTCTTTCACCCTCTTTTTAAAGCCTCAACCTAAAGCGTCATTTGGATACGGCTCCATAGTTATAGTCGTCATTAGGATTTTCTATTCTGTATAGGAGAGGAAAATCCTGGAGCATAAAGATTTTATTACTTAATAAATCCCCTCAATATTTAGAGGATTAAAAGGCAGAAACCTCTAAAAGATTTGGTGTGAAAGGCTTTTAAGGGGGTGGAGTATGATTTCATGCGATTAAGTCATCCTCAATAAAACTGACAGAGACATCTGATACAGTGAAATAAGAATCTGAATTAAAAATCACACAATTAATTGCAAGACATGGGCTGTCTCCCCCCTGTGGCATTAGAACATCACACTTCCTTTGGTGCAATCTAAGGAATAATCCCAACTGTACCCAAAGGCCCAAACAACAGCTATTCTTATTGGATTTGTTTTCACTCATCGTTCCTTTGGATCATCTGGAGCGACACTCTGGTTGGTGGTCAGGGTTTGGATCATGTGACAGACGGAAGAACAACCAATCACAGGAGCCTGCAGTATCTCCAGTTGATTCAAGTTTGATATCAAATCAATCTGCATGTAGCACAGACAGTTTGTTGGCACATGTGGTTGCTAAGTATTCTCTGTGGGTGAAACAGAAATTGTTGCCTACATGCTGTCATGGAAAAATTCATGTTTTTGTTTGGCTCTCTGTCTAAGAGCAGTCTGGCTTATGGGAGTTAAACCTGCCAGCCTGGTTATCACTCGAACTTTGCATGAACCCAATTATTGCATATTTGACTACAAGAGTAACAATGTTTGTTGGATCAGGATCAGTCCACCTCCCAGGCGCACCTTCTATCTAACAGATGCTCCACGTTCCACTCTGCTGCATCCTGTCCGACTTCATGGATCCATTTGCAAATGTGACTATAAAAGACTAGAAAGACATTTGTCTCTTTTGGGAATCTTTACTTCCTCCTCCCAAATCAAAAAGTGTGAATTAGAATTGACAGAGAGGAGAGAGGAAGCAATCACTGGAAATGAATTGGTTGACTAAAGGGCAGACAATATGCTGAAAGTGTCACATCGAGTTGCTCCTGTCTGCTGGAAAACAAGAATATCTCCATGATGCTGATAAGTGTCTACCTTATGGGGACAAAAGACAAGTCCTCACAATATGTTTCATTCAAATCAAAGGTGACAACAATGTTTAGGTTCGTGTTAGGTTAAGGATAAGGTTTGGGTTAGGCTCTCCTCAATGAGTGGAAGTCAACATAGGTTTCCAATATTGATAGCTGTGTAAACCTGGGGTATGTGTGTAGCAGGTGTTACTGATTTTGTGAGGACAAAATACCCATACTGTGAACTATTTCCTTTTAAGATGAAGACATGTTTTAAGGATATGTATGTGTCTGTCTGTCTGTCTGTCTGTGCACACTACATTTAGGCTCGACATCTTGCTCTCATCCATGTGTGTGTTGAGGTTTCATGTTATTGTGTTTGTATGTGTGTGTGACGTTGGAAGGTGGCAATGATTAATTCCACAGTCGGAATCGAACAAGCATTGTTTAATTAAATCATCTGATAGTGTCAAAGTTTATGTTTCCAGGGAGACGAGAGGTTGGGCCTCCTGTATCCCCTTCATCTATTACCCCACTGTTAATCATAACACGTGCGTGTGCTGTGTGTTGTGTGCCAGTGGATGTGTGACGGCAGGTTTGATTATTTTTATGGCTTCTCTGGGTATATAAGAATCAAAGGTCAATTCTAGTTTAATGTTGTTGTTTTTGTTCCTGAAACTATTTTTTTTAGATATTGCTCTTTGCATTGCAATTTCTCATTGTGGCACCCAGAGCTGTTTTGGGGATCTTAGGTCCATTTCACACCTGCAGCTCGATAGAATAAGCTTCTGAGATGAGTGCCGTGTTCACAGAAGAAGAGCTGGTGTAATAGAAACACACCACCTATGAAACACTCTGTCTTCCTTACCTTTTAATTTCTCTTAATGACATTATTCCTCATTTGTTAATAATCACCTTGACTCTTGACTCAGAACAGAATAGCAGAATTTTTAAGGGGCCGATGTGATACCAATATTATTGAATTAAAAGTTTACAATACAGATATATTGTTAATTACATTACTTTACATGTCATTTAGCTGACGCTTTTGTCCAAAGCGACTTACATTTTTAGAACACTCAGCATTTATGAGGGGCCCTTTTAGGGGTTCAGTATCTTGCCAAGGACACTTAGGCATGCAGATGGGAGAGAGTGGGATTCGAACCGGCAACTTTCATGTTGCAGAACACCCTCTCTATCCCCAAGGCCACGCTCTCCCTAATGATCATCACTTATCTTTTCTCCATTGATTGTTCTGTAAAATAAACACTTTCATACGTCTTTGATGTCTGTGAAAGGCTCATCACGGCTAATGTCAGCATGGAATTTAAGATTATCTTTAAAAGGGATTGCAGAGTTTGGTATCTTTCACAGTTATTAATAATTAAATTGAATAAAGTCACAATTATCAGCTAAAATATTAATTTATTATTTTTGTTTTACAAACCAGGCGTTAAAAAATGATTACCTTCGCTTAACAGTTAATGTTCTTACCAACGATTGGTAGCTATACAAAAAATGCTACGGGAGGAATTACAACAAAACTTGGGATGTTGAATTGGTCGGGAAGCCATTCAAGTTTGTGGGGGGATGAGACATGAGTTTAGGAAATACCCGATCAATTTAGTTCCAGATCTGGATCATGGGCTGGATCCAGGATTTTTACTTGTGAAAACATGTCTTCATAAACCAGTTAACAACAGTTTTTTTTTTGTCCAAATGTTGGCAGCAGAGATACAAACTGTTGCTAAGTCAAAGCGAAGGTCAGATTTGTCATCAGCCTTTTCCTCTGCTCTGCTCAGGGTATCACCACAGCCTCCCCTCCTCTCCCTACTCCTCCTCGGCTGGACCTGATGGCCAGAGGTTACCAACGTCTGGAACCCTCTCCTCCGAGTACCTGAACCAGGGCGGCTCCACGAAGCTCCTCCTCATCATCTGTAACACAGCAGGCTCCGGCCAGCAAGCTGTCAGGTGAGCTTCAACCCGATTATTATTTTTCATTTTTGTTGACTGCGTTTATATTACTGGATTTGGCAGCTTTTGAATTAGTTTCTGGTAAGCACACAACAGCAGCTATATACATGTATATATACAGTATATATGTATATGTGTTTACAACTAAGACTGTCTTCTTTTGGCCAGTAGTTGTTTTTTATACTTAGAGTCTAACAATCTGAAGCATAGGTTGAGTACCTACATATGTCCGCACATGTTTTTAAAGGCACATAGACCTTGTAATAGATGCACCTCACAAGGAGTGCAGTTTATTGCTGCATGAAATCACTGTAATGTTCCTGAACCCATTTTGAGTTCATGTAGTTTTGGTAACAATGCAGTATTCTAAATGAAGACTGCCTGGCTCGGACTGTGATGATCATCCTCTAATACGAACAGGTATATTTTGTAAAGATACTTACATCACCATCACCACTATTAATGCTTCTAAATTATATAAATGGCTCAGATTTCCCTACATCATCAATAAAGTTTAACCTGTTAAAACTTGATTTGTATATTTACTTCAGGTGATCATCATTTGCCATTTGGGCTCAATATCTTTCAACAGGAGTGAAACTGAGCAGTCATACTCATGCACCTATGGGACCACGTAATAGATGATCCAATGAAAGGCCTGATAATGTCGGGATTTGACATTTGAGTACTCGTCTTTTTACATGTCACAGGACTCTCTTCTGAATCTCTCTCAGTTGTCATACATAACTAAAAGTATGCAACATGCAGGTCATATTTTAAATTTGGTCCATGTCCCATCTGCTAACATGGAGAAGGCAGGGTCTGTGACCTTTCCTGCACCCGGCCACCAGAGGGTGATCGAGACGCATGGGCTTCACTTTAAGGGAGCAGTCGTGTTGTCTATCTTTATATACAGTCTGTTTAAAAGCAACATAACTTGTTTGTAAGTTTAGAATTTCCTTTTGTTTCCTCTCCTCTCCTCTCCTCTCCTCTCCTCTCCTCTCCTCTCCTCTCCTCTCCTCTCCTCTCCTCCTCCCTCTCCACTCCTCTTCGGTCAGGTTCGGACCTCCATTTCTCATGCGTGAGGACAGGAGCATCTCCTGGGACCAGCTGCAGCAGAGCATCCTCAGCAAGCTCTACTATCTGATGCTGAATGGATCTCAGGCTCAGGTAATGGCAGCAGCCTCACTCTCCTGTGTCCTGAGCCCTTCAGCTCAGAGGTCCATGAACCTTCTCTTCTCTGTGTGACTAAATTAAAAAATCCACCAGGAGAAGAGGCATCGGTGGTTTTTTGATGCATTTTAATTATTGGTGGGTTTTGTCTTTAAATAGTTATTAATTGTTATTATCTGTTTTCAATTGTGTGAGAAACACTGGGAGCTATTTTTGAATGAAAGACAAAGTTTAAACCAAATATCAATGGCATTTTGAAAAGACAGTCTGTTTGATGCAGATTTTTCACGCTTTTGCCGATGAATTTTTAATCGGAGCTCATTCCACCTCTGACACTATGAAATAGATTTAGGATGCTGAATGAATGGTTGTGGAAGTTTGAGTAGGTGACACTCAGATGGGACAAAAGTATGCACGATCTTTACTCAGGTAGAAGCACAGATATTTGAGTAAAAAATAGTGTCTTTTGGCTCCTGGTAATTAAATATCCATGTTTAGTAAGATTTGCTGCACCTTGTTCCAAAACCAGCCAAATGGTGGAAACAATTAAAAAATTATATGTCGCGTAGTTCCCTTTGTCTGTGTTCTTGAGGGGTTTTCCCTGACCTTCATTCATTCAGAGGAGTGTTTAAAGTTGAATCACAAAAATGAATTAGGACGAACCATACGGCAGAGTGGCAGAGTACAACCGAGGACAGCGCACTCACACAGAGACATCCTTATACAATAAACAACATTTTTAAATGCACTGGTTTCGGATCAGAAATCGGTATCAGCCAATCTGCAAAACCCAGGTGTCGGCACTGAGAAGGGAAATATGGTATCGGAACATCTCCGCCTTAGATCCTAGTTCAAGTGATCTGTACACAAACATATACAAACCCTCTCACACACACACACACACACACACACTCTCCCCCCCCTGCCAGTCTACGAGTTGCCATGGGCAACTCCAAGGTGGCCGTCAATATTTGAGGTGTCCTGATCCACAGACAGCCGCGCTTCTCTTTATAACAAAAGAAATAAAGAGGAGAAGAAGGAGAAATATCTGATTTATCTACTGATCACTATCTCAGTTCCTTAGTAACGGCCTCAAAGCCTGTCTGGACAAAGACAAAGTCACTGAGCCTTCGCCTGCCCTCCTCTTCCTCTTTGTCTTAAGGTAAACAATCATCAGGTTCTCCAGGTCATAGATCTACAGATATTTTAAGCTTAAAAGTTCACCCATATCCCACTGATGCAAAACACTACTGTCACTCTGAATGTTAAGGAAATAAGAGCTTTAGTTTTCTTTGGAAATCAGATGGTATTTGTGAGTTCACATTAGAGTTATTACGTTTTTCAGTGCTCTTTATATTCTGTATTGATTTGTGCGAGTGTTATTCATTTGGGCTTCGCTTCACCTTGTCTTAGATATAAAATGTTTTGCTGACACCCAGAGGTTTGTTTGGCAAAATACACATTCTGGTATGAACCATAGGTATGAAAAGAACCTGAGTAGTAACTGATGATGCCCATTTGAATAAAAAAAAAAAAAAAAATTTAACATTTTAGTTAGTACATCGGATCTATTAAAAATATATATTTAATTAAATTTAATTACATTTTTCTTTTTTGGTAGTTTTACCTTTTGTGAATCACTTCATAACTTACTTAAGAAATGTGGTATACAGATAATCTACAATGATCTATTAACATCTACCCAGCACTTTGGGCAGTTTGTCAATGCCCAGCGTAGGCCACAGTGTCTCCGTCTTTCCTTTCAGGCCGATCAGCCTGCAGGAGGCTTTGGATGCGTATCTCCTGAAGTTAATTCATGAATTGTAGCAAACTCTTGTGTGATTACTCATTAGCCCAATGCGTCTTGTCGGCTCCTCTTCCATTAAGTCCCATGGAGAGATAAGACACTCGCTCAGGCCCTTAAAACCAAAAAGAGGGATTGTGCCTTTTTAATTTGCTGCTTTAGGCTCCTATTAAGCAACTCATTTATTTCTCTTTATGCCTGGCTAAGGTTTCTATTCTCTTAGCAACAGCCTGCTCAGAATGAACACATTAGCAACTTGATTCTGCTTCCTGCTCTGTAATCACTCTGCGCTTTCCTTGCTGCCGAAGCAAGAGTTGTTGTCACATCTAGATGCAGCTTCGTGCAGGAGGTTAAAGTTTCACTCTGAATCACTCAGATGTTTACCAGTGAAGAAATATATGAACTTGAATATTTAATGTTATTAAGGAAAAAGCTTTTCCCCAAGTAAGTAAGTTTTGCCATTGGTATTGTGTTGCGTTTTTTTAAAATCTAGTATTTTTTAAATACCCTATGAAATGTGAGATAGTTCTTTCTACTTCTAGCATCTTACCAGTAACAGACTTTTGTTTACTCACTTGAAGCACAGTGTAATATGAAAACACCACGTTTGTTTCTGCTTGTCTTGTGTTTCCTTGGACATGATCTGGTTGTAATATTCCTCTAATTTTTGGATGTGAAGTTTGTTTGAAAAATCTAAAAGTAAAAACAATAATAGTAATTATAATAGCAGAATTTGGATAACAGAAACGTGCACTAGTTGTCACTGGAGATGTTTGGAAACACCCGGTGTGAACTGAACAACTTGAAAAGATGTTAACACCAGGGCCAAAATAGGTGTTATTTATACTTTTCTCTTTATTGTGTCCTCAGAGGAAGTGATGATTGCTCCTGCAAAGTAAGCGACACAAACAATGTATATAAAGGCGTCAGTGGGCTTTGGTACCGACTGCTCAGCTAAAATATGCTGCTTTGAAAAATCAATATTCCAAACTTCAATGATGTGCTTAAAATTCTTCAACTCTTCACAGATCATCCGAGTTAAACTGATGCTGTGGTTTAATATGAAATATCGCAGCTCTTTAAAGACCCAGCTGTAACACTGTGCATGTGTCTCTCTGCAGAAGGTTGGGGTGCTGTTCAAGATCCGAGTGGTGGGAGGATTGACATCCTGCAGCTACCTGTCGCCGCAGGACAGCCGGCCACTCTACAACCATGCTGTTGACAGGTAGGATCTCACTCAATCACACAGAGGATCTACAGTATCCTCTGCTGCACTACACAACTACCAAGATACTATTCTAGTGCCCCTCATGTATCACACATGTACTGTAACCTTGTGTGAAAAGAAACAGTATAAGTCCTATACTGCCTCCTGCTGGCTCTATCCAGCCACCACGCCGGTCCTGCCTCAACCAAGATTCAAGATTCAAGATTTTTATTGTCAAATGCACAACAATAACATTAAGCAATCGCTGGCAGTGAAATGCTTGAGTCTCAGGCTCTCTTCTAACAATGCTCAAGTAATACAACCTATACAGTAAAATAAGATAGAAATAGTGTAAAATAGAATAAAATGGAATATCAAAATTTAAAAAAGAAAATAATGTATATATATCTAAATATATATAAACAACTGAGGAGAAAATAAAGAGAACTTCATTCATTCAGTCCTTGTCTTTATTTAGCTTATTTTATCTCTCCCTCTCACTCACATCGACACAGACACACACACACTTACACACATTGTCATAAGACTCATCTGTAAATCCGACAGAGAGCTTCATGCCGAGTGACAGAAGAACTAAAGAGAATATATCCAGTATGTGTCAATGTAGAGACAATCCCCTGTTGTGTGATTCCAACTTAAAACAGTGTCTGCACAGGGTTTTCTGGTTATTTTCTGGACTCAATATGTGAGGGGAGCTGTGCATGCATTAGACGCTGTTCAGACCTGGTGTTACCATCGGTCCTCGATTCCATCGCTTCGACCACATCTGGAGGTGGTCGCATGTGGTCCCACTCTTTTTGCAGATTGAAGGCAAATGTCTTCTACTCCGTTACCTGACCCGGTTCAGGGTTTAAACGTATTTTGATGCCTCTCAGTGTGTTTATGTCAATCGGTTTGTATCCACTGTCTCAGTATCAGCTCTGATCCACATGATGATTTTCAAAAATCTTTCCTCATAACTGCAAACTTCATTCATTCAGTCCTTCTCTTTATTTAGCTTTTTTTTATCTCTCCCTCTCACTCACATCGACACATACTGACACACAGACACACACACACTTACACACATTGTCATAAGACTCATCTGTAAATCCGACAGAGAGCATCATGCCGAGTGACAGAAGAACTTAATGCTGTGCACTTTTGATCAGATCTGTCAGGATGGATGAGACAAAGGCGCAAATACATGCGGAAAAACTGATGATGCACATATATATACAGTACATCCTAAGAATGAGCACATGCATTAATAACTTGGTTCTGCTCTGTAATCCCTCAGACTTCTTATCTCACCTGCTGTGTTGTTATCCATCTGTAACTGTAGTTTCTCTGTTCATGTGTGGAGGCGACACAAGCAGCTGCCAGATGTTAATAAGGGAGTTTGAATGTTTAAATAAAAGTATAGATCTTTAATTCTAAATAACTAACTCATAGCCTTACAATAATTACATGTATCAGCCATGGCGCATTGATGGAGCATGGACATCTGTTGCAGTAAACACCAAATTAAAGCAACTCAAAGCCAAAACTGAAAAGATTACATTTTCATATCCATAACTGTAGACAACAGGTTTTGTATTGCATCAGAAGAAGAGCTACGTTTCCCTTTAGCAGCTGGACACTAAGAGGATTACAGGCAACAGAGTATAATGACTGCAGTTTGACAGCGTGGAGATAAGGCCTTTGTTTACTCTGTGATAGAGAGCATCAAGGTGTCTCTATGTACAGCTGAGGATCTTAGTATAAATCTCTGCTGCTGTTCTGCTGAGCTGCAGCAAAGGTCAGACTCCACGCAGGAGCAAGGAAAATGAGATCGAACGTTGTGTGTGTGTTGCCGTGTAAGCGAGAGAGAGAAAGAGTGAGATATAGAAAACAAAATGTAAATTTGACTTTGCTAACACACAATTCCCACAGGGAGATCAACATAAATTAGACAAATAAGAATACACCAGTGTGCATGTCAATGCTTTAGGTTCATTTTGTTCATTTATCAAACAAATCTTCTGGTCGATGTGTGAAGCCTCTACACACAATTAACTTCAGAAGGAGATTATCATATATTATGACTTTCTACTAATGAGGAAACACACAATAACAGAGAAGCTACCATAGAAAAAGACTTATAAACAAAATAACGAGTACAACGATATGAAGGGGAGCGGTGAGGTGGGAGGGGCACCCTTATAAGGAGGGGTCCCCAAAACGTTCTTTCATTTAGAACGATTATCACAAGAAGGAATAAATAAAGGAAACCCACCCATCTCTGACACAAGGCTGAAGATCTGTAACTAAAGATCTAGAAACTGGATTGTTTAGTCCACTGAAGTTTGGACTTCTCCTCCACCATGAACCACCCTATACTCATATATCTTTAGATCTATTCTCTTTCCTTTCAAATATCGTTTAGAAAAGCACGCACATCTTTATTAGGAGAGAATAATGATTTTGTACTTTACTACTCCGCTTAACTGTTCATTAATTTTGTTCCAATGTAATTGCTCCTTGTCTGGGTGTGGTTACGATGTTTGTTTCTGCTGCACATACATATTCCTTCATCCAACTGTAGAGTGCACAGAGAACACAGACGACATGAGGTCTGCTTCAGAAGACATGATGGTCGTACTCTTCATCATCTTGATAATACTACTCTTCTGTCAGGGCCCCAACACTATTGAACTTAAACCTGAGTAACTCAGAATGACACCTTCACTGTCATGTTTCAAAAATAACTTTCTATTATTATATTTGTTTAAACGTTTCTCCTTTGCCATATCTTTTAAATAATGTATTGTATTTTTCTTCTTTTTGTTTTGCTCGGTCTATTGGTGGTTGGAAACCAACATCAAGGTGCATTACAGCCCTCTACCATAGAATCAACATATTGGTCACATCACATGATGTGATCCTTTCATGTTGGTGTTGATTCAGACTCTAGTGGGGGAAGCTCTGCAATATAAACACCAAACATCAGCCATTTGTTAGTTCATGTTGTGAACCCAGGTCTCACCTCAGCCTGGTAATCCTGTGCAATCCTGCTGTTGCTACTATCTGTGAAACAAGATGAATGAAAAATATGGATCGGAAGCTTGTCAGATGTTGCTCACCAGCAGCGCAGATTTCAACCTCCCTTGTTTGCGGGTTCATGTTTATGGAGATAATGCTTTTCATTATCACTGGAGAACAAAAGGTTAGAAGATGTGAACATAGATTTGAAATGTAATCCCACTCTCTTCTCCTGCTGGATTATAGAGTGCTGAAGATGTGTGGCACCGGGGGGCCTCCTCACGTGAAGCTCGTCATAGAGTGGGAGCACAAGACTAAAGAATGGTAAGAATCAGGCACATACGTGTTCACTCCTCGAGCCTCCATGTAGGCTGCATGCACACACCGTCTGTGGATGTCATCATCTGTTGATTTGTTATTGGTGTTTACTCAATTCCTAGAACTGAGAACATGTGAGTACACTGATTGAGACACTTTAAACCAGTGTGTGTGTGTGTGTGTGTGTGTGTGTGTGTGGGTGTGTGTATGTGCTCCAGTCTGTTTGGCACCATCCAGGAGGAGGTGGTGAAGGATGCAGAGAGTGTGAGGAACCAGCAGCAACAACATCTGCAGCAGCACAGCTGTACCTTAGACGAGTGCATCCAGCTGTACACCAAAGAAGAGCAGGTAAGACTGAAGGCAGCACGACTGCCAAGTAAACAACCAGAAGTCTCTAGTCTCAACATCTTTGTATCTTAGAGTATTTTTGTCCAAATGTTAATTAATGCACAGTGGCTTGTATAAGGAAGCACAATTTAAATATATGAATAGTTTAATCAAGTTTATCGGCTCCGGAGGTGGCTGCATGAAGTCTGATAAAATTATTTTAAGTGATGTCACACTAGTCTCACATGGATGGAATATTAAGCCCCTAAATGGATCATAACATCGTAATTTTATCACAATAAAGGTGTGTGTGGGGGGGGGGGGGGGGGGGGGCTGGATCCCAGTTCTGACATTAAAGACAAGCATTCACACCTACAGTCAGTTTATTATAATAATATTTTAAATCTTATTAATAAAAATTGTAGTCTTCAATACAGCTGATCCTAATGTGCATGTCTCGAGACACTGCACACAGAAAGACCCCAACCTGCAAACAAACCTTCTGGCTGTGCGGCACCCCCACTCACATGCACTCTCATTACCATTTCACACAGTGCAGCACCGGTGAGACCAAAACTTTTTATCCCGACATCCAAACTTTTCACTTTTTAGTCTTACTTCTCTCGGCCTCCCGTTGTTCTGAGTGTAAGGGACTTTTCCAACCTCATACATGGTTTGCAATTTTTGAAGCTGAGTACTTTACTCCCTCACAACGACACCATGAGTGAATTCATTCACTAAAAGCTCAGACGTCTCTGCAGAGCTGCAGAATTACTGAGTTGATAAGGTCCTCATGAGAGAGGCTGAGTAAAGTGTCTTTCGGCCTGTGTTATTCAGGCACCTGTGAAGTGCTGTGCACATTTTCATTTGAGTTTACACAACACAAGGTTGGTCTTTCAGGGGACTGGGAATTTGGACGACTCCCAAGTGAAACCGAGTTTATTCAGCTCTACACTAAAGATGTTAGTGATGCGATTCAAGAAAACTAGTTTCATTTAGCTGTAGAATCTCTCAGTATTGTACCACAAAACCTGAGTAATGTGGCTGCTATTGATGGGAGGATATTCAGGGTCACTGGTGGATGAGGAGAGTACCACATACTTTATCTTTTCATTCCAAACTAGTCTGTGATTCATGATGTTAGTGGAAATCAACAGGCAGACTCAAGATAACTGGGCTGGATACAGATATAAGCGTAGAGCAAACTGAGGTCCGCAATTGTGATCGCGGCATTCAAAACAAATCATTTAATTAATAGCTTAATTGAAATCAAATAAATAATAAAAAACAAATAGCTTTGCAATTATAAGAGGAATTTAAAAATGAGTTACTGCATCAATAAATAGTTTGAATTAAAAAGGGAGGCATGTGTTAATACATTAAAGCCGGGGTTGCAAAGCCTGGAAAAGCTGTAGGGAGAGAGAGCAGGATCCAATGTGCAACAGCACAACAGACTGAGACTGCATGGAGACGACCTTTCTGCGACTTGCTTACTACCTTCTCACCATCGTCTCTGCTTCAGCGGTGTGTGTCATCTGCAGGGAGGGCGCAGGTGTGAAGGAAATGATTGGTTGTGTTTATTATAGACCTTTTTTTTAAATGGCTTTTGGGGACATGAAGAGGATTCTAACAAATACGATGAAGAGTGTTTCAGAAACAACTTGCCAACACTAACTTGAATTCACAAATAAATTATATATTTTATAAATCTTTTTGAAAATGGGTTTGATTTGCATTTCAATTTCCAGGAGATTTTCTTGTCAAATGCCTGATTTGCTGATTAATTTCACTTCTCTTTATTGCTTCAACATAAAAATGTCAAACGCCGTCGGTTGAATGAGGAATGAAAAAAGACCTAACATTTGAGAAAAGGCAATAACATTTTCACTCGTGACTTGTAAAACTGTGAGTGCCAGGAACAACAGACCAGATGGATCGGTTATTCACTCCTGATGGATGCGATTCATATTCAGAGCCTTGGGGACTGTGTACAACTCAGTACCTCAAACTGAATATATGGACAATAAACGCATCGATAGGTGAGTGCAGTGAGTCAGTTGAGAGGGAGTTGGTTGTAATAAGAAACCGCTTCGCCGCAGGGAGCCAGTGACTGAATCAGCTCACACTACAACAGCTCATCACTTCATGCATATCTCTCCTTGAATGTTGCTGTGTTCAATAAAAAGATGTCAGCCGTGAGGGAAGAAGTCAGGACGACCCGCTGACGATTACTTCAGGTTCGTCGCCACTTTATTCAGCAGTGTGTGAGTGAAGGTCTCTACAGATAAAGCACACTGTACAGTATAGCATGTTTGTTAGAGTACAGTCTAGCATGTTAGGACGCATATATCTGAGTCAGTTGCACTGGAGATTTTCTCAGAACTTTTCCTGCCAGCCCACATTATAAAATGTCCGTGTGAGCCCATGTGAGAAAACAGCAGGGAAATATCCAGATACAATAGTTCACAATCAGCAAGTGGGCGAGAGTGACAGACGCAAGAACACGAAGAATAGATATCTGTGTTAAATAAATAAAAAAAATACATAATCCAGACACGGACAATGATGGGAACTAGGAAAAACAATGAGATTTGGCGGTTTTTGTCAAGAAGGGCCAACGCTGTGTTCTGTAAACCAAAACACTGAACTTTCTATATGTAATATTTTCTAGGGAGGGAATAACATCAACCTTCTGACTTCAGTGACACACAATGTGTTTTGTTGGATTTAATTGGGTACCCTGCCTAATTTAATATATAAAGACATATCTCTAATAGCAGATTCCACCTGAAGACTAGACGAGATTGAGATAACATAATAGCTTCATTTTAACTACTGAGGGGAAAAGGCTGTGTAAGTGTTTGCCATTTCTTTGAGTTAAAAAAAGAAGACCGTGTTGCATATTGGATCAGCATCGCGGTCATAGG
This sequence comes from Platichthys flesus, assembly GCF_949316205.1. NCBI lineage: Eukaryota > Metazoa > Chordata > Actinopteri > Pleuronectiformes > Pleuronectidae > Platichthys > Platichthys flesus. The sequence goes on from NC_084949.1 coordinate 13,652,926, forward strand.
ATGTTCTACTCCCACATTGGCTCTCTGCACATCTTCAGTCTTCCTTTTTAACACAGAAGAATAAAGAAACCTGCTTTATATCTTAAAGATACAAACCTCATGAACAAATTATTACTCTGTGTGCCACCTCACCGTGACTGTCGAGCTGCTTCTTCTCCTCTAAATACATATTGAAATAGCAAAAGGACGATACACTTGGTGTATTGTGTAATACAAAATATACAGTACCCTCACTTTAAATAGGACAATCATTTTGTGAATAAGATATGTGTCGGAGGATGAAATGGAAACGGACTCAAACTGCAATGGCAGCGTTAGGTTTTCGTTGCGTTATTGCAACAAGAGCCAATGGGATTATTCCGCAAAGTCCACAAACCAGTGGCGTCTGGAAAAATTGTCTATTTACCTTCTGAAGAATGAATTTTATGGATGTTTGTCATCGCTTTATTTTAGAGCAAACATGCAAAGGCTGATATTTATTCTTGGCATGTACCAGCTCTCTATCTCTCTCTCTCTCTGTCTCTGACGAACAGACGTGGAGGCTCGCTGCCACTAAGGAAACAGACGAGTTGGAGTTTAGTCAATCATGTCTCTCATCAGAAACATAACATGAATTCATTTCAGTGATTACTGGGGAAGAGTTGCTGGAAATGTTCCCTAATGACTGTTCAAACTCTCAGCTCACTCAAACCACTCAGTTTTCTTCTCAACACCCTCTATTCTTCGTGGGGTGGATTCTACCAGATGTTGGAACATGTGGACTTGAGAACATCACGTCCCCCCTGCAGATTTATCAGCTGTTAAGTCATGTAACTGGTGGAGTCTTACGATGCCTGCGAGCTCCACGAGGACCCCCTGTCCCATGGAGTACAACATTAAAAAGGGAATTATATTAAAACATATAAAAAATACCTGACAAACCAAGTGAAACACAAATCCCCGATACAATTTGTACATATACGGATCCCCTACACAAATTCAGAAGTTAGGTTAGGTATAACTCAACTAACGAGTAAACTTAAAACCACAATAATAGAGAAGCTAAAATACCAAAACTTTAATGAAATGTCACGTACATCTCCCCTGTAGTACAACAAAATAATGGGATCAATGTAACAGTTTATGAAACGTTTGTTTTTGTGACATGATGCATTATCCTGCTGGAAGAAGCCATTAGAAGACAACTCATCTGTGGCCAGAAAAGGATGAACGTGGCCAAGAGCACTTCTTAGAGAGGCTCTGGCTTTCGAACAATGATTCACTGATGTTGAGGGACTAAAAGTTTGCCAAGAATATCTTACCCACACACTTATCCTCCAGCAGCCTGGATGATTGACACAAGGCGGATTGGGTTCAAGGATCCCTGCTACTGACACAGAACTCTGACGGCACCATCTGCAGCCACAGCAGAATTCAGATTCAGGAGGCTTGACTGTGTGTCCATTGCAGCCTTGCATTTCTGTTGTTGTCCGACACTAGAGGAGACTATTCGCCTCAAGGTTTCATGTTTTGCTTATTCTGAGATGCTTTTCTTCTCAGCACAGTTATAGAAAGTGGTTATCTGAGTGGCTATAGCTCCTGATCGTCCTCCTCTTTTCTACAATCATCTCCATCTGCATTGCATCCACTCACTGCAAATTCTTGTAGGGCGAATGGATTTTTGTCTTTCTTCAATCGGCTGAGTCCATCATTGGTAGTTTATTTGGGGCAACTTTGTCATTTTTTGCAAATGAAATGGTCTGCCTTATGATTAAATTACAGGATTAATTCGTTGTTTTTTTTGTAACACACATTTAACGCATGCGTAGAAGAAACTTCCAATATACCCACAATTCCGCCCACTCTGCACTAGTCACCATTCTAAAGCAGTCAGATGGCAGCTGCTATTCAATCAAATAAACAACATGGATAATTCTGATGAACCTGAGAACCTTCTGGACGGGAAGATCATGTTAAAAAAAAAAGATGGAAGATCGAACATTCAATAAAGCCAAGGTGATATGTACACTCTGTGGGAAGACGTTATCGTTTCACAGTAGTAATACCAGCCTAAAGTTACACCGGTCGGCGAGGGGCGTTCAAGTGCAATGCGCCAAACCAGCTTCACTCGCAGGACACATTGGGCAAAAGAAGCGGTCAGCTTTTCTGTCATAGTATGTGAACAAGTTAGTTTGCCTCACCAACTGGCTAAAGAACCACTAGCTAAGAGGACCTTGAGAGGCATTAGATTGTGTCATGGTGTGGTTAATGGTTGTTAGACAAAAAATATAAAAAATGTCAACCATCCTATAAAAAGAATGGCTAAGAAGCTCAAATAATTTCTGTTTAGGATGAAGATTATATTTATGTTCCATATGGAATAGCAAAGACAACTGTTAAAGAACTGCCGAGTTGCAGCACCATTGTTCAGTTTATTTATTAATATAAACAGAAAACTTGTTAAATATATATATATTCGTCTTTTGTCATAAAATGTTTGTTTTCACAAAAATATACTGAGAAAATCGCTAATGTGATCAATCATGATTAATCCATAGAAACCTGTGATTAATTTGATTACAAATTGTAATCACTTCACAACCCCTATTTTTATGCTTCACAGAGTCGATTTGTCAATTTGTTAATCGTTATCTTCAATCAACGTTTGTTGGACAGATGGTGGTCGACTGAATCATTTTAGTTTATCGACCAACTCTTCTGCATGTCTTTTTGATTTAAGTTCCATTTTAAACAAACTCTGATCAGCTGCTTCGGAAACATTCAATCCAGCCGGTCTGACTCCAGCAGCCATAGTATGGTCAATTTTTTTGAAAATAACATTATATGAGCATATTATATTTGATGTTATAATATATCCCAACATTATATCATGCTCCTTATCTGCATCTGCACAATTTAATTGTTTTTTGATAATAAATGAATTGGTTTGAGTGTTTTTGAGTGGATTGGGATTTTAGCTTCTTAAATGTGAATTTCTTCTAGTTTCTTTGCTCCTCTAATGACACTAAAGTGTATATCTTCGGTTTGTGGACGGTTTGAGACTGAAGATAGAGGAGGTGTCTTCCGGCACAGATCAAAATTGTTTACCACTGACATGTCATGGACCAAATAACTAATCGATTAATCAAGAAAATAATCAATAGACGATGCGTCACCAAATGTCAGCTGGGATTTGGATGATTGGTTGCTTCCCCCCCGAATGACCATGGAAGGATGAATGGATTGATTGGTTTTAATAACGCATGACTCTTTAAGCACACAGGATTTTAATCAGAGTGGATTTAATGAAAAACGTATTTATAGAGACAATTATCTGAAGTGAACACGTCTCATTTCCAGACCAAGTGACCACAGATATGAACATTTGGTGTTTACATCATTTTTTATTTGTATGAATGTTTCATTGATGATTTCACCGATTGTTTCCAGCTGGCCCCTGACGACGCCTGGAAGTGTCCCCACTGTAAAAAGTTTCAGCAAGGCATGGTGAAGATGAGCCTGTGGACTCTCCCTGACATCCTGATCCTCCACCTCAAGCGTTTCCGACAGGTAGGATGCACTAATCACCACAAGTTCTTAATTACAAAAACCTGCTGTACCTAAACTGCACCCAACGGCAAACGCCCAACTGAGCCGCTAGCTGGTGAAGATGGAATCCAGCAGCTACAGGGTCTGATCTTGCCTTGAAGAGAGAATATTGGACAGATTACCAAACCACAAATTTAAATGAATGCTAATGTCCCTCCTTGTTTTCTCCAACACTGCCAAAACAACTCTCTGTTTGATGTTCTACAGTTTGGTTTTCCAGTCTCCAATATGTGGCCAAAGGAAAAAAAAGTAATTCAATTGTAACGATAGCTTCTCTACAATTGAGTTTTTGTCAGAAACAAGAAACGAACAACTATTTGCCTAATAGGAAGAAACTCCACTTAAAATGGCTGCACCAAACTCAACGATGCTTGCAGGCTCCTTCAGTCCCTCAACTGGAGTCGAACTGATTTGATCATGTCACATTCATTACTCTCTACATTCTCCCAATTTAAGCTGCAAAGATTTCCCATCTCGCCCTTTGCTGGGCAATGCCTCTCCTGCCCTGCCTGTCAATTCAGCCCCCCCACTACCTCAGCATCCACCTGCAGCATTCGACTGGGGGGGGGAACTCAAAGATATTTGCTCATAACTCCCAGTTATATCCATGTAATCATATCTTGGGGTGTAGTGAGGCTGTAGCCTAGATGCCAAACTCTAACTTTGTTTTGCTGCTGAAATAAACATTTCCAACACCTCCATCTATTATAGGCAAAGTCCCTGACTTCTGTTCGAGCAGCCTATCAACATGCAGCATTTCTGTGCGCACCATCACCCTTACCGTAACAATGTTCTATAACAATGTCACGGCATTCAGCCCGGCAATTATAAAGGAGTCAGTGAATCATATCCCTCACCTCCACCGGTAACTAGGTTCTCTCTGTCTGGAGCCGTGGGAGCATGAATACATAAATACCCAAAATATAGATACCTGCAAACCAGTGACGTCCCCTTAACCCTCAGCTTATTATTAAATGTTATATGCTTCCCACGCTTTCAAGTCAGCAGAGGTTTTGTTCCCCACATTGACTGTTTATAAAGATGGATGGCATAGCTGCTACCTGAAGGTGAAGCCAAAGAGTCCTGCTCGCTGCACGGATGTCAATGCCACAGCTCCTCGCCGTGAACACAAATTGCTACATTTGTTGCCTCTATAGCCCAACATTCATAATAATGATAATGATAACAGGATATTATGAAATGTTTTTGTCTGCGCTGAAGAATTGCTCATCACAATATCTGATCACTTATCTGTCCGATGGCACTGCTCACTTCGGCCAAGTCCAGAAAAGGAGACAGTCCAATTCTATCAGGTGTCTTTTAAACAGATTGCATTCACTGTTCACATTCCACACAGCTTCGACGAGGCCCACAGCACCTGCACCTCCGCCCAGTAGGTCTCATAAGCAGTTGGCAGCCTGTGTGCTCACTCAGGCCCCAGCCATGGGCATCAGGTGCATGCCTGTAAAATCTCATCCAAGGCTGTCCTTCCAGATTATTGTATTTGAATGCAGACAGTCATTCTGCCAGGATTGAGTGATCACTTCAGTAGACCCTGAAAACACTGCTGGCCTGTGGTGCAGGGCTCGTCAGCTGTGAGGCTGGTTTACCACACAGTGACGCAGCTGGTATTGATGCTCTGCCGTGCCTCTGTCCACATTGACCATCAGTTTAAGTTGGAGCTGGACCTGCTTCAACTACCTGAGGAAGAACAGGAAGTCGATCAACTGTTCTATCACATTGACTCCAAGGAAACCAAAGTCATCCACACCTAGGTGATTCAACATCACTGATGGAACAGGGTTGTGGTCAAAGTGCTTAACATGTATTTTAACGTCCTAAGCTCTCAGCAAAATTCAACATACTCAGGCAGGAAGCTGCATGAGGTTTTAGTGACACACTGATTCCAGGATGTATCAGGTTATCCAAAGTTACATCTCAGCCTGTTACATTATTTTGATATATTCACGAATAAAAACATTGTTACTCGACAGGTGGGTGAGCGCAGGACTAAGCTGTCGACCTTGGTGCGTTTCCCCCTGACTGGACTGGACATGGCCCCCCACCTGGTGAAGAGGAGTCAGAGTATGAGGAACCTGGACATGGGGCCGTGGCCCCCAGCCTGGAAGCAGCCGTCAGGACAACACCCCGACATGACCCTCCCACTTGACTATCAGTACGACCTCTACGCTGTGTGTAACCATCACGGAGGAATGCATGGAGGACATTATACAGGTGTGGAACTGTATAATATGTTATTTACTACATGAAACATCACTCACATTTACAAATGTGGCTTTTACCGTTGACTGCATTTTGACAGTTGAACAGACACCAGCTGTTATAATACATTCCCTCAAATCATTTGTTATTTAAAGCCTATTTACTTTGCTATGAAAACTTTCCTGCTCATATGTTTCAGTCTATTACTAGTTTTTATTGCAGAGGCCATTCATGAGTATGAATGTTCATATCAACATGCATTGTGATAATTGTAAAGTGAGATGTGAGCATGGAGCTTAAAGTCTCCACAATCCCTGCTTCTCAACAGCATGAACTGGGAGGTTGCAGAAGCATACTGTCAGAAGCATATTGCAACTGAATAGAGAGCTGGACTTCATAAAAAAATCAGCTTCTTACCAGTGTTGGAGGCATTTTGGTCTTATATTATTTCCCTTCAACCTCTGTAAGGCAATTGCAAATATACTGGATTGGTGATGCAATCTGGCAGCGAGTGGGAAGGTGAACGTGATAAATAGTTGAGGCAACACTAGGCCTGTGACCGCATGGAGATCTTTTGTTAAAGAAACAAAACTTTGAGGATAAATGTAAGAGAACTGGAAACAGCAGGAAATGTGGAGGATGCAGCAGCTGTTGTCATGACAGCTTGGGTGTCCTCTCACTGGCTTCTTCTGGTGCACCATGAGATGGCTACAGCACGATAAAAGTAAAATCTGGACTTATACCAGCGTTTAACAGTAAGACGCCAAAATGAAACGGCCACATGAGAGTTTTCATAGTTTTGTTTATCCAGGGTAAATCGACTGAGCATTACGCTCACATGTGCTGTGTGTTTGTTTACTGCAATGAGCAGAGCTAAAGATAGTTCTCCACTGCAGCTGCATTATTGATTTGAGGAGAGCAGCTAAGTGTGTCGGCGAGCGGGTCTTTGTTTATGTGGCCCTGCAACTATGACAAACACAGAACAATAGTGTGAGCACAAACTACAACCTGCAGTCAAAGACTTGCAACCCAAGCGCAAAGGTGTGTATACAAATACCACTATAACTACTACTTCTACTACTTGTACTACTTCTAATAGCCTTTTTCTTTTAATTTGACTTGATGAAATTTGAGGATTTTCTCCATGTCCCTTGTTTTTGCAGCTTACTGTAGAAATTCAGTGGATGCCCAGTGGTACAGTTATGATGACAGCAGCGTCGACCTGGAGCCAGAGGAGGAAGTATGTACCAGAGGAGCTTACATCCTCTTTTACCAGAGACGCAACACCATTCCTCCGTGGTCGGCCAGCAGCTCAATCAGAGGTACGCTATCAAAAGACGAGCAAACGGGAAAACATGCATAATTCAATGGATAACCAAGCACATGATATAATGGATATGCCTGTATGTATGACAGAATGTTTGAATTTAATGTGTTTATGTGCTTCAAACGCAGGCATTCAGGATTAGGTTGCGCAGTGAGATTGGAGCAGTACTGAAAGGATGAATCCAAGGGAGAGACTCACATAGACTTATCTTTACAGCACTGTGTCACTGCTGGAGACGGGTCTAGCTGAACCATTATCTTTCTGCTATAAGGGAAAAAAACACTCAGGCGTAAAAGGGCAATATTGAAGAAAAAATCGGATAGTTCAAAATAAAGTCGCAATATTACAAGAATAGTCATAAACAAGAAGAGAGTCATAATATTCCCAGAATATTATGACCTTATTCTTAAAATATCATCATAGTTTTTCTTAAACCAATCACAGTCATCTTGGCTTAGCTCACTTGCAATGACTGTGCCTCTGCCAAGTAATGTCTTTGTCCTCTTTCTTGCACCCTAGTTGTTGCATGTACACGCTGAAGTATATGTTTTATTTACCTACTCAATACAATGACAGCGGAGGTAGTTGCTCAACACCTTTAGCATCTTCTTCATACTGGCTGTTTTTGAACCGTCACTACCAGTTCTAGAATTCCTCCTTGTGAGCAGCTAAGATACTTGAACATTGGGGGCCTGGTAGATTGTCCCTATTCACTATCTGCTGTTACATAATCTCATGACGGCACTTGTTATTACCCAGTTTATTGAGTTTTGTATCCAAGGCAGGAATATGACCTCGAAGTGCCCTAAAGAAAGGCGTTGTTTATTTTCATGTCAGGCCCAACACGCACCCAAACAGTCTCTCCTTTTCACAAAGTGAAACCGAATGGGAGCCAAAATGAATGTTTGCTTTTTGACTAAAGACCAGAATGCAGCTCCTACAACACCATGGAAAAGTAAAGCTGTTACATAAGCATGAATTATAGTTTCCTACTCCACAAGGCAGATGCGTCCTTTATGTTTTTGCCCCCAAACGTCATTGGCAACAGCGATTTTTGGATGCGTAAATGAAAAAAAAATTCCACATTTGAATCATACATAGACACCCCCCACGGAATGCATAAATTATGACGCACAATGTCAACTAACTGCTTGAAGGCACCGTGATGATCAACTCCCACACTCAAATGTGTGACAGCAGGGAAACTAGAAATGTTTTATAACTTTAAATTCTGGTGGACTTGTGATGGATTCAAAAGCCTCATTATATATTTTTCCCTGTCGATCAGAAAGAGTGTGCTATAAATTCTGAAACAGCTCCACACACTGCAACGAAAGAGGCATAAAGCCGTCCTTCAGTCTATGCAAAAAGGGGTACAGTTGCAGTACAGAGTTCGGAGATTCATGTTTTTTAATGAGACAGTTTAAACCCATGCTGTGCTTGGATACCCTGATTTGATTAAGATTGAAGGCTGCACACTTCACATCAAATAGCCTAGTGAAGCAGCCCAGCCTTGGCCTTGACGTCATCAAAGACATTCGGGAACAAAAGTGTAAGAAACGTTTGGGGAAACTCTGTAAGGGTAATAAAATACCTGTCCAGCTGTATCGGATAGAGCTGAGAGCCTGCAGTCTTGCCTCTGGCCTGTTAGTTTATCTAATTGTGTTGATCTAAAGTCAACAGAAAAAAAACTGTTCAACCATGTGATGCAAAGGCAAACAGGAGGATAAGAGGAAACACTGAACTAATGAAAGGTTATTATTTCCACTCTTTAGTGAAGGTCAGTGAAAATGTAAAATTATAAACCTTTAAAGGGTTGAAAGCCCTAATGCTCTTTGTTCAGCAACAGAATCATTGTCCTTTGTGTCTTTATGGACTGTCTAATGCATATTAATGAAGTGTGTCTCATCCCTCATGAGAATAATCAGCAGTCAGATCAGGCAACGGTATCGAAAAAACCCGGGCAAAAAGGCAATATCAAAAGCGTGCTTGGTCATGTACAAGGGGAAAGCACCGTTCAGAGTACTGGCGATACAAACAAAGAGAAACGCCTGGACTAAATATAAGGAAAAGCAAACACAGAGGGCAGGAGGGATAGTCGACCTCTAACCTCTAACTAGAAGGTCGGAGGTTCTATCCTACTCTGCCTGTGTCCTAATGTTTGATAGAGATAGTGTTGCTCACAGAAGCACAGCGTGAATGTGTGTCTGAATGGGTGAGTGGTAAATCTGTAAAACACTTTAAGTGGTCATCATGACTAGAAAAGCGATGAATAAATTAGAGAACCGCTTAAGGTAATCACGAACCATGGGAAGGCTGACACAGACAGGAAGTGATAACATATTAATTTAAAAACCAAATGCATGTAAAAGGAGGGCAAAGTCCACAAACACACAATGAGTCCAATAAAAGGCGCCCATGCCAGCAGGTGGCTAGGTGCTGCATACAGAGGCTTGGGTCCTCCTGCAGCACCAACAGTTTTGGTATCCACCTGGGCCTTTGCCACTTATCTTCCCAACTCGTTCTGCCCCTTTCACTTTTACTCACCTATCAATAAAGGTGTAGTTCTAAACCCTCAAAAGTTTACAATTCTTGTTAATGGACAAGGTAATTGCATCCAGAGTAGAGCCCGTCAATCACATGCATTTATACAGTAGAAGTATGTGATTTAAAAAAAAAAAAAATCATAACGTTTGATCATTTTTAAACTAAGACAATGTATGACATGCTAACTGCCACTGACAGGCTTAAATAAAGGAAGTACGGAAAAGACTGAAATAACATAACAGAATGTTTACAGATGAACTTGAAACCTTTTGTTGTGGCTGCTCAGAGGAGTTCATGGTGGAGTACATACTGGAAATGTCAGAATGTCTCCTATCATTAAGGTCTCAACCTTTATCATCATGAAATGTCCTTACATTTACAGTACAAGTACAGGCAATCCAAATGACCCAAAAGAACAGCATATAAGTAATCTGTGTACTTTTTTAACGGCTATCAAAATAAAGTCGATATTTAAATTGTCACGCCACGTTTAGATATTATGGGAGTAAAAGTGAAATTGTACATTAATAGCTGTGGGGGTGGGGGGATTTGATTCCATCTTTCACCCGATTTCCACGATGTCCAGCATTATCTCTGTCTGAGCTTAAATACATCTGGAAAAAAAAAGACACAAAGATTCACTCTGTGTAATGAAAAACAGCATAGGCCCGTGGAAATATGTGTTTTATGTATAATTTTATTCATATATATGCATCAAAGTACAATTTCTGCACATTTCATAACTTTAGATAAAGGGGATTGTTATGTACTATAGTACCTTGGGTATTATTTCTATTCCCACATGCAAAAACAATTCCAACTGTAACATATCGTAATATTGGTTTCCATGGCAGCCGCTACCAATCAATAGTCTGAGTTTCAATGAAGGTTTGTTTTCTGTCCAGCTGATGGACATTTGCACTCACAGGATTTAATTGTGTTGGTGTAATCCCTAAATCCCCCCCGCCTGGAGCCTCTAAAAGTTGTTGAATATCCATCGATTCACTGGTCCAGGCGGGTTTTCAGACGATAAGGAGACCACGAGGCACAAACGATGAAAGTGGAGGTGGAATTAATTACAAGTTTTTCCACTTCAGCTGGGTACCACAAAAAAGCACTTTCACATTCATGCATGAGTAATAAAGAGCAATGAAACCATTACAGGGGCCAATCTATGCTTTGGCTTCTTTTACATCTGATGTTTTTCAACACGTCTAGTTTAAAGGATTGTAAGACTTGTAATAGCCACGAAGTCAAGTGACACCATGGAATTGATCTATTTCTGGCTGTACAAAAGTCTTTTTAATTTAAACATCAGAGCTAACCATTTAGAAGTATTGTTTATTTCATGTTCTCAGTGTATTCCCTTTCTTTCTGTGTGTCTCACAGGCTCCACAAGCTCATCAATGTCAGACCATTGGCTCGTCCGCCTCACAGTGGACAGTAAGAGAGGAAGTCTGGTGTCTCGATCGTCCACCACCTGCCCGTCTTCACATCCCGACTCTCCAGAGTCTCCCGTCTTCCTCGACGATGGTTGTAAAGACGAAAAGGGTAAAAGAGCACACCCAAAGTTTGTTTATTCGCTTATTGATTGTTTATTTTGAGTTCAATTGTGTGAAAAGGTCTTGCATTTGAATGAGAAAACTAAAAGATTTTTTTTCTCTAAATAATTGTTAGGAGGTTTTGAGAGAAGGCCATTTATCAGGGGTCTTGAAGGACGCAGCAAGAGCATGAGAACCCCCAGCAGATCTAAGGACACTCTGAGCAAAGTACTTCCCCTTCGCTGGTCCTTTGGGTCCAAGGACAGACGAAAACCTGACCCAGTGTCTCCGCCGGATCAAGAACCTGCCCCTGTAGAGCTAGTGCAGTACTTGGAATCTGGCCGACGTCCCCGGTGCACAAAGGACCCAATAGTAACACTGATGAGCGAACAGCGCAGCACCAAGGAAGCTGCTGAGGCCCGTGCTGTAGCTAATGTCAAATCGTCCAATGCTGGGAGTGTGAGTTGTGTGGATAAAGCAAGAGATGAGCTGCAGCCAGAGTCTCCAAAGGTCCCAGAGGGCCAGAGGAGACCATTGGACAAGACCACCAGCCTGAGACGCAGCAAGGGGAGCAAGACAAGAGATGAGGGCACCTTGAAAATCAGCAGTAGCTCTAGCAGTAACACCCTCACCAGGAGGAAGGATTCCAGGAAGCAGAGCTCCTCCAAAGGTTCCCAGGATACAGAGACAACAAGGCCTTTCAGTGCTGGAGTTCAGCCCAGCTACAGCACACCCAGCCTTCATGATGGGACCCTGAGAAGACAGAGGGGAGACAGGGCTGAACATCCAGGTGCATTTGAAGAAATCTCAAAGACCAAAAGAGGAGAAGTGCCCAGGAGTCAGGAGGGACTGTTCTCCTTCTTTAAAGGCAACTTCTTGAAGAAGGATAAGGACCAGAAGACGTCCAAGGAGGATGAGTCAGGGAGAAGACGAGGAGACGAAGGAGGCCGAAGGACGCTGTCAAGGCTGCCAGTGTCTAACGGAGCAGCGGGAGGCAGAAGTGCTGCAGAACGAGAACGGTCTAATGGCTCAGGCCATCTAGGCGATGAGCTGGCAAATGGAAAAGTTGGACGTACGACGGTTGACATCAAACGCTCCCAAAGTCAGTCCAACATCCCCACCAAGGCGGAGCCGAGCATGCACAGGACAGCATCTTTGCATCGCAATGGCATGTCCACAGCCCCGGCACCCTCACGCAGCCTGACAACGGACAAACCGTCGTACGGCACCCTGCAGAGGACTCGTTACAGCACAACCTCACTGGGGCGCAAAAAGCCAGTCCCCGAGTCGAGCTTCTGACAGAGCTAGTTGACACACAAACACACGGAGCCTTGTACCTGATATAGAGTGAACGACGTCCAGTCTCGGACATCAAAGCAATAGAGCTACATTCACAGTGAAATCCTTTTTGTTCCCGGAAAACCAAGAAGCAGAGACAGAGCAGATGAGGAGTCCGAACGCTGGAATATAAAGAACAGAATGAAATGATGTGACGTGTCCATCACTTGTCAGAAGAAGTCCATCTCTTGTCTGTTTTTTATCACATGAAACAAGTGCCTGAGAAACTTATATATGCAGTTTAGACCAATGAGTTTGTCTTTTTAGCACTGGAAGCACAGAAGTCCTTACCCACAAACACACACACACACACACACACACTCCACATCAAAATGCACATACCAACACAATATCTATATTCTTACTGTAATTTGAGTGTTGAAAGTCATACATTTATTAAGAATTCTTCTGGTTGTAGTTAGGGTTGCTGACTGTTTTGGTTTATCAGAATGTCGTGAGGCTGCAGTCTGGGATTAACTCCAAAAGTTCAAGGTAAATCCCCTGTGGTATGATTGTTTAAAGTACAGTGTGGCTTTGAACACACAACGTTGATTTGTCCCCATGTGACCCTAACCACAGTTACTGCTCATTCCATTTTAACCAGCAGTAAAGAGATGTCATTTTTTTAAAGGAGACATATTTTGCCTTTTCAGTTTGTCCTAGCTCAAGAGCTGTGTTTGTAACAGATCTGCAAAATGAAAAAAGCCCAAAGACCATAGTATAATGAGGTAGGGGTTGTGAGGGTAGGAGTGGTATTCTGTAGAAGAACTGATCTTGAGCTCTTTATTATGAATTGGCCAAGAAAATGAAAATCTACCGGGACAAGTAGGGCTTTGTAGCTAACCTCTCTATGGTAATAGAGATGAAAAGACACAAATTTGGGATTTTAATATTAAAGCAATATTGACCCTGAGAGGATGTTTGAGATAACACCGGTGAACTTTATTGAATTCATTCCATTTTTTAATTTTAAATTTGGACTCTTTTATTTATTTTTTATCAGATTGTGATTTTTCTGTGCTACCCGGACTCAAACTCGTGTGACATATCTGTGGGTATATGAAAGTGTCGAGAGCGCTGAGATTTTCTCCTGGCTTAAAGTGCACAATGTGTTCGTGTCCTTGTTTGTCGTCGAAGTGACAGCTGTTGAAAACTTGATGGTGAAGAATTTAAAGCTCAACCTTACAAAAATACTCAAATTTACGCAGTGGAGGTTCAGCGGAGGAGTGCTGGTAATAGTGCAGCCTGACACTGACAGCATATGGGCAGTTAGAGAGAGAAGTGGAGATGTGGTTGCAGAAAAGCACTGTTTTTCAATGTGCTTTGTTTTCTTATCCCTTTAATTGGTCCTTGCCTGAACAGTCTAAACCACGGAAGACTTAAAATGCCTAAATGGAAACAAATCAAATAAAGTAAAAGCAAATTCACATTTTAATATATTTTCCTTTTTCTGTTCGTTTACTTTAATTAGCTAAATTACTGATAATCGTGCCAAGACGACCCTGCTAAATGTGCGTTTTTCGTCGTCTTGCAGCACATTGTAAATGTAACTAAAGGTTCAGTCAACATCAGTGTCCCTACAGCTGCAAAGGAAACTCTTTTATTTTGAAAGGCTTTTCTGCCATCCGGTAATGCTCCATGTTCCAACCCATAGACTGTATATAAAGATGGACGGCATGTTCCCAAAATTGAAGCCGAAGCGCCCACTGGTGGCTGGCAGCAGTATAGTTCATTAACTCCGCCTCCTCCTTGTTAGTTGGTCGGTCACGGACCACACTAATAGCCAAAGTGCACCTCGATTGAATTGTTCTCAAAAATTGTTTCATTTACAGTACTTCTTATCACACTGATGTACGTCAAAATGTTAATTGTTCAGGTAAATTTAGTTTGACTTAATTATTTGATTCTATAAGAATTGGCTGAAACGTCATGAACGACAGCCGAGTGTCCCCGGCCACTCCATTAATGCAAATGGATCGTTCTATAACAGCATAACAAGCGAACGTGATGTCCTCACTTACTGCTGTTGGAACATTTTGATGCTGTGTCTCAAATTGCCAATGAAGACCTCTTGGACTTTGCATTTGGAGATTTTGTTGTGTATCTCGTATCTACCCACATAATGATGGATACTCAAATAACATTGGTTAGTTTGGTGCAGCCCTCAAATCGTTTTTCTTTAGGAGAAAGTATACCTGTATAATTGAATTTACATCAGCCTGTTGACAGATGTTGCATAATATTTGCAATTTCAATGGGGAGGAAGGTGTGTATTCACATGAGCTTCTGAATGCTTCTGGACAGTATTGCCTGTTGAATGAGTACTTTATTCAGCTTGCCTTTTCAGAAGCATACTCTAAGAGCAGCACAAATATAGGGTCACCCCATATTACATCAACAAGCTAATTTTGAAAAACTCAAACACCAGCCAGTGCCCAGATGATGTGGTTTGCTGAAGGCCAGTTTGATCTGGTAATGTTGAAGCAGGATCAAAGTTGATTCTCTAAAATACACAAACCTGTCCTTCTTATTGGGAGACATTTTATCAAGGAGTCTGAAAGGATTCAAATGAAACAGCACAGTGTGATATAAGGGACAGATTTCTCTTCCAATTTTATTTAGTTAGTGATGAATGGAATTTTCCAGCAAGAAAAGAGAATTTTTAATTCAAGCTTAAATTCTCCCAGTAAATGAATTCCCTTTGCCTCCGTCTCCCTCCTCAACTCCCACAGAGAACACCCCCTGTCAACAGCACCAGTAAATAATCTATAAAAGTGTTCTCTAGGCTCCACATGGGTGGATCATTGTTGAACAGTGCATCTTCTATTACTCTGCGTCGGTTTGTGATTAATATTTATCCAATGATTTCCCTCCTTCTTGGTGATAAATCTTACTTCAGGCTATCGCTCCATTATGTATCCACTTTTTCAGATTTTCTCGGAGGCTGATGTTCTCCTTTTTCAGAATCTTTCTATTCCTGTAACAATTGAAAACTTACAATTGGCATGTCACCTACTGAAATATATGTGTGATGTATTGAGGGATATGGATCAGCTGGATCACACAAACCTTGTACACACACCACGTTTATTTTTGCGAACACTTTCATTGTGCTGTAAAGGTAACAGGTGACTGAGCAATAATAGTTGAATGTGTTACTCATTGGTGTTGGTCATTTGCACAAGGTTTAAATAGCAGGATTAAAAAAATAGGTTCAGACACTGTTTTGTCCTATAAATGTCAATAGGCATTGATTGTGGCTTTGTTGTTGGAACAGCTGCTTACCAGGAGATTACCGAACCTTAGACATGCAAGTGGTTTTGAAGTTTGTAGAAAAATTTAGTAAATGCAATCCTGCTCGTGGCTGCTCTCCGAAATGTTTGAGAAACCATTTATTTAAGCATTAAAATTAATTTTTCTGAAAGGAAGCTGCTTCAGCTTCCATGTCTGAACAACCTTTATCTCAATATAGTGATTATTAGTTAAAGATTCTGAATAAGAGCATGTGCTAAGATACAAATTATAATAGATGCTTATTATTTAAAAACACACCAAAGTGCAGACTCTTCCTTCATATTCAGAAGTATCAGATAATCCCTTATACAGAATGAATTAAACTCACTCATATCTTGTTTTTCCTCTGATCACAGAGCAGTACATTTGTGCTGTTAAAAAAGAACATATAGATTTTAAATAGGGACACAAAGTCTGTATACATTTTAACGTTTGTTTACACCTTTTTTTTTGGCTCAATCCACATGTAGCCACATACACACAATGTTTACACTGCCAAATTGAGCACTTATGTGTAAACAAGATTTCTGTCAGATGTGGGTTGATCATGTTTTTATATGAACATTTTCTACGTTTTATATAAACATATATAAATCTGTCGAGAGAGAGAGAGAGAGGATTATCATTGAGACTTACCCTGTGGTGTGTACTAATTTGGGAATTAGATAAGGTTGTGCAGTGTATTTCATATTTTTACAAATTGGTGTACTAGGTTTTCTTTGCTGTAAAACACAAGGTTCTTCCTGAATTGTTCTCTGTACATGACAGTGTGTTGTTTATATTTTTCAATACAACAATTAAATAGTCTTTATTTATGATTACCGTCAACAGCTTTTAAATTATCCATCATAAATTCTATTTTAAAATACACAAATCCTAATAAAAATGCAATAATGTTTTACTTTTATGTCACAACACATTGTTTAATAAATACATGTAAGTACTGTAATTATGCAACCTGACCTGAGCCTATATAAAACAAAGTGTGATATTGTTATCTGGAATATTGTTGAGCAGAATTATAATATATATAAATGGAAGTAAATTATAAAATTATATAGGTACACACTTGAGTGTTTGTACTGAAGCGCATTTTGTAATGAATTAATTGAAGTATTTTTTCTTGACTTAAATTTGTTTGTAATAAGCAATTTTTTGTTGTTTAACAGTCGCTTGTTGCAGCTGCCAACAGATGATAGGAAGGGAACTCTTAGCGTGCACTTGTTCCACAGACTGGCTGTTGATGTTTAGTAAAACGATGATAAACACTCCTCTTACACCTTTTGACGTACTTGTATTTCATTTATCACAAATTGTCCTGGAACTGTTAAGGACAATTTGGCTTCACAATACCAACAGATATGCACTGCCAAAGATTGTTTTATATGAATACTATATATTCACACAATCATATATATATATATATATATATAATTCTAACATATATAGTTTGAATTACGAGGTAAAAGGTAGATATTATTCCTGTATTGGACATTTTGCAGGTTTGGTTTTTAACACCTTACATTTATGGATATACGGAGCAGAAAATGCATCTGAAATAAAAACATAAATAAAACATAAAGCAGATTATTTGTGTACCTGAAGCCGTCAGCCAATCAAAGCAGTGTTGAGACATCCGAGAGGCAAGGTGCTGCAGCTGGAGGAGAACATCTGCTGTGTCTGACTGGTCTTGGTGGGGGCACACCAGCAGTGTCTGTTGACTTTGAGACACCTCAGAATGTCCTGCTGTTTCTCCTCAGGCTACTCTACTGCTGCAGTTATTGATGGGAGCAACGAAGACACGAGAGCAGCTGTTGTCTTATTTCCAATACATTTCCAGATGGAATAAAACACACCCTCAACTGTGTTTTCTAGCTGTGTAATAACGATTTTCATCCACAGCCTTTAGCCCTTTTCAGACATGGAGTCCAGAGGATGTCAGGAAGGCTCTGGTATATCACAGCACAGAAATCTCCAAGGATTTGTTTGTTTGTTTCTATCGATGTCTGAAATGTCACCCGCTCGCTGCCTGTGAATCCTGTCCAGAGGATCCCCGAAGTTCAGAGCAGCCTTTGATTGGCTACAGCTTGGCACTGTTAACATAATAGTCCAGGAGTCATCCTCAATCGAATCACTTTTACTGACAACGTTGGTCAATTATAATCTGAGTTGCGCACATGACTCATTCCTGTCTGAGGTTGTTTCTAGTTCCACAATCTAATAAGCCTCAATGACAAATTCATTTTTCAAAGCGTGTCAACACCTGATAACAGCCAGTCCAATACTGGGTTGGGCTGCAGGACTGAAAATCAATTGTCTCTGCATGACTCCTGCAGCACACACATCGACCAGATTCTTAGCTTTAAGCCTTACAAGGCTGCATTGTACTCGAAAGTGTATTATATTATACACCTTGACTGTCGTATGCACTGATGTGATTCTTAATTTTTTTGACTCTCATAAAAGTAGTTCAGTTAAACATTCAGAGTAAATTGTGTAACAGTGTTTTGTATGCACACGATGGATATCAGTGCACAACTCTCCTCATTGAGCCGTAACACCCACGGGTCAGTGGCCATGTTAATACGTGTCACTTAAGCAGCACTTCCATTATGAAACTTCCTGAGGATGTACAATGAGGAGAAAGCTATAATCAAAACGTTTAGCCAACTTTGATTTAGAAAGTGCCTTTCAACGGGACTAAGGAGGCCACCTTATAGAGTTAAGAAAACAACCAAATTATGATGAATTAATTTAAAAAAAAAGGACCTAATGAAGGTTTTGTAATCGAAGGCCTTTTTGAACAAGCAGGAATTTTTCCAACAGAGTCCAGATATTCGAGGGGGGGGGGGGGGATCTCTGCTGAGGGAGGGCTGCTGTGGTTCTATGGGTGACATTGTAGGTCAGGTCAACCACTCCCACTAAAATATCTCAGCTGTGACATTCATGGTCAACAGAGGATGATCCCTAATGACAGCTGTGATCCCCTGACATTTCCTCTCGTGCCACAAGAAGAAGAAATTTGATTACTTGATCACTACACCGAGTTTGACAAACTCCTGATTCTTCGCCTTTTGCTTACGTAAGTGACTTGTTGTTACGACAGAATTATAAACCCGACATGAGGTCTTAATCCACTAAACTTATTTGGACCTTTTCCCATCTGCACCAGCCAGCACGGCACATGTCCTGCTTCAGCGTGGATGATGATGGTTTGTAAGAAAATCACTTTATATGAACAAGTTCCACATCACTGACCCTGCCACCCCGAGCATCAGGAAGCAGCTCGGGGGGCTCAGGCAATCAACACAGTGTGTCATCTGTAATTTGATCAGGTTTCTGCTCGAGCCTTGACGTTTCCTGCCGCTTCACTGACTTGATCAAAACAGTGTGTTTAAATAATGAATAATGTTTGTTCAAATATATTTCTGAAGATCTGAGATCCAGAATTAGTGGATATACCAAGGTTTTTTAAACGCTGGTAGACCCACTTAAAAAGATAATTTCCCCCTCAGCTATTGCCAGAGGGACAGATGGTATTTCTGTTTTTCAATCTTTAGTACCTCATGTCCAACGTCACAAACACTAACGCTGTCTCTCAACTCGCTATCAAGTCTTTTTTAACCCCAGAGACTTTTGTCGCTGAAGCAGAGACAATAGCCAGAGGCTAGAGAAGCATGTCACAGACAAGTCATCTTCCAGGAGTTGTCAGTGCACGTTCATGTATTTTACCTAACCCCTATCTGCATGTCTTTGGACTGGGAGAGGAAGTCGGAGTGCCACAGGAATAAAACACCCAGACACTTGGAGAATATGCAAACTCTGCAAAGACAGACCAGGGGCAAACCTGAACTTTCAAAAAGGTTCAGTAAGGGTCACCAACCTGGTCGGACGAATATAGGGTCGAGGGGACAGATGTAAATGGCACGGGGCACACAAAGTGTATCCGCTGGTGACTGTGGCAAACTGTCACTTGAAATGTCATTGCCTTTGGGTGGGGCAGCTGAGGCTTTCACCTTCCTCTGTATTTCCTTTGAATTGGGAAATATTTTTATTTCGTTGCCTGAAAGCAGCATGGCAGAAAGTCAGGAAAATGCGAGAAATTCAATGTGTTAACAGTCTTTGTGCAATTTTCTTTCCTTCTTGCTGTGAATAAAGAAAAATGCACACACCCCTCATTTTCCTTCCAGTTTAAAGTGCATTCCTCAGGCCCATCTACCTGAGGAGATAAGGGTTTGTGTGATATTGTGATTTTACTGTGATTTCCTTTTTTCTTTTCACCTTTTTTGTCACGTGCAGATTTTACTGCTTTTACGTGTGCAAGGTTTTATTAAATTGTCCTGTCTAAGCCCTTTTATAACCTAGTTTTTGAATGTGCTATATTAATAAAATGTATTTTTTTTTTTATTTTTTTATTATTATCTTATTATTCTTAGATGTTTCTAAAGGTTTTGAGGTAAACTCAGATTTCTTTCAATCAGGATGGTTGGTTTCCTTGACTTAAATAATGGAATCATGCAAGTTGATACTAACTTCAAGGTTACTTCAAAAGTACCTCAGGGGGTTCTTATAACTTTAGTGCAACACTTTGTCTCGTCCCTTTAAATCAACATTAACAATACCCAAAATACCCTCAGACAAAAATAAACACAGAGCAGCTCTCCTCTGTTGCTAAGTCGCAGTGTATATATGGTTTTTATCTGCTGGAAATGGAAAAGTAATGTGATTACAATGACAGATTCCACTCTAACATTGCACGGCCCGGGTCTTTAATTTTTGGAGTGGCCTCGTTTCTCTTTAGCACGGCACGGTCACACCAGCACCATCATCAACAATGAAGCAAGGTTTTGACACCCACGTGGGCACCTTGTGGGATCGCTCAGACAAACAAACAATATGTTGGATGTATTTTTTATTTCAACAAGTGTTATCAAGTCACTGCACTGCGCCCTCTGCCTTTTTTAAATACAGTGCAAGAGAGAAGGCGATTCTTCTGACAACAATCATTTATGGCAACAAGACAATTCAGAGAAAACTAGGCACAGGCCAGAAAAGTTTGAGAAACTTAAAGTTTTGTATTGCGTAATGAAGATATCTTATAATGACATAAACAAGCTTTTCCAAATATAATTATAGCATCATATATACATTCAAAAATATGGTATAACTTCAAAATTTACAGAACATGCTCATGCATGAATGAGGTTTCAAATTGAAAGCAGTAATTGCTTAAATCAACTTTCCTCCTACCTTGACCATAATAATCTTTTTGACCCTCACCAGTCTGGTTTCAAGGCAGGTCACTCAACTGAGACTGCCCTCCTTGCTGTCTCTGAGCAGCTTCACACTGCTAGAGCAGCCTCTCGCTCATCTGTCCTCATACTTCTAGACCTCTCTGCTGCATTTGACACAGTGAACCACCAGATCCTCATTTCCTCCCTTCAGGACCTGGGTGTGTCAGGCTCTGCTCTCTCCCTGCTCTCTTCCTACCTCAATGAACGCACTTATAGGGTAACTTGGAGAGGATCTGTGTCTGAACCTTGTCCTCTCACTACTGGGGTCCCTCAAGGTTCCGTCCTGGGTCCTCTCCTCTTCTCTTTGTACACCAACTCTCTCTGCTCTGTCATTCACTCACATGGCTTTTCCTACCATAGCTATGCCGATGACACCCAACTAATCCTGTCTTTTCCCCTATCGGAAACACAGGTAGCAGCACGAATCTCTGCCTGTCTGACCGACATCTCTCAGTGGATGTCTCAACACCACCTGAAGATTAACCTTGACAAGACTGAACTACTTTTCCTTCCAGGGAAAGACTCCCCCATCCACGACCTGACTATTAACTTTGACAACTCCGTGTTAACCCCCACTCAGACTGCTAGGAACCTGGGTTTGACACTCGATAGCCTACTCTCCCTTACTGCCAACATTACTGCAACAACACGGTCCTGTAGATTCATGCTGTACAACATCAGGAGAATACGCCCCCTTCTCACTCAGAAGGCGGTGCAGGTTCTGGTCCAAGCTCTGGTCATCTCACGTCTAGATTACTGTAACTCCCTCCTGGCAGGTCTACCTGCTACTGCCATCCGACCTTTGCAGATCATCCAGAATGCAGAAGCTCGACTGGTTTTTAACAAACCTAAATTCACTCACACTACTCCTCTCCTCCGCTCCCTTCACTGGTTACCAGTGGCTGCTCGCATCAGGTTCAAAACACTAGTACTTGCGTACCATGCTGTGAACGGATCCGGTCCAGTCTACATCCGGGACATGGTCAAACGTTACACCCCAACCCGTTCACTCCGCTCTGCTTCGACTAATCGGCACGTTGCTCCCTCACTGAGAGCTTAACACTCATCAAAATCACGACTGTTTGCCGTCCTGGCTTCTAAATAGTGGAATGAGCTCCCCATCGACATCCGGACATCAGAAAGTTTACACATCTTCCACCGAAAACTAAAAAACAAACCTCTTCCAACTAAAACTTGAATAATAAAAAAAAAAAATGTACTAACAACTTTTGGAAACTAACACTTTAGCAGCACTTGGTAGTTTTGCTAATTTTCAAGAAATTGTACTTTCTTGATTCTTGTCGTCCTTGGTATGTACCCTCGGGGTTGAATGCACTTTTTGTTAGTCGCTTTGGATAAAAGCGTCAGCTAAATGATTACATGTAATGTAATGTAATTGAAAGGATCTGCTGCCTCGTTATTGAGCAAGGTGTTGCTTTTCAACCCACCAATCACAACTCACTTCTGTTTACAGGTGCTGCATGAGGAGCTGATATCAATGTTTGTGTGAACAGCAACTGTTTTAAGACATTTAAGTCTCTTCACATGGTCACATAGCCATTACTTTTCGTTTTTTTAGGTGTAGCTACTATTTTAAAACATTTTCGCTTTGTTTTATTAAAGGAAAGGATCACTGCTTTCCGTGGATAAAGAAAACAAACACAATTGGATATTAATCCTGACACGTATTGTTCAGAATAAACAAAAGGCCAATTAAAGTCAAAGGAAAGATATCATGTAAAAATGTCTGGATTCCCTGTGGGTGGTTTGAAATGAAGTCACGGCAGCACAGAATATCTCCTCTGGGACATAGATGTGCTCTTGCTCGAGCTCCTGCTTAATGAACACACAGAGACCAGGGCAGACAGTAGGAACATATAGAGGTCATAGAGAACAACACATGCTGTGAGCTCTGAGGTTCACTAAAGAAACACACGCTGCAAAGTCCTCGGCTCTGAAAAGCTGCACAGCCTCTTTCCCCTCCAACTCGCTGAATGGTATGGATAAGGAAGTGTCAATCAGACAATATGGAAAGGAGATGAATGCAGCCAGGGTTGTACATGTACAAACTGTACATGCAAACTCAAGGTTTGTAGAGATTGAAATGATGGAGAATGAGCTCCATGTTATTGAGAATGTTTCGTATTTCCAGGTTTTAATCACTAAGATAAAAATGTGTCAACGCCCAGTCAGTAGCTCAAGCACACTGTAAAAATGTATGTATAATCAGAAACAGAAATATTTATCTGGTTTTTGCAGAGAAATATCAGACAGACTGTTTAAACAAAATGCCTGATTGGAGTTGATGTGCTCACATTATTGTTTGTGACTGTCGCTAGTGTCCAATATCCAAACTTATTGATGCAGCAGATAAATGGTGATGAAGTCATTCTTTGATTCTGTGCCTCTGATTCCTATTCATTGTGGCGCCACATTGGATGGCATCATCTCCTGAGGGGCGGGCTTCTGCTGATCCCCCTCGGGGACCATTCGCATGCTCACGCTGCCGCCATCCGTGGTGCTCGGGTTCACACGGAACTTTCTGTTGACCGGCCGTACCGCTCTGATGAACTGCCTCTTGAAGGTCTCACTGAGGATGATGTAGAGAAATGGGTTGATGCAACTATTAGCATAGCCCATGCTAATGGCTATGTTGTACGCATAGGAGAAGGCGAGGGTTGGCTTCTGCACCCCGAGGTGGACCAGCTGGAGGATGTAGTAAGGAGCCCAGCAGATGAAGAAGGCAAGGCAGATGGCCACTGCCATCCGGGTCACCTTCCTGGTGCGCATCCTCAGACTCCGTGGAGGCAGCGGTGCCACACTGCTGGACATGTGTTGGAGCATCTTGAAGAACACCAGGCAGATTATAAACAGGGGCATGGCGAAGGCCAAAAAGAACTGGTAAAGTGTAAACCAGTATGTGTCGGTGATTGGGTTAGGCAGGAGGAGTGCACAGGCCACCAGTCCGTCTGGAAGCTGCATCAGGCCTGCATACATCCACACGGGGATAATGGTGATGAAGGACAGACCCCACACGATAACGATGACCAGCGCTGCCACACAGGGCGTGCGGACATAGTTGAAGCGGATTGGATGGACCGTAGCCAGGTAACGGTCGAGGGTCATGGCAGTGAGGATGTAAGTACTGACAATCTGGCTGTTGGAGTCGACCGCAGTGATGACTGTACACATCGTGGCTCCGAAGTGCCAGCTGCCATTGCCCAGCAACTGGTGGATGAGGAATGGCATCCCAAGGAGAAAGAGGAGATCAACAATGGACACGTTTAAGATAAAGATGTCCGGAACAGACTGCTTGGCGCGGCACTTGGTCTTCTTTATGATGGTGTACATAACGATGCAGTTCCCAAAGATACCAAGAAAACAGATGATGCCGAAGATGACGGGGAGGATGGCACTGCAATGAAGGGCCCCATCTACAGCTGGAGACGAGAAGAGGAGGGGGCAGATCAAAACAATGATGCAGAATCACACATAGCACTTATCTGTGATTGTATAGCTTCAAACAGTTGTCACATTTAAATTTAAATGGACAAGAGCAGCAGAGAAATAACAATATACTGGTCAGTAATTGTTTCAAAATGAAGGTCTGTTATCACTGAAACAAGCACTTGTCAGCAAGACACACTAATTGAATTTCTGTTGATCTGTGTGTGTGTGTATGTGTGTGCGTGTGTGTGTGTGTGTGTGTCTGTGTGTGTGTGTGTGTCCCAAAGCAATTCAGTTTAATGACAGATGATGTTGGGGGGAATTATAATTATTCATAAGAACAGGCCTAAAATAGCTCTGATATAAAGTAGAATTTCAAACACAGAAGTCACATCATGTATAAATGATATCACTCAAGCCACTCAGTGACTCTGTCATTTTCAAAGACTTGTGAAAATGCATTTCTGCAGTGGCATAGTTCAAATTGATGTGATGAGGGCAAGTCGTAGTTCGTATGTCTCATCAAACATGTCAGTCTGAAATTGTGATCAGCTATAGCAGTCGGCATGATTACAAAATAAGAGACAGCAAGAAAAAGTGCATCCCCTTCATTCATGTTATTTTTTACATGCTGAATGAAGTTATGATGCTCATGACAAATAAGTAAGTAACTCTTTGCTCATCTTACCTGGTGTTGTTGAATTAGTGTGTGCGACCGAGAAATTGGAATCGTTATGGAAATCCATGGGTAAAAATAAAAAACAGGTGTATCCAAGTTAAGAGGTGCCTGCTTTTCAAGTGAAACACATCTGGAGCTGCAGCAACAGGAATCCACTTTTCTCACTCTTTAATTCCAGATGTTCTTGATGTTGAGTCAGAGAGAAATAATCATTGTGAGCAGATGAATAGTTTCTGCTCCCTCGTTGATGATGAAGCTGCACCTGTAGTGAGAGCATCTTCTCTGAGAGACTGTGCATGGCTCTCTCTCTCTCTCTCTCTCGCTTTCTCTCTCTCTCTCTCTCTCTCTCTCTCTCTCTCTCTCTCTCTCTCTCTCTCTCTCACTGCGACTCTACTGCAGCCTTCACTCAAGCTGCTGAAAAAAAAACCCACATCCAATCATTTAAGCCAGGAGCTGAATTTTATTCAAAATCTGCCTCGGAGATTTCCGATCCAGATCTTATTTTTGCGGTACAGTCTGTTCCTGGGTGAGTTTCTATGAAGAAATGACCCAGCAATGAATAGACGTACAGCAGAAATGGTTCTTTATGAAATGGTGCCATATAAGCCTGCGTTTGCTTGCGTATGGGAGCAACAGGTTGTTCCCACTTGGCAACAAACAAATCCATCCACCTCTCTGCTGTTGACATGTCGGCAGCTGGAACCTTTTCTTTACATCCCCCACACCAGCTCGTTTCCAGCAACAAACCTCCAGGTGGTCTCACTGCCCCTCATTTGAAGTCCTCACACATTCCTGGAGTCAGTCATGGACGATTTTCCAGGATATTTTGCTCGATATGATAATTAATTCACTGACACATAGAAGGAAATGAAGATAAAGGAGGAAAAAAGGTATGTGTGTGTGTGTGTGTGTGTGTGTGTGTGTGTGTGTGTGTGTGTGTGTGTGTGTGTGTGTGTGTGTGTGTGTGTGTGTGTGTACTGGTACAGATATCTTTGTGAGGACAATTTATAGCAATGACCTTATGGAGTGAGGATGTCCCCCAGGCACCCAGATTCATGTCCCCGTCCTCCACTTAGCCTTCCAACATACTGCAGGACAAAGACGCCAACAGAGTGAGTGGGTCAGAGTGAAACAGCAGAGATGCCTCTTCTCCCTCTCCAGTTGTTTATTAAAAAAAAAAATGTTATGCATTTCAATTTGAGTGATTTTCCCAACCTCCAAAATAAGGCTAAGAAACGGGTTATGTGGGGAAAGAGGAAAGAGGAAAAAGGCGAGACAAGCCAGGCTGATCTGGTGGCCGGGGCTGTTGGGCCCCCAGGGTGGGATCTGGCCCTGAAAGCTGCCGGAGGTATAGCGCTCACAGGACACGACAGGAACACATAGAGAGCTAAGTGGCATGCATGATGAGGATGGTGCATTAATCCCCACCAAAATTGAAATGAGGGAGGCTCCACTGGAAGTGGAAAGGTGCTCAATATCAGAGTGCTTTTAAAATAGAATCAAACCCATAGGCGGGGATATATGCAGTCTGATGGCATGCAAAGGTCAAATATATAAATATATACAAATAACTAGGTAGATAAGTTCAAATTCAAGGCGTATAATACAGCAGACCAACAGAGGGGGCGTATTACTTCAGAGTGGGAGCTGTTTGAAAGACTTTCAGTTGTATAGACCTTATTAACGGATTTCTGGGTTTTTCTTTGCACTTTCAGTTTTGTGTCTCTTTTGTTTTACATCCAGTCTCTGCCGTGTTCCCTGTGATGTTTTGACATTTCATGTGTTTCACTTGAGTTCAATGAGCCCTGCCTCCCCTTTGTAGTTCCTGTTTCCCTTTGGTCTGTTCTTCGGTTCCAAGTCAGTCCTGTTTGTTTCTGCAGTGTTCCTCCTTCCAAGTCTTTACTCCTTCACTGCCTGTGAGTTTTGAGTTTGCCGTGCCAGCTAATCAACTACAAAGTCTGTAAATCTCTTGGATTAAATTATGTTTTCTGTTCGAACCGACATTGTCTCGAGCCTCGTGTCTGCATTTGGGTCCTCGACTGTTTCTACATGTAACTATGGCAAATGAACCAAACTAAAAAGTTCAAATTAAATCATTCATTCTAAAAGATGGTTTCTGTCATTTTAGATGCTTCTTACCACAAGTGCAATCCATAAATGTGATCCTGTACATTGAACTTATGTAATAAGGGTACATTGAACATCTCTGACATCTTCATGCTAATCAAGTCTTCCTCGTGTTCTTGACCTTCTACTGATATAACTTTTATCGACAGCTTGTAAGATTTAATTTTGTGAACGGAGGACGGAAATTGATGCGACACTCCCGCGCAGTGATTGTAATGCTGCAGGAGACATGAATAATAAAAAAATGATCTTATTATGTTTGCACTTCCATCTCCACCGTCTACTTTCTTCTCTCATCAAAGCAGAGCCATGAAGAACCCAACAATTATAACTCCATCACTGAAAAATTCAAAACATTAACTCTAATGTGGGAATATCACATTTTTATTTATTTGTTATTGTTATTATTTCAAGCCTCATTTAGGTCACTTAATCAGCTTGATTCACTGCTGCTCTGTTTGTCACCAGCAAACCAGCCTAACTCTCTCTCCACTGATCATTTCTCTAACTGAGGCTCAAGGACAGTTACTGGGCAACATCTCTGTAGTACGCACCTTTCTGCCATGGACCTATAGATCATTGCTCAGCTTATTATTTAGTTCAAATCAAAAAGCTGACAAACAGAAGAAGATGCAGGGAAACAGTGTTTTTGTTGTAATGAAAATGTCTGATGCAAAGTTCACCGGGAGATAAAGTCCAATTCAGGAGATGCTGTGAGTTACACATGCTGACCAATCTAATGTAAACACACACACACACAGGCACACACTTGTGTCTCCATGACTGCAGCAGACATTTTATTGACACACATTGATTTCCTAGAGACTTACTCTAATCTTAACCATAGTTACTGTTTGCATAACCTTTACTTTAACCTAAACATGCCTTTAAAACATCTTCATCTTAAAATATAAAGATTTTACATGATGGGAACATAAAGAAGACGGGTCCCCATAATGTGACTGTGTAAACAGATTTAGGTCCCCACCACAACAGGTATACCTGAAACACACACATAAGGCATTTTATTTATTGAGGTCTTTCCCTCTTAAGCCATTGGCTAAATAGTGAGGACTTGTTTTGTAATTGGCTGCAGGAGATATGATCACATGACAGTTGGGGGAACTGTCATGTGATCATATCACCTGATTTGGCTCCTAACTATCTGATAAGTTTTCCATCTGCAGGAGCCTGAGTGAGGGAGATTTAACTGACACCAGGGGATATAACAGTATTGTTCAAACAAGAACAGCTAATCTTAACTTCTAAATCAACATCCTTCCTCCGTTTTCTTATTTATTCAAGATGCTTGTAGGTTTTTCTCCATGGAGGCCACAGCCAAAGTGACGTTTAATGAGAGATGAAAAAATGTCTAATCTCTCTCTGCAATATAATGATATATATATATATATATAAATAAATATACCTATGTGCTTTTGCCTTTTCTGCTTTTCTTAAACTTGTTATGTAGAGATACATTTCCTTTTCAGTAGTTTAACGGAATACATGAAGAACAATGTTAGATAAGTGTTAAAATTCTAAATATACAGATAAAATAGGCTTTCTATTATATTATGTGATATTTCTGAGATTGCATGAATTTACCCCAGGCAGAGTTTCTAAATCCTTCCTTCGCAGGAAGTTCAGGTTAACTGCTGACTCAAATGTGTGATGAGCTATCACTTGTCTGCAGAACTTCTTTATTGACATGATTGTGGGAGAGCAAGTCTCCAGTGTGTGTCTCCTGCTGCTTGAATCTGATTCTCTGGAAAGAAATACCAAACATAATTCTGAGGGGAAATCAGCCTTGTGTCTTGGTCTCTGTAAAGGAGGCAGTGAAGTGAGCACTTATGACAGAAGGTATGTTGTAGTGCTCCTTCAGGTTTCGAATCACAACACGGTTCACGTGTGACTGAGCCTGTTTTTGGAGCTCACAGTAAATGGCATTAAATCATTAAGAGACAGAGATCGTCATTTATCCACTGGTTTGATACTTCAACTTTTCACTTATGGATGAGCAAGACAACTGGAGCAGGTGAAGAACGCAGGGATGAGGAAACACATCACAAAAAAGACATGTGTTGACAACCACGATTCTCAGAGTGGTGCCTTAGAGGAAATTAATAAAATGCCAGTAAGGGCTGCAGCTGTTAAAACTACCAGAGGCGATTTCTTGTGGGATATATATTTATTTGATCTTTGTACCCCCTCTTTGGTTTCATAAATGTAATAGCATTTATCAGAGGTGTCTGCTTCAAACCGAACTTAACAAAGTGATTGCTACTACACACACACACCACACACACACACACACACACACACAGATCCAAGTAAGGAAGGCGCGTGTTGCTATAACTTTTGAGGATGATACATGATTTTTTTGTTTTGTTTAACAATAAAGATAAAAGCTCTCCTGATCCTACACTACTTCACAATGCCATCAAACTATTCTTTTCTCTTTTAATTGTTTTGATTCAGAGACCCCTGGCAAAATAATTTACATATTGTGCATTTAAGTATTACTGTTCCCCAAACAGTGAGATATTACTCTACCCCCCCCCCCCCCCCAAAGATTTCCATTTATTATACAATCTCTGATAACAATTAAATGTGAGGAAAAAAACGACATATTACAAAATAAAAATATTGAATCCTTATTCCCTCAGCTGAGTCGTCTGCTGTTGCTCTAGCAATGACTCAGGCACAAGAGCAGGATATTAAAAGTTTAGCATGACAGCTTGGCTAATGTCGGAGTTCATGACAGCGGTTATAAAATGACATCCAGATTAATGTCTGTGGGCAGTAGGGGATGGATAATGAAGAGAGCACTGCTCCAAACTGCAGCCCCTTGTTGAAGGTGAGCATTTGCTCAATCAAGTCAGTTATAACGACGTACTGCAGTCTGGAAAAGAGCACAGTGTGACTGCCAAGCGTCCAGTTGAGCCCCCCCGAGATGGTTCCTGGCAGTTGTGCAAACCAATGTTTTTTTTTTAAGATGTCATGATGGCTGATCTCAGATGACTTGTCAGGTGAAGACACAGGACCATGCTCCAGTCCTGTGGTTCATGGGCAACAGCTCTGCTGGACATCCCTGTGGTTAGCATGACAACTGCACGCTCCCAAAACAACTTTTGGCATTGTTTTGAATTTAAGAACTGCACATTTTATTGTGACTAGTGTTGGGACATGGTTTTTGTGCAAACCACAGGCCTCCTTTCAGTCAAACTTGTAACAAACATGCCGCATGTGCTGGAGTGGACTCAATCCCCCAAGATGCCACAGGTTCCATTGATCTTAGAAAGTCAAGGAACTCAGTCTCCCAGAGGATGTAACAGGATGCTGCATGTCCTGGGGTCTGGGCAATGTCAAACAAAGGTGTCAAGAACCACCAGGGTCAACTCCTATTGGTCACTCTGGTCCAAGACCTGTGAGGTCACCGGGGCCAATATAAGGAGAGGTCTCCCCAAGATCTTTCTCTTTCTACAATCCTTCGAAGGCCAGCAGGCTGTCCAGCCTCTCTTCTCCTACATCGCCAAGGGAGGGGGGGGGGGGGGGGGCCTGGCTGATCCAGCTTCCTTCTCTATCCAACCCACAACCGGAGGTCAGAGGTGCAGCTCACAGCTCACCCTTCAAGGAACTCTCCTCGCTCTTCAAGCTCTACAAAACTCCTCGTAGCGACGCGATGTCCTGCAGGAAAACTTCAACCAGCATCTGAGCACACGGCTCGACAGAATCGCGAATGCAGAACTCTACGACCATAAAGCCAGGAGACGTCACAGAACTGCAAACTGAACAGCAACTTCTTTTCCTCTTTCCCTCGGACTGTTAACATAATCTGGGCTTAATAATTATACTACGCTAAGCAAGACTGTTTATTTGATCGGTGTGTGTTTATAAGTTTGATATGTGGTGTGATATTGTGGCAACAAGTTATTTGAAAGTAATTGTTAGTTAGGCCCTTCACAGGCCTCCTTTGTAGGTCTCTCTGACTCTTGCATAATCTGATTAACATCTTCACAGACACACGCATAGTCTCCACCTAGTTAAACCTTCACCCGTGAAGCAACCTCAGAAGAAGGGGGGGGGGGCTCTTATCTTAGGGACCATTCTTTAAAGCATGCTAATTTACATTCACACACACACTCACACACCTCCTAGTTAGTTAGTTTGATTGTTTAGTAATTTGTGTCTTTATACTTTATTATGTTCATAATAAATGTTCTTCTTTCACAAATGTTCTGCGATTAATATTGCATAAGTGACTCTTGCCAACCGTTACACTGTTAAGAACTCCATAACCTTCATTGTTCATTATATAATCTTTAATGGTAAAATATTGAGATTTCTAATTGAACTAGATCTAAATGAGACTGATCTTAATCAATGAATTGGCTATCTTTTCCCTTCTATGAAGGGTGGTGCCCAGCGAGAACTTTTACCAATTCAAGTTATGATTTAATATTAATATTTAAAATATTAATGTTTTACATTTTATTTTGATAACCAAATTTATTGAGTGCCTAAAGGCACACCATTCTATGGTAACTATTTTTAAGCACTATTGCACAACACTAGTTCCAGGCACACTTGATATATCGCACCTGCCAGGTGCTCACTAAAACAGATTTCAAACAAATATGTTAACACATTTTGAATGTAGGATGTGATAACCTTTCTCGTGTTATTCACCAGTTGGAATTTTATATTCATGTTTTTGACGATGTGGAACTTTGCACAAGTATCTATGTTTAAGTGACAGAGCTGGAAAAAAAAAATATTTTCATATAAAGCAGTAAGAAATTATATTTGACAGTCAAGCTGGTAGACTCTTTCAGAGGCAGTGGTAGTTACTGTTAAAGGCCCTGGAAAACATTAGTTTACTACCCATGTTAATTGAGGTTTATTTTTGTGGGGAATTACAGGATATATAGTATGCTGGCCCTTAATTTATATCTGGAACTATATAGTGTGATTGATGTGCAGTATTATTTATGTGGTGAAATTGGGGCTACCTCTGGTTGAGTTGCGTTATTGCTATGGCTAGCACCACCGTCCTCTTCGCTCTAGCGTCCTCAAATATATCACGTCCGTGCTCGAAGCAAAAAAAAAAGAAGAAAAATGTCACATTTAATTAAAACATTTTTTCCATCATAGTGTTTGTGTAGCTGAAATATGGTAAAGTTCACTCATCCTTCATCCTCATCCGAGTGCTCCACTTATTGAGAAACGATATTAACATATCATAGTGGGCTGCCCTGTACCCAAGCTACTACTTATGGTAAACATATGAGCAACTGAATATTAGCACCTCAGCTGCTGATGAATAATGTGTAACTAAGAGGTGCAAGCAAAACAGTGTGTCCTGTTTAACGCCAAGAAACCGTCATAGTCGGACAGACACAACAAATAAACCCAAGGTCAGGATTTTTCTGGCATATTTTTATCCCTTGCAGAATTTGAACAGGTACATGTCAAAGGCTACGACTGGATTAAGTTAATTTAAACATGCTCACGGTTAGGGTTAGGGTTAGGGTTAGGAATCAATCAGGAGTCAAGTTGCCTTGCATTTCAATCTAGTAAACATACACTTCTTGGAATGTTCAAATCAATAATTTGTTATAACCTTAATGTTTTTATTATAGTGCTTTATCGGTTTAATCAGTAATATTTGACTCTCTTTGTTTCCCAGGGGCTTGCCAAAGGCTGTGCATCTCTACTTTTATTTCTGAAACATTCAAGTGTGAAAACCATCTTTAATTTCATTCCAACCAGTGACAGAAAATCTTTGACATCTGGTTTTGGGCTGCTGAGTCTCGGGTAATCAGGTTATATGCAGTGTTTGGATGCTTCATTTTAAATCCTTCATGTTATCAGATTTGGAGATGGCTACTCAAAGCTCACAATGTCGGCCTCACTTTGCCTTGTTGGTTTGATGACGCACAAAACAGACAAAAGCTATTTTTCAAGCTCCAGCGGATCGGGAGTGAAATTACTGACCGTGGTTCTTCAAAACAGAAGGTTCTCTTCTCCATGACTTTTTCTGAGGATTTTCTGTCGTCTAATCATCTTCTTTTATCATCTTTTTTTTTTCTCTCTGTCTTTCCTGCTAACTTTAAAGGGTTGACTGTCTCTCTTGTTAGAGTATGATGCGCTGACTCTTTCAATTTATTGGTCATCACGTGAGAGAGTGATGTATTACCTTGTATTTTAGAATACGTTTAGTTTTTTTTACATTGACTTGTATATAGTTTTTAACAGTTAATTACTTTTTAGTAGGGGTGCAAATGGATTTAATTAAAATGATGTTCAAATGATTTATATTTTAATTTGGTGAAAGGGAAAATTTGTGCGATATCTTCTACTCGCTTCATATAAAGTTTAAGAGTTAGTGACATCCTGCTTGGTTCTTGGATGGATCATTTTTTTCAGGAATTGTTTTTTTTTGCCTCGAGCTACTCAAGTTGCTTCTTTAATTCTAATCCTTCTGTTGCTTATACTTAATCTATTCCACTAAAGACCAGCTCTTCCAGCTTTTTAAAATGTCATGGTTTTTCACATTTATATCCTCCTGAGGAACGGTAATGACGTGCTGCATTCAAAGGTCATTTGTGGTGGCGAAGGACGGTATTTGCTCTGGATAGTAAAGTTCAAGTCACTAAATGAATGGGTGGGGCCCCAATGCTGGAGACAGAGAAAAGCACAGAAAGAGTGACTCTCAAAACAAAGCCACAATATGGACAGCGCATTTTATTTTTAAAGCAAAAGAATAGCTTTGTCCAGACTCCTTTGGAGGCTACATGTGAAGACTGACTAGACTGATCCATTTTAAAGGCTCCTTCAAATGTAAAAAAAATGTGAATTAATCATTCACTTATTAAATATGAAGAGATAATCCTGAGGTTTTTCAGGCACGTCCAGTGGAGAGGAGACCTCGGGGAAGACCCAGGACTAGGTGGAGAGATTATATCTCAACACTGGCCTGGGAACGCCTCGGGATCCCCCCGTCAGAGCTGGTCAATGTGGCCCGGGAAAGGGAAGTCTGGGGCCCCCTGCTTGAGCTGCTCCCCCCGCGACCCGACCCCGGATAAGCGGATGACGATGAGTGAGTTGAGTGAGAGATAATCCAACTTATTAGCATTTTATAAATTTTAAGCTGGAAAGATGATTTATTCCCTGACACTGAATCGCTTTTGTGACATTGTGAAAACTCATGTGGATAACTTTGCTAAGATATTGTTTCTCATCTCTGCAGATTGTAAATATCTCTGTACTATCTTTGATAACGCGCCAATCTGAATCCACAAACTGAAAGCCCACAAACTGAAATGAACTGTTCAGTGTCCAAAAACTAATTTTACAAACTGCGTCTTCATCGAGATAGTATAATGTGTTTCTCCTTATACATCTGCTGCTTTCCCTCAAAAATTGAAATTGTCTCCTAACAGAGGTCACCATCTGCAACCCTCCGTTGCCCGGTCTCATTTTATGATCAGCAGATTCAGGGTTCCTTTGTGTTGATTCGTCTCGCTGCTGATTACATTTGGTGGCAGTGACAACCTTTTTCCTAGTGTGCTATTATCTGGTTTATTTATTCGTTGTATGGACTTGAATAACCCTGCCATTGAAAAAAATCGGCTCAAAACAGATCGATGAGGAGTTGTCAGCAGAGGAGACCAGAAAATAATGTGCACACATTATTATGTAAAGCAGGGATTATGCTCCAGATATAATGATAGGTCTCTTGTTGCTTGTTGACTATGCTATTAGGATCCATTTACTTGCGTTCAGCTCATTTATTTTGACCATGATGAACAGTCAAACAGCAGTGTGGTTTGACAAATGATGAATTGATTTTAAGACGTCACATGCAGCTTTCAGGGACAAATAAACTGGATTTCATTTTTAGTAGTTACTTTTTATTATTTTTAATGGTCGTGTTGCAATGTGTGCCGTTGCTGCAGAAACCCAATGCCCAACATTTTGATTGAGTTGTGGAGAGTGTTCAGAAAGAAACATACTGATTTTTACCCAGTGAATATGTTTAGATAAGCCTTCATGTATCATTTTCATATTTCCATCCAAAGCGAGGTGTCTTCACGTCCTTAGGAAATGTTCAGCTGAATGCAAAAATGTGCACACGGTGAGTCTGGACAAAGACTTGCACATTTAAAAGTCAACCGTTTTCCCAGGCACAGCTTTGGGTCAACCAATCATTCAACAAACTTCAAACGCAACAAGTGATAAGCGGAGAATTCTCAAATGCCAAATTCATGCAGGTTGTCAGGCACAAGCAGTCAAAAGACAAACAAGCGCGGGATTACTTTTGAATGGACAGGATTGATTTAACCCCAAAAATATCAAAATACACTGCTAAGAAACAGTGACTGAAAGACTGACCCAACAAATAAGACAAAGGAGAGAAGCGATGGTGGGGAAACAAAATAGAAAATAAATAAAGCTGATGCAGCACTTGGTCTCTCGTCCATTTTACCCTCAGCCAGAGGCCAAACCATAGGCCTATACTACGAAGCAAGTTCCGGCTGACAGACACAGTCAGGCTAAGCTGTCACATTGCGTTCGTGATCATTTTCAAGTCAACCCAGGTTTTCTGTCTGAAGATATGAACATGTGCAAGTAAAAGGGGCGGAGTTTACCTCATATAAGCCGATAAGAAGTGAACGAGCTTCGTAGAAATGAAAAGTCTGAATTAAACCTGAAGTTACGAGGATAAAAGAAAATCCTGTTTTGTAGTTCAGGTATTAGGAAGGAGCAGACACGCTAATAAAGAAAATTAAGTATTACATTAATGTAAGGTCTAAACTAATAAATTCTAAATACATTGTCATGTCTAAAATGTAGACATGAACCAGATGTTGAGAAAAACATTCTGGTTGTGTGTGTTGACTAATGTGACTGTAGAAGAACATCAAACATGTGATATTGATGTGAGAATTGGTGAAACATGGTGAATTTGACCATCTATTTTAATTGTGTGGGCTGCTGATGTCACTGTCACAGTGGGATGTCTGCCAGCCTCCAGCCCCCCACGACCCTCAAAGGATAAGTGCTACAGATGATGCAGGGAGGGATGGAAATCACAACTGCCAGATGAAATAATTTATTAACTTGAGAGCGGGTCACACACTCTCACCGGTCAGTCTTCTGCACTAATATCTTTCATCATTTTAAAACTGTGCATAGCATTATATCTAATTGCATAATGGGGTCATGCCTTCACATATTGGCCGAGCTGGACGCAGAGTCATGTGGATGTTTTATCGTTCAACATGATGTATTTTCACAGCCCCCTCTTTTAGTATGTGTACAAACACACAAGCGGTTCTGTGACAGGAATGAAGCCTACCGTGTCGAGGCTTGTGTTGATGACGTATGCGATGACGTTCGAAGCCGAGCGAGCCGGCCGAGCACGTCACTGATTCAGGAAATGGTTCGCGGGTTTGGTGTGTGATTCAAAATATAAGGGGCCACGAAACGCAATGGATTCCCCCTCACACTACTTGTTCTGGGACTTTATTGTGCGTTTGCTTGCAATATATTATAGAATATTCGGGGAAAAAAATAATATATTTCTTAACTTGTATAAACTTGAAGCATCTTTTCTTGTACCCCAGCTTCATCTGTGCCCTGTGAAAGGATCGTGTCTACTACGGTGGCCCTGAGAGCTCAACGAACAGCAACTTAAGAAAACACATGCAAGTTGACAAAACACATGCAAGTTGACAAAACACATGCAAGTTGACAAAACACAAGCAAAGTAAGAAAACATCTTCATCAATTTCACACAACACAACACATTACAGAAACGTGCAGCAAATAGAGGCGACAACACAACGGAAGTGTTTCCAGAGGACAGGTAAAAGGGATGGACACAGAAGACACTAAAATGTCCATTACACTATACAATTTCGGTTCCGCACAGGGGTCGGCAACCCGCGGCTCTGGAGCCGAACCAGGCTCTTCAGCCCCTCTGCAGTGGCTGTACTGTACAGTGTTGTGCATATGTTTCGCGATCGCTGAACTTAACGAATCACTTTTCATATTATTAAAAAAATGAACGTGACGTTTAATCACGTTCATTGTTACGTTCACGTTAATGTGTTTTGTTGTGTTGTGAAATTGATGAAGATGTTTTCTTACTTTGCTTGTGTTTTGTCAACTTGCATGTGTTTTCTTAAGTTGCTGTTTGTTGAGCTGTCAGGGCCACAGTACCCGTTTCTAAAGCAGGCTAAATTATTTCTAAAAAAGGAAACCGCCTGAAACCCAGCATTGTTGAGAACTGTTGTTTTTTAATAAAAAATAAATAATCTATTATCCATTTTGTACGTGTTACGTGTATTGGCATCACAAACATCATGAAATATTTTTTTCAATTCAAAGCTTCACACACCAAAGCCGTGGTTTCATTATAATTACATTTACATTTAGTGTCCACTTGACGGCGCAGTAGAGCAAATGAAGCATCATGAAGCTTCGGCCCATGAGCGAACCAATTGGATGGAAAGCTTCAAAGCTTCATGAAGCTTCA
The DNA here is from genome assembly GCF_949316205.1 of Platichthys flesus. Classification (NCBI taxonomy): domain Eukaryota; kingdom Metazoa; phylum Chordata; class Actinopteri; order Pleuronectiformes; family Pleuronectidae; genus Platichthys; species Platichthys flesus. The sequence continues at coordinate 13,690,877 of NC_084949.1, forward strand.
TCTCGCCATCACTACTATACACCGCACATCAACCCACATGTCCCTTTATAGTTTAAAACTCGGCTGTGTCTTGCTTTATCTTCAGCTCTGCTGGATGTGCAGCTTATGCTGTGATGGCGAACCCTGTATGACAAGCGGCTTACAACAGAGTTCCCTGTGAAGATGCCAAAGACACAACAACAACAAAGCATGAATAATCTACAGAAGGTCCAATACCTCAAAGCAATCTGTGAAGTCATACAAAATATGGATATGGTGAAGACTTTTGGCCAGAAGAGTAAATGCCTTGGTCAATTTCAGATCCGACAGACAACCGAAAAAATAATCAGGGCTTTACAGCTATAAAAGCAGAAGCTGAGGAAGAAAATTCTTCTTCCTAATCTCGGATTACATTATTTTTCAACTGTAGTGAATTTTTCCCAGTTTATGATTTTAACTCAATGCCTCTGAAAATGTGATGAGCTGTGTCTGATCTGGATCTGCTTTTATTATTCCCCACTTATAAATGAATAGGATATTTTCTACTTATATATTATTTGTGTTAACAAACTAACTCAAATTATCAATTTGAATAAATAAATGAATAACAGGCAAAAACAGACAAAACAAGGCCATATTGAATAACCAAACAATATGTTGATGTTATGGTTAGTGATGTGATGGGCTCCTCTGGACCAGGTAGGGTTACTGATTCTCCCTCATCTGTTTCACAAGTTGATGGCCTGATCCAAGATAAAAGAGAGCTGCTACCCTGAGCTGCTTGCTCTGTCTGTCTGTCTGTCTGTCTGTCTGTCTGTCTGTCCGTCCGTCCGTCCGTCTGTCTGTCTGTCTGTCTGTCTGTCTGTCTGTCTGTCTGTCTGTCTGTCTGTCTGTCTGTCTGTCTGTATCTCTCTCCCTGACAGCCTTACTTAAAAGTTACTTTTATATTTTTGGCTTTTAGATACTGGATGATTTAACCTACTTAAAAAACCTATTGTTAGAGAATAACCCAGTACTTTTCCTACCTTGTCTTCAGAAGCCTTACATGAATCAGTCTGCTGTGATGTCCTGAGGCTGCCCCCTGCTGGCTGCTGGGTTCCTCTGCTGCTCTAGCTTGGTTTGTGCAGTTTGTGATTAACCAAAGTTGTCCATAAAAGAAATTCTTTAATATCCTTCAAGGGCAATTTGATGTACAACCAGCAATCATCAATTGATGACAGAGAGAGTAATTTTTATTCTTAAATATTGATGAATGAAGAAAAATTAGGCTCAGCAGAAGGGCACTTTTCTCATCCAGGGCAAAAGGGCCAGTGCTTGAGCACCACTAGGGGTCTATCTGTGAACATGCCTGTCTGTTAACAATGAAATCAAGCTATTTCAGCTTTTTACAACACGAACAGGAGTGGAAAGCTACTGCAAAACAGTTCAACCAGAAAATGTCATCGTCTCGGTGTTGTCAATACTTTTTATTATAGATTTTCTATCTATTATATATTATTGATATATATATATATATTTCAATACGAAATTATATACATTTTGTTAAATGAGAAAATAAAATAAACTTTCTGTGTAGGTGTAACTAGTGGTTGTTACAAATGTATTAAATCGCTATATAAACAATATCTATTGATATTATTGTATTAACCACAATCCCATTTCTATGCAAGCATTAAAAGCAGACGGTTTTAATGTTCTCTGTCATTCTCAATAAGCCAATGTCCTAATTGTATAAAATATTGTACATTTTGCAAAAACATTCAAATAGGTGATATCTGAAAGTTTCATAGGACTAAGTAACAGTTTGGAGACATGTTTCAGGCGGGGACGGAACCCGTGTCCCTGTGGGTCAATAGCTGCAATAGCCCGTCACTGGTTAGCTTGGCTCGCTGTCTGGCCGGTAACCAGTAGCAGGATCCTCCCAGGTTTAGACTTATTATGTATCAGTCTCTCACTGCAATGATCCTCACTTTTATATATAAGTGACAGGAGATTACTTGTACAGTCCCATTACATGAAGCTGAAGTTATACAAACATGACCCATGAGAGCGTAGTTCTGTGAGAAGCGGGATTTCCCGAGCAGTCCTGAACGCAGCATCGCGGTGCACAGAAAACATGGCGGATGATGGAGAGTCGCTGGAGTCCTGGCTCAGTAAGTGGACCCTCTAACTCAATTTCCACGGGTTTCACTCACACTGAACACGCGCAGATATGTGCCGCGGGACAGCAGCTGTCGCACTCACGATTTGGACTCACTTGACATCGGCGTGAACGCAGAGTTCCGCTTGAAATTCGAGTGTGTTGTCAGAAAGTGGCTAACACTGACAGCTGCTGGTGGACATTGGCTAGCTAAATCAGCTTTGGCGTTTGGTTTCCATGGGTCTTGAACTGATACATAAATCCTTTATATATTTATATGTTTATATATATATGTGTATATTTAAATGTTGAGGATAACTCTATTGTTCTGTTCTCCTGGTAACACATAGGGCGCTTTAGCTTTCGCTCCCTGGAGTTGCATAAACAGCCCGAGGCGTTAACTTACCCAGATTTCAAACAGGATGTTAAGCAGCAATAACAAACGGGTGCAGAGTGTCTGCAGGGAGGGAACGAGACGATTCAGAGGATACGTTTAAAATGCGGGATAATATCTGTCTGGGTTGTTCTATACGCGGGTCTATAGAGGGACAGAGCTTGGTGTTAAGCCTGAAACATGCTTCTGCGACTGCGTCTGCGTCTTTTCACGCCGCTGTGGCGCAAGACTCGTTTTCATTCATGCTTCCCCAACCGTTGCGCGTCTTACAAAGCAATTCCGCGCCAGAACACTAGGCGGAGTAATGCATTTTGTCGAGACGACCTTAGAGACGCCTTCTTTCTTCTTCGTCGATTGTTTATTTACATAGCCACTGCGGCTCCTCGTAGCCTTTTTCTGGCGGACAAATCCGCCAGTCAGTGACAGGTTATACAAGTGATCATACTATCGGATATCTTCTGCCAAGTGCTCTTCTATATGGTCCATATTCGTTCTTCTAAATCTTCCGTGATTTCTGCCGGTTTTATGGGGCATGAAACCGGAAATGCAGCTCCAGAAGGGATGTAGAGCAGACCAATCACAGCCTTGCGGGCTGAGGGAGCTTGCGGAGCTTTGCCGTAAATTTTAGAAAAGGGGGTCGACACCCGTCAGCACGTAAGGAGGGATACATAAGCACGTAAGGGACCCGGAAGGGCTCTTGCGCTTACGGGCCCGTGAAAACGCAGAAGCATGTTTCAGGCTTTATTCCCAAGCCTTCATCCAGATAAGATAAGACTTTATCATCCTGAAGGAAACGAAGTCTTGTGCCAGTTATAGAATACAGTGAATAGAGCATGAAGTGAAACTGATATTACAAAGTGTAATACGAGTAAAATCTAAATATAATATGTCTACAGAGTAATGCAGAACCAGTGCCTAATATAAATTACAGTCTAAATGAGAATACAATAAGGAAGTGGCATGATACAGTGAAACTAATTCTTATCAAACTTGGCAGTAAGTAGAGGTGAACAAGGAGTAAGGGATACATTCACATGGTATTCAAATAACATAATGATGAAATATCAAATCAGATTGTCTGTATGTTTAAACTGTACAAGTAGTGCAAAGAAATAGTATAAGTAGTTACTCTGCGTCATGGGTATTTGAGGGTTATGTACCGTGTACCATTACATACATGTGCTGTCAGCAGCCAGGTCAAGTGACACTGTCCCCTTTTCTTTTCAGACAGAGCCACCAACCCGTCCAACAGACAGGAAGACTGGGAGTACATAATGGGATTCTGTGACCAAATCAATAAGGAGCTGGAAGGGTATGGTCACATTCATTTAATTAACTCAATCTCTCCCACAACGTTGCGTCCCACTCATCTAATGTTGCCCATCTGAGTCTTCGCTGTGGTGAACACATGGAACTTATTGTGAAGGCTCTGAGTTATCGCTTTTGTTATTTAGTTTGTGTTGAAATGTTTTGTTCTGTTCTTTATTTTTATTTTTCCAGCCCACAAATATCAGTTCGACTGTTGGCTCACAAGATCCAGTCCCCTCAGGAGTGGGAGGCGATACAAGCTTTAACGGTCTGTAGCGTAATCCTTTCACCGTGTCATACCGCCTCTCGTTGCACAGTTCAAAGATAATTATTTACACTTGTTTTCCTTGTGTAGGCCCTTGAGGCTTGTATGAAGAACTGCGGGCAAAGGTTCCACAACGAAGTCGGGAAATTTAGGTTTTTAAATGAATTAATCAAGGTGGTGTCACCCAAGGTAAGTAATATAAATGTTCAAACACCCTCAGATGGGGATGGGGTTTCCTGAATTGACGTTTGGTTCGTTGTTTTTCAGTACCTGGGAGAAAAAGTGTCGGAAAAGGTGAAGTTGAAAGTGATCGAGATGCTGTACAGTTGGACTGTGTCTCTGCCAGATGAAGCAAAGATCGGGGAAGCTTATCAGATGCTCAAGTCTCAGGGTGAGACCCCAGCCACTTAAAACAGCTTTTGAAAAATGCTGATGAGATATAATAACACGGTAAAACCATATGAATGCTTAATGAACAGGCTGTCATGACTGTGTTGTTCCTTGTAAGATCATTTGTTAACATGAATTACTAAAATTATTAAAAGAATTGTCATTTACAGTTTCCACTAGCTGTCCGTTGTCATTTTCTATTGTAGGTATTGTTTTAGCTGATCCAGAAATACCTCTCGATGCCACTTTAATACCGTCAGCGTCTCCGCGACCCAAGAATCCTGTGTTTGATGACGAGAAGAAGAGCAAGGTGAGGAGAATCATTTTGGGATCTGCTCGGTAACTTACTCACTGCACACAACTCACTCTCCCATTTTATTTCTTTTGCTCATTGATATTTATATATTTTGTTTATTGGCACAGCACAGATTGTAAATAATATCTGTTCTGATATCGATACACTCCACCCTAGTTTTCAGTGTTTGGTACCTGTAGGGTCAGACTATCCAAGTGCCTTGACATTTAGCCATTACATCTAGATCATCCATTGCTGATGACTATTAAAGGAGTAGTTTGACTTTTAATAGCTTTTCTGGAGATGGTTAGAGAAGTAAATAGATGTTTGATTCATATATATCCATTAGATGCAACGTGACATGGAGAATATTGGAAGCTCAGCTCCTACAAGTCACTGCCCCCAGTGAAGAAATACTCCATCACATACTGCTCTATAATTCAAGATATACTTGAAATGTTCATACAGATCTAAACCCAAGTTATAAAGTGTGCTAAGCCAAACTCAATTGAACTAAGCTTCTTTTCTCAAAACGAGTGCATGGTCCACCTTATTTTACTGCTGCATGCATTCTGTATGGATGTAGCTCATTATTGTTTGAGATCGAATCTTAGGAAGAAACTAAATAATAGTAATAAAACTATAATAATAAAACTAGTGTTCATTCATCTGTGGGTGTTTTGACGATCATTCTGTCTTTTTCTTTCTTTCTTCCCCTCTATTGCTGGTCACTGTAAAATCTTCACTTGATACCATCCCACAGAAAAACGGGTCATATTTAATTTGCATTGACATCACTGAACCTGGTCTTGTTTATTTTTTCCTGTTCCCACCGCCCCACTGGTTTCACGACTCCCCAACAGGTCAACGCTGCATGTTTACTTTGTGTTGACGGCTGTTGATCTATGGATGGAGTTTGTTTTTCCTGAATTTGGGAGCTGATGTAACTTTGCTGCTTGTGGCTGGGTGATTTGTGGGAGACGAGCTTGATTGTTTACTCACTGACGTTTCTCTCATCCCTGCAGAGATTATCCGATCTGCTCAAGAGCAAGAAGCCTGAAGATCTGCAAGAGGCCAATCGGCTCATCAAGAACATGGTCAAGGAGGTGTGTCAGTGTCCAAATTAAATGTTTGGATTTTTCTGTTTGTGTTTTAATCAGGGTTTTATCTCGAGAAACTGGAAGCCAATTGGAAGCATTTCTTAGCTTTTATCTTAAAGCCCCACAGGTTTAATACTGACACTCATGCTTGATGAGGTCTATTTATGCAACTCAACCTTTTCTTTCTTATCACAGGACGAAGTGAGAACACAGAAAGCAACAAAACAAAAAAGCACACTGGAGGCAGTCAACAACAGTGTCAAACTCCTTAGTGAGATGCTCGCACACTTCAGCCCACAGGAGTCCACGGACGCAGACAAGGAGCTTATCAGGGTTCGTTCTTCTGCTGATGAGCCTTAAACAACCTTTTGAAACAAATTCAGTAATTTCTTTGTTATTGATTTATCCTTTTGGAAACATGGTTACAAAGTCCTGATCTTGCTTACATGGCTTCAAATGTGTTTATAGTAATTTGCTCCTGCTTGATTTAACGTTGGATCAAGCAGTTTAAACCAACTCATTGACCCCATTCAGAACTGTTGTTAAGATCTGTTCTGAGGGATTTGATCACGGTTCAGGTCCTAATGCAACCAAATCTGCCTCAATCCAGCCTGAGAGCCGAGGACTCAGAAGACATTCATAGGAGGTCTGGGACACACTTGGCCACATTCTTTGTGCTATATGGTCCATGTGTCCCTGGACCATATATAATGGACCACCTATCCTCCTGTCCTCTGACCTCCTCCAATTTGAACTAGTACCAAGTATTTTTAATCTTTCCAATGTCCAAACATCGATTTTGTTTGTAAACACCCTCATAATATCAACAGTGACGTTCTATTTTTTTAGAAGAGCTGGTGCTGGCAACTTGTGATCTGAACTCTCAGGATGCATGTTAATACCATTAGGGCTGTGACGGTAACCACATTACAGCAATACCCTGGTCATGTGATGCCTACCGTGGGATGAGCTCATTACCGTCATCAGGTGTATGACAGGTGTCTCTGAGCTGTCGGGGGGGGGGGGCAGACATCCAGGGAGCCATGCACAGATCCACTGCCCGAGGCAGAGTGCATGGAGCCCTGGCACGGACCCAGTTTTTATCGGCTCTGTCAGTAATCTAAAGTAATCCATACCGTCACAGCCCTCAGTGCCAGGTCTGAACAGGACCATTCTGAGACTAACTCCACAACCCAATTAGATGAAACATATTTACTGAAGTAATTTATTTACAAGATTACCATACGTTTATCCTCATTAATAACATATTTCTCATAAGTCTTACATTAGCTTTGTATATTCTTTGTCTAAATTACATTTAAGATGTGGATATTCAGTTTTTTTTTCCTCTTTCTCTTCAGGAGCTGTATGGTGATTGTGACAAGCTCAGGCAAACCGTGTCTCAACTCGCTACTGAGACCGAGGACAATGAAAGCAGCTTGGGTGAGAAATCATGTCATTTGGCTCCATCGATCCTGATTGGGTGCTCTTGCTAGCCTAAGTTAATAATACAAAGGTTGAGTCATGATTCCCACAGGCCTTGTGTTGATGTACGGCCAACAGCCTGTCAGACCAGAGTGCCCACATGACTGAAAGATATTCTGCTTATAGACTTCTTACGTTTAAAGAACATGTTTATTGTTGTTTTAGAAAGTCCTGAACCTCACCGTGATTGAACTTTAAAAATGTCCTTATCAGGCGACATCCTGCAGGCCAGTGATGACCTGTCCCAAGTCATTAACTCCTACAAGAAGATTGTGAAAGGACAGACTCTCAACGGAGAGAGTGAAGAAGCACAACAACCACGGACATCAGTCCAACAAGGTACATTTTAATGAGGAGGACAGCACAGTTAGGAGTAGAAAATGGTCATTATTTTGCCATTTGGTATTCCAGGTTCTGACATTTTCAATTCCCTTATAAACATAATTGTGTGCTTTATAAAACTTTCAGTTTTGTGCGTTTCACAAATTAAGATTATACAAAGGACAGAGATCTTGTTTTTAATTTATAAGAGAGATGAATTTCTCAACATATGCAGGGTCTCTGATTATTCTGGAAGTAAACATTTTCTCTTGAGCTATTCAGATGTAATTTTTTGTAAAGATAGTGTGTATCTCCTGAGCAGTTTATATCTCTGTCGGTTGAAACTGGATTTATCCATGTGGGTAGTTAGCCATAGGCCGTGTATTTCGGTGAACTGACACTTGAATTTTATTGCAATACATCTTTATTGTCCTGTGCAAATGCTTTCCTCAATCTGCCAGGCACCAACAGCACGAACCAGTCAGAGATCCTGATTGACCTGGTGGGTCTGGATTTCAACAGCCCTTCTCCGCCAGAGAAACAACCTCCGACCTCTTCTCTGTCTTTTCCCGCTGACCTGCTGTGTGGGTCTGCTGCTGCTGAGCCTCAGTCCACGAGCCCCAGTGCACCCTCTGCTCCCAGTGCACCCTCTGCTGCTCTCTCTCTGCTGGATGAAGAGCTGCTGTCCTTGGGTAAGGTGCAGTTTAATTTACTTTTATTCGCAGTGTGTTTTCATGACAGCATTAATCAATACGTAGATGCAACATGTTTTTACCTATTTCTTCTTTTACATATGTTTATTTACAGGCCTCAATGAACCTGCCTCTGTAAGTAAATCAATTATATATTAGCTTTTTTTTTTTTATTTGATTCAATTCCAATTGTTCATGTCACATATTTCTAACTAGTCATATTTTGCATTGACATGTTTCCAGGATCCCAGTCAGGATGTGCATCTCTTTGACACAACTTCGCCCTCTGGTCCTCCGTTATCTACATATTCACTTTTTCCAGATGGCTTCTCTGCAGCTGCCTCCACGTTAAGCTTCCCTGGCCCTGTCTTGCCGACTCCTCCGGTTTTTACCGAATCTTTCTCAACGACATCGGTCTTATTCCCGCAGCCCCCCAGTTCAGTATTGACCACCTTAGCCCAGACTCAATCATTCAGCATGGCCTTGCCCCCTGCCTCAGCCCCCCACATCATTCCACAGCAGTTCTCCACTTCACTCAGTGACTCTCCTTCGACCTTTGTCCATAACAACCTGCAAGACCTGGCCTTGCTGGATCTGGGAAGTCCAACAAAGTGAGTAGTATTTGAACCATGAGGTAGAAGCAGCGAGGGATAATGCATTAGCACCAAGCTGTCCATGTGTATTCTTACTATCTTGGATGCTGAATCTTAATGAAAAAAAAAACTTTTCGCTCATTGATATCAGTCATATTAAAAAAACAAAATCACTAAGATCTCTGCATATTTCTTGTCAAATTCACAAATATTTCACACACTCTGTTTATGTGAAAAAAAGATCCTTGATCCAGATCAAAATTGTAATCCTACACCTCACTGCACAATATTTGTTGTAATTTTTTCGTCAATACAGGTAATCAATATATATTTCTATCATTATTTGAGTCTTTCTCTTTGTGATTTATCCACACAGTACCCCTGGTGTGATGGACTTTGGCAGCTTGCTGGTGAACAGTGAGGATCTGTGCACTCCTGCTCCTCTGTCTTTCAGTGCTGATGTCTCCTCCTCATCATCCGCCTTACCACCCGCCAGGAGTCAGGCAGATGACAGCCCCTTGTTACGGTCTCTGTCCCCCATCCTCCCTCTGAGCCAGGCCAGTCCAGGCAGGGGACAGGAAGTGTCCCTGGCCAATGTCCTTGTCCCCTTGGATGCCATCAAACCAAGTGAGGTCCAGGAGAACGCTTTAAACTAGTTTGTGTTCTAAAGGTGTTTTTTGTCGAGACAAAAATACAAAGGAAGTCACATTGTGTCAGGTTTCAAGTCCATGGAGAAAAGGGAAGTAAACAAATGTTTGGCATTTTGGCTTCGATCATGACTTAATTATTGCAGCTTGACTGCCAGGTAGTTCAGAACAATTTTACATAGAGAAAATGAATATGAATGGAATAACTCTAGTAATGAATTTCAGCCTGATAAGGACATGTTGCCTGATCTCCTGACCTTGATAGAAGACCCTGTATCAAAAACGTTTTAAGAAAGACGGTTGTGATACTGAACCTTAGCCCTCAATGCCACTGTGTGGCAAAGGTGGCAAACTTGATGAAACTGTAAAAAGATAGTAGGTGATGTTTTCCCAATGACACCAATAAGGGATGAATGCTTTATGGAAAATCAAGAACATTAGCTGGCTAATATAGCTGAATGCAGTGAGATGTGTCTAATCAATATCTGTAATACTCACCTTTACCTTCCTCTTTGTGTCCTGAATTTTAGGTAAAGTGTGTCCTGTGACAGCGTATGACAAAAACGGTGTTCGTGTCCTGCTGCACTTTGCTAGTGATTGTCCACCAGGCAGGCCGGATGTACTGGTGGTAGTGTCGTCCATGCTTAACACAGCGCCGCAGCCTGTCAGGAATGTTGTCCTGCAAGCCGCTGTACCCAAGGTAAAACCTGCTCTGTGACTGCAGAGGGAGCCACACAGTGTGCTTTTTTTTTAAGGCAGATGTTTGACTCATGAAATTGAGGTGGGTTGCTGCTTCTGTTTAATGCACATGGATGTCTGCTCTGCCACTTTTCCAGACAATGAAAGTGAGACTGCAGCCGCCTTCAGGGACCGAGTTGGCTCCTTTTAATCCAATCTTTCCCCCTGCTGCCATTACTCAGGTCATGTTGCTCGCCAATCCTCTCAAGGTAAAGCTCAGCATGGAGCTTTTAATATACTATAATATAGTATTTAGGAATATATTAAATGTCATGTATTAATGAAAGAACCCTCACATACTTTGAGACCGTGTTTGAGATCATACAGTACAGCACAGTATTAACACTTTTTGGTTTAACATCCGGCAGCCTGTTTTGATGATGTATTGATCATTGACTACATTAACACCAATATTCCAATATTAACCCTATTAAGAAAATAGTCTGAATAAGACCCTGCTATGTTAACAGTATTTTGTGATTAAACTCACTAAGGTCGTACTCAGAATAAGCAATAGTCTAATTAAGACCTTTGCAGTATAACGTTCTATTGATTTTCATCTTGCAACATTGACAGTTACCAATCATTGACAACAAATGCAGAAATGTGCAAATGTAGCTTTTTGAAAGAAAACACCATAAGTGTTGTAGGGTTGCGTCGCATATTAGTTTATTTCAGGTTGGGAATTGGAAATTGTTAGAAAAAATGACAAACATAATGATGTGGTGGACGTAATCACGTGAGTCAGATTATGGACTGTAACATTTAAATGGGATTCTGAATAAAATATTCTATTAGCACATCATCATACCTGAAATGTCTTGTTCTGAATAAGGTCACGTATCGATATAAATGTAGTGAGTGACTGCCTGTCAAGATCTTGTATATTACAGCAAGATGCCAAACTCTGTGTGTGTTTTGCAGGAGAAGGTTCGGATGAGATACAAGCTGACCTTCACATTGGGAGAGCAGCTGCTCACAGAGGTCGGGGAGGTGAATGATTTTCCTCCTGCTGACAGATGGGGCGCTCTATAGCCCCCTGCCCACTGCTGTAGGATGACCGGATGCAGACGCTACAACACTCAATCAATGACTGTATTAGTGCAGCTCAGAAGTCAAAAGAAAGGGTTGTATCAGACGTTTTATGGGAAAATTTGAAGTTATCTTTTTTTATATTTTGAAGAACATAGTCTTTGATTGAACTTGAAGGACTTGTTTAGCTTGAGATGTTCCCACTGAAGTAGCCAAAGTCCTGTAGCATAGATCCAATGTAAGTGTTGCTTTAGTGCCAGCGGTAATCCACATGGTGCAATAGGTGACAGTGTGAACTTGCTGATTACATGGATTATGCATGGGTAAATATTGCTACGTGAGTTTTAAGTTGTTACTGTTGTAATATCCTTTTGGTCTTATTTTAATGTTGACTCCTGCACTCCGGCCATATCCGTTCTGATGGAGAATACTTGCACTTTTGGATACCAGACCGTCTTAATAAAGAGCATAAACTTACGTTGAAGGAGAGTGCAAAGCCGGGGTCACATGAATGTGTGATTGCGATCTGCATTTCACATGATTGGCTGCTGACAATGTAGAACAACAATGATTTACGCTGAAGACATCGGACTAGAGGGGACAAGAGCCCCTCTGTTGCTAAATAAAAGGCACAGATTGGCTCATTAGAAATCAGTTACTCTCAAATCACTGCTTCCAGTATGTCTCACAGTTACTACTGAATACTCTGACTTGTCTTCTGACTGCTATGCTATAAATCATAGCTCGGAATTTGGTTTCCTTTTTTGTCTCAGTATTTATTGTTATAAATTAATTGTTATTTTCTTTTGTAGATGATGGTTTGAGTTCTCACTGTATGATACTGCAGTTGTCGCCTGGCAGGTACAACATGCGCTATCAGGGGTAATGACGCTTGATACACATGGAGTTGATTTGCTAAAGGAATTGCAGACAAGCTGATGATTAACCCCTGGACTAACTGTCGGAACCCAGTCTCGTGCTATAGCTTTGCTCTTACACCTTGTTGTGGAAACCAAGCTGAAGGAGTAGATTGTAAATTGTTTGGTTTGTGTGGGAGATTCTGATATCAAACTAGGAAGATTTTTATTAGATATACACAAAACATTTTTTGGTGGTGGTTAATTAAAAGCATTTGGCTAACTGTATGTTCATCAAAAAAGAAACTGTCTTTATTTTTGTCCTTCTGGAGTTGTTAGTGCTTTAAAGCAGATTCTCTACAAATTTCTTCTAAAAGTATTTATTTGTCATAGATTTTTAAATAAACTTGTCATTACCTATTTTTTGAAAATCTATTTCTGTGCTTGGAAAAAGTTAAGAATGAGATGAGTTTGTATTAAAAAATGTAGCTTGCTTTGTGCGTGTCTTTAAGGCCAGTATCAATGCAGTAGCAAATCAACAATGTTTTTCCTACTTCCACTAGTAACACTGATAATAATGATACATTGTGGTTGAATAGCACTTTTAACAATGGTGAAAGACAGTTTACACATTCAAACCCTAAAAATTAAAAAGAAAAAATGTAAATACACATATCATGATCATCCACTATATGGTAAGATACATGGCATAATCAAAAGGATTGTGAAGCTTTGGGCCATGTTTTTTTAAGTTTGAAGGTTGCTGTCAATCATAATCAATTTTGGAAATTCAAAGTACCTGAGTGTAAAATAGTTGCTGATGCACTTTTATGTAAGCAGGGTATTAATGTTGCTGCTTTTATTTCCTATACTTCTGAGAAGGTAGATCCTCATTTTCACTTTGAAATTGTATGAAGTAAAGGAGTATCAAATTAAACCAGAACAAAATAAAAACACATTTAAAACTAAACTTGAACGAGCCAAGGTCGGACACTACTGGGTCATTCTCTAACAATAGGTTTTTAAAGCCTGTTAAATCATCTAGTATCTAAAATCCGAAAATATAAAAGTAACTTTTAAGTATGGCTGTCAAATATATGTAGTGTATAGTATAAAATACAAGGTTTTCTGTTATAAACACAAAATAATGTGTCCATCTTCTTTCTGTTCTTAGTTTCTCATGGGAATGACCAGGTAATCCAATATAATGCAAAGGCGGTGTGGCCTGGGGGGTAGAGTGCTTGCCAACAAGATGGTTTGGGTTCGATTGCCCAACAAAATATATATATATAAATGAAGAACAAATACATAAATAAGTAAGTAAATTTTCACCACCCGTCAAATGTTCTCAAAATTTTTGTAAGAATTTCAGCATGTCAAAGCCCTCAAAAAGCCAATTAATTTGCCTGAAAAATAATAAGAATAATCCTTACAATTTCACTCTCTTTCAGTTCCTGTCAGTGCTCGGGCCCTGAATATTATAATATCTCAAAAAGACCCCCCCTCAGTACGTACACTGAGCAATATATTTGGTGTCAATAGTTAAAAAATAAATCATAAAAAAACCTATTTGTGCTTTTCGCATCATATTATAGACCCGCGTGGTTGAGCTGACATGGGTCTGGTATATAGACTGAATGGGTACAGTATACTTCCTGGGCGCACAGCCAGTCGTTGTGGCGCGGCCGTGTTTGAGCGCCTCCCAGCAGCCCGACGCAAAGTGGCGCGCCGGACAGCGCAGCCGCAGCAGAACAGGCGCAGACAGACAGCGGCAGCCATGGCAGACGAGAAACCCAAGGTGAGCAGCGGCTTTTGTTCTGGGGGGTTTGTTGACTTTGTGCAGCTCATCCTTGCGCCATCATTTTTCGGTTTACACCTCGAAACACCGGCGTGTGCCACCGGTGAGTCCACGACCGCGGAATCACAGAGAAAGCTAACCGAAGAAACAGAGCCACCGAGCTGGCAAGCTAACGGGCTACGTTAGCATAATAAGCTAACGTGTTGCAGACCCGTGTGTAGGGAAAAAAATACGAATTGTGGTCATCTTAAGTAAGCTGCATCCACACGTGCACTACAGCTGATATAGGTATTAGTGATGACCATGCAGCACGAGGCGATATAACCGTTTATACATAGATGGCGTTAACAAGAGGGAGTAGCACAACGAGACCGCTACGGGACTAAATGAATGATTTGATTTAAAAAAAAAAAAAAAAACTTACCTCAATACTAAAAAGTTAAACTTCGCCGTTTACCAGTTGAACTCTCTCTGTGTCGGGAGAAGAGGGGTTTATCTGTGCAAGATGCGTTTTCCTCCCTGGGCAGGGCGTTGGGTTTGAGCAGAATTAGCAGGCCATTGTCGGTTGCTCAGCGCTACATGCTAATGCTAACGTTGAAGTTGTAATGCACCCCCACTCTCTCCGCGCTCAGTGATCACACAGATTCTGAGTTAAGTGCAGTCGGGCAGAGAGGCGCTGACTTCACGTATGTCTGCGCTTCAATGATGTTGAACTTTATTTATATAGATTTAAATCAATGGGGTACACGCTGTACATGGATCCTCAGTAGTCTGCAAAGGCTAAAAGGGCTTTGAGGGGGGGGTGCATGCACTTTAAAGATGTTTGAGGCCATATTTGAACCGGCGTCGTGTTCCTCGCTGCATCACATCTACACCGCAGCTTGACTCTCTGCACCCTGTGTTTCAGGAGGGAGTGAAGACGGAGAACAATGAGCACATCAACCTGAAGGTGGCAGGCCAGGACGGCTCCGTGGTGCAGTTCAAGATCAAAAGGCACACTCCTCTCAGCAAACTGATGAAAGCTTACTGCGAACGACAGGTAAGACCGTTACACACGTGTGATGCTACTCATGAGACGATTTGGGGTGCAGACAAACTTTGCAAGACTTAAAGGGATAGTTCACAGAACAATTAAAATCACCTCATTGTCCACTCACCACCATACCGATGGAGGGGTGGCCGAATTGGTCCAGTCCACAAAACACTTTTGGAGTTTCAGGACATAACAGTGTTGCAGCCAAGTCAATAGAATTAAATGCCGACCACCTTTTCAAACATGAAAAAATATGTTTTTCATACTGGTTGTGTGATGCCATCCAAGTGCCTGTAAGCACCAATATTCAAATTTGACCTTTTGGCTAAACACATGGTGTAAAGGACCTTGTTTCGTGTCGAATTTGAACCTTAGGGCTAGCAGACACTTAGGTGACTTCACAGGAGCAGTATGGAGGCCTTTTATGTTCTTATAAATTTGAAGAAGTGGTCACCATTTACTTAAATTGTAATGGATTTGGCTTTAACGCTTTATACCTCTTATACTCAAAAGTGTTTTGTGAACTCAAACATTTCACCCACCCCTCCACCGACATCGTGGTGAGTAGACAAGCAGTGAATTTCCATTTTGGGGTGAACTATGCCTTTAAGAATCTCTCACTAGTTGTCTCACAAACGTGTAGGTATGTTTCAGGAAGGATAATGTTTGGGCATCTTTACCTCTTGGTCATCTCCGTGAAACATATGGATAATTTTCGATATTTTTAACAATGTTTCTCATCTGTCCACACAGGGGCTTTCTATGAGGCAAATACGATTTCGATTTGATGGTCAGCCCATCAATGAAACAGACACGCCCTCGCAGGTAAGACTACACCCACTTGTTCAGCCTACAAACGATCATTATTACGATAAATTTTTGTAATCATGAACTTTTGCAGAATAAGAGGATATATAACAACCTCACTGTTTGCTTTAAACACTGTATAATGTAGATTTTAATGTTTGCCATTTTTAATGGTGGAATATACATCAGGGTGTTTAAAAAAAAGAATGTGGTAAGATAACAGGATTACCAAAAGTGAAAACCTTAGCAATGCTACTTCAATTTGCAAAATACAGTTGTAATAAAAATGTTAGTGCAATTCAGTTGTGCCAACATTCCGGGGTTAAATAACAGTGCTTTCAAACAGTTAACAAAATGCTTGTAATTTTAAATTACAAAATAGTTGTGTAGAAATGCAACTTAACTATTAGCATTGAACACTTTGTAGCACTCAGTAGAGCACGTATCTCTTCCGAAGCCAAATAATACACCAAACAAAAAGTTAAAATGCATAGTTTATCATGAAGTTATTTATCATAGTTAAAGAACGTGAAAAGAAACTCAAGGAACTCCTAATCCACATCCACATTCAGTTCCTACCAGGCTCATGCTCTATTTCTCCAAGTTTAGTGGAAAATGTTTATCCGTTTTTGCACAAACCTGCTGACAAATCAACAATTAATCCAACACATGGGAGGAAACTGATGTAAAGAAACAAATCAACGTGTAGAAAGAGTTGCTGGATGTGAACCAGCCTTTAAACACCAGCTCTCATCTTTCAATTTATACCTGTTACTGACCAAAAAGAAGACTTGTACTGATGTGTTACTGGTATTGTATAAAGATCAAGTGCAGACTGCAGACAGCACGTTGCAGCTGTGAAAGGACAGTCAACTGTGCTCTGTCATTTATCTACTTAAATTGAAGTAAACAAACTGGAATACAATGCTTAATCTCACTTTATTAACAAGCACACTCCATCTCACTTTCTCTTGCAGCTAGAAATGGAGGATGAAGATACGATTGATGTGTTCCAACAGCAAACCGGTGGCTTCTCTCTTTAAAGACTGTTTCCTACAAACATCCCTACCTCCCCTTTTCACCCTGAACATGTTTATTAAGCCAAGTCTTCAAATGCTCATGACCAGTGTTGATACCATCAAGTGGAATACTTTTTCAAAATGCTGGAAGACAGCAGCACAGTTGGTGTAGAAAGGTTTCATCACGCTGTCATTCACATAATGACATTTCTGAACTGCACGGTGTAGACAACTCGTGAGCGGCAGTATGTCTAATGTGCCGAAGAAATTAAAAGCTTCTTGTGGTTTATTTTTTTTCTTTTCTTTGTAGAAGTTTTGACAAGTAAATGTCTTGGTCCTTGTTTTTGTTTTTATACTTATGTCATTGAGGTTCTGATTCAGATGGAATTTTGTTATTGTTGTGAAGTAAGCCTGCATTTTAAATTCACTGACATCTGTTATGAAAATGTAGTATTGAAATAAATTGAGTTTTTTTTAACACATGTCCCTGTTTGTTTTATGGATACTTTAGGATTCTTAAAACAGCAGATATCTGTTGGGTAAATAATACTAACTGAGATAGAAGCATCTGCATTCTCAGTCAAATAAATATTTTTTTTTCAAATATAAAAGCCTGAATGTTTTTTCCCCATTCAAGGGGATTTCTTTAAGCTCCAGCACATCAGCCAAACTTGATACTGGATGAGCAGTGGGTTTTGTTTCGGGGTAACAGTAGTCAGCCTAACCAGCGGTGTTTAAACCGGCTTATTTCTATCATTTAAATATATTCTTACTTTGAAATACATTTCTTTGAATATATTTAAAAATAAAGAAACGACTGTCCTTGAATAACAGCACATATTAATTGGGGCAGGAATTGTTGTAAAAGTGATAATGTATCTTTAGTCAGCATTCCTTGGGCTTTGGACATCAAGTCACATGTTTTACAGTGTCATTATTGTGGAGAAGAGGGGGCACTTTTTAATTATCATCAAGCCATGTGCGCCCAATGGATCATTTTGGACTTAATCCCTATAATAGGAAAGCCAAAGCTAAGTTTGAAAGTTTAATTAATTCAATCAAGTTTGTCAATTGACTTGATTTGACCCGTTTATTTGTTATATATATATATACACACACACACAGATACATATAGGATCGTTTTTTGATGAAATCTGATGGTGGATTTATGAGTCAAACTTGCGTTACAGTGTGTGCGTTTCATGTAAACACTCAAACCAATCACAGGCTTGATCAGTGTGCCAGGATCCAATCACAGAAGAAGCTGTCCACTTGTGGGCGGTGCTTGGGTGTAGAAGCCACAGTCCGCACTGCTGCCACACTTTGAAGCCGATAGCGTCACCGGAAGTACAGACTTATCCTCCTCAAATAAAACCCGGGTGTGTGGTTTTTGTTTCAGTAAGGGGGAAAATTCAACAAACACTCCGCCATAAAACGCGTAGATATCAAATCAGTATTTAGATGTGACTCATTTTCAGCTTCTCACGGAACTAGATAACCTGCACTCGTGAGGTTAATGTGTGTTATTTTGAAGAGCGGAGCGGAAGTGAAGCGTCTTCTACGACGGTGTGGTGTCGTCAGGCTGGAGGAGGAGGCAGGTTGACTACTGAGAACCACCGGCCCGGGTAGACAATGATAAAGAGGCTGCTAATGATAGAGCCATTTACCGTGTCTTCTTTTTTATATTAACACTTCGCCTCTTCTTGTGCAGACATGACGACCACCAAGAACTTTCAAGGGATGGAGCCCGGCTCCAAAAGCAGTTCCAGGTAAAAGGCGTCGTTCGGACGGTTCCATTCCAGCTGCTAGCCACCATCCATCCATCCCACAAGTCCTGCATCCTCTGCTGTTACCACACACAGCGCAGCATGTGCAGTTTCGGACATGCTTGTTATAGTCGCTGCCTGTGATGAGATCCTCGATGTGGGATTAAATGATCACTGGTGGATCATTCCGGGATATAGCTCGGTACCACACCTTCACGTTTTTGTCCGTTAGAACGTACCGTTATGAACGTTGGCTAGCACGCTAGCCCACTCCCTTTTTGTGGAGATGCTGCAGAGCTAGCAGGTGCACACCAGTCTGCTCTGTGCCCGGCGTTAACTACGTGGGCCTCTCACACCAGGTTGCGTGTGTCGCTCGTTTCCTCAGCGAGGGGATTGTGTCTATCGGGAGAAAAAGGAAAGGACAGATGGGCGAGGCCCCTGTGGTTTGACTGATCATCAGCATGATCAGTGAGGCAGCTCCAGTCAGACATCCTCCAGTCTGCCCTGCATGTGCACCCACTGAGGCGAGGCCCTGTTCCTGCTGACCACACCTGGCATCAGCCCGAGCTCTATCCACGATGGGCCACATATAATCAGAGCAAGATCAAATCGATATTGATTATTATCCCATTATTTCTTTGAAAAGTTGTAAGACTCAAATCTAAGGTGGATCAGTTATGTGTTAAACCTCCTCATCATCAATCAATCAATATGTATCCTACATTTTTCCTATTGCTATTGATCAAAATAATATTGCAATTATTGTTTTATGACCAGCAAGGAGGTGCAGAGGAAGCAGTCCACTTGTTTTCCAGTTACATTCCAATTATACAATAGTTAGTATTTTAAATTCATAATTCTAAACCAAACGAGATATTTATGAAAGCATAGCTCAACGATGACAATGTGAGAAAAAACACATATGTGTATTAGACTAATACATTTACTGCAGTGTTTAAGCAAAATGTAGTTAGAACTGAAGTTCAGAGAAAAATGCATAATAGTTATTGGTACATGGCAGGAGTTTTGTTGTTAAAAAAATCAGCCCTCAATAAATCTTACTCCTAAGAACTTTGTAGACTGTAGTTTATAGTGTTGTTGAACTGTATCGTGTTGATACAAATGGGTTTGACCAACAACACATTGTTTATAACGATGGACAAAGCCTTTCCACTCAATCCCACTGTCCTGAAATGAAGCTTTAATATCTCGGATATGAACGATGAAGTCTTTCACATTTGGAGCAGAGTTTACGCCAATTCATGACATACATTATTTCAAGGCACTTTACAAAAAAGGCCAAGACCCTAATATTTATAGAGGAACGCAACAGTTCCCACAATGAGAAGCACTTTGGTGACTGTGGAGAGAAAAAAGTCCCTCATAACTGGAAGAAACCTCTGGAACCAGACTCAATGTGGGCAACATCTGGGAACCACATCAAAACCTCAGACTGCATGTCCTCGGGCAGGGAAAAATGGGGAGGAGAGGTAGACCCGGAACAGCGTCAGACTTCAACTCTTACTAGTTATAATGAAAACAAAAGTTAAAATATGTTATTGATAGCATCAACAATTATTAATAATAATAATAATTGTTATCCTGCAGCTCTGGAGTCAGAGATACCTGCAAAGAGAGAGAGAGCGAGACACACACTTTGGGAGGGGAAAGCTCCATAGTTAGTGAGATGTAGTAAAATAAATAAATGACGGGGGGCAGAGAGACAGAAAGAAGGGGAGAAGTGCTCAGTGCATGATGGGAGATGCCCCAGTAGTCTAAACCTAGGACTCACCTGATCCAGCACTAACTCTAGGCTGTATCAAAGAGGAACATTTTAATTTTAAGCTTAAATATGGAGAGGGTTTTTTCTCCAGAACCCAGAGTGGGAACTGGTTCCACAGGAGAAGAGCCTGGTAGCTGAAGGCTCTACCTCCTGTTCTACTCTATTTATGACCTACACTGCAGCCAGCCACCAGGGGGCGATTGGCTTCACTTCTGGGAACTTGAATCTTAACAGACGGTGCAAAGATACTGTACAACCAGTTTGTCTGGTTGCAGATGCACAGGGTAGCACAAATGTTAAATTCCTTCAACTAAAATAAACTGTTGATCTTTAATGGCACAAGTGTAGATGGAGATTAATTTCTTATTGATTAATTCTATACTGGGGGTAGAAGAACAAGCCACTGAGCTCGAGCTACCAGTACAAGTGTTGACCATCTCTCTCTTTTCAGGGTTCTGCGCCCACCGGGTGGCGGCTCCAACTTTACGCTTGGTCCAGATGAGGAGAAACCTCCCGTCCGAAAAAACAAGATGGCTTCCAGTGTTTTCGATGAGCCAGAAGACCCCTATGCTAATCGAAGGAACAACCCACCAGGTACATTCTGCCTCATCTACAAAAATATGTGTCTCAGCTGTGCATATCCAACGTATATTGACAGATGGTGGGACATGAGTGGCATTAAATCAATGATAACATGTGACAGGGTTTTGTCTTAATGCTCTCTGCACTCCCAGGCATCTCAAAACCTCAGACAGCTGATTCCACAAATAAAATGCATATGAGTACAATTTTCTTTCTTCAGCGGTTACTGCTCAGCATCACATAACAGGTTGCGGTTCCCTCATGATTAGTTGTTTCTCTTTCAGTCATAACAAATGCAAACATGGTGTTTCTCTACTAATCAGTATTCTTCTCTGAAATATTCATGAGGGGCCTCATGTCCTTGTTAGAGTTAATTATGGAATTAAAAGAGTATATTCTAAAATCAGCACCTGTGATACATTCATCACAATTCAATTAAACACTAGAATTGAAAAAGTAGAATAATTTTTTAATGTAGAAACATGCATAGCAAAATGAAATATAACAGAAGATATAATGTTTGTCATGAATTAAAATGGGAAACTTTATCTAGAGCAGTGGTTCCCAGTATATTGAAGCCTTGTTTACCACACACACAGACAAACAAAGACAAACCTCCTTTAAGCTGAAAACATCTTTTTTAAGAGATGTCTCTTGTGCTTATTTCGAGCCTGCAGTGCATTTCCTAGTTCTCAGTGTAGGTGAAGCCAGGTAACTTTTATATACAATGAAACAGTAATACAATAAAATCGATGGTTACTTTGGCAAGGTAGTTCACCATCCCATCTCAAATAGATAATGTTACCTATCAATTATGGGTGAATTTAATGAGAATTATCTTTGGTCTGTAGCGTGCCGCCATTTATTTTTTTTGACTCCGGAATCACAATATGAAACAGGCCAGCTCTAAGTTAACTAAACTCCAGTGATGTTCCTAGAGGATCTTCAGGCAACAAATGTAATTTAACAAGTATGCAAGACTTTTTGAACTTCATACTACAACTTATCATTTGCCAAAACAGCATTGGGCCGCTTATAACACTGCCTATTGTAAACCCACTGGATTTCATGGTCTGCAATGAGCACTTGATGTTGTCTGATAATTTGGAGAACTAATACGACAAGCTAAAACCAGCGAATGCCTCCATTATTATCACCACCGTGTATTTTTGTAGTGCTTATTCAATGTTTATCCAGTGGTTATTTGTGTTCACCGACAACAGAACATGACAGCATAAAGGCGTGCTTGAAAAAACAATGCAGGTCTTAAGTGTGTGTCCTGTGGAGAACTCTCAAAATCCACATTGTATTGTAACAGACACCTCAACAGCAGGTGTCAAAGTTGAGGATGTGTTGGCAGCTGTCTTATCAGTCACTAACACAGGCTGATTGTGTGGCAAAGCTTTAATATGTTTTCTTATCACATTTCCTTCCTCCTCCTTTTACTTCCCACTTTCATAAAAATACATTGTTTTGTAGGTTGGTTTAATTCAGTGTGGCCTCATTTCCCAGTTCCTCCTTTTACTTCTCTCACTGGTTGATTTCAATCAGCTTTGTACTGACAGTATTATTGATCCTTGATCAAAGTTTCGTCAGCCTGGCATTTGTCCCTGAAAGGCATGCACTTTTTCTAAGCAGGATTCTTCATGATTACTGAGTGTTTTTCTCTGATCTGGCCTCAGCTCAGCTTCACAGAGCGACTCAGTGAAGGGCTGTGTTGTCCTCTGTCATGCACAGTTTATACTCAGACAGCTGCACTGGCATGGTGGTGACCACAAATGTAGCAGGCTAACTCAATCACTTTCAGACATGATTCCAAAGAGCTTACTACAAACTGTTTCAAACTCGATAAAATGTCATAGAACAAGTGCAGTCCCACTCATGTCCAATGCAGTGACAATGAGACTGTGGCGAAAGGGAATGAAAACGAAATCGAAATGATTCATAGGCCGGAAACATTTGTGTAAACAGAGATATATAAGGACATTCAGTGTGGAAGTGAAGCTTCAAGCATCTGGGCTCACAAGTAAACAATAGGACACCGGCTTTGTGTGGGAGTGACCCTGAAGGATCTCAATGGCCTCTCGTCTATCGTTGCCAAAATCATGAAACACAAGTTTTGGTGTTTAAGTGTGACATGTCCAACGTCTGAACTGTTGGTTACTGATGGATACTGAACCGTTTCCTGCCTAAGCTGCGGTGGATTTTTCCAAGTATAACGTACACAGGAATCATAGTTTTTTACACATTAATAATACCCATAATACTCACTGTTACTGTGACTGAATGCCAAAAGATTTTAAAATGGGGCAAAAAAAGAAAGTGGGAATGGTTTGCCTTTATCTTGCTGCATTTCATCCAGTAACCTGACTTTACTGATGCATTCATTTGGAGTAATAAATAATCTTGAATATAACCGATGCAAATTGTCCATAGTATCTAGAGTTAAATGTTAAATGACTGCCCTTAAGTACACTTCCAGTCCTACCTATACGGCTGATCTACTCTTTTCGAGAGTGACATTTACCATTAATCCATATTATTATTAAGAACTTTTATAAACTTTGACATTCTGTTAACTTTGTCATCGTTTTTTAGCAGAATGCATAGCTACATACTATTTTTAAAATTGGTAAAAAAATAATTTGTATATCGTCTTCTAGAGTCTTGCGTCTCAAAGTTTTAGATGTTATATACTGAAATTACTTTTAGGTGTGACTCATTTTAATGTGAAGATGCTTGTTTTAGTTCAGGTTTCCTTTAATACATTTCATACCTTTTTTTATTTGCATTTTGTCTTTATTCCTCCTCATACAAAATTACATTTGACCTCCGTAATCTCCTTTTTCTCAATTATGATTTTAGTGGTGTCATCTTTTAATTTGGTAATGCAACCTTTACTTTTTTGCCTCTTAAGTGTTCTCAAACTTAATTTTCACTTTGCCCTCCATCATAATGTTTTGGTTATGTCATCTTTCTATTTTGCCTGTAAAAAGTTAAATGAGTTTTGAACATTATTTTAGTATATCATCGATTATAATCTTTTATAAATGTGGTTGTAAATTTATTTGGTAGTAGTCTATAGTCTCCAGCTATGATACGTATTCACTCCTCTTGTGTCATTATTAACTCTATTACTTGAGTCATGAATTTGGGTCAACAGAGATTTTCCCTTAGCCAATATAAATACTACCATCTGTTAAGGTGTATTTTTAGTCACTTTAGTTGACATTTCATCTCGGATCATCATGTGGTCAAGCTTCAATGGGAATTAAGGACTCTGAACAGCAAAAGCATGGCAGCCTTTTGTTAACTGTGCTGATACTCTAATCTCTGGCGTCCATCTGTGGAACTTCTTGTTGTGGCAACGGTGAACTGCCTCAAGGTAGTGTGGCGAGGTATAAATGCAGTCAGTGTTCAGTTGGCCTACGATCTAAAGCAGTGGTCATCAAGACTAGAAAAGGGCTATATTTACTATTTACATTGAAATGGACCATGGTACACAAATTATGCTTTCAAGTTTTCTTAGTAAGAATTAGGTTTAGAGTCGTTGCAAATAGTAATCACAGGAGATAATACAGGTTTGTAGATTGTTATAATTTTTGTTGCGCATTTAAAACTGCCTGTGCTGGACTGCTCCTGCTTCAATCGAATGCTTTGATGAAGATGTTGTCATTATCTGACAGACTGTACATGTGTAATTTGTCTCTGTGAAAAAATCTGCAGCCGCATCTATCTGAAGCCTTCTGTCTCCTTGTTCTTCAGGCGGAGTGCCCAAAGGGGTGCTGTGTGGGGAGCCGTCAGCTCCCCTGAGGAGAGGAGGGAACAACGGAACCAACAGCTCAGCAGACGCCCCCCCCACCACAGTAAGATCAGGCTCCAGATCATGAGTTGTAGACCGATATTAAGCAGAAGCTGAGGGAAGCATAAAGGGAAGCAAATGAAAGTTTAATGAAGTGATACATCTCATCTGATTCCTAATACTCCACACAAAGGTTATAACTACTGATACTTTTTCATTCAGTACGTGTATTTCTTTTTCATGTAGACTTGTGACAATACAGCATTTCCTATGAAAGCTGTTGAAACACTTTCTTTTCTCCTTGTCTTTTAGGAAGGAGACATTTCTGTGCGTGATCATGGTAAGCACCTGTTGACTCTGCTGTGTCTGCCTGCAGTCTACCTGCTGACAGATAGATGCACACTAGTTTTCTTTCAACTTAATGTCTGCAACAACTGCAGAGGGTATGATTGAGTTTCAAGGCCATATTAAGAGATTTCAAGATTAAAGTCTTACTTGAGAAGAAAGTCGTACGAGAATAAAGTTGTAAGCAATTAAGCCGTTCACTACAATTCCCAATCTGGTTGTTTCTTGAGAAGCTAGGACATCACTTTGAATAGTAAGAAGATTTCAGTTGATCATTTCCTCATCCACAAAAGTCACAACTTCCTCCGGGTGAGATCAGTTCCTTCTTCAGCAAAGACAGTTTCTTTTACAATCTTTTCAATGTCCTGATTATTGCTGAGCCAAAGTATCTTGACCCTATTGTTAGTGAAGTCTATACTAAAGTATAACTTAACCAGATGTTCCACACTGCTGATATTAATGCAGGTGACCAGCTGATTGTCTGATATGCCCCCTCTAAAATGACAAGGAGCCTAAAATTAAGACTTTATTCTAATACATGTATGACTTTTTTCTTGTACTATTATTCCTTTATCTTGTAATTTTACAACTTTATTCTCCAAGCTTGATAAGATAAGTAGAGCCCTCCCCCGAGACTCTGAGCCAATTATCCGATATATAAAAAGGATCAGGGATTGGTCACAACAACACTATATAACACACTTCATCCAATGTACACACACTGTAGCCACATAAACACATTTTTTTCACTTGAAGTAGTCAGAAAATTGTTATTTTGTTATCACAATGCATTTTGTTTAGGTTGGATTGTTTTTGATTTGTGACTTAACTAAATAACTAAATAACGTCTATATCAAGGTATCCAGTCAAGTTAATTCATGAGAAGGTTGAAAGCAGAGTCTGACTTTTTTACGTTTTTGTTTTAGAAAGAGAATGATGAGTGTATTTAATACGCATTTAATAGCAGCTAACAGTACACGAGTTAGTGGTGAAAGACTGAAGGTAAATGGCACATCCCAGGCAAACCGTTCTCTTTTGTCAACAAATGTCTCCGGTTGCTCTCTGCCTGTGTTCAGACAACTTTGCAGCTGAACCTGAAGCGGCTCCAGAACATCACGAGGAGGCCCCAGCAGCTGAGGAGCCCACTGCAGGATCAGGGTCCGGCCGCAGGAATCCCCCCGGGGGCAAGTCCAGCCTCATCCTGGGTTGAATGCCCGACAACTGCCCGTCTTTACCTCCACGTGTCTCTGAACTCATCCTTTTTCTTTTTTACAAACTTTTTTCTTTTCTTTTTTTTTTTTTCAAACATTGAAGCCCAGTTCATCGGTCTGTGCCACAGGAAATCCTAATGTTCCAAGAGGCACCAGTGCCCTCCACATCCTCAAGTGCATTGTTTTGATACCTTGATACCGTTTTGTACTGTTTTTATTGTTTGTTTATTTTTGACAGAAGCACTTTATGTATTTCTATGTATATGGTTCAGCGTCTGCCTTTTGTCCCTCTATTGCATTACACCTGACGGAAAGGGTAGAAGGTTCTCATCTCTCATCAACCAGTGCTAAACCCCCCTCCCCTTAATTTTATTGCAGCAGCACAAGCTGTAGGTGATGATACAAGCCGTTTCTAGAACACAAGCCGAGATAAAGCTGTCACTTTTGCACTGTGTTCAGTTTTGACCCATTGTGCATGCACATCTGGTCTGTGATGTATGAATGTGAGATGAAACATAACTGTGAAGATTTTTTTTTTTTTCTATAATTCAACCTGTTTGTAAGTTGTTTCTTTGTGGAATAGTTGTTGTAATGTTGTTGCATGAAGTTGGAATCTTTCTACTGATTATAGTATTAATATCCACATAGGAGCCAAATATGAGCAACATAAATTAATGTCATTGTGATCTGAAGGATGCAAACATTTGTCTCCAGATAAGAACTGTAGGTCCCACGTCAGGTAACCGATTTGGAATAAGCCTTTTTTATATAGTAGTCACTCACTAACCTTAGACTATTGGAAGCCCAGTGCCGGTTTTGAGTGACCCTTGTTTTTATAGGTGAAATTGACTCTCGCATAATGTGTGCCTGTTTGTTTGTTAGTTCTACAAACATCAAACAAGACTGGGTTTCCTCGTAGAGCATCCTACCAGTATCACCACAACCTTGTTTTTTCCATCGCGAGTCAATGGAATGTTGTGGGTGTTTATGGTTAACCCATCCTAGATTTGACAAGTGACCTTATGACAGCTCAGCCTTTTTTCCCTATGTTTTACCCCGTTTTACATTTGCCAACGACCCTGAAAGAATACAGAATAGTCTTTTGTAGATTTCATGTCGCATCACTCAAACCAAAATTCCAGGCCTCCTTGCTTCTCTCTTGTCGAGTCAACAGGTGTGAGTGTGTGTGTATGTGTCGGTGTGAGTGTGACTGCTGTGTAAGCCAGCTGTTGTGCAACAAAAAAAACAAAACATTTCAGGTACATGAACTGTATTTCCCGTGGTGTCTACTATTTTTGAATGTGTGTGACGATGCGAGACACATCTGTTTGCATCCTACCAATTCCTGTTGCTCGATGTAAGTCACTGCAGAAATTTGAATTTGAGAAATGGCACAAGTGGAAATTAACAATAAAAATCAATCTTGACCATGTGTTGTACTCGTGCTTCATCTGAATACTTGCACAAGTACACAGAGAGCTGCAATGATTGCACTTCAGAGGACCTGTTTTGACTAAGTCAATCTGGGAGTGTGTCATATCAGCTAGTGTTGTATAAAACAATGTGGGTCATCATGTCTTTTGGAGAGGGATTTTGTAATGACCAGTATAAACAGGAGGAATGATTACGGCATGTTTTTATAGTTTTATACAACCACAGTCCAATCTCAAGTAGGGGTGTACGATTTATATCGTCTACGACAATATCTTATATGTTCTTTTAGCGATGTGCGAGCTCACGTTATCGAGTATTATCGATAATGATGATCATGCACCAAACATTCACGCTCTGCATGTCAATGGCTGCTTTAGATAAGAAGTCCTTTATTAGTTGCAATCTTACAGCAGCAGAAGACAACACATAAGTAGCATGCAGTACTTGGGTGAAGGAATATAAAGAAATAGAAATAAACAACAATATATAGAAAAATATATAAATGGGATTAAACCAGTATATACAGTGTAAAGAAAAATATGTGTCAGAATATGTACAGTAAATGGATTGGCCATAACGGTTTATATTGCATAGAAATATTTTGCAAATTAGTATACTACAGTGCATATTGCACAGTTGTTACGTGTTAAGGGACAGTGCATAGCGGGGGGGGGGGGGGGGGGGGCATGTAGTTTGTAGTTAGTTAGTTGACTCGGAGCAAACTAATAAATCAAGACCTTTCAGATCATTGACGGGGTTTTCCGTGAATCATTGTTGGTAGAAGATAAGAGGATGGGTAGAGGATAGAGAGAAACCAAAATTGGAAAACCAAATCTGCCTCCGCCTCCTCCAACAAAATTCAACTGTGGAAACTCCCGGTGATCACGTTTGTCTCGGGTCAGATTTATCATTATGAGCGCCTGATTGTATCAAAAAATTATGAATCTTATTCTATGATCCCAGCACACTCATCTCACATAATGATAAATTATTTTATTAAGGAGTTCATTCTTCGTTCTATACTTCAGAGCAGCGCATTCATCAGCTGCTCGCTCGCTCTTTTCCTCTCTCTCTCTCTCTCTCTCTCCCACACCCACACACACACTTACACACACATTCACAAACAAGCTGTGTGATCAGGCACATGTGCAAACTCAGTCTGGCTAATAACAACAGACTTTATAAACTACCCAGTTTTACTGGGTAGACATTGTAATTTACATTCACAGGAGGCAGGAGGGTGGTGCCTGGGTGAGGGACATGTGTCAGGTTTGATACGTTTTTTTTACATATTTTTTTTAATATTATTTGTATTCTCAAAAGCACAAGGAATGCAATAATACAATGTACATGTAAGTTTTGATTTTTCTCAAACTTAAACTTAAGTATTAAATGTCAAACCTAAATGTTAACTGTTACATCTAAATCTAATAGTTATTTCTAAAGAGTTAAATCTAGATCTTAATAGTTAAATTGAAAGATTAAATCTAAATCTTAATAGTTAAATATAAACCTTAAAAATAAATGGAAATCATACATCTAAATGTTAAATAAAATCATTAAATCTAAACGTTGAACATTAATGTTAAATCTAAATCTTAAGTGTTAAATCTAAATGTTGAATCTAAATGTTAAATGTTAAATATAAAAGTTGAATCTAAATGTTAAATGTTGAAACTTATTGTTAAATGTTAACTCTACAGTGTTAGAGACATGACCCTTATTGTGACCTGACTTGTATTGATGTAATAGCAACTCCTCCTCTTACTCACAATGAAAGTGAAAGTAACCCGTATCCCTGACACCGCAGCACAGTTCGGTCAGTCGGCAGAGTGTTGCAGCAGCAGAAGTGATCCGTGATCGTGACCGTGGAGGAGCGCGTACTGTGAGTTTGTCTTCATATTATTATTGTAATGATGTGTGATATATATACTGTCATGTCTTCCAGTGGTAATTATCCTAAACATAACCCATAGACCACTTGTCGGGACACACGCTGCATGTGCAGTGTAGTGTACGGTGAGTGGTTGGCATTTGCTTCTCTTCAGCAAACTGAAAACACTGAAGTCGTTGTTGTGGGTCTATGTGACATTTAATGACTCACTGTAGCTGACCTCAGCAAATCCACACACTTCAGACCTAAAGGGCAGTGATGTGGTTGAAGTGACACACAGACTGTAAAACAAAATATAATATAAGTTTATCATTTATATATATATATAAGCACAATAATTGATATATATATATAGTGCTTATTGTGCAAGCACAGTGGTTGTATCTGGTTAAAATAAAGTAAAATCAAATTAATTATCTGTGACTCCTTACATCCAGCTTAAAAAATGATCCTAGAAAAATGTAATGTTAGGGCTGAGCAACAATCCTTAATAATATCTTTTTAATATTGTCCTTCTCACAACCTTCACCCAGGAGCCAAGATCTGTCTTTAAACTTAAAAGAAATATGAATGTGACAATTTATCATGATAAATATCTAAATCAATTTTACATACAAGTCTTAACATTGAAGCACATCTTTTCTGCATTGCTTATAAAGTAGAATACAAGTTTTCAAATCGTCGCACACCTGCAAACATTAGGAGCCTTTCACTTTCTGGTCAGTGCAAACAATGACTAACATACATTTAACTTTGTCATGATCAAGGAAGTAAATGTTTTCCTAAGGTGACTGCCGCAAAGTATAAACAGATCACGTTCAAGTTGAACATGCAGATTAATGAGGCAGTTGGGGCTTTTGAAATAATACAGTTGGTTTTGCTGATATTGCAGCAGAACCCTTTCCCTTCTATACACAGCATAAGGCCCAGCAACGTATTAATAATTGTTAATAATTGGAGCAGGTGCAAGTCTGACATTTGTTTCCTCACTGTTAATGTTTGATGTTAATGTCACTTGGAATGGAGGACGTGTAGGCAGGAGTTGAACTGATGGATGCAGGGAGTGTAGAGGCTGGAGTGAGGACTCAGACCATTTACTGGAGCCTATTAGCTGTTTTCAGACATGACCATGGTGTTTGAGGTATTTCAGCAGGAAGCCCTAACACGTTTGATACTGCCAGCGGCATAACAGATATGGTATCCAAGAAATACGATATATAGTTAGAGGATTTTTTAAACTACCAACTGTAAGTATTGCTCAGACTGTAGTGCCCACTGCCAACTGTCTCCCACAGCACAGCTCTTTTTTTCCAGCAGATGCTAAGATCCAAAAACGATTTTGAGAGAGAGATTCAACAGAACTTTCCAAGTCTAATAGGATCCAGAAATGGAGTGAACACACAGCGCAGCCCGGACCAGCCTTAAAAAGGGAAGAGAATAGTAACAGATGGCATCCCATTGGACCATTCATATATTCAATCTTGGCACGATACAAGAAGCACAGATGTGTCGCCTCTGCGTCTAATAAATCCATTGTGTTAGAGCAACTACAAGCAACAGGCTGTACAACCGGTGTTTGGAATTTGGGTATTTCCAATCTTACAAACAAACACTTTGGAAACTTTCGTCATCTCTCCATGACGATGCCTCCGTGACCAGTTCGGCTGGAAAATCTAAATCCAGTGGTGTAAAGATTTTGGCTGATGATAAGTCACTAGTTAAATCAGGGACATGTTTCGGCACATCTCATCCTGCAGAATGTGGATTCCTGCTGTAACACTATTCTGCAGGAATTCCCACAGCGCAAAGCACAGTACAGGACAAATATAAGTAAATATACTTACCATGAAACTTGTTGGAGGGATGTGGGCTGGATCAGGGAAGAATTATCCAATTTTGATACGGATCTGGATCCAGGAATTTTGTTCACTTTCTTTAATATCGTGAGATGAGTCCCTCCTTTGTTAATTTCTCAGAGAATTAGCTGTGACTCTTGATGAATTGACGATTGGTCGGGCCATTGACAGGTTTTGAGCAGGTTCACCTCCTCTGCAGCAGGTCAGAGATGCAGCATTAGTTACCATGGCGAGGTGACCCGCTTAGAACTGAACCACAATTAAACCCAGAGTTACCTCGCTAACCACAAATCCTGCTTTGTAGTAGTTGGTAGCAATTTGAAGCTGATAAGATCTCGAGATATGTGAGACACATACAGACAGACAGAGATTTCTTGAAATATTAGGTAGATGAGTCAGAGACAGAAGTAATAAGATCTAATATTTATCATTGTTTTATTAAGTACAATCCTGTGCAATGTTAGTGGTAAGACTTTGTGGAGATTTGGTGCCCAGAAAAAAACACAACATGTGCGCTTCAATTCACAAAAATAGATCGCTGTGTTTTAAAACGTGTACATGAGTTTCACATTTGAATAAAAACGGTTTATTTGAACTGTCATTGCAGGGAACTGAACATGGCTCTCATTGGTATCCTCTTCCTTATTTTCACTGCGACATGTGTTGGTGCACAGGGAGGTAAGTTAAACCATTATCTGTGCATTTCAAATGTGAGTTGCTACTTGGTGCTGATGTAATCTGACATCTCGCCCATTTTTCTTCTTCAGATTTTGCAACTTTGGAATGCAATCCTGAAAGCTTTGGCAAGCATGGCCAGAAGTCACTGCTGGAGTGTGTCGTCAAAACCCAAGAAAAGGACCTAGAAATCAAAATGGTCAGTTTGAAGAAAGAAGGGATGGAGAATGCCACACTGTTTTTTTACAAAGGAATCCTGCCATCGCAGACAGACTACATGTTTGCTGAGCCGTCCTGGAACAGTAAGAACATGAACGTGTCCCTGCTCATCACCAAAACTATGGTGGCACAAGCTGGAGATTACGAATGCGAGGTGTTAACAAACTACGGCAATTATAAAGAGACCATCAACCTCAAAGTAACAGGTGAGAGAGAGGCATTAAACTCATTTCAAAACTTAACCCTGTGTAAAGTAGTTTTGTTTTTCTGTGAACATCAATTTGTCACATAGACAATTGACTTGTTGAAGGATTTAGTTGAGGTCTGGATAGTTTGATTGTTTGGAGGTTGAGGGACTTTCCTGGTATTTCCTTTCACCAAGTATCAGTTGGCTCTCCTGTGTATTTTCTTATTTTCACTTTCACTGTGAGAAATAATCACTGCTGTTGTAACCAAGATCTTCTCTTTTTTTTGGTTCTTTGCAGCCGAATACACTGAACCAACTATAAGATCCGTCCCTGAGAAGATGAACCAAAACAGAGATGGTGCCCTGATATGTGACTCGGACGGTGGCTACCCAAAAGGTGAGATTCACTGGATCGATGAGCACGGCACGGACTGGACCAATAGCTCTGAGATGAAGGCGGAGCAAGGCCAGAATGGTCTGTTTCACCTTTCCAGCAAGCTGACTCTGCTGCCACGATCCATCTTCTCCAAGTATACCTGCGTGGTGGTCAATGCCAGTGGCGGCAGAGAGGGGGGGACCGGATTTGAAATACAAGACCAACCAAGACAAGACGGTAGGTGTCTTCCAGCACCACACGGCACACGACGCACCACAAACCGTTTGGAACTGTATTGCATAGCACACGGAAGTCATTTCAGCCATAGTAGCACCTAGAGACGTGCTTTAACTGAAGTTAGAAGTGAAACAGATCTTATCACTATTGCATTAGCATTGCATTGTTTAAGAGTGAACAGCTGACAGGAACTTGAAACCCAAGCCACCTCTAACACATGTTTGTGTGAGTGGGAGCTAATAGACTCCCAGGCTCAGTTTTCCAACACAAACCAAAAAGGAGCTGATAGAACAGGATACTGACACAGATAAACATTGAATCCCAAAAAGGAAAGTAGAAGTGTGTGCAGGGTTAAGTGCCCTGCCGAACCATGCTCTTTCTTTTCTCAGCTTCAATCTGTTTATTTTTTCCATAACTGGAGCCAACTCATTTTTCACTTTCAACTTTTTCAAACTCTCTTTAGAGAACAGACAGGCCGCAACAAGTCTCTAAATCAAATCGTCATCAAAACCTCACAAAGAATCGACACTCCTTGATTGCGCAAGTCTTAATGTGGTTTAATGGACTATTTAGTCTTGTGGAAGAATTCATCAAATGCTTGAATAGGGAGCTGCATGGGGGTGCAGGAATAAACACATTTGATGCAAGATTCCATGTTCTCCCTGTGTTTGTGTGGGTGGACTGTGGCTGCATCCCAAAGTCCAAAAATGTAACTCTAGGGTTCCGTTCCGCTGTGCACAAGAGATTTTATATTTTAATCTGATTCATGTCCAACCTATTCCGACCCCTCTGGGATAAAAGTGAAAGTAAATAGTGTCAGTGGGAAATTCCCACCAGGACATGCAAACCAGACGTCTGACTTTATGTATTAATTCATGCAGGCCAAGAAGGAGTGGGAAAGTCTGATTCAACCTCGAAAATCATCGCTCCTGTGGTGGTGATCGGATCGCTGATCGTTGGATTGCTGATGGTGCTCCTTTATCGACGGCACCGTCAGAGTGAGTACCTTCAAGAGCTTTGGAGTTTTTATTCCAATCTTTTTGGGTAATGACTTTACAGATGAAGGTGCGAATTCAAATCGACAGTTTTGCTGGTTGAAGGTGTTTCTGCCACACAACAACAGGCTTAAAACCATCAAACATGTAAATAATTACACATCATAGAAATAGGAATCACATCTATTGTCACTTCCATGCACTCGGCACACATGTAACAGAAATACGATTCTCTACAGATACACACACAGCCGCAAGAGAAAGAAAGAAAGACATAATGGGGAGTGTGAACTTGAAGTGTCGTCGTACTGAACTCTTATTCTAATAGACTTGAAGCTCAAAGGCGACTGCCCTGTTCAGCTGGAATCTGCTTGACGGAAAACAATCACCCTCTTGAAGTATTTAATCTGATACTTGAATAAGAGCCTAGTTGCATGAGATTTCATGACTGAGTTACTGTGCACACTAAAGAGCTTAAAGGAAAAGGCAGACAAAACAAGAGGAGAAAAAAGATAAGAGTGGGGAAACCAGAAGGTAGAAAAACCTGAAGTATGTCTGGCAGTTGGCCATGTTGTTCCGGCTTAAAGCAGCAAGGTGAAAAACTGTTCAAATGTGTTGTTAAGAGGGAACAAGCAGTGTGGCAACTGTTAACATTGGCATTATTAAACAGTGTTCTCCAAACTGTTATATACTTTCATATTATGTTTGTATTATCCTAATATTATAACTTTATTATCATAATATTTAAATTTTATTATCAAGCTATTATGACTTTATTCTTTTGATATTATGACTTAATTCACATTATATCATGACTTTAATGTCACAATATTAATGGTTGATGTTTGATGATTTACCTGACCTAAAACTAACTAGGATTGACATACTACCATTGCCATTAAAACAAAGCTCCTTTTTTTGTGGTGAATTTCGTGAACATGTGAGTCAATCGCTTCCTCTACGACATATTTCGAAACGACATGAAATCAGACCGTGACACGCTCCCCCCCCCCCCCGGGTGCGGATCTCCCTCCTGGTTCTTTGGAAGTCGTGCTCACAAGTTCGTCACTGTCCAGAGTCAGAGACGGTCTGTCAGCTTTATGATCTAAATGCTCATTCGCTCTGGAGAAAACACTTCAAAGTTCAGAACATCTGAAACCCATTTTCCCACTCGGTCTGTCGGGAGCTTCGTTTACGCACTCAGTCGCCGTGCAGGGCCACCAGTGACCCGACCAGTCCTACGAGCCACCAACAGTGAGTGGCGGGGTAAAAGAGAAGCCTGTCATTATAGAGAGAGTATGTACGGACAGGTTGAACAGCTCTCTCTTATTGTACTGCTCATCAGACTGGTTGGTCGTACCTCGAAAAGGTTGTCTTAAATAACTGGTGATCAAACTGTGCTGGGGGTTGTGGAAACCTGGTCTCAGTTACTTATCAGACGTATTTCAAAGACCAGACATTGTAATAATCTGTAACATTTGATCTTTTCCAGATGGCCATTCGACAAACAATCCAAACGAGGAGGCGGAGGAGAAGGAGGGTACGTCTGTATTTCGATCCAGCTTTGTTTCCTAACTGTTTTCACATGCATTCCTTGAGCTCGAATTCACGCTTTGACTTTCAATCTTTTATAGATCTGCGTAAGAAAGAGTTCGATGCCAGCCGGGTGTGAGGTAATTGCAGCACTTCCAGTAAACAAATGAATTTCGTTTCACCCAGGGGGCGGAGCCAGGGAGCTGGGCCAGGGGGAGGCACAGGCCCTGGCCGAGATGTTGTTGGCCCCTGATGTGCCAAGTGTCTGGTTACTTAAAAATAGTAAACATGTGAATTTGTTAAGAATTTTTAATTTCTAAGCTTTTCTGAAGAATTAAATTGAATTGAAAATTTTTCAGTATATATTCAATGATCTTGGCCTCTCTGTGTAAACTGTGGGCCCTATTAGGACCCCGGTTTTAGCTGCATTGTATTCTATGAGTATTTGCAAAATAGATTGTATCAAATATCTTAAATCTCTCTCTCTCTCTCTCTCTCTCTCTCTCTGTCTGTCTGCAGGAGACACTTCACGTCACATGAATGTACAAACTTACTGTCAACCTCTAAATCATCACTTCCTTGTGCGCACTACTTCACAATATAACCAGGGATAACTTGTATTATTACTCTGATTCATCATAGGACATGTACCACCTTTATTTACCTACTGTAATATCCTTAAGTTGACACTTTTAAAATCAAGTCTGATTCTAATACAGGAATGCAAAGGGCGAATAGAAACCAGGGAGTTGTGTTCATGCTGTGAAAACCACATCAGGAACTAGAGCGAGATAATACTGCGAGGGCGTTGGACATCTGAGTCAGTGCTGGTCATTGGCTGGAAGAAGATTGTATAGATCTCCCTTTGATTAGGCTGAGCAGAAGCTGTGGCAATATGAAGATTGGCCCCGAATGCAATTCTTCTCACTTTCTCTCCCTCTTTATTGGTGTTCTGTTGATAGAGGCGCACGTGCACATGTGTTTCTATAGGTGATGGGCAGTTTTGGTTCAATACCGAGGACATTTTGGCTGGTGCTCACAAATTCAATTCAACTGATTAAGGGTTAAGATTAGATTTTAGGATTAGGGTTGGAATGAGTGTGGAACATTTCAGGGCAATGTTAGGACTTCAGTTCATGTCTGAAAGCAGCTCATGCCTCAATGCTTTCCTCGGCTGTTGCTCTCTGTCATAGCCCCCCCCCCCCCCCCCCGTGATCCTGCTGATAATAACAAACCAAAGCTTCAGCAATCATTATTAGGCACAAGGCGGGACAGACTCAAAATTGCACTTGTTGATTTTTTGTATCGTATTTTATGAGACGCCCCTAAATGAACAATCAAAAGAGATTATGACTGTCATCATTTAAGATTTAGCATTAAGATTATATAAAACATGTAGCATATAACTGTACATAGAAATGTATTGAAAGTCTTGAGGTCTTTGGTCTGTCGGATTTTAATCGAATGTTACTGAGAAAATCCAACCCTTGTCAATTTCATATCCTCATTCTAGCCACTGAGAAAGTACCGGTTCTACTTCCTAGAGTGTCCCATGATCTCACTGGCCGGCCAAAGCAGGATACTAAATGCTGTGTTTGTTTGTCGAACTGTGACGTGTGCTCATTTGACATTTTTCAGTAATTGGCAGCTTAGCTTCCCCCTCTGAGACAAGTCTTCAGTTTCATTATTATCTCTATCTGTCGGCAGATCAGGTCGTCCATAACTTAAGGATTTTGTCCTAAGTTGTAGCAGGTCATTCGAGGTGTGTACTAAAACCTCCTGTGACTTATCTTGATATATTGGTATATCATTAACGTGTAGGGGAGGAAAGCCCGGATCTGTATTAACTTTGAATATCTCCTCTACTTTTAAGTTTTTGCAATTTGAAAACCATAACATGAGCCTGCAAGAACTGTTTTGTATATACTGTAATGCTTTTGTATTTTTTTAATGATTTTGATAAAATTGTCCTGCTGTGTGGATGCAGATTGCGTTTGAGGGTAAAAATGAAAGCTTTAATAGGAATGTATACTTTTTGTTGTGATTAACATGAACTACTGGAGCTGTGATCTGTTAATGTGACCAAAATAAACCATGAACAAAAATATGTGAGGGTGATGTTTTTATTATTTGTGCCAGAGGATCATTTAGATTAGATTTCAGTTAGTTAAGTACAGGTAAACAAACAGGAAACATGAAGTCTGCCAGAGATTACTGTAACCACATGTACAAACTGTTGGTGAAGGATCACTGCTCGTCCCTCAGTTTGTGGCATCCTGTTTTTCATCTCTTCTCCTTCCTGATGAGCTGGTTTTATAGATGAACAGATCAGTTTGTTCCTCATTCTGCTGCTGGACAGATTACTATCATCCTTGTTCCTCTTTTCTCTTTGCTTTGTCTTTGCAGAAAATCTGTCTCATCAAGAAAAGGTTCGAAATACTTGCACCTAGTTCATTTTTTCCTTATCCCAGGCTTTTTAATTCCTGTTGATGAAAGTTTTCATAGATCTTAAAACACACTGTGTGTAATCAATAATATCAGGTTGTTGTGTTACTTTTTTTCGGTTTTTAAATCTTTTTTTTCTCCCATTTAATTTTGTATTGATCTT
Organism: Platichthys flesus; assembly: GCF_949316205.1. Lineage (NCBI taxonomy): Eukaryota > Metazoa > Chordata > Actinopteri > Pleuronectiformes > Pleuronectidae > Platichthys > Platichthys flesus. Next base: position 13,729,273 of record NC_084949.1, read on the forward strand.
TTATCTTTCTTTGATCCCAATTAAATTTCAGTAAATTAAACAATATAGTTTGAGCTCACATCATTTTTGATAAAGACATCGTTTAAATCTTACTCAAGTCTGCCATCTGCTGGACAAATTGGATTACAACATGTTGTTAGGCCATGAGAGCAAATGTGAACTCCATGAAAACGTATTTATAGCACGGTAGATTTTATTTTGGAATAACTTTGATAAGACATTTCAGTGGCAAACTCTAGCTCTAGTGACCCTGCTTTAAAGCAGTTTAGAACTTCAACATGTGAACACATCATCAAGAGTCATGAAGAGTGTTTAAGAGAGCGAGCAGGACTTAAGATTTAAGGTGAAGTTGTTTTACACAGGTCATCAAACATCACAGGGATTTATCTTTGCTCTTACTTCTATTTAACCACACATTGAATAGAGTGTGTATTCACCTTATTGATCTGCTCTATGTACAAAGTACAATCAAATAAAGAGAAGAAGGGATGTACTAAGTGACAGGACTCTGCCCCGGATCTGAATGTTTGAGACTTTTTTTATTTGGACTTTTGATTTATGTTATAAGTCAGAACCTACCTGTGTTTGGGCTTTTTGAATTTCATTTTTTTTGTTCTTTGTTTTGTTCTTTCTATTGTTTGTTTATTCTGTTCAGTCTCTCCTCTTCTGTTTTGAGTTTCAGTTTTTGGATCACCTTCCATCTGATTGTTAACCAGTTAATATTCTGATGAGATATTTTACCCAGCATTTCTCTTTTTTTGCGTATGTCTGCATTAGGGTCCAGATCTACAACAAGTGACATTATGTGAACATTTATTTAAACTGAGGTGATTGACTGTAAATCCATCCTCTTAAAGCCATCACACAGGTTTTTAAGATAATTATGTATTAGGACCCAATACAGGGACATTTTATGTTACAGCAGTAAAGAGGTGAGTAAAAAATGAAATATACCAGTATGCAACTTAAACACAAGGTAGAGAAAAAAAGCCATAATATTCTAACAGAATATATGAAGTGTAAACAGGAGAGTTTGAACCCTAACGAGTCAGGGATTATTTTGCGTTGACATTCTCCTCAAACCACGAATGTATTTATCATTTAGTTTTCAGCATCATTACCTCCTTGCCTGTCTCACAAGTTAAGGTCACATCTCTGTTTAGGCACCATCAGGGAAAGAAGAGTGTAGTAGAATGATTTTATTCTCACAGGCTGCACGCCATCACACCACATCACACAGCACAGGAAGCACTGCTGTCGCTGTGTATATATACATGTGACAAACAGAGATCTGCTTCCACTTCTGCAACATGATGCTGCTCAGCTGGTGTATAGTGTTCCTCTGTATTTCTGCAAACACAGGTGAGTCCATTCACTTTCTTTAAATTGAGAGGGAAGATTCTTCTGCAGCTCAAGCCTGTCTGCAACAACATTGAATGTATAATCATGATAATGATAATGATACATTGTTTGTACAGCACTTCAGTTATGTACCATCGTGATTTGAACAACGCACACTGGTCGGGTTGATTAAATAGATCATTTTTAAGGTCTTGACCTTATTATGTTATGATTTGGCTCTTAAAACTGAACTGAATTGACTTGTTAGTTAATTCATCATTTTGCTATGGATTTTATTGTGAAGTTTAGATAAGTGCTATACAAATGGTAAAAGTTATTATTGTTATTTTTATCATTATAATTACATACGATAGATATGATACAATATGATAATAAATACTATTAGATGAATCAACATTTTTCATTGGTAGCAGAGAGGGTGCAGCATAAAAGTCTAATAAAAAATGTATATCTCACAGCTGTAGTGGGATGGATGGATATATATATCTATATAGATATATAGATATATATATAGATAGATAGATAGATAGATAGATAGATAGATAGATAGATAGATAGATAGATAGATAGATAGAGTTAATACAAAATACAGTTGAAAAAAGGTGCATTATGAAAACTAAGTCTAATAAACAATACACATATATTACATATATATTGGATATTGTATGTATATATTAAAGTACTTTTCATCAATAAAAAGAAGTCACAATTACATTCAGAAATATCCAGTTATCCAGTCAGTGTTAAAATAATACAGATGTCTATGTCTTGTGGTTTGTCATTAAACCCTGTGATCACGCTGTTTGTTTTTGTGTTTTAATAAAGGGGATGTTTTATTATTGCGCAAGCCCGGAGAGAATGTCACCTTGCAGTGCTCCTTTGCAGAATGTGTCAGCAGCATCGACGGCTGCGTGGGGATGTATCTGTATCATGGTTTAAATCCACAGGAGGAGGTGTTGTACTATCACTCCTCAGAATATGAAAAAGTCACCCCACGAAACAGATACTTAGAGAGGGTTGAGAAAAATGGATCTCTTGGGAACCACACCCTCACCATCAGCAATCTGGTCGCTGAGGACTCTGGCCTCTACAGATGTGGCTACAAAATAACTACAGAGACTGATGTTAAATGCACCGGCTACATCCTTGTTGTATCAGGTAAGATTTAACTTGATCAGCTCATTGAGGTATTGTCTCACAGTGTTGCTCATATATAATATGGATGACTACTGTTGTGAGTTACTGGCAGAATAAAGATTTTATACATACGAGACCTCATACCTCCGCCAAAGCCCAACAGTTACCTTCAATTCAATCAAACTGCACCATATTGCACACACTCATGGCTTTCACTTCCTTAAATGTATCAGATACATTTTTTATCCGTTCCTCGTGTGGGTGAAAACGTCAAAAAAAGGCCAATCTCACAATCTCACATTTGTTATTCTGTATCAGCGCTGGAATGCTGTGTGATATTCACATTTTCCTTTTTCACTTGGAAAGCTCCTTGTAACTAGGATTTGAAAGGGGCGACATGAATAAAGTTGATTATTTAGGAGGAGTATATAAACAATGACCTGTCCTTCAGGCTCATGTAGAAGTCAGTTTCATTTTCCCAAATCAGAAGCTATGAAATACAGTTGAAGCTGTCCCGCATAGGCTCTCTCTATGTTGAATTTGCAACATATCCATGGAGACAATGCATTTCCTTTTCTGTAATACATTTTTTTGTTAAGCCTGTTCTTCATTTCACACCGGAAAGAACCGACTTCCAGACCAGAAGAGGAGCCTCAGCCTCTGGTGTGGGTTGCCGTTGCCACCTGTGCCATCAGCATATTTGCCACCATCATCTTCGTCCTGCTGATTCTGAAGGTGAGTTCAGACCTCTAAAGAAAACTCTGTGCTGGATCGAGGTTAATTATTCTGGTTTCAATCTTCAGACCAAAGCTCTGCAAACTGTTACAGTCATTTGCTCCGTATCTGCATAGATTGATTTGTTGTGCGTCAACACAATTTATCACTTTTTTACACTGCTGCTGAAGACATCAGGTTTTCACTGTTGGGATCTTCAGGTCACCAAAGCCACTGTCTGCAGGTGTTCAAACTTGTTGTACTCCAGTTTGCAGTTTTTCCCAACAATGCCTTCAGTTAAACTAAATTTCTTTTTATATAAATTCCCACTGATCTGGTGATTTCTTTTCCTCTTGACTGTAAAACATTACACCAGAAAGGAAAAAGGTTTTCATCTTTGCTGGTGGGATTTTCAAATGGGATCTATACAGATGGTAATTTTCCAAAATCCACGCACACCTTCATGCTATACATATGATCACTATGATGACATTTCACTCCCTGCAGTTGAAACAATGGACCAGAAGCAGAAGAACAGCAGGAAGTGTCCCCATCGAATGTGTGTATGAAGTCATGACACAGAACAGAATCATCCCTGAAGCCGCTCCAGAGGTGTTCTCGCCAAATCCATATGATTTCACTTAGAGGATGAGAATGCAGGGAAAGTGTTTTTTGGAATCGAATTTTCAAGTGATTTACTGTAAATAAACTTCTTCGGAAATATAAAGTGTATAATATTTTAACAGCTTAACAATGAATTATCAAAACCTGCTGTATCTGTTTAATTGTTGTTAAAATATCCCCTTATTTAAATCATTGTTTATATCATTAGAACTTATTAGTATTTGAATAAATAGCGGTAGAATAAATAATAAAGCATTTGAGTTGGATTTGCAAGGGTTACAGGTTTATAATGATCACAAGTAGTCTCACACTCTGTCTGAAAAAAATGAATAATACAAACTATTTAATGTATGTAATGTTATGTAATATTTGAAAATTATAATTGACACAAGATCGCAATGATTAATTAAAGAGACACATGAGCTCCGCAGGGCACACGACAGAAGTACATGTAAAAACAAATATCACAAACAGGCAGGAAGGTTGTGTGATGGAAAGTTGTGAGTATATATATGACAGAGCTTGTGGTCACAAACCCTGCCCTTAACGAGAATTATATGTAGGAGTGAACTGAGTATGCTAACATCACAAATTAATATAAATCTTATATAATACATTTCACAATAATTGAGACAATTGCCCTTTCTTGGCAAATATGAATAATGTTAAATATGCAAACACAACTATTTTTTATTTGAATTGTAAATGTCTAATATGTTTAATTGTATAATATACCTTTTTTGTAGTGTGACTTTAACCGTTCTATTTTGTTTTATGTTTTTTATGGCTACTGTCTGTGCTGCCTATGATCTGTATCGTGATATGTTCCACACTTTGTAATTTGTGAATCAGTTTCTAGTCAGATGTGGAGTTGATGTGACGACAAAGAAACTAAGTTTGTATCGTGCGACCAAATGCATAAAAGAATAAAAACTGTTTATCTACTTGAAGTAAACATGTCAGTGCTTTTGAGAAACATGTGGGCAGGAGGTGTACGAGAAAAGAAACCACAGGCAACAAGGAAACTAGGTCACACAGGGATGTTTATACAGTTTGTAAAGTTTGGGGCTTTTTATTTAATTAATTTGTGTATTTCACAGGGATAAAGCAAAATAAGACTTTAACTTTACCCAGAGAACCGACAATGCTCTAGTTGATGACCCACTGTACCGCCTACTGCCTATAGGATTTCTAACTGGGTATAATTTACAATCACTGTCCCTGGATCAGCTTTTCTCCTCTAAACCAATTTCACAATACATTTTTGTTTAGTTAATTCAACGTTTGAAAAAAGACAATTATAAAGAGAAAATATGAATCATATAAATCATATACAATTAAAAAACCTATGTTGTGCTGCTTGATCAGTGAGTGAAGGTTTGGACGGTTTCAGACAGTGTTAAGCCTCCTTAATTAAATGTTTTCAGATCAGTTTTTTTATTTCTGTAGATACAAAAATATGTTCCTATTACCAAAAATAAGTTTTGCAATTATACTGTTCACCGATGAAGACTTCCCTGATCTTTTCTTTGTGAAATACGGTCTGGCAAGATTGTTAACACATTTAAAAATCAATTTGATGAAAGTCTAAATGTTTTCTGTGATAAAATATGTTTGCGGTTGAATAGCTGAATGTAATAAACTGTTCATCCTTTGATCAAATGTGAATGTTTAGAGTGGATGTTTAGGGTTATGCATACAGTCACAGGTGCAAGAAACCTGACATGTCTGAGCTTACTTACTGACGGTGGTTTACCTTTTCCTGACCAGCAGTCTGACACGTCTCATAGACTCTACACTACTGCAAACACATGAAACCACACAACCACAGCCTCTATTTCTTTTTTTTAGCAGAATTTAGTGGACTAGATACCTGGAGCCCCCGTTGAGGACAATCATATAAGAGCATGTATGCTGACAGTTGATCTTTAGATTTTAAAGTTTATAGTCTCTAAAGTTTAGAGTCTAAAGGTTCAATCTGTTGAATTTAGTGACATCCAGAAGTGAAGTTGCATGTTGCAGCTGAATACCCCTCATCTCACCCTCCCCTTCCAAACATTAAAGGGAACCTATGTAAATAAAAAATCAAAGGTCTTTGATTTGTCAAGTTTGGACTACTGTAAAAAACATGGAGCCCTCCGTGGAGAGGACCCACTCCTGATGTAAATAAAAAAAAATTTAAATATAAAGGACCCATTCTAGGGTTAAGAAAACAACAATTTGTACAGTTTAGATGAAACACACTAGAGATAACATGAATAGGACTATTTTATATTCAATTTTTGCCAATAGATCCCCCTTTTGTCTTGAAGTAGCTACAATCCTCGAGGATGAGAACACACACACACACACACACACACACACACACACCTCCATCTGTGTTCCTATCGCAGGCAAACACAGAAACCCACAATTACTTAAAAAAATCCAGCTAAAAACATTTTTAATGTTATTAACATATATTTAAGCTCGTTCAGAAAATATGTCACAATATGTCACAATATGTCACATATCTTGTGGAATCACCTTGAGTATTCTCAAATTGTCATGCAGTGTTCGAAGTGGAGTTTGACCATCAGTGTTGTTTTTTTGCGACGTTCTATTTGTAAAATAAGGAAATATATTTATCATGTACTGTACATGAGCAACCACTGGGTAGTCACCAGGTTTTTAATATTGCTGTAGTGCAACATCCAACTTGTTTCCAATCTCGACCAGAAGAGAGCGTCATTGGACAGGAATTACACTGCAGCATTCTGTGTACTTTAACATATGGGCATGTTGTCATAGTTCAAACTTGCAGTAGAAAGCTTGCGTTGAGTTGAAGTCTAAATTGATCATGGTAAGCCCGAGGTCGTGAACTGGAGCAATGGATGAAGGGGACCTTGTCTGATGAATTATGTTTTGTAGGTTTCTGGGTGTGCACTGGCTATCTTTTGGTAGAGATGTGGGAAGATGCAAAAGGGCTCAGGTCAATGTTCGGCTGGAAGGTTACTTTGACATAAACAGGTTGGCAACAGAATGGTTTGAAGGACATGGAGAGTTTGTGGTGTTGATTTGACTAAAATCTCAACAGCTAAAGATGATACCTGTAGAACACTGATAGGCCGAGGGATCATTGAGACCAGGGGCCTGTACTACAAAACAAGTTCCACATACCCAGGATAAAATATTGTTATCCAGCGTCACTTGACCTGACGTCAGCCATGCTGGATAGCCTGTACTAGGAAGGTGGGTATCAACTGTCTCAGTCAACCATGAGTTTTCTTATCCAGCTGAAATCATGTATATTTCACGGAGGCGGAGTCATATCAGATGAAATTATGGAACTTGAGTGGTCCGCTCCTGTTTGCCAGATCTGGGACACAAGTAAGCCCTAGCAATACTGCACGTCAACCAAACGTGCAAAAGGTCGCCCGGTTTGTTTTGTACTATTTGGGTCATATTTACCATTCATCACCTTGGCCACATTAAGTTCACATCCAGATTACAACTTGCCTAGATATGGCCCACATTTCCTGTTTTACAAGTAGACAACTTTAGGCTCACATCCATTTTGCCAGAAGATGGCCACAAGTGCAGCATCATTGCTGAAGTGGCTCATATCCATATGCTATCTGGACGAGAACCATAAAGACAGTTCTCAGTGTAATATGGGAGGAAACAGTGACACCTGGCTGTAGGGTTTGTAAGTGAGACATCCACAAGGGACATCGAACAAAGTGAATGTAAATGATGATCACATAACTAGCGAAGAAAAGACGAAACAGAAATGAAATTCAAACTTTTAAGTACAAGGCTATGAGATGAACTGTAAAAAGACATTAGTTATTATTATGAGTTATTAAAGTTATTATTGAGGGTTTTTGTGTTTTGTCTGATAAATGTGATTCAAGAAAGACAGTTAATACTGTGTGTGGATTGTCTTTTCAAATTAAAAGACATCAGATGTCCTATTTAGTTTATTCCTCCTGGTGTCCTGTTCTACAATGATGGAATAAAAAATATCAACACTGTCAGATATAATGTCAGGAGTCAACCAAACTTTTTTGAATTTAAATGAGCTATACTAGTTTTGAGAGTATTATTTATTTTATTGCTTTTGATAAGCTCACCCTCAGTATATTTGAAGTTCTGCTTTAAATCAGAGAGAACACATGCAACGTCTGGAAGAGAAAATGACACCTGACTCATCTATAAAGAAGCTGCTGACGTTTGTTGTTTCTCAATTTGTAACAGCCTAAAGTATTTTCTCCCTTACAGGACCCACATGATGACTCTGGTTTTCCAATGATCTGATTAGTCAGTAGTTCTGCTCAGGTTATGATCTGTTGTATCCAACTGTATTAGGCCAGCAGTTCAGCTACATATAAACCAGCTTGTAAGGGCTGGATCTTCGGCTTGAACTCCGGATATTCTCCCGACATTCTGTATTCTGGCTGTATTTGAGAAGGCACGTGTCTGAATTACAGACTCCGGATTTCCTCTGTTTCTTCCACTCACTCCTCCCTAGTATATGAACTCCAGAGAATGTCAAAATGAGATCATGTGAGCACGAGAAAACTCTTGAGTCATGACACTGATGCCACAATCTTGGTGCGTGATACCACAGGGCTCCTTCAGACGTTGGACATTTCACAAAGTCAGACAGGAGGTTTATATGTTGGGTGAATAAATCTGATTAAATGTTGTCTCTCAAATATTTGGCACCAAGGCTTCACGTTGTCCTTCAAAAAATGGCCAATGGCTTGAACACTGAACACTGGGCAGCCTAATCCTGCAAGACAAGGCACGGTGTCCAATTGGGATTCGTGCGTAAAGGCGCGTCCACGGCGGACCTCTCCATCCGCCCGCCCTCACTCTCCTGTGTGTGCGCTCCCATTCGCGTCTTTATATCATGGTCGTGCGCTCTCGGGACTCTCTCAGCATCCCAGTGAAGTGCACATCATCGAGCTCAGCGGACCCACACGGCATATCTGCTTCTGCGCCGCCTGCAGTCCCTCTGTGTGCGAGCCGCAGAAGAGCAAAACGCACGCAGGGACACTGAGACCAGTCGACTCCAGTGTTTTTGGAAGACGCGACCGCGGGTCAGACGGACGGTCCCGGGTTTTCTACTCAGGACAGAAGCATTTTTTTTTTTACCGACGACTGCGTAAGGAAGGAAACACCGAGGATGAAGAAGACTCCAAATCCAGGTACTGATGTCCCTAAAAATCATTCTATAATACACATCTTTGTAAAAGGAACGAAAAAATGTCATGTAAATAAAATGTGACAGGGTTAATTATATTACAAAATACACGTTTCTGCATGTCAAAGTAATACCACACAGGGAGTATAAAGAATATGAAGCATATATTATTCATGAAATAAATGTATAATTTAGATGAATCTCCGTGTTACAACTTTTACAGCTTAGAAGACTGTTTATCTTTCACCTGGAACAACATATCTGCTGAGTTTTCTCTATAAACTTGATTTCTGTTTATCTGGAGGTGTCCTCTTCTCTCCCTTTCCAACTTGTCAAAGTCTTTAACTTATTCTCCACCAGCTTGTTTGAGCCGCTGAGTGGGCAGCACCCAAGGGAGCACCTAGGGTTCCCCTGGCTATTAAAGCCTGATGTGCATCATCATCACCATCATCATCTCCTTGATGATATATATCCACTATACATAGCCTTCTCAGCCTGACCTTCTGTATGGATGAACAGGCCCCTCCAGGCTGCAGTGCTTAAAAGTTTGCTCACTCATGATGTCAATGTGCATTTTTGTGTACACATTTGCTTCCACCCTGCACAACACAATATAGTGTGCAACATCTCTGGCTTTGCTCTGGGACCCATCTGTGTGTTCTCTCCCCCTCCTCAGTATTTAGGAATACAGAACGGGCCCTGGGGAGAAAAATAAAGCACTCTAGATTAAACAGACACAGAAACGTGGCACAAGCTGCTGAGGCTTTTGTTGAAAACAGGACACATATTTAACACTCAGTTTGAAGACAAACTCACATTCATTCAAAAATGTCAGAAAGAAGTTGTGGGGTCTTTAAATGGTGACAAAGTGATATTAGAACATGTTCTCCTCAAAATATGTAAAAAGTGAGTTTTATTTTGAAGGTTTTTGGCAATGCAAGGCTTTTTACAAAGTCGGCTTTTGCTTTCATCTCAAGTTGTTTTACAGATGTCATATCCTCATTTCAGCATCTCTGAGTGCATCGGCTCCGGTCTGAAGAAGAATTAGCCTCTGGGAGCAATGGCCAATATTCTGGGGTCTTCTGTCTTAGGTTTGCAGTACCTTGTTTACTATCAGACATATCCCCACACAAACAGTGATACTATCGTCACAGATTTAGGACCAGACGTAATTTTCACGAATCTTTATCAACAGCATATCAATGCAGATAAATAAAAAAGCCGGTAGCTCAACCATTCCACATCTTTTGCGCTCCACATGAACCACTATGGACTTGAAGGAAGTCAAAGCCGGCTCAAACATGATGGAAACCAAACAATTTCTGTCCCTCAAATCTATGTTTTGCATATTCACATTCAGAGTCTGTTTATAGATTATCGGTCTTTCTGTGGCATCACGTTACATCAACATTTGAATTTCTGCGATCTCCAAAAACCATATTATTAACCACATGCACTGAAGGGTCAACTCAAGCTTTAAGGAATCAGCGCTCGACCTATTATTGAATAGAAATGTGCAGGGGGAAGGTCAGACTCAGAGGTGAGGCACTGGCCTGTTTAAAGAGTCTTATCACTAACTGTCAGTTGCCTTCTCTGGATATCCTCAATGCTGCACCTGCACTGACGCATCACTACTCTGCAAACGCACTTAAAGCTGTCTGTGTTGTCTTTAGGCAGTGGTGGATTGATGGCTCAGTAGGTGGTCGGACTGCTGTGGAGGCTGCTGGTGGGTCAGTCACTTCAGTTGTGCAATATCGAGTTTTCCCTGTTGTGTGTCACTGTTTTTATCCCAAAAAACTAAGTCCAGATGTTAATTTACTGTCCAGGAAGTTTGGAGGACAGAATCATCCATCACTGCTGACTAATTTATGCTGAGTTCTTTAACTTTGGGCTCTTTAGGCACTTTGATCATTAGGCTGTGTGTTAGTCACTCCTCTCTCTCCCTATGAAGAGCCAAACTATGACACCAGGAGGCCACGCTCCATCCTTGTGCAGTTCAAAGCCAACCATGGCTCCAGCAGTTTTTTTTTAACTCGGCATCTTGACCTCAAGGTGTCAAATTATCTTTCAGGCTGGAGCATTTCATGGCTGAACTGAGAGAGAACCCAATTAGCAGGAACATTTCCCCCCTAATGAAGATGGTTGTCCCGTCATCTTTTCTTCTACAATTTTCTACTTCAAACGTTTTAGTTTGTGTGGGTTGACTCAGGGTGAGATAATGCCAGAGTTTTGCAGATCAGGCTGTTGTGATGTGTATCAAGAGCAGCTATCACCTGCTGAAATAGAAACCACAAACCGAAGAGGGAGAAATGCCAAAAAGACACAAAATAGACTAAATCTAACCAGCAAAACCTAATGAGCTGGATGTACACATTTTGTTCTGTAGTTGGTGGCCGAGACCAAAAACAGAACTAAAAGAGAGTGATAGAGAGTAGACTGTTATTCAGTTGGTTATGTTCACGAACACTGTATTAATTATTCTTAAGATTTATAAATGTAACAATACAATCTCAATAAAAGGCTCTAAATACCCAAATTAGAAATACTGTGACTGAAACCAGCTCTTTTCTTTTATTTGGAAATATCCCTTAGTTTCTACATCCTCTTTTGTTTTTTGTCCTTTTAGATCTCTCCTTTCTCAAGTCATACATGCTTAATTTGACTGTCAAAGAGGGAACATTGTGTTGTCCCCTCTTAGATCACTAACAAAAAATATGGTTTTAGTAGAGTCCCAAGAGACCCGGAGCGCGTTGGACCTAATGAGCTGGATGTACCCATGTTGTTCTGTAGTTTCAAGTAACGAGAGACCCAGCGGAGTTAATGCACTCTGCCCCCCCTCTTTTTTTCTTCTCTCTATCATCCTACGCATGAGAGGTCCCAGTCAGCTGTGCTATGTATTCTCATGGTTGGTTCACTTTTGAATACAGGCTCGTCCTCGGCTTCAATACACTTCTTTGTGGTGAACATTTGCTGGAGGCTGCTTACTTGAATTGGTTGGACCTTTCATCGTCGGTAGGACATTTGATGAAAACTCAGGGAGACGTTTCTTGATGTTGACCTGTAGTTGTAACACCGGTGCCAGCTAACATGGCTTTGGCTTCATAGATTTTCTATATGACAGTGTTGTGTTTTTTCTCCAACAAACCACTTCACTGTATATTGTCACATAGACTTGGAACACTTACTATGCTGGATGTGACTGACTCATTCAATGACGTAACATCTCACAACTCTTCAGGAGACTAACGGGCTGATGGCCAGGGTTTAATAAACCGGATTAGATGTTGTGGGTGGTGTGCGCAGACACACAACACTGACTTAGTGCATTGAACTGGTAAGTTACTCCTAACGAGAATAGCCCACTTGAATAAAACTGGTCCATTCTGCATCCAAACACAAATATGAGCATTTGTAATAGCACTTAGATGCTTTAGTGTCCTCATTGTTTGAATATCAGTTTGTCATGATGATATGGTCATATAGTGGCACTGTTACCAAAATTAATTATTATATGCTAATTAGCAAAAGTGTAAAAGTCATGGGATTGTGAAAGGAGTCATTTGAGCCGATTTTTCTATGAGGAGGTGGTTGAGACCGACAATGGACAAAAGACATATTGGGCTGTGATTGATTATGTTTATTAGCAATGAGTGAGTTCATTATTCCTGAAATATATTTATTTTTGCTCAAAATAATAATCTTAAATTCCCAGAGCCCAAAATATGTTTAACCAACAACCCATAGGGATTACATATACATTTAAATAAAAGAGAGGAAGGCTGCAAAATCCCCATTTTAGAAATATTGAAACCACCAAATAGTAAAATGTGTTTTATACTTATACTTTATCATTAGTATTATTTATTATTGACAATCAACTTATATTAGTTGACTAATTTGTTCCAGTTGACCCAGGACTAGGTGGAGAGATTATATCTCAACACTGGCGGGGGAACGCCTCGGGATCCCCCGTCAGAGCTGGTCAATGTGGCCCGGGAAAGAGAAGTCTGGGGCCCCCTGCTTGAGCTGCTCCCCCCGCGACCCGACCCCGGATAAGCGGATGACGATGACGAGGTTTTCTCCAGGTTCTTCAGCTCCCTTCCGCAGTCCAAACACATCCAGATTTGCAGATTGTGTTTTGTTATTTTGAGACTCTAAATTGTCTGTAGGTGTGAACGTGAGCGTGGTTGGTTGATTGTCTCTGTATGTTGGTCCTGTGATACGCCGGTGACCAGTTCATTGTTCTCCGCCACTTGCCAAATGTCAACTGGGATTGGCTTCAGCTAACCCCTGTGACCCTCAAAGAACGAGCGGTATAGATAAAAGTTGGAATACTAATCTATGTCCACAGCTCAATTTATATCACTTAGAAACTTGCATTGGCACACAAATCAGTACAGTCAAGGCACAGAGAATCCTCAGGGCTGTACTCAAACTGGACTTGTCTTAAAAAACGACACTTTCAACTGCAGCCTCTGTCATCCATCCTCCCACTAAACCAAACCAGTATGTCCCACAGAGAACCTGCAGATGAGGGAAGTCAATACAGTTCTTTATTTCCCTTCAACAATGGCTCCTCAGTGACAGCGCAGCTAGTCTCCCTTCAGTCTGAGTCATACATTGGCCCTGGCTGTCACCACATTCACTACTGTTCCCCGTGAGAGTGGAGCTGTCTTAGGAGACTTTGCTTTTCATTGGTGAGCCTCGATCTCATCTACTACGTAAGTGTCAAACTGCCGAGCTCTCCTCTTTATACAGAATAATCCGTATAACAGTAAAACCTTTCCCCCGAGGATTAGACCACCTTTACCGGTCTTCTTTCTTAAGTGACGAGAACAAAAGCTCAACGTCTTAGCCCACCGGTTCTGCCTTAGATACTGTTATTCAACAAAAAGTTTCTCACATCCAAAGGTCTGAACTTTTTCTCCTCAGATAAACTTTCCCTCGGCTATTAGCCCTAATCCTCATCCTCCCACTCCAGGAAGTGACACATGGTTTTTGCTCTGTCTCTCATGTGGTTTTATCTCTCACTTTATCTCTCTTCACAGCTGTAAATTCCTATATCTGATTGAACTCAGCTTTGGGCTCTGAACTGCTGACCCGTGCTCCAACAGTGCATGTGTGAATTGGTCGTGTGTGCATGTGCACGCACAAAGTAGTGCTCGATGATGCAAGTGTATGACATCATCCGCCACTGTGTCAGACTTTTGCTATATATAGAGATGGCTGATGATGACGTCTCAGCTTTAACAAAGCGGCCCTGTGAATAACATAAGGATGAAAACAGGCCATGTCACTGCTGGTTACCGCGATGAGCAACCAGCCAGGCGTGAAGGATTTCTTCGCATGCTCATTAGAGAAACACCTGATGTTGACAGCAGACGCCATCAGTCAAATGTCAGCTGATCTTGGTGAGACGGTCACTTGGAATTTTTTATTACAGATTATTTACTGCACAAAGAGGAATAAGGTGTTTTGTCCCTTGTGATAGAGGTGTCTCTGTTTGTAGGCATGTTTAGAAATCAAAAGAAATGTAAGCAACATATTCCTTATACATTTATTTGGATTCTCAAAATGTGATTGTCTTAATGAACAGACTTTTTTTTTCTTTGGCTCTATGCATGTGACCCTTTATTTACAGTTTTAATAATTGCAAATATTTTCTTGAGGCGACCCAGACCACAGCTTTTCAAATGATTAACAAGCTCTGTGAAAACACCATGTTCAGATTCAACCCATGATACACAGAGAAACACTGGTACTCATATTCCCGCAAAGCTGCAGAACACCCATTACCAACTAGAAGAGTACAACCAATTAACTTGCTAAATTAATTACTGATAACAAATATGTATCAGAGAATATGATAGTTGATATATATATATAACAACAGATTCCAAATACAAACAATATACAGATTACATCTTCTCTATTAAGCACTGATCCAATTTACTGACACGTATCTGTCTCACTGTTTTTTATTAACTACAATTAATGCATCCTTATCGGTAAAATTAGCCACTGGTTCAAGGCATCCATTAGAATGATACTGGTACCAACCTCAAAAATCCAGTGTGCCTCCACCAAGAATTTTTTTTTTTCTCTCAGCAATCAAATCGGGAAATCAGAAACCTGAGATGCTAATGAATTATACACACACGGTAATTTTGCGTTTTTCTGGTTCGTGCTTCTTTGCCAAACTCCACATGAACAGAGCTCAAGTGTCAGGACCTCGCTCTGTGTGTGTCTGCGTGCACATGTCTCCGTACACATGTGTATGTGTGTGGAGTAAATGTAGACTGTCTGGGTTGGGGTTGTGGATTTAGACATCAGGAGCTTGGCATGCTGATTACAGAGTTCTGAAGCCACAGAGAACCACAGGAACTCTCTCCTCTCCCTTTCTCTCTCTCTGTCTGTCTCTCTCTCTCTCTCTCTCTCTCTCTCTCTCTCTCTCTCTCTCTCCCCTCCTTCTCTTTCCAGCAGCATCCCTCCATCAGTTCAGGCTAATTTGCTAGGATGGAGGTGAAAGCAGCAGGCCAGAGGCCCGATGTGGCCGGGCTCTTTGCGTTATGATAATCAGCCAAATCACAGGGCTTTGCTCCTCTCATCCGTGCTCTATGTAAGCGTAACCTTACTCAATTAGCTAACGCACAGTTAAACACTGAGGGTTATAGCATAGCAAAGCAGAATGAGGTATATTACACATTGTAGCAGACACTAAGTGCTGCTGACGGAATGTTGTTGTTCCAGCTCAACAAATTTCCTATGGATTTGTGAAGCCAGCATTTCAGGCTGTTTTTATTCTTGCTCCAGTGCCCCTCAAAACCCCAAAATGAGGTCTTACAAAAATCCTGCTGGGTGGATGCAAGAGGCCAGACGTGCAGTGGCTTCTATTCTATCTGCAATATCCTCACAGTGTCCATATATTTATCAATTGCTACAACAGACCCCCATCTCTCCCGAAAGGGATCTGGAACTTTGAGGATATCCTATTTTATGTAGTCTGCTGCCAGCTCCCTCTCACGTCTAATGATTACCTTATGGCGAGGAGGAAATAGCCGGCAGTTTAACCACAGCCATGCTGGGACGGACCGACGCGCAGACTGCACTACCAGCACTTTCACAGCCTCCGACAGCCCAAATGACCCGAGAGTGGGATTTAAATTGTCAGAGAACGGGAAGAGAGGAGCCTATGTGAGTTATAACTTAAAGAGAAGGGGTTTTCTTTGATCCGAATTTGACTGTTTTTAGTGGAAAGTGTGTGAGAGCGTTGAGTGCACATCTGTAGTGTGTGTCTCATGAGACAGAGGGTCAGGTATTGGTTATCATGATGATTTTCCCTGGTTCTCGTTGCTGATTGGTGGAGTGTATCTCAGCATTGATGGAAAGTCGTTCCAGTTGCTGACTCAATACCACTAGAGTCTTGGACCATGAGTTTTATCTGGCTTTGTTTTGACTACACCAGTTTTATGATCTGTGAAACATCTTCAGTGGTTGAGAATTCGTGTTGTGACAGGCCGTACTAATGACAGAGGTCGGTGTTTAGTGAGGGACACTGGAGAATGTTGTGGTTTTCTCTCATTTCAGATTTTGTTTTACTTTTAGCCACGCTGATGGCATGGCTCAGTCCACTTTCTTCCAGGCTGAAATATCGCAACAACTATTGGATGAATTGATCATGCCTAGTTCCGGAAGGGTGAATCCTACTAGCTTTGGTGATTTCCTCCATGTAGGTCAGATTTTGGATTTGTCCAATTCTTATTTTTTAAGTATTTTTTCAGTTTTATACGAGAAACAGCAGGAAAATTCACAGCTTGGACATTTTTCAGATTTCTTATTTGAAAATTAATTTTGTTCAAGTGCAGACCACAGAGACAGTAGCGTTTCTGTAGAGATGACACAGAATGGGCTTCTGTCGTGTATTACTGTCGTTCGTCTCACGTGTGTCTGATGGATTATATAGGACCTTATTTGAATCAATCGTGATAATGTCTAGGGGGCATGGGGGGGCAGTGCAGTGTTTTTGTGTAATTCCTATACTCCAGCTTCTTCTTACAGGCCAAGGACATGGCGATTAGGGTTAGGTTGGTTAGAACCTTTGAATTGGTGTAAATATGAGTTTGAATGGTCATTTGTCTTTGTAGGTTGACCCTGTGATATACAGTGGTGACCTTTCCTCTTGCCCAATGTCTGCTGGGATTGGCTCCAGCCCCCCTGTGACCCTCAAAGCGGTATAGATAATCTATGGAAACATGATGTCTACATGTGTCTCGTAATAGCTCAAGTTTACTTATCCTAATCCTGAAATGCAACTTGTTTTTAAAAGGCCTCAAATCCATTTTCCTACAAATTACTACAGAAATTGTATTTTTGGCTCTGAGAGCTTTAAAAAGGAAAACTACCGCTGCGCCTGAACTCATCTTCTGTACGCACAGAGGTTGGCTGCTGCTGCTGGTCATGTGGCACATTCTCATCATTGCTCATTCTAATCTTGGGTTAGGGCTGAAATTGCTGCCCGCTATGACAGTTTGATGCGAATCCCAATAATGTCATCATGAATATGATTGTAAATGGCCATGTTGCTTTTCATGATGTGACTTTCCAGCAGAATCCCATAATGTTCCAATTACTGCTCAGCGAATCTCAAAGGGGATTTTCCTGACAGACATTTACAAATTGCATGTAACGTGACTACAATTCCCAGACAATCAGTCATACATTTTATTGAGTCCCGGCTCACTATGTCCGCTTAACCCAGCAGGTCAGCAGTGATGCACCCCGGCATAGAAAATACCACACGACTAAATGAGAAGCAGGCTCAGTGATGCTGCTGGGATTTACATAACATTAAAATTTTGCATCATGTTGAATAATCTCATGTGACGTAAAAAGGAAAAGCGCATCAAGTCACATAGTTTATATAAGAGAGGACCGCAGCAGACCAGCTCCTCCATCCCTTCCTCTCCCCTGTCCTCGCTCTCCTTCAGTGGGAACCATTTTTAGGGCCATGTGGATGCCATCAAGCCAGGCAGGAGAGTCTGATTGGAAAATTGAGATACAATCAGACCCTCTGATTCCCAGATTGCTTTAATGATACATACTTATTGTCTAATAGATTCAGAACAACTCCTGGGCTTATTCTGGATGGTACTTCATGTTTAGGACCATGACGTTTCAGAAATGAATTCCAGATTTAAAAAATGTAGCCTCACAGCTGTGGAATCATCCGAGTGATCTGTTCTAGTAACCACAAGGATTTAGGTTACTTGGTCGTTCATATTGTGATATTTCCCTCATTCGGTAGAATAGCAGAGACAAAAAGGGAAGAGAAGTGAAATCTCCTTGGATGAAGCGATGTGAGCACTTCATTTATAAAAAACGTGTATTTCCTGATGGTTTGCATGTGAGTCTGGGGTCCGGTTCTAAATTTGGCCTGTGTGGATGACTGATGTGAAGAAATGTGTCGTCCCTGTACATGCCCCAGGTTGGATGTGTAGGCTGGAGCAGCAGCAGGCGCCATAAATGAGGAGGACAGTGTCTCTCTCTCTCTCTCTCTTTCTCTTTCTCTCTCTCTCTCTCTCTCTCTCTCTCTCTCTCTCTCTCTCTGTCCCATCCGCCCCCTCTCTCGCTTTCCTTCTCTCTCTCTATATGTCGATATGATGACGAGGTGCGTGGAGATGGGGGCCACGTGTTAGAGGGGATTCATATACCTCTGCTTTTATGTTATGGTCTGTGTTTATATCATAGTCTGCAGTTAAATCATAAATCCTTCCTTCTTCATGTTAATGGTTGGGATTCAAATACAAATTTCAGTTAATTAATACAATTTGACAAAAAATCTTTTTAATTTATTTACTTGCTATTGATTGTACTGATTTCCTCCTTTTAAGTAGCAAAAGGAGACAAACTTGGCAACTGTAGTAGAACAAGCTAAATATAATGTAAATGCTCAGTGTACTTCCCAGTAGTCATTTTTGACTTGTTATAGCTGTTACTTTTAAGGTAAACAATTGCTCTGTTTCATTCAATTGTTCCAACAAGCCAGTTTGCCAGTGACTCGGCATGCACAGTGCCAGGGCCCTGAACTGAAGCTAAATGGTGTTCAGCCATCATGAATCTTATTATTTACACCCGTGCTTTTCTCAGTGTTACATGTCAAACTAGCTTCATTAAAAAAGGCCTATACACATAATACTTGCTTATATCTAACACATCTCTCTATTTTTACAGTGGGGCATCAACGGCTGTAATTAGTATACTGATTTAAAATGTGTTTTTGTGTGTGTGTGTGTGGTGAGATCTATTTCACATGAATGTATCCTCCCGAGACCACAAGCATCTCCCCTCTCCTCCTCCTCCTGCACCTTATCTATTTTCTCCTTCCCCTCCATTAACTCTTTCACAATACTTCCCCTGCTCGCTCCTCCTCTTCTTCTTTTATCTTTTATCTTCTCCCCACTGTTCCTTCTTCTCCACTGTGCATCGTTGCCCCGCAGGCATCCCTTTAGTGTTGGCTGGCATGCTGGTGAGTTTTTTGGTTATGTAACTAAATTTAGCATGTTTGAGTCACGCGCCATAGGTCATGCTCTGAGATGACGGCTTACATTAATGTGCACCCCAAGGCTCACCATCCACTCTTAGTCAATGTGTGATGCACAGCTTTTTTTTTGGTTTTTGTGTGTGTTTGAGTTTGTCTCATGAGTGAACACGTGCACGTGTCCGTCTGCGCCTCATGACCATCTGCCTCGCTGGGTGCAAATGTAGGCTACACGTTCCTTCTATATGTGTGTACGTCAGAGAAATTGCGAGTGTGTGTGTGTCATCTATGTTGTGTTTCGGATGTACTGTCATGCAGGAAGAATCTGCTGAGATAGCCAGTTGAAATTGTGTGTATCTGTGTGCAACTGGTTTTGTGCATGTTTGAGTGTTCATATGGATTCATGTGTGTGTGTGTGTGTGTGTGTGTGTGTGTGTGTGTGTGTGTGTGTGTGTGTGTGTGTGTGTGGGTGTGTGTGCGTCTGTGCGTGTGTGTGCGTGTGTGTGTGTGTTGTGGTAGGGTCTGGCTGTATCTGCCCAGCAGGTTGGGAGGATGAAGGGGAGAAGCGATGAAAGGTATGAGTGAGGGAGGCGCTCTCTCAGTCTGATGTCTCTGCCTGAATTCCGTCCTTTACAAGTTTAAACAACCTAAATTAACTTTTGCAAAGTGTCTTATTGCACCAGAAAGCAATAGAGATTGTAAAAATAAATGTTATATTTAACTGTATATTATATATTAAATGAAAAGTACATTTGCGAAATATAAACCCAAAATAGGTCACAAATTAGTTTTACTAAGTTTTTTTTTATGTTTAAAACAGGATAAAACAAAAAAAGCAGAAAGGTCACTGTCACTTTAAATACTTGGAGCACTGGACCGAATAATTAAGCAGCGACACGTGGATGATTTTTACCTCTCCAAAGTAGGTTATGAGATAATTAGGGATATTTATTAAAATAAATTATCCTTTGGCTTCATTTTTATATTACAGGTGAAATTAGTAAAGTCATGTCCATAATCTTGATTGAGTAATTTATAGGTATGGTCCCCTACAGAGTTATCAACACCATTCAATTATTTTTGTTCTAATTTGGGATGACTGTGTAGAGACAGGAAAAGTCACATGAATATGTATGTTAGTTTGTTTGTGTGTGTCCGTGTGTGTGTGTGTGTGTGTGTGTGTGTGTGTGTGTGTGTTTGTGTGTTTGTGTGTACATCAAAACATGTGCTTGTGTGTTATGCCAATGCGGGTGAGTCAACATATGCATACGCACATGTTGTGCATTTCATGTGTCTTTTTGACCCCGACCCTGTGATTAATCGTATTCCTTTAGTAAGTCTGGAAAATAACCACGAGACATAAAGAGCCAGCAGGCAAAAGAGACACGTCTCAATTTTTAAAACCACACTTTTGTCACAGCACCAACGTTCCTGCTTTCCATATGGATCACACACCAACACGGCTCCTTTAGGGTTTCTCTGCTTTTATCCTGGCATTTGTGGATTTACTTATTACCTGGAGCAGAATGGTGATTTTGGTCAGTGTTTGCACATGATATATATGTCAATCCTTAACACAACAACAAACCACAGACCTCAGAAATGAGGATTTGCCTCTTTAGGACCAGGATTTGGTCCTTTTGTTTTTACTGGAAAAGGTCCGAAAGAGGTAACACACACAAACACGCGTGCGCAAACTGATAGAGAGAGTTATTTGTCATCACTGCTTGTTTGGAGAAACAACAGGTCCTATCTTTATCCAAGCACCGGCCTCACCCAAGAAGGAAAGATGTTCCTGTTGACTTCAGTTAACTGAGTGAGTTTCTTTCCTCCTTGTAAGGTTGTCTTGCATTATTGAGTGGGAAGAAAAACATGAACGTGGGTGTGTGACAGTTTGTTTTGGGGCACATTTGTGCTTCCTGCTAAGGCTACAGGGTTGTTGCTGTGGGTAAATCTGGAAGGCGGGGGTTCTGAGGAGGTATTTTCACAGTTAGAAAAGAGGAAGAGGAAGTTTGCTGTTGAGCTCAGCCTTCTCCTTCTGTGTGTGTGTTTGTTGTGTACTTGTGAGTTCCTCACTGAGACGATGGCTTGCTAAGTGGCCCTTAAACCTGTCAAGTTGCAAGTTAAGGGGTCACAGGCATGACTACGATTTGTTGGCTTGTTTGTGTGTGTATGTGTGTGTGTGTTACAATTTACAGAATGACAATTTGTTAAGACTGTTATGAAATATGAAATCATTATCATAGAGTCGATATGAGACACTGTGATTGTAGCACTTACTGAGATGTTCTTCGTGCATGAAGTGACCAATGGCTGAACTTTCTGTAGACGATGATTGTGGAAGACATTCTGAAGCACACTTAGATCCAGTCATCAGTGGTCTGAATAGTAACAGTGATGATGACATGGTAGAACTGTGTTTTGTTGGTGTGGTGCAGGACGTCCTGGTGGAGTTTGACTCGTAGCAAGCGGACTGAGTTTATTTTCAGATCAGGACCTTTGGTCAAATTGGCGAAGGCTCTGTTTGACAAAATACAGCTCTTGTGTCTGGGGAGCACGTGTGTGTGAACTTGTGCTTATATCTTTACAAGGCTGTACCTCACTTTTTCAAAGGGCTGTTTGAGGGTAAAGCATTTCTTGTAGGGTTAGGGTTGGATTAGGTTTAAGTAATGGTTTTAGGTAGAAGTTCAAGTATTTGTTACCTTGCTTACTGTTTTTGATACATTTTAAGGACCTTAAACACTGACCTTGTAAGGACCAGTGGACCTCATGTGGACCAAAGCCCGGACTTAATGAGCTGGTTAAGGTTAATGTTGATATTAAAGAGTGAATTGTGGTTAAGTTTAGGTTATGGTAGACATGAATTTGTCATGGTTAAGGTTAGGATGATAAAGTTTTGGTTTCAATGTCTTATTAAGTCTTAAGTCTTAATAATGATAACTGGGCAAACTTGTGTGTGTGTGTGGTACATGTGTTATTCATGTTGTGGGGACCTTAATCATTTAATGCGGACTTGTCTTCCTTATTGGGACTCAAAGCAAGTCACTATAGGTGAAGACATGTTTTAAGGTTAGGGTTAGGTTAAGGTTAAGGTTAAGGTTAAGGTTAAGGTTAAGGTTAAGGTTAAGGTTAAGGTTAAGGTTAAGGTTAAGGTTAAGGTTAAGGTTAAGTTTAAGGCTAGGTTTGGCAAGTTGTAACTTTGTTAAAGGTTTGTGTAAGTTTCCAGGAAACCAATGTAAGTCAATGTAATGTCCTTAGAAGTCATGGAGAGATGAATGTGTGTGTCTGAGAGAGAGAGAGACTCATAGGGGGAACTAGGAGAGAGAGAGAGAGCGAGAGAGAGAGAGAGGGAGAGAGAGAGAGAGAGAGAGAGAGAGAGAGAGAGAGAGAGAGAGGCAGATTCAGAAAGGAGGGAAAATCTGAAAAAACTAGAGAAAAGGAAAATGAAGAAAATTGCAGGTTGTGTATATTCTGGGATAAAATCCTGCGTCACATGAGTGTGGGGGAGAGTGAAGAAAAAGGGGGACTCCATATGACCAGCATATGGCTGCGCACGTCTGCTTCACTCGCTTGTTATCCTGACAGACTGAAGACATTAAAACTTGGAGGAAGTAAGAGCACAGCGAGATAGAGGGAGGAGAGAAGGGAGGGTTAACAGAGGGGGACACGGTGACTAAGTCAGGAGAAAGGGGAAGTATCCATGAAGAGAAAAAGGGAGGGAAGGAAGTAGCAGAGAAAAAGCAGAGGTTACATGTGGTTATTTGAGTTATGGAGCGAGACAGAATAGCCGGTAAGTTGTGGCTCTTTTTCTTCAAACTTATTTGGTCATTGAACAGTTTTTAAAATTCATTTTTCTGAGGCGTTTTCTTCTTTTTCTTTTCTTTGTGAGGAGGAGGCAGTGGCAGCAGTCCTCTAGAAGCCACCCGGCTTGTGTTGCTTTGCAGGGTCAGTCGTTATAGAGCCCTCCTGTCTGTATAGCTGTGTGTCTGCAAGTCGGCTTTACCTCTGATTTATTTCTCATGCGTCTCCCCTCTCATTCTGATTGAATGAACACACACTTTGTCTGAATAGCTATCATATGCACAGCACCAGTGAGTAAACCTCATGTGACGGGCTGTCAAAGACGACTTCCCAGAACGAGGATGCATAATCTCCCCCAGTGTGAAGTGGACGCTGCGCTGCGATTGGCCTCGGCCGCCCCGGGGTTTGATGCTGACTTACATCAGTGGAGTTAAACCTCCGTCATCGCACGAGTGGAATTTCAGTTGAGAAGTCCAGCTGTCAGATTAATTCTGACTGACACCGATGGTTTATTTTAAGTTACAGGGGAGCAAGAGCGGAGATCGTGTGTCGGCTAATATGATTTGGTTTTTAACCGACGCTTCTGAGGAATGTTTGGTCTGCATCCGTCTGTGCTGCTCTGCGTCTGTGTCCCGCTCAGAAGCTCCTGCCGTGGCTATTTCTCATAAGCGATTCTTCTTTAATCAGTTAACTTAATTAGTTTCTACGTGTCCTTTGTTAATGGGAACAGAGACTCCACAGAACTGCTGCCCAGGCCCATATGTGTTCAGTGTGCACTGAGACGATTAGGACTAATCTAGCGTCTTACAGTGATTAAGGCCGGACATCAAGCTGAGCGACGCTCTGCAAATTAGCCTTTAATTCGAGCGTTTATAAGATGGCTGAGCTGAGTGAGCCATATGATGCATACAGATACGCCGCACATCTACGTTTGCTGCCACCTGAGGGCAGTGTTGCAGTGTAATTTCGTCCTCTGCCACACTGCAACCATTTCCCTTCAGTTCTGTGAAATGTTCCATGTGGATGATTCATATTCTGCAGAAGGAGGGATTTTTTGGTTCTAAATGAGGGATGGAGGGATTTAGTGAAGACTGACTCTTGTGTGGTTGAGGGAGGTGAGGAGGCTCAGCTTTGTGTCATCTGTCCCCCCTCTCAATTGAGGAAGTCATATGGGCCGAGCTGCTTCCTGGTTTCCAACTTGCGCTGCGTGGCTCTGTTTGTACATGTTGTCATGACGACAGCCGCCGCCTTATACCCCCCCCCCCCCCCCCCCCCCCCATCCCTCAGTCTGTTTTGATAAAGATAGGAGCAGAGGCTGTGGTGCATGGACGCTGTTTTCAAGCCCCTGATTGCGTGTGTATTTGAAACAGCTCCATCCTGACTCCTAGAGACTGCTCCACTCTTCTTCCACTCATGTTCAGGATTAAAATAATATGTTTGATAGAATGCGTCATCTGCCACGACTGTCCTGTATATGGCCATGGCTGATTTGTTATGATTTTTAATTGGTGACGTCTTTAAAATACATCAGATTTTGAAAGGACCTGTTGTTTGACTCCCTCTCTCTCTTCCATTTGATTACATAAAGAGGTCAAAGCCAGGGCCTTTACTGTTCTAATACACATTAAGCATGTGGTTCATTATGCATCACTCCATACTCTCCAATAGAAATGGACCACAAGTGCCTACATTGGTGTTTTTATCTCTGCCAAGGAGGTTATGTTTTCACCCCAATCAGTTATGCAGATCTGGAACATTTAGTTTTTTTTATCACTCTCAGATTTTTGACATTTCAATAGTAATCATTAATATTGACAAAAAACTCACAGAACATATTGACCCAAAAGATATCCTACATGAACAAAATATTTCTGAACACTCCATAATCCAATTATTATTTGACCTCTGCTCCTCTTCTGCCACATCTGGAGTCCCTTGTGTTATCAACACATTATTCACCACGCACAACGCACAACGAAACGTATGTGTAATCACAAGCAAGCAACGAGGATGAGGCAGAGGACAGAGGCTCTGGCTTTCTGCTACAAGAAGATCAAATGCTCCAACAGTTATGGTTGTTTATTGTCAGAATCATGCATTACAATCTGTCTTGGTTAGTGAGGGGCTGGCCGCAGGAGATCACACACACACATAAACACCCTCAAACACCATAAACCTGGAGTTAAAGGAAATCAAGGAAATCACTCAGCTCTCCATGTTCCATAAAAGAAGTGTACAGGATATCCTCTATGAGTGAACGCCCCTCTGCCCTTCCACCATCTCACCTCATATGGTTTGTCGTATTATTATTTAGTCATGATAAATGGGGGGGGAACTAAAGGAAACTGAGTGGGAAGCCCCGCCTGCAGTCATCCCGGGGGAGGATTTCTGACAGGTGACATCTCTCAACGTGATGGAAACAGGTCAAGTCAGGGGTGATTGTTTACAAGCTGCTCAGCTTGGGGGCAAAACCAGCAGTGTCACAATGTTACAACACAACCAAGCCGAGTGTTATCATCATATTTATGGTATTTTTTAACTTCTATTTGACAGACATGAAGATATTGTTATCGTCACAATACAACTTGCTGATAAAAGAAATATAGCTATATTATATTATTATAATTTCTGTTGTTATTATTATTGTTATTATGTTGAATTATTTATGTTCACAAAAAACAACAGAGGACAGGAAACCTAATGCGCAAGGTCTCCTCTTCACAGCTACTCATGTTTGCACGTCAGGAAGTTTGTGAGCTGTCAACAGCTGAACAATTATGTGATACCTGTGTGGTTTGCTCGAACCAAGATATCACAGACTCAGTAGATTCCTGTTACTAAAGCAACAGTGTGTGCAGCAGTTCCCTGCACACTGAAATACATCCAAGTCTTAAAACCACTGCTGACTTGTTGCTGCCAGCATAAATGGACCACACGGCTGTTAAGCCAATTGTAAAGGCTTACAATGAAAAAGTCAAGGATAATAGTTTTTCCAATGAGTTGTCATTTTTATAAAAACACATTTTATAATATGAGAGAAGAGGAACAGAATGGTCTGTCTAAAACAAGGCTTCTTTAAACGAACTCTTTCTACTTCTCTAAAACCCTCAGTCTCACATTTCTTTCTTCAAATCATGTGTTTCCTTATTAGTCGTTCTCTGGATTCAATGGTTTCACTTCCCCGTTTAATAGCATCACATTTCTGCAGTGTCAACATGTTATTTAGGTTCTGTCACAATAGTTTATTCCACCAACATCTAGAAGTCTAGAAGAAATTTGGTCTTACACGTAGGAAACTTGAAAAGGTGTCAAGTAGAATAAAGCTGAAACCATACACTCAAGTGTTTGTGGTCAAATAGAGAATTGAGTTGACTTCCTCCCAATAAGTGTTGCTGCTTGTGCCGGTTTCCTGTTTGTGTGACCAAGAAAGACTAAAATGTCAGGGTGCATAATAAAAATCTCTCAGATATTATATCTCTCTAACCCTCACCCTATCACTCTTTTTTCTGAATGGCAGAGATATCTTCAATAATGAAAATTTTAATTAACTCATGAAAGTGGTATCTATTAAAGCAGGAGTTTCAAGGCTGGGACTATAGAGTCTCACACAGTAGAGTGTATACCACTGTCAAGGCCCAGCAGCCCCCTTAAATTACGATTGCAACAAATAGCCACACTCATAGATATCAGTTCCCTAAATGTGCCTAATTTCTGCTTTACAAACATGATACAGGAACAACAGTATGTATGTATAACAAGGAAGTAATAAGGTGCGAGAGGAAGATGCAATAAAAGACACAAGATAAAAGTGAATGAGATAAAAAAGAAAGACATCTGCAGAATCATTAGAGGGAATGACGTTGAGTTAGATAGATTAAAAAGGCAGGTTTTGAAATTAGATTTAAAATTATGGATAGTAGGTAAGACCTAATGTAGGGCTGGAGATTATTCCAGAGTTTAGGGGCAGCAACAGAGAAAACTCGGTCCTCTTTAGAGTTTCAGACG
Source organism: Platichthys flesus (assembly GCF_949316205.1). NCBI lineage: Eukaryota > Metazoa > Chordata > Actinopteri > Pleuronectiformes > Pleuronectidae > Platichthys > Platichthys flesus. Next base: position 13,756,644 of record NC_084949.1, read on the forward strand.
ACAGGGGGAATTGAAAGGAGTTGTGAGGAAGACCTCAGTGACCTGGGGGCAGAGCGTGGGATCAGGAGATCAGTGATGCAGTGATACAGCAAGACCACTGAGAGCTTTTTAAAACCAGTGGGAAAGCTACCCTGGATCCAAAAACCTGATCCTGAGCAGCACTAGAGTTTATTCAAATTTAATGGGTTCTTCCCCGACCCATGTACCACATCCTTCCACCAAGTTCCGTGCAGCAATGTTTGTGTAAAGTTGCAACCTAACAGAGACGAATGCAGATGAGAATATAATCACCTTGGTGAGGCTAATAGCTAATGTTGCATTTTTCACTTCCACTCCACGGAGCCTAAACTGTTTAGAGTCCCCCTGGGGAGCCCCGCCTCCCACTTTGAAACCCTCTTCATTACAGCGTCAATCATCCCATAAGTCTGTAAAGAGCGGTGACTCCGAGGTTTTTACAAGCTACAAGCGCAGCAACAAATTCCACGAGGTTGAATTCTGCAAGAATCATGAAATCGGACAACTTCACCGATCACAACATTAAATAGAATCAACACTTCTAAGTGCTCTGCGCCCTCTCCTAAACTCTGTTGTTTTTATTAACGAGGTACATAAGAAGGACAGCTCTGGTGTCTCGCAGCACCACAGATACAGGGCTGCAGGATTGTGGTCAGGCACATTCATCCCACTATATGCAATTACCTTCGCTTTTCCACTGCTATTTCAGGGGCACCAGGCCACACAGACGCAAACAAACACAGTCGCATTCAAGTCACCGCACAAGCACATGTACACACATGCACATATTCACATAATGTTACCTCCAGCGCACACCGACGCATACACACACTGCTCCAGATGTTGTTTTGGAGCGTTCCCTCATCCTGTCAGCTCAGACTGTGTATCCATGTTTAGATAAATACACACTTGCTGGCGGAGGTGTGTATTTCACGTACCATGTGTTCCGGTTTAATTGAATACTGTGCACTTGGGCCTGCATGGGCACCGAGGGGCCACATACTTCCTTGTGTACAGTGCAGCAAAGCACATGTACTGTGGACTACAGGTAGTTGTAGACTGTGTAGAGTAGGTGATATGCAGGGAATGCGGCCGAATTCAAGAGCACATCCACATGTGTTTTCATGTGCATGTCACGGTGCACTATAACCACTATAACCATATGCATTCATGGAAGCACAAACCATCCCATCGAACTGTAAAGGCGGTTTTACAGCTGCCAGGATGTATGATGCATATCACGTGCTGTCGTACAATATGAGCTTGAGGCATAATTGCCCAACATATGACAACAAGCGTCTCAGGGGGCTCACATTCTAAGTACTAAAGTTCCTGATTGATGTATACATGCAAATATTCCGTGCAGACTCCACCTCCGCACTCTGCTCTTTATCCCAAGACACCTTCGCAGCAGTTTAATACAACAACCAGACTGCACCATAAACACACAGCATTATTCTGTGTCCCTATCGACCTCTCAGGTGTTAGGGTTAGGGGCCGCGGGGTGGGCTTGGCATCTTATTAGTGCCTCTTTGAATGGAGCTTTTCATTCATATGGGATTTAGCAAATATTTGGCGCCTATAAAAGTGCCTCGCATGTTTTTCTGCATTTTTGCTTTCACAAAAAAAAACCTGAATGTCATTGGTGTTAAGAGACGATATCTCCTGGATATCTGGAAGTGGGAATTACACATTCCCTTTGCTTTTAGTTTTCTTTTGAGAAATGGTTTGGTGTCAGCTTTTTATTAACTGTTATGACCGTTAGCATTAGTGTCGAAATGGTCAAAGCGACCCAGGATCAGGGACAATCCATCAAAAAATTAATTTGCAATCTTGTCTGCCGCCCCAAACAGGAAAAGGGGGAAAAGCTGCTCTCTCAAGGCCAATCAGTAGTTAGAGCGATACCATCACTATTGCTTTGTGTCTGTGGTAGATTTGTGGATAAGAAACACTGCGGCACATTACAGGGAGCCGGTGCAAAAAAAGTCCGACTTTGATATTTCATCGCTTTTCTTTGTTATTATTTCATCATCACTTTTTCAAAAGTGTTTCATTGTGGCTCTAAAGAACATTCACCAGATTGTCCACACTTCAAAAAGCCAGTTTGTCATCAGTCTCCCTCCCAAAGCCCTTGGTGCTACAGTAACGTCCACAATGCTCAAATTCTTGTGCTTCTTCTGACAACAGTGTGCGTGGGGGCGGGTTGGTGCACGACTCGCCCTCTGATTGCCCAGAGGCTCCGTCTCACATCCCTAAAGTCAACTTTCTCCAGCAAGTCTCTGATGTTTTTCAGTCCAAGTAGAGCAGCTTCTACAGAAGTGTTTGCACCAGGTTTTAGTTAATAAACAGTACAAATAGCACAACACTTTTAAAGACATTTTGAGAGTCATGTCCACGTGTGCGATCTAACGCCCTTCTAGGTAGGGTTAGGGTTAACTCTATGAACAGATTCTACATGTAAATATTCAGAATCTGTAGGAGAGGGACAAGCTTCTGGGGATGGAGGCTTTCTGGTTTCAGTCTGCCAATCCACCAATCACGTTTGAGCAGGCTCTGGTAGCCTGGAGGATAACAGTCCGTGTCGAGAGCAAAAGAGGAGGAACACATGAAATACATCGAATATCAGCTTTTTCATTTATTTGCATTCATATGAAGATGGCTATTAATAGAGATTAATGTCAAAAATGTCATCTGGTCCTAAGACACCTTCAAAAAGTATGGATGTTTGTGTTTTTTGCGGAGAAATGATGGACTTTAGTTGGACTCAAGAAATAAATGCTTCATTTGTAATTTGGTGATACCAGGCTCTTTAATCTAAATGTTGTTTACTCAAAACTAAAAAGCTCAAACTCTCCCTTTAACTTTAATTTGAACCGTAGCTGAGTTACAGTAACGCAGCCCTTCGCGAGGCCATTTAAACAGCCACAGCTGTAACCGTGGATGTTGTCTGATTGCAGGTTTACTCGGTTTAAAGGACTGTGTGACATGTCGTCCACTTTCACATGTCAGAGCTGCTCGGGGGCTGAAGGAGGAAATCAGACCTGAGAGCACCTTCGGTCGTAAAGGGTTCTCCGGGTATGACAGGGCCTGTTGTCTGCGTCAGTGCCTGCGCGTGCATGCGTGCAGGAGTGTGTGGGGGGCAGGGGAAGCACACACACACACTCACACAGGACATGAGGGAGAAGGGGGAGTGTGTTTCTCGCTACAGGGAGGGGAGGAGAAGGGAGGAGGCTTTGCCTGCTCGCTCTCTCTCTCTGAAGCCTGATTGCAGTGATATAGAAAAAGTTGGTGGGAAGTCAGAGAAAATTGCTCTTTTAAGAGAGTTGTGGTTCTTGGACTTTTCTCACTCTATTTTTGGAGATTTCTTCAGATTTAACGGGAAACAGCTTAAAAGTTGAAGGACAAAGTTTGGTGATATTTCATGAGTGAAAAGATGTCAGACTCTGGAGTCAATCCACACTTGGAGGGGATTATTTCAGATTTTGAAGGTTTGTAATTTGTTTTCCACTTTTTTTTTCACGTATAATGTTCATGTGCGATGTTCAATTCGGAAGAAGTAAACATCAGATTTGTATTTGAGTCGTATGAATGTTGACCAATATAATAATATCATAAGAAATGAGCGTATGTGTGTATGCATGTGTTTAAAACAGGGTGGTGGGCAAATTCTAGCCAAGCTCCTGTAGTCTGTCATCTGACATTGATTATACCCAGGTTACGTCAATAATAGAAACAAACACAGCACCGGCACCACACACCATTCCAGCACCGGATAGCTCTCAGCTGAAAGCACGGCAGAGGGAGACAGTGGAAACCTCAGCTCTTAAGAGTTAACATCTGTCTAACGCCACATTCAACGTTCACAACTGGGTCTCTACGTTGTTTCCTCAGCCCTTGTGGAGCTGGCATTAATTCCCTTTGTCCTGCTTTTTCCTCTGCCATTCATTCTCCCTTCCTTCCGTGCTTCTTTCCTGTTCCTCCTCCGGTCAGTCCGCTCCCCTCAGCTGCTGTCTATGTACAGCAGTTATTTACTGGCAGACCATTTAAGCGACAAGGGGAAGTTACAGGTGGATAGGAAGTTCATGCTAACTAGATTATTCAGAGTTAAAGGGCAATAAATCCACATGCAAATAGATAACTGCTAACATCGTGACGTTGATATTTATCAACCTTTCCCCTGATTACTCAGAGATTAATTCATTGGGCTTCATTAACAAATCCGGCATCATTAGGGGACTGATATTTATGAGTGTGTGCAAGTTGATGCAGATCCAGATAAAAATCAGAATCCAGTGAGTTTAAATGTGGTTTCCTAAGGAGGCTGTTGGACCTTGGCGTTCTAGTTCAGTATGCACCGACCATCGACTCCCAGAAAGCACTTGCTGTATTCACTGTCCAACGGTGACTGTCCATCATCATCTATGTCACCAGGACCTCAAAAAGGTCGGTATGAACCAGTCTAGTGATTTAATCCAGTATATAAACAACTGTAGACCGAGATGCATGGAAAAAACTTTGACTGACGAAATCCCCATTTTATCCCAGATCATTTTCTTTTCCAGTACACTGCACTGCGCTGTATCTCACACTGGGAAGGAAATGGGCAAAGAGAGGGTGAGCACACTAAACACGTAATGATGCCTCTTTGGTTGGACTCCTGAGTGTGTTGCACTGTTATGGAAAGAGGGGATGATAGAAACCACAAACTGTAATTGCTGGTATCTAAAGGGTAGAAAGCATGTCTCTCTGAATCTATATGAGTCAAGCCTATGAGAATAAGCCAAGGATAAGCTCTTATTTGAATATCCAGAGAGGTTCTGCAGAGTCGGTCGTGGGCTCATGATGTGTTTTCCAACCTAAACTGAACTGTGTCTGGTCCAGTTCAAGGTAATTTTGGCTGATTATCTGCTCAGAGGTGCCAGTGTGTGGCTGCATTGTGGAGTGTGAACACAGAGAGGAACCCGACATAGAAATGGAGAGAGTGTGTCAACCCGGCAGAGAGGCCAAAGTGTGTTATCAAGTTGGTTCAGGTTGGTCATGTGTTTAAACACATTTTGTAACTGTTCTCTGTTGTCCAATTAGAACTAAATTACAGAAACACACAATCATGTAATGCATTGTTATTAGTCCAGTTAAATAAAAAATACCCTTCATATACTTTGTGTTATTGCGAGACACACACACATAATGTGCACACTTTCAAATTAATCTCTGAGAGACTGTAGCTCTGCATAATCATGTTCTCCGCCAAATATTTTACAGGCAGTTTCAATGTCCAATGATTCACATGTAAAAAGTCTTTGGCTCGCATATTTTAATTTCTGCTCCGAGGTCACGTTGCTACGATTAATCACTTGTAATCTCCATGTTGCCAGCCCCCCCCCCCCCCCCCCCTCCATCCTTTGCACCAGGACTTCATTGAGAGACCAAACAGTGTGTGTGTATCAACAGGTGTTAAGTGGAATGCAGCCGTTCTCTTTATACCTGCTGATGTAAATCTGCTAGTGAATGAGATGGTTAACCAACCTCTGATCAAAGCAACACGACATGGCTTTACCTGCCAGAGGTTGAGGCCTGAAGCTAAGCACTAGGTCAGTTATTTAGCAGCTGTCTGGATAGCTTTAGTGTGTGTCTTTGTGTCTGTGTGTGTGCGTGAATGCTGACATTTTCTATTGTTTTATTTATCTATTATTTTAGTGTTTAGTGTTCAGATGGTCCTTTTAAAGATATCATGCGTCAATATTGCTGCAAAATTTATGAACATTTAGACCCAATCTCTGCAGCAGCTTCCTCTGACATGGCTTCCCTCTTTACGCCTTTAACTATCCCAGAATTCCATTGTGCTGGACACAGGGTGTTGGCCAGACCAGTAGAGAACCATGCAGTAAAGCTTTCTGGTCAGCATTAGTAAACACAGCACCATCATTGGGCTGAAAGATGTTTGATAATGTGGCAGTAAAGTTTAACCTGACCAAGCAAAATACCATAAGATACAATTCTATCATTCCGTATAACTATATAAACAAATATGTACAACCACAGCCATACTGAACTATCTTCAGTGACAAGGAGAACAATGAGTATTGTAATAGAGGTTATGGCCTCCTCAGGGTCATGATGTTAGAAACATGGCCTCAGTGTGGGACTACATATATTCCTGGATATTGTTGAAATATGCCCTCACCTTGAAAAATGATGACTCCAGTTTGTATCAAGTAAAGTTATTGATGGCATAGTTTTTGAAAGCATCCTCATTTCAGAGACGTTAAGCTGGACGATGCCTGGACTTTATTTGGACTTGGCCTTTTACATTTGTTTCATTCATATGTTGAATATCGTTGTCTTTCTAAGTTGACATCTTCATTGGTGTGGTGTGGTGTGGCACGTCTTTTCTGAAATATTTGTATTCTCCCAGTTTTGTATCCGTCGTGTTGTTAGAAACGTCAATAACCAGCCTCTGTGGATAATGTCAGGAGATTACCCAGAGTTCAGTGCATGTCTGAGAGCTTTTTGTGTACACTGCAACATCATAGATCTTCTCCATATCACTGTCAGTGTCCACTAACACCAGTGATAGAGAACTGAAGAATTGGCAACTTTATCTTTGACCTGTTTTAACCTGCTCATTTCCCACGCTGCAACCGTTTGTCTCTCTATCTCGTCTCCTTTCCCTCCTTTCTCCTTCCTTCCCTCCTGTCTCTCTGTTTGCTTTCCTCCCTCCGACTCCGACTATCTCTAATTCGTGCATCTGGGCCGAGATGATACCGAGTGTTTATGTTGGTTGGTTGGAACGTCCTTGACTAGAGTGTAAGTGATGACACGGATGATAAAGAGGCAGAGTGGCCTAACACCTGGGCTGGATTACAAAACAAATGACCGTGAACCAAAGTGAGGACACAGATGCCTCCATCTTTGTTTTCATTCCACCATGAGCTATATTGTCTGTGGCCCCACATGAGACACGGTGAGGTACTGGGCGGTGATAGGTAGCGGAGGGACGTGGGGAGACGACGCTCCTAGCTGCTGTTGACGAGGTTCCTCTGAGGTGGACTGCACCTCTTGTTTCCAGCTCATAGTCTGGGAATGCTGCTTCACTGGGACCAATACTCCTTCATCCATATGTCAGTCCCACACTGCACGAATACTCAGGGTATTCACGGTAAAGAATATCCTTCCTCAGCTGTTTTGCTTCGGCTAAACAAGACACTGAACCACTGGCTGGTTGGGCATCAATTAACTCGGCCAAGGAGGTTATGCTTTCCCCGGAGTTTCTGTTTGTGTGTGTTTGTTTAGCAGGATAATGCAAAAACTACTGAATGGATTACTGTGAAATGTGGTGGAGGAAGTGGTCCTGGTCAGGGAAGAACCCATAAGATGTTGGCATAGATCTGGATCAGGGGGCAGATTCCGGATTTCTGTTTCGCTTTCTGTAACGTTGGGACGTAGGGTGTTTTTCAACAAATAATGCAGACATTTTAATGTTAGATAATCTGACATCTGTACTGTGCTAATATCTTCGAACATCAATGATACAAATGTATCTAGATTTTGTGAATCAAAAGTAATCTTTATTCAGTAAAGGTACAATAACAATATCAGAGAGTGGATATTTGGTCTGTTTAATGTGAGCGGTTGGTTGAAAATGTCGGTTTAAATGTATCTGATTTTAATATGCTATATGGTGATAAAGTGACAAATCAGCTTTGGCAAATGTATGCGTTCTCCGAGTGCCATTTTACTCTGATTGAGAAATCGCCGATGTTAAAGAACAGCATTATACCACAGCGAGATTCTGCTCTTAAATCATGCACACTCGACTGGGCAGTCTCTAAATACAAACAAACAGCGAGGCCCTCAGCTCCAGGCCTGCGCCCGAGGGCATATAATCACAAAGCAGCCCAACACAGAGCTACTAATCTAAGATCACTTAACAGGTCACCGGCAGAAACAGCGTCTATGTTCGGCTTTTATTATGACGAATCTTGTGAATGTGCGTTCTGAATTCTCTCCCGTGTTCAGCCTCGGCTCTCACATTTACAGCTCTTCCAAAATATAACAAAAGCCTGCAGCGAGGGTCAAGAGATGTCCGACTGTCGACAGGTTCCGAAGTGCTGGGACTCTCAGAGGACGATGAAATTATTCGCTAAACACTCAACACGGTCCGAGCGGGCATACAGCCTTTCGGCTCCTTGTGAAATCTGCAGAGCCATGTTGGCAGACCGATTTTATTCTCTGGCCGGAGTTGAAAGTGGCCACAGCCTTGGACTCGATCGCTGCAATCATAAAAAAAAAAAGAGGAGGAGGAGGAGGAGTGCAGGGGTAAGAAGGACACAGTCCAGTGGCGTTGTGGATTTGGACACCACTTAAAAATTGCAAGTTTACTGTTGTATGTCATTTTCTCATATGTATATCTAAAGGATGGATTTTAAAGAGATTTCACGGCGCCGTATTGTATATTGAACTCTGCTCTCAACAGGATTTGAAGAAAATAAATGATGGGAGCGTGAGGAAATGACTGTTGAAGTGGGTATTTAATGTCTAAGGCTTTTTTTTATGCTTATTAAGACACATTTCATGGTTTCCTAACATAATGTAGGGAACGTAAAACGATCTGGGGCGACCTAACCTTACAGCCATATCTTATAAAACCAATGTTTTACTATCTGAATGCCACAAATGAAAGGTAACCGAGCTTCAAGGTCTAGAAAAACAGTGAACAGGGAGGGACGGGGGGGGGGGGTCAAGAGATTTTTATCACAAATCATCGTAAACTGCAGATCCTTTTATTCCTGTGGTGAACGAGAACGTCCTTGGTGCGTCCGGTGAGGACGGGAAGAGAGCGAGACGTTGGCTGCGGCCTGAATTTTTGTATCAAATGTCCACCATGTTGGAACGAGGCAGTAAATTAGATTAGCGGTGCCGGCCGATCGGTGCGGGTGGACCGCGTGGATGTGATTGTGTTGAGCTCCGCATCCACAGAGGTTGTTTTGGCCTTACCCAGCGAGCAGCGGGGTTCGGGGCATGGTCCTCTCCCTGTGGGTGTAGTCGCTTAAAAATAAACACGTATACATTCCCGTAACACATACTGACTCCTTTTTTTACAAGCCCTTTGAGCAGAACTCCATACAGTTACATAAAGCAAAGTGGTGTGTGTCAGCACTCACGCACACTCACACACACCACAAGCCACGAAGGGATCAAATAATCAGCGCTGAGTTTGGGGATTGTTGGAAGCAGGGGATATTCTTAAGGGCGTGCGTGAGCGGACCGGTCCAACTAGTGTGTCATTTTAATAGCAGCTCCTGGCCACTGGCTTGGCACAGCAACTCCTCAATGGGAGTCAAATCTAAGTTGACTTTGAGCCAGCGCGGTCTTCCCAGGGGGCGATTCCATCCCTGGGTATCTTCGTCTTGGACGGCGCAGCCACTTCCTCACGTCAGAGCCGAGGGGAAGGATGTGCTTCTCTCGCTGTGCCCATGTTGCTCATTAATTTCCAAACTTTTTTCTCTTTGCCTAAATGCCTGGCAGTTTGCATGCATCACAGCATCACCCTGTCTGAAACCCCAGAGTTTGAAGTGTATAACACTCGTGTCGCATTTAATTCATATGTTGTTTCAGTGTAGTGAAAGCTGTTTGTGATGGGGAATGAACTGACATCAGATAGATATTGTTGCATTCTGTTGCCACCAAAATTGCCTCGAAAGCCGCCCCACCCTCCAACCACAGACTCTTTACTAGTTGGATGCCGTTCATATTATGTTTTCGAGAAACAATTCACTTTGTTCAGAGCTCATTTAACTGGTGTGATCTTTTTTAATGAACATTTTATTGTATTGTTCTTCGGTCCTAAAAACAGCAATCTTGACCCACAAATACTTTATATGGCAACGATGAGCTTGTTTTGCTTTTAGAAAATGTTTTAGAAAAGTTAAGAGTAAGTTAATGTGTTTTAGATGTGGTGTGTTCCTGCTGCATATAAACTGTGGGAAAAGTATCAAAGTACATTTGCTCAAATACTTTACAATTGATACCACACTTGACTGTTTCCATACATTCTCCATAGAAAATTTGCATGAGAAACATTGTCCTTTTTACTCTGATAATTTTACTTTGGTCTGTGGCCCGTTACAAAGAACACTGTCTACGTGGGGACCATTTTACATTCACAATCTTATTTATCACACATAAGGACATATTTGCAAAGAAAATGCTAAAAAAGGAAAGAACCTTTTTACCTGTTTTCCAGGTCAATATTGGTCTTTAAGCTTAGATATTTAGTTAGAAAACAAATACGTGTATATGTCTATTAACATTTCAACATGTATGCCAAACAAATAAATAAGATTTAGAAAATTTTGTTCACGATAATTTCTCCCTCAGTTACATTCACTGTGTATTTGCTATTGCAGTTAGGCTGCAAAAACATAATTTCCTCGTTACCACATACTAAACATATTCAAATTTACATTATGTCAAACACACACAAAAATCGGATCATTACGTTGTATTTCATTTATTTTTAAAAGGTTAAGCAACTGAACACCAATATAGCTCCCAATCGGTTTACTGCCAATAAGGAATTGATCAGTGGTGTTGTCTATGTCCCTCACATGCAGCTCTTAAGAGGTCCTTTGAGGTGGAGGATGTCGACACTTCATCTCACTCCTCCCCCGGATCCCGCCGGACCACCAGCTCCCCTCACCGCAACGCCATGTCTCCCACCAGCATCTACTACCGTGACCTGGGCACCGCGGCCAACAACAACAACAACCTCAACTTCACCCAGCCCCGCTCCATCATGGGTGGAGGAGGCTCCAAGACCCCCGAGCCTGTGTCGCGCCGCTCCGAGCTCTCCATCGACATCTCGTCTTCCTCCAGCAAGCAGGTGGATAACCTCACCAGCCCCGCCTCCTCACGATTTGTGACCAGCAGCGCCGTGAAACGCCCCGAGGTCCTGGGTCACTCTAAGACCCCCGAGCTGGGCCACAAGAGGGAGGTCACTTTTGCCAAGACACCCAGTGACTCCCCTGTGATCCGACGCAATGAGGGTAACAGTAACAACAACGGGACCAGCCGCCCCCCCGAGCAGAATCACGCTCGCAAGTTTGAGGCCCCCAGTCTCGGGGACGTACGTAAACCTGAAATCAGCATCACCAGAGCTCCTCCGGAGAACAACGGCCACCACCCAGCGGTGCACCACCCACACCACCCCAACCCACACCATAACACCATCGTGACCACCTTCCGCTGCTCCTCACCGAACCATGGACGCAGATCCCCCAACCCAGAAAGTAAGTCAGCCGTTCCAGCCACTTCCTGAAACTGTCAAACACCTCCTCTTAACACATCCGCATCATTATGAGGAGCTTGAAGTGGGGATTCTGGCCTTTTATTTAGTGATATGTTCACTTCCCCTTGATTTCGACCCTTTGCCTGTTGGATGGCAGTGAGGTTACAACCCTCTTATTATTTCTGTTGATCTCACTGCTGAAAGAATAGTGCAACAAAACAAATCATCACAAATTAAGATTCTGTCCGTCAGTATAAGGGCCCTTTACAGCCCCAGACAACACATCTGCTGCTGCCCTCCAAGCTGCTCCAAGCAGGTGTAACAGTTTGGGGCCTTCTTCCATAGTTGCAGTGTCAATTACAATACCCATGTGGTCTGAGGAAAAGTGAGGTAATCCTTGTTTCATTGAATTCTTTTGGCATATTGTCAAGGCCAAACATTTCCTCTAAACCCACGTTTTCATTAAGAAACATGATTTTAGAACAAATGAAGAACTAAACAGGTTACTGCAGATAATGCACTTTGCTAACATGCTTCAATCCCTTCTGTCTGTGACATAGTTTCCTTTAGATCTTTTATAGATTCTCTATTTTTGGCTTGATGTGTAAAGTCTGAATTGGAGACGCCTGTCATGTTTTAATTGAGCAGAGCATTTAGTAGTTTAATGTGGCCGTGTCAGAAGTGGAGACAGGATTACAGTGAGTGTAACAGGCGATCCGAAGCTCCAGTTAAAGCAGTTATATTTTCTCATGTGATGAGGAAGGAGGAACTCTTCACTCTTAGCTCACAGTCACACCACACTAACTAAAAAAGTCTTGTCTCATTTTCCGGATTTAAATTCCCATACACTGATTTGTTTGAACTTCTTGCTTCTTATCTTTTGCTGCTTCTCTTCTCACTTCGAGACTTTCTTTGTGAGGAAGAATTCAGTCAAGGGAGTGGGTCTGTTTGATTAATCTGATGTCTGCATGCCTGTCAGTAACACAAGTAACCGTGTCCTCGGAGGCCGATCTGTCAGTACTAACAGCAGACTGTCTGTATTTGTGGTTGTCCATGTCTGTTCATGCAGAATTGGAGCCGATGTGGCTTTTTTCTTATGTGATGAAAGCATAACCTTGGCCGCACCAGACCAGTGGTGCAGCAGTTAAATAGTAATTAGTATTAAAGCAGATGAAACACAGAGAGTCAGATGTAAGGCCACAGGGTTTCTGTGGAGCAGCTTGTGAATTGATATAAAAAACAGTTAACATGTTTTTTAACTTCTCACCTAAGTAAGCTGAACGTAATGTTTTATCCATGTTCAAAACAATTTGTTGTCCAAACGAACGTTTTTGTCTACATATCAGTTTAAACTCCTGTCTATGATAACACTGCACTTCAGCAATGCTAGTAATTGACTGTTCATATTGTGTCCTACTAGCCGCGGCTAATGCCGGTCGCTTTCTTACAGGAAGGGTCATGTGACGGGAGCCTGACGAATCAGCAAAGGCTACGTCATGACCAAAACAACCCAATTAGCAAGCAGAGTGTTTGTTCTATTTAATATAAAACGCGACCAGCAGCATTTTCAAACTCTAAACAGGGTTGGTGCCAGGCGTATCCATTGCAGTTTTCACACGGTTGTGCAGTATGAATGTACCCTAAGCTCCTTCACAGCTACACAACTAGACTTGTGTAAATGTAGGGTCATTAACAGCACCAGAGCAAACTACATATTTAGTGAATTATATGAAACATAAACCTGCATAAACTTTTTGTCACACGGTGCCAGTGGAAAGAGGCTGTGAATATAACACTGAGATATTGTTACTGTTAAAGTTGCGGTGGTAAAAGTGTTATATCCTTGTATTGTATCACATCCTGCAGTTGCAAATCAGTAACATCATTCTGTTCGAGAGGTATTTTTATCCACCTGATGAGTGTTGGTTACATGTTTGGATTTAGTCTGGTATTTACTCTGTGTTTGGTCTCCACCAGACCCTCAGGGGAACATCTGGATATAGCTCCGCTAACTCTTTGTTTCTGGAGTGTTCTGCTCGGCAGGTACCGTGAGCTTTTAGAGCTTTTTTGAGGGCAACATCTATCTGCTGCAGCCAGAAATTAAACCATGACAGACGTGCGGCACAATAACTAAACCATGTTCGAAAAATCGGACTGATAATTGCCTATAGCCTCAGTTGGTGACCCCAATCATATTGTTTTTATATTTATCAAACTATAATCATATATCATTATAGAAAGTATTAATTATAGCCACTTTAGCCATTAGTGGTATTTTTCTATCTGGTATTTATGTATCAGTGTCTATACTCACAAAACAACTGTAAAAGGCAAAACTGTGTTGTATGGCATCGTCATCCCCATATTAAACAGACTGCCAAGCATTTTATAATTAGCTCTTGATGAAACATAATGATGGGTGTGTTTGCTTGATGATTTAGGTCATTTGAGGTTATGTAATCCTGGTTTGTACTTTATACACGGCCCGAAGCTGAAATACCAAAAAGTCTCTGAAGTAATGCACTTTGTCATTTGGCTGATGTTTCGTAGGCACATTTCCCACAGTATATTTAAAAAATGACCCAGTGTGTGTATCATGCTGCCATAAAGTTCCTCCTGCATGCGACTATAAATTTCTCATCTGTGCTGAAACTTTTACATGAGCCTCTTCTAGATTATAGAGGTCATAGCTACTTATTTGTCCATAAGGAGAGGGCCTTACAGAGATCTAAGTGAGTGGTAAACTTCCTGCTGGCCCCACCTATAATATTCACAGATCTAAAATAACTGACATTTTGTCATCTCTAAGATCCAAGTTCTATCCAAGACCCATTGGTCTGGTGGCATGTGTAAAATAGGGATATTTATAAATAATATGTTGACGTATTGCTCTAATTCCAAGTATTATTTATAAATTAGCAATTATTTAATGTTGTTTTTAAATATATTTTTCCATTTGGCTGTCAACTTCTCACAAGTGTATTTGATAAGCTGCTTTCCGGCCCATTCAGTCACTCCAAGAGGAAATTACATCACACACACACACACACACACACACACAAACACACACACACACACACACACACACACACACACAGAATATCCTGTGCTTCCTGTGCCGTTCCGTCCGATTGTTTTCCCCGCTGTGTGACCTCACTGCAGTGCACTTCCTTTCTCCGCTCTCATGTGATCTACGTCGCTCCGCTTCCTCACCACCCGCCCTCTGTGTTCTGATCTGAAGCGTCACAGAGGGTGAGGTACACTGGGATGTTGATGTGAAAGGTTGATGTGAAGTGATATGTGAACACACGTGCAGAGAAAAGTGATCTTTAGTAAGTGTTTTGATGAGAAAGTACATCAATCTTTGCTTGCAGTCAGCAGAGGAGAGAACACATAGACACACATGCTCTGTTGGACTTGAAATGTTGCCAATTTATAATAAGCAAAATCCCATTGTGTGCAGCTCTTGTGTTTAAGGGTCAAAACTATTGGATCTAGTGTGAAATCCATACTAATTGTTATGTACACAAAGAAATGTATACAAGAAACACATTTTAATACTCAACTCTAATGAACTGTAGTGTAGCTTCAAGTGCTGGCAGATGTACAAGAATCCACAATAAATGTTATGACTCTAATTTGATGAAATAAGTGATATTCTGGGGTAAAGAATGATAAAGAAAAACACCAGCTCTAAGTTCACTTCAGGCTACAGACACGATAGACTGGCTGTGATTTTTATCTGCTCTAATCCTGTGTGTTGAGCCAGATGGGAAACCTTATCTTGACAGGCGGGCCTGCAGTTCATCAATCCATCACACGCTGCAGAGGGAGCTCTATCTAACATCTCGAGACCCAAACCACCACCTGTGATCAGAAATAGCACAGTCGCACCACATTTCTAATTTAAGTCAAGTTGTGTCAGCTGGAGACTCTTACGTCCAGTGATTCCAGTATATTCATCCTTAATTTACAATGATTAATATACACAATAAGGGGTCATTAGAGAGGGAGGTTGACCATGAATAGTGTTGTCATCACTATGTCATGGAGTGGGTCTCATCCAGTAGCTTCGTTTTGTTACTCCCTTAGGGTTTTATTATGAAAAAAGTGCATAACACGGGTCAAAAATGACCTATAGTCATTTCCTCTGTTATTTGATGCATGGCTTGGTGTTTCTTTGCTATTTTCTTTTCAAGATTAAAAGTTTCCACCTAATTTTCCTCATCCTGTTCTTCATTGAGCATCTTTATGAGCAAGTCAACCTTAAGTCTGAAACAATATACAAACGCGTATAACATGAGCAATTGTCACCCCCCTCCCAGTCTGAAATGTCTCCCATAGTATCCCAGTATATCTTTCAACTTGGGTCGCCCATTCCAACAGCACATCCATGAATGGCTAAAATTGCTGTCCCTCTCTATGTTACATGTAGGTGTTTGCATCCTATTGAACAGAGGAGTCTAAAGTATGTATTCCTAAATCACATTGTGTCCTTACATCTTGCCACTGGGGAAATACACAAAAGAGTTTAGGTTGGTGCCTCTCTGTCTGGGGCATCTGAGTGAGATATGAAAGTCCCTCAACTGAGACACTACAATTTACTGTAGGTGGCCCCTTATCTATAACCTGACCTTGGGTCCTGCTTAGAGAGAGGAGGGAGTATCTGTGGAATTAGACAGGCATCATTCTCTTGTACAGATATAGACTGATATACTGAATGATGAAATCCATTCACTGCAAAGATATAGAAAAATAAAAACTGAGCCAGGTCACTTTTGACCTATATTGTGTATCAAAGGGTTAAGAGCTGCATCGCTCTTCATGCACTAAAAAAAGGTGGAACGGGAAATGGAGGGTATGGACGAACTGAAATGTGTATTTCAAGGTTCGCTCCATGTTGTGCCATTGTGTCGCGTCTTCCTGTTGTGATGGCAAAGAACAAAAGAGGTGTCCTCGTTTCAACCGAGCAGAGTCTGAGATGGAATTAACCGTAGCTTTGCCTAAATAAACAGATTATCTTGTAGTACATTTGTTCTCCTAATGGAGGTGTAGTCATTACGGACGAAGTAGCAAGGGAAGCCATTTGTCTCTGGATTGACCTTCTAAAAGTGGGGGGGAGGAGCCAGCGGAGGGCTGAGGGTGATTTGTCTCAGCTTGTCCATAGGTCGGGAAAGGACACACACACACACACACAAACATGCACTTTCTTCATCTCATATCTTGTCTTACTTTTATGTTCTTTCAATGACACATCTCCACATACACACAAACACATTTTCTTCATCTCAAAATTGTATTACTTTTGTTTTCTTTCAACAACATGCACACACACACACACACACACACACACACACACACACACACACACACACTCACACACACACACCACACACACACATATATACACACACAGACGCACACACACACACACATGCAGGCTCCTTCAGGCGGAGGCCTATCGGAGGTCAGTCCTCTCCCAGGCTAATTACCCTGGACTGATCCCAGCCCATTACTCAGTGTGACCTGTTGACTTATCACCAAGTTAAAAAAAGGTGAGAGGCAGAGAAAGGAAAGTGAGTGTTTTGCCTGTTTGAGCTTTTGACCTGAGAATAACATCATTGTGAAGTTTCCTACACGATGTAGCTGCATAGTGAGGCTGAGGAGGGTTCCTACACGTTACGATGTTACCCTGTCAGAGTCCAAAACAATCCAAGGCCTTTAATCTCTCCACCTCATGTTAAACTCTGTCTTCATTTATTCACAATTGAAACAACGTGGTGAAAGAGGAAGAAGAGACAAAGCCAAACTAAGAAAGCCTCCGGGCTTAAATACAAAACACCTCAGTGAAGTCTAATCAATCACAACTATCAGACAACTTCCATTTGAGCATTGCTTTAATGAATTACACATTGAGAGCACTTCCCCCCCCCCCTCCCACACACACACAAACACACACACACTCAAATCTTCTTTATCTTGGCCTTCAGATGATCACTCGATGACGTCCTCGCTCTGAGGCCCAGATTGTCCCTGACTGTGTCTTTGCTTTGCTGCCAAACAACGTGCCGTCTTGCTCACTTGAAGTCAGTGAGCCTCTAAATCCTTACGTCTGTCTTTTCAGCTCGATAAAAATGCCCCGCAGTGAGAACAGTGACAAGTGTCACTTCTCATTTACTCCACTGTGACCACACACCGTGAGCGTGCTTCCTGCTGAGGCCACAAGGAGGCAGTGTTTGACCGGTAAACTCCAGTTAGACGGTGAATCTGACTGGTGGGGGGAAATAAAGCAGTTTCTTTTTCGTGGGTTTTAAAGTCAACACCTGCAAATGAATGTGAAACTGCCTTAAACAAATCCAGTGTCTGAAGTGTATCGGTTCAGTTGCTATTGAAATGCATCAACATGCAGACGCCAGGCTCTTTCCTGTTCATGTCTGATGGAAGTTATACGTTTTTCAAATGTGTATCTCGAGGAGAGGAGCTTATTCAAGACAATGTCATGCAGCTGTTTGAAGTGTGTGGACATCAACAAAAAGATGGACATAAAGGGTTTCCTTTTTAATGACCATCTTACACTGAAGGAGGAGGAGCCCCTCTGCCCCAGATAAACACACCCCCCCCCCCCCCCCCCCCCACACACACACACACACGATAAGACTATTGCGGAAGTTAGAGTTTACATTGAGCATCTGGGGGAAGTCAAGGGTCACAGAAGTTTCCCACCACTGCAGAAAGACCTCTGTCCCTTTTTTTTCCGTCATCCTGCCAAATCCAACATCTGCTGCAAAAGCCTGCTCTTCTTTCACTTTCTTCTGCTTTCACGTGACGCTGACAGATTCACGACTTTTACCTTCATGCACTGAAACACAGAACGTACAAGCACATACATTCACACATTAGTTCAAACACCTCATTTCAGCTTGGACTGGGAATACGACTTTTGGCAGAATGATCACACTTCCACAAGGATTGGTTTCGATAAACAAACTCTGAACACACATACACACACACAAACCACCTTTGTCGACCTTTTTCCATCTCCATTGGACAAATAGCAGGATATGAGCCATCAGTGTGGGGTGAAGCAAACTGAGATAACGTTTATTCTTTGCTGATATTATCTTCATTTATCTTGTCGGTGTGGGGGTGAATCCTCCCTCTTGTTAATCCAGATATGAGCCGAGGTTCCTTTGTCCAAGAAACTGATTGGAAAATCATGTCTCTTATCTCGGCCATATAACTGAAGCTGCGAAGCCTCAGTCAGGTTGGGCTGAGATGGAAGATTCGTATTTTTTACATTATTAGTCACTCATAGCTGACCTGGGGCGACTGAACTGCAGCTGTTAGCAAGGGCCCACTCTCATGAAAATGCACTATTAAGAATTTTATTAAGACTTGCAAGGTGATTGTGTTACTGAAAACATCTGAAAGGTGCAAAGCCTGACTGTCTTGTAATTCTCTCTCCCTGATGACCATGGGAGATTTGACATATTTATAAATGAGACTTGATTGGACCAATCTGCAAAGCAACAGGTTTATATTCAGTCTTTCCAGGAAGAAATGACATCACACACCTTATGTGTTTCAATGAAGAAGGATGGTTCAAGTGAGGTCAGGATTTGTATTCACATTCTCTGCTAATGGTGTTTGACCGAGTTGTTGGCTGATGGAGGACATACTGGAAAAACAGTCATTTGTGTGTGTCTGTGTGCTGTGTACATGTGTTTGCGTGGACAGACAGATGGCCATTTGTGTTTTAGTTAGGCCATCTGCTGAGACGAGTAGGTGAGAGTAGGCGGGGGGGGGGGGGGGTAGAGTGTTTCATGTGTGTCTGTCTGAAGTCTGCCTGTGATGAAGGTGAAGCTTTATCCCTTATGTCGAACCAACTACAGCTGATTATACAGTTGAGTGTTTGTTCTTCTCGACGATGATACAGCAGACATTAGGATGAAGCTGGTGCTTTGTCTTTTTCATGATCATTAGTTTATTAAATGTTTGTTGGCTTATGCAGATCAGAGATGTGTTGAAGCCAAGTTAGCAAAAGCCATGTATAGAGCCTGTACCTCTGTCGAATGGAACTGAGGACAATGAAGATACTTACACGTGATCAACGTGAGACAGTCACCAAGAGAGAACACAATGGTCCTCTGGGCTGTGGTGAAGTGATGCTGAAGTGCAGTCCCAGTGCCAATTACCCTGTTTTCAGGCACTCGGCTCTGTACATGTAAAGTTCAACTATTCCACTAGGAAAGCACTTCAGCATTTAAGCAGCATTGTTAAGAAAAACTGGGGATTTTACTGCATAACATATAAATAGTTTTAGGTTGAAGGCAGAGAACTAATGCAAACCTTCTGCTGTCTTTTTTTGTGGTTTTGTTTTCCTCTACCCACTGATGAATGTTTTAGATATATACAAGAGAGCTCCTATTGAATCAATAAGGAAAGTCAGGTCTTTTTATAAATAATTGCCACAGACTTTAAAACCAGTGTTTTTCTGTCATCTATCTTCTGTCATAGTTGAGGTTTGCAGCAGTAAGTCCGTAAGTAAAGTTGATTTAATTAGTGCGGAGCTACTCTGGAATTATTCCTCGTCTTTACAGATTCCGTCTCAAACAGTTCTACAGAATATACTGTCACTTTTTTATTGTTTATGTGCTGTCGTTGTGTGCAGAGCTTTTTAATAAACAGTCTAAGCTAGAAAACTTTCTCTTCGTCCTACCGAGTTGATCTACAATGAAGTTGTTGATATTATTGCTGACCGCTTGATTCCAGCTGCTGCTGAAGTTTATCCTTGGACGTAGGGGAGGATATGTTCATCTCAGTGCGCAGAGAGGTTGTTATGCCCCGCCCCCAATGACTGCAAGTAGCTTCCTGTTTGTTTACTCTATTTCTACTGCTATTAAACATATTCCAAGTCCAAATCGCACCAAATCTGACACTACACTACATTTTCAATACACATTCTAACTGTGAAGCCGAATAGGTAATGGGTTGTTAAGATTTGCATTCTACATTCAGAAGTTTGTCGAATTAATTGACAGATATGACACCTTTCAGAAAGCATGTCACCCAGGGCTTCACCAGAGTACATTAGTTCAAGTTTAACAATAAAAGAAAGAGCGAAAACTATAAGAAGGACCTCAACTGGATATCATCAGTCATGATTCGAAGGTTTAGAAAATTAAAATGCAGCTTTTTGATTTTGTGGTCTGTAGCTTCATCAACATCCTTAGCTTAGGAAAGCCTCATCGTTAGAGATGAGAAGAGATAAAGATGAACCCTCACCTCAAAGCTCGCTGGTGTGAAGTGCTTTGTACCCACACATTTTAAGACTCTATTGCAGGACTAAACATCAAAATGATGTGTTGGACCAAAGGGCTTCTTCTAGGCTATTCCTAGCAAACAGATTTTAAATGTAACACCACATTATTATTACAGGTTACAGAGATGATGGCTCGGGATCGCTAAAAGCAGAATCTCGATCAGCTTCCCCTGTCTCTGCACAAGAACGGCTTCTATTATAGATAATTATTTCCGTGATTTGGTTCTATGTTTCTGGGAGACACGCAGCACCGCACAGAAGAGTTTAATCACAGAGCTCCTTCCGTTTTCTTTCTTCATTTTGGAGTTGAGTCATCCCCGTCCCTCGCCCCCACACACATCCCGAGAGGGGCCAGGGATTCCCCAGAAGGCCGATCCCGTGGAGTCTTTTGTGTTTATTGCTCACGAGGGAAGGCTGCGTCTCCGGAACATAAGCGAGTACTTGTTGTCAACATCAGGAGCAGAGTTACTCAGATTTGTTCAGGTTGAGACCAGAGGGCTATTTAACAGCAGCTGCCATATAAACATTACATAGAGGCGTGGGAAACTACTGGAGCTTTCTTGCCTTATTTCTTTCTTTTTAAACCCTGCTCTGACTGAGATGGCTTCTACTTCCATTGAGATATACAACAGCCATGAGGTGGATCATCACTGTGAGTATCTGCTGTCTATTGTGTGTGTGTGTGTGTGGGGGGGGGGGGTGTATGATGTATCCTCTCCAGATGGGGATATGTGAAACGGATACACAGAAACATACCAAGATGGTGGTCGACTATTCTTTGCCTCTTTCTGTCTTTATGTTATTTTATTGCAAACCACATTGTTTAGTTCTGCTCTTCCTATTGTTTTATTTAACCTCCACCAAGGAGGTTACGTTTTCACTCTTGTCCATTCGTTTGTTGGTTCTTTACTTTTTTGTAAATTCGTAAGAAATTTCTACAAAAACTCAGCCACATTTAGGGAACTGATATCTGTGAATGTTTAAATTTGGTGCCGCTTGATTGAATTTAAGGAGACTGTCGGACCTTGGCACTGTCACCTCACAGCAAGAATGTCACTGGTTTGAATACCAGTTCCGGGTCTTTCTGTGTGTTATAATCTTGTATGCATAGACGTTCTCGGGATACTCCGACTTCCTCCCACTGTCCAACACTTGCAGATTGCAGGACGGCCAATTTGAGACTCTTATTTGTCCATAGATTGAAATGTCAGTGTGAGTAGTTGTTTGTCTCTATATGTTGGCTCTGCAATACACTGGCAACCTGTAGAGGATGTAACCCGCCTCTCGCCCAAAGCCACCCGGAATTGGCTCCAGCCTCTACCCCTGTGCAACCCTCAAAGGATAAGCGGCATAGATAATAGATGGATGGAGTGGCCTTAGCTGAGGTACGCTCTTCTACTTTCTAGTTTATCCTTGTTTCATTCTCTTGATTTGAAGAAACAGGTTCTCGTCTGTGAGAAGAAAATGGCTTTGTTTGGACATATGGCACTTGAAATTGACAAAGGCTGAGAAAACGCTGGTGGCTTATAATGGACAAAAAAGATACCAGAGACAAACACTTCTCCATAAACAAAGGCTAATACCTAATCCTCTATATGTGGGCCATCCTAATGATAATAATACGATGCAGACTTCTTACTCTGTTCGGTGCAGTAAAAAGTTGATGAAAACGCAAACACATGCCAGAGTTATTGAAACCTTGAGGGGAAATGGGCAAGTCTGAGGAACAAAGCTGCAGGGGACTTAACTGTCAACATATTGGAGCAGCTCAAGATAAATGCATAGATCAGTCCATCTGTGCTGTTGATGTGTCCTCATGTGATTTCAACCAGATCGCCGAGGCTGAGGCTACATCCCTACTGCTACGTTTTCATTTGAAATCTGTGTGTTTAAAAAACTAAAATAAATCTCTGCCCATCTCATTTTTAATTCCCATCCATACAAACCCATGCTTATCAAAGGAACTGCTCGTGTACACTAAACATGCATGTGCTAATTTAAACAGGAAGACATGCATGTGCAGGCTACACAGGAAGCATTTGGTTTGTAGTTGCGGAAAGAGCTACACACCAGATTGCTCAATAAATAACTTGTCTCCTACGCATGTATCATTGTAAAATGCAGAAGACAACAGGGTCAGCACTGAGTCTACGTCATGGTTTCCAAACATCGCTATTTCTGCCCGTCCAGACTGAAAGCTACCCCAGAGCAGTGTGGACATCAAGCTTGTCCGTAGTAGAGTTAAAACGTAGTAGTGTGGCCGTAGCCTGAGTCTCTGAGGCCACTTCAGGGTTGTTGAGATAAGCCGTCCTCGCTCATCACACACATGCTGTCTCCATTTGCGCCACAGGGGAGCAGAACAACGACAGCAAATAAAAGACAACAGGAAGTCTCCAACAGACCCAGATATCTTCCCCTGTAAATATCCAGGCCAAGCCAGATGTTCTTCCTCTTTCCCCTTCTCCCTCCTGTTCTTTACTCGTCCAACCATCCCCAGACCTATTCCCACTCCCTCCTCCTCTTACGCTCCATCTCTTTTTTCCCCCTTCGCCTTCTCTTTCCCATATTCCCCTCCTCCTCTTGGTTTCAGCCTTTCCTCCGGCTCTCAGGAAAGACGTGTCACTGAGTCACTCGGTCTGCTGAGTCATGGAGGTGGCTCTTTTAATCACCTCCATATGGGCTCTGCCCCAGATCCAGTGGCCTTCGAGCAATCAGCCCTGACCTCTGGTCCAAAACAGTGTTTCCTCTCAGTTACCTTTTCATCCCACATGTTTTGATGAAACTGAATGTTGATGTGTGTTTTGATGCAAAATGGCTACTGTATTTCAAAAGAAGAATTAAAGAAACACACTGCAATGGAGCTTTTTACTGCTTCACCAAGCACATGACTTCAACCAGGAAATTCAGATTCCCGACTGAATTTTGTTGAAGAAATTATGGTGCGACCTCCCACTTGTGCAGAAATTATGGTATGATCAAATTAAAAGTCTATAATTATTTTCTTGCGAGTATAGATGGAAATCGTCTGCGCATGAAACCAACAAACACACTTCCATCATGGTCACCTCGCCCTGCACAGTTACTCAGCAAGCTTGGTCACTAATTAAATATATTTGCAGTAATTTTTTTGCTGAAAGCATCTTTTCAGGCTCTTAGACCTCGACTTTGATGCTTTTTTTTCCCATGAGAGGAAATAGCAACTTCTGACATTGGTGGGGGTCATGGGTTCCATACTGACAGCGTTGTTTTTATGTTTACGGCTATGGGGAAACTGCGTCCTTTTATCAAAAAGAGATATACAGTGGGAACATGTCCGTAGTTTTTGCACAGAACCTAAAGAAAAGCAGTTCATCAGTTTAGTGGGACAGTAAAAATATCTAGATTGTTTTGGGTTTTGTCATTTTTTTTCTCGGCGGACAAAGATCTATGACAGATTTATGATCCTGATCTCAAGGAAATAAGAAAATTGTTGGAAGCCTTGTTTGCATGTCTACAATGAATCTATCAATAAGCGCTGCTTAAATGTTTGGCACTGGCAGTGAGAATATGATTTGTAAATTATAACTGTTGATGCATGCATGCTTCACATTCACTGCACATAAGACAGATGTGAGCTCCAGCTTTGACAGGAAGGAAACATTTGTGCTGAATGTTATGGAAACCTCTCTCACGCCTTCAGACTGCATGTTGATGGAAAAAAAAAAGTTGAGCCACATCCATGCAACAAAGGAGCAAATTAATCATCTCTTGTTCCAGTCAGCGACGATCAGGCCCATCTCATGACCAGCATCTTTCTTTAATCTCAACATCTATTCTGAGAAAAATATCTCCTTTTACGTGTCGGCGTTTCATTTGCATTTTGCAGTTAAAGTGAACTGGACGGATGAATGTGAATCCCTCTGTTGTGGGAGGGCTGGGACACAGGAAGCACAGAAGAGCAAAACAGATTTCCAGAGAACAGTTTGGCTTTTGGAACATTTGTCTGTTTAGCAGCGAGGTTGGACGCCAGCGCAGCTTGATTCACTCCAGTTGCTGCATGACTTTTTAATACCGCTGCACACTGAGTGGTGAACGGGTCAAAAACAAGCAAATACTAATCGAGAAAGCAGAGCTACAGCAAAACCATCTATGACAATTGCTGGTGTCTTTTAGTGAGGGAGCCTGTGTCTCGGAAACTAATTCCTCGAGTTTCCAGGTAGTTTTATATTTCGGAAAAAGACAGTTTCTTGTCGAACTGTCTAACCTTGGTGAGAAGTAGATGAAAAGGTTAATGCCACTCTTGTGAATGAATGAATATCAGGCTATACATCCAGCAGATGAGCACAAACTTTGGAAAAAAGTGATCTACCATTGCTTTGTGTAAGGATAACAGCTTGCCAGGAGCTTTGTGCTAACTGATCATGTGCTCATCAGCAGATAGAGTTTGTTTATTCTGTGACAAAAACAAACCACTTCTGATTTATAATGGTTTGTCGCTAACGCTATGCCCTGCTAAGCACACACAAAACATAATTATGTGTTGTGCTGTGTTGTGCAGGCTTTTTATTCTTAACTATAAAAATAAACTGTCAGAAGAGTTTAAACTAAGCTTCAGTTTCACATTTAGCATCCAGGAAGTGCTTGTAATAGTTGGAAAGATTTCTTTGCAAGAAAAAGGAACATGATCATATTTCCTAGTAGGTTATGTTTTAGATCTTTTCAGAATGTCTTATAAAATAATGCAGAGATCTTTTCATATGCCTGATGAAATCAGGCATATGTAGAATGTGAATACCTTTAAACAGTTGAAATTTGGTGTGTATGTAAACATTTAGGTTACGATCTCAATACATGTCTATATACATTTGGTGATAAAGGGAAGTTAAGCTCTCTCCAAGTGGCCTCCTGGTAGTTTTGAGGTTACGAGTAACTGTGCGTTTTGGGAAATTGAGCCCTGGAGGGTTCTAGGAGATGATCCAATGTTTTCAGTGGAAACACACACACGCGCACACACAGGCACACACACATGATCTAATACCCTTCTCTGTGAAACAAAGCAGTGGGAGGGAGAGAGCAGATGGACACACACAAGAACATGGATGTAGGGAGGATATTTCCTCTTGTCTGTGAAAACACACACAAAAACACAAACAAACGCACACACTGTCCTCTGGAGCGTTCACTTAATATCACATGTCTTGAGCTGGGCTCCCCCACATCCACCATGTTCTCCATTCACTCTCTCTTGAATGAGGGGTGTGGCCGCCGAGTGCCGTCCGAGCCGCATGGGACGGCGGTCACGTGACTGTGGTGTGGGCGTGGCCAGGAGAGCCGCGGCAGCACACCAGCCTCACCAGCTGGAGCAGTGATAGAGAAAGAGGAAGAGACGTGTGAGAGGAAGAGAGAGGAGCAGGAGAGGAAAGGGTTGGGTGAGTCGCTCGCACGTTCGCCGTGTGCTTTCTTGTTGTCTTGTTGATGCCTGTGGATGATTGTGGAGAAGGGATCGAGGAGGAGGGAGGGAGGGAGGAGCAGATCTGGACGCGGCTGGTGGCAAGAGTTCCTTGACCTGGTGTCTTGTGTTCGCAGTGTTAAAGTGTGGAGGCTGAGAGAGGGGGGGGGGGGGGGCGGTTGTTACCATGAGATCCACAGTAAATTACTCGTGCAGCTCGCTGGCCTTGTGGTTTTTCTATTTCTCTCCTTCCCCCCCCCCCCCCCCCCCCCCCCCCCCATTCTCTGTCCTTCCCCATTGTTCTGCCGGGGGGGAGAGTTTTGGGGGGTCACTTCCACCCTTCTCTCCCCCACCCCACCCCTAACTCACTCCCCTCCTCTTTTCTTTCTCCCTCTCCCATTGTATCCTCAGCCCTGGAGCATGCATGGATAATCAACCCCCCATAGGGGGACCCAGGGTTGACCAATCGGGAGAAGTCCCTGTTGCTCTTTAAGTTTCCAGTTGCTCGGGGCCATGTCGTCTCCTGCTTCTCAAACATCAGGCCAGTGTGCAGACCCACTTTGATCCAGCGGTGAAGGCACTGATGAAGCCGGGCTGGTTCCAACGTGCTTTGGTTTTGAAACATCCCTGGTGTCTGCTGCTCTCGTAGGGAGTTTGTTTCCAAGTTCTAGGAAAGGGTGAAGAGAGGCACAGGTCAATTTCATTTCTTGTCTAGTTTCGCTCCAACAGGGGGAATAGTGAACTCTTCTCTTTGGTCTCATGGTGGGAAGAACATTAGGTTGTGGTTACTCAATTAGCTTCAATTATTTTGGGCCCCCAAAGGGCAGGAACCGGAAAAACAAGTTTGAAAAAGTTGTGTTTTGTTGGATTCTGCATCTGAAATCTCTCAACACCTCATTAAATCCACAAAAAAACACAAACTTGTGATGTTTTTCTCCTTCATGATCAGTGTAGTCACGTAGTAGTGCTCATTGAGACGACTGTATGATATGAGATCAAACTTTATTGATCCACACCCCGGGCAAACTCGGTTGTTACGGCAGCGGTGTTGGATCACACAGAGCCTGTGAATCCTCAAAAGCTGCCTCCTATCTGATTTACATAAAGCTTTATTACCACATGCTTCACGATAGGCGCCAGTTAAAGCCACTCAGCCATTGTTTGCATAATGCTAATCAGATTAGCGCGCCAATAATAAGTAATTCAATCACCACAGATAAACACTTCATTAGGATTGTTTGGGGCCCAGCAGAATGAACTAATTCACACACACAGCCCCCCCCCCCCCCCCCCCTTCCTCTGCTGTAATTAAAAGCCTGATATCGCATAACAAGTCTTGTCGGAGATATCAATTCCAAGAAGCCGTGCATTGTGTTTGCAGGTGCACACAAAGATTTGAAAACCTGGTTCTATGAGTCTGTGGAGACGTCCCCATCTTGTCCGAGTCTTCAGTTTACTTCTGGCCTGTTTTTTTTTTTGACCAAAGAATTTGCCCTGAAGGCAGCAGAGCTCAAAGGAGAAGAGGCGTCAACTTGGTTGAGAGTAAACAACCAGGCTGTAGGTCTGAGGTATTCGTTCCCACATTACAGTATGTCTTCATCGCTCTCGGGGCTAAGTGTATCCATGTGTGTAGAGCAGGGTGTCACATGGACGTGGTCCTTCTTGTCCTCCTCCAATCTGCAAGTGGTGTTGTGTTGTTGTTTGTGGTTTTGTCACCAGCAGTGTTGTAAAATGCAGCAGGAAGTTGGCGATGGCACATTTCTGTATGTGTAGAGTATCTTCGTAGCTGCAAGAGGATGTGTCCTCTTCAATATGTCAGTCACACATGGGAGGCTGTCAAATATGTTGTGTCCTGTCAGAGGTGACAAGTTGTCTGCAGACACTCAAGGGGGGGGGGGGGGGTTCCAGTTTGCGGTGGTCTCTCTCTTCAGCGACGTGGCAGCGTCACGCCTCCAGATTTTTTGGCTCAGGCTGTCACTTGGTTTTTGAATCGGGAGCGATCACTGTTAATCACAGAACGTGTCTTGGCGTCTACTTCACAAACAACTAGTGTTTGTTTGCGACACAATCGATCATAATATCGCTTATCATTGAGAATGAAGTTTCTTAACTTAATTTCTTATCCCATTGACAGTCTGGATCGCTAACTAACGTTCCTCTTGAGTTCCTTCCCTGCTGTTTGCTCATGGATTCCACTTCTGGATTTTAGATTTAGCGAGTCTATGGTAGCTTTTTGTTGATTAGTTAATAAATAAATTTTACTCTCATAACTTAAAGTATAAAAGAGATAATCAGACATTTGCTGTTATACTGTCTTGTAGAGGCCTCAATTAGGGATTTGACTTTGGTTCTTGTCTTGATCGTTTTCCACAGAATGTGTTAAAAGAATTACAGGATAGTACTACTGTTATGTCAAAGAAATGTAATTGAGGCTTAATATCTAACAGATTAATCATAACATTTACAATGAATTTAAGGGTAACCAAATGTATGGCTTTTTCGAAATTCATCTTTTTTCGTAAAAAGCATTAATGCTAAATATTTTCTGCATTGTTTGAATAAGTTTTTGTATCAGCGCGTATCGGCAAACACCAATATGTCTGTGAGAGGCTCATATTGGCCAACAGTCAGTCTGGCTCTACAAAGAATCATAAAGTGCAGAAATCAGCTCTCATTTCCTCTCATTAAACTCTTCACAGCATCCATCTTGAGATATTCGAACCAGCCCCTTTCCCAGCTCATACGTGGTGGTTTGTGATTTACTGCAGCATGGGCTCTATTTGTCCTTTACCCTGTACCAGTTCCCTCTATTGCAGCTGTGGACGTCTTTGTGGCTCGTTCCCCCTTCGTGTTTCCCAGAAATGTTTGGTCTCTGAGTTACAGCTGCGGTCGCTCTGCCGGCAGTGCTGGGAGCTGCCCAGTGCAATCGTACTGGCCACCACAATGGCTTCCCCACTGCGTTGTCCTTTTTAGTTTCTCATTTTCTCAGTCTCTGCTTGCAGCTATCTGTTCAGAGTGTGCTCACTCTATTTGTGTTTTCCGGCTTGACGCTGTTATTTTAGCCATCGTCTCCCATCGTGCCCTCTGACCACGCACAGCTCTTCCCTCCGAGTCTTCTCAGGAGGTGTTTTGGGGACAGGTCATTATCTACATTCGCTGTGTAGAAGTTTCCGTGCATGGGGCTACATTTCAACGCCGAACGGCACCATCTGCTTTGCTCCACGTCAGGCCAGGCGTCTCACTCTCAGTAGGCTGACACAAGAGACAAGCCCAAAAGACGGAGTGGGGCCAGTTGAATTCTTCAGACCTGCTTTCTGAAGAGGCGGCATCTGTTTGTGTCAACTGAGGCTGTCATCGACCTCGCCAGACCTCGACTGCAGGGAGTTATTATGATGCGTGTTCCGCTGGGTTCAAAGTATGACCGGGGGATTGAGAGGGGGATTTCCTGTTGGAGTAGCTTGACAGCGCCATGAGAACCCAACTGTGTCCTCCCAGCTCGCCTCTGTCGACCCCACTCTGTCACTACCTGTCGAGAATACACCATTATGTCCCTGTCAAACAGAACGCAGCGAAGCATTAAGTTTAAACACATGTTCACAATTGACATTCAAGTCAACTGCATCAGGTCAATACCATTTCAGATCACAACTTTAAGCACCGCCACGATATTAGCTGTGATTCCACTAATGCAGTTTTCAGACAATAACTCTTGAAGTAGTCCAGAAAAATTGGGTCCGGACATTCTCTGAACTTTGCCTTTCCCTTATGAGGAATGCAGCAGGAGATTTCCAGTACTGTCATTGATCAGACTCCAATCCCTGACATGAATACTTCCACACGTATTTGACCAGGACACATTCAAAATCTTTCCTTGTGTTTCTTAGGAAACACGCCCACCACAGTGTGAGTTGCGGGGCGTCAGTATGGCTGACAGATGCTGCTGAATGGAGCCCAAACCAATATGATTCACCCATGTTGTTCCAAAGTTGATTTCTGTTTGACTTTAACCCTGAATGAAGCATTCAAACTCTTTCTAGCTCTTCCTGTGAAACACATACGTGAATATTTTTCAAGAGAGCAGCTGCACGGCTCTCCAATGCACCGTGGGTTTAATTCATCTACAGTATAGACTCTATGTAACAGATTGTTGTCCCAGTCGGGGAGGACCCACCAAAGTCTCTGCTGTGATCCACTAAATGAATTAGTGCCGTTACTCATTATCAGAAAAATAAGCAATTAATAGGTGACTGAAATGGTCATGTGTTGTATTGTGGTTGTTTTCAAAATGAGACTGCATTTCTCTATTAAGACTTTTCCTAGCTGCACTCATAAAACCAACTCCAAATTTTTTTTGGGGGGGATAGTAAATTGTGCATATGTTTATCTTGTATTCATGTGACACACTTAGGACTGTCAGTCAACTCGTGTGCTGCCCTCGTCTTTCTGGACTCTCATCTTTCTCTTCCAGGCAGGAGCAGCCGTAAAACTTTATGACCTCTTCCTCTTTACAGGGAGCCACCATGGGGCCAGTGGAAATATCATCTCCGGTTTGCAAAAAGAGAGGGGGAGAGAAAACACAGGACAGTAACAGAGAAACACTGACACACACACACACACACAGAGGAGAAAGAGGAAGCTGTACTTGGGCAGAGATTCAGGGGTTTCACCTCATGGGAACCATGCTCAACATGTTGTTTCAAATAGCAGCCAGTGTTTAAGAGCTGTCAGTATCTGTGAGTTAAAGTGTGTGAGTGGAAGAGCAGACATGATCTGTTCTCTCCCCAAATCTCCAGCCCCTAAGGAACATATTCTTCGACAGACTGAACTCAAGGGTTGGGAGAAAACCAAGTAAAATATTTGATTACTAGCATGGTACTACCTCGGAGAATGATATTTTCAAATTTACTTTGTTTAAAGAAAAAGGATATTTATCAATTATATTCCTTTTTATCAAAGGGAAGCCGCCCACCAGAGATTAAAAGGTTTTATTTATAGAAAGTTAGTCGACTGAAACTTCCAGAGGAATCAAAGCTGGATAAACCTAATTTCCCATCCTCAGTAGAGGCCGAGTTTGTGATTAATTCTTGGACATCAAGTTGGTAGATTTCCTCTGTTAAATCAAATTGCATGGCTGAATCTGTATCTGATTTTGGCATGCTGATGTAACTCGATACAACAAAGCTCAAGACTCAAGATAGTTATAGTCACATTATTCAAAAACGAGTGAAGAACTTTTGCAGGGAAGCTTTATTAGCGAAAAAAACGTTTTGTATTAATAAATGAGGACAATAGACAGTAGTGTTGATAAAATTAATACAGCAATTATAAATGGGAATATAATCAACATAAACTAAACATAATAATAGAGTTAGAATAATTTGTACACACATAATGTTTGAAGATATTTATATAATATTTTCATGAGACTGACTTTCCTGCGAGTGTATCCTGTGTGTGTGCAGCCGGGTTTTCAAACCCCTCCTCTTGGATGTGAAGCCAAACATTAGAGCATTAAAAGCTTCTTCCATGATGGGAAACTATGTGAAATGAACAGTTTGAATCCAGAGCGGGAAACAAATTATAGCATGGTCAAATATACATAGACCAGTTCCTTATGCACAGCGTCATTCATTAACAGAACCCTTTCAACGCTTTGACTCATAATGCAAATCATTTTAAACTTTCTCTCAATCTTTGTTATTTTTTGCTTTTGCGCCTTTTTCTTTAAATGATCATGACCCTGAGCTGCAGTAAAACAATAACAGGCAAAACCCAACTTTCCCCACGTAATGCAAAACAGGAGAAGTGGTGGTGTGGCTTTGTTTCTGGAACTGGAACATGGCTCGAGTTCCAGCCAGTGAATATTAAGCTGTAAGGATGGATGTGATGGGGTTTTAATGAAGGCCTTGAGAGGAGGGGCGCGTTGAGTTATGCGAATCCGGAGTGGGAAGCTGATTCTCTTGTTGTATCTGATCGGAGGGAAACACTTTGGGTTGGTTTTCCAGGAAGGTTGGGTTACCGGCCAGTTTGAGGAAAGAACACGGCTTCCTTCATGCTTCAGAGTAGTGGTTGTTGATGAATGTCAGCTGAATGTTTACATGTTGCTTTTTGAAACGTTACCCCGATGTATTACTTCTCTGCGAAGGTTGACGCCAGAAAATAATTGTTCCGTGAAAGCCTGTGTTGTATTTTCTGGTTTCCAATGAGCTTGAATGGAGTTCAGGGTTGACAACAATACATTCTCCTATATTGTGCTGTAGTGTTTGCCCAAATTAATGTAATGGTGACAAGTCTGTGGATTTGTGCAGTTTGTCAAAGGCTTGTCCAGAAGATTAGCAGTGATCAACGAATTGTAAATAATCCATATTTACTAGTTTGACCCTGCTGTGCACTGGTTAGTCCAGAGAAGGAGTCCATCTCCCCAAAAACTAACCTATACCATTCCCATAATGCAATGCATAAGTTCTCTCATGGTCCTGCTTGGTAAATCTTTCAAACTCTGAAAAGTTTGATATACTCCAAGCTCAAGTTATTTTCTCAGACGCTGCCTTCAGAGCCACAGAAAACATTCAGAGCTGAACTATAACTGTTTTCACAAGCTGAGCATTCTGTTTCCCCATGTGAAGACTCAAACTGACATTCATGTGTAAAACCATTCTAGCGCAGACACAAACTCTGTGGTTTTTGTCCGCTGCGACAAAACAGGAAAGCTAAACGCCAACGACATTTTTCACCAGTTATCTTGTCTTTCAGAGAATTTTGTATTGCGAACCATGAACAAGCTGCATTATGGCGTCTTTAGAAATGTAAGGAATCACATGTAAACGTCAATGATCACACTTACAACAGGCACCATTCAGCTACAAGTGCCCTCGTTTGAAGATAATACACCAGAGTCATCTCTTTGATGGGATCTATTTAATCATGCAAGTCAAAATCCTGAACGCACCTCCATTCATTACTCAAAGTTCTTGGATCAGATAATCCTTAGGTGCAGCTTCTGCTCGTCACGAGGCAAAAACAACCAACCTCAGCAGTGTATCTATTGGAACTTATCTTCACATCTAACATCTGTTGGCACTTTATTAAAGCTGTTCTCTCTTTGACAGTTTGGGCCGATGTAGGGCGATAAGGGCCAAATATCAGACTCTTGTTTGGCTCTTTGCAGAGCTCCGTATCCCATTTTCATTTTATTGGAATGAAACTTTGCTTCCCACTGACTCACGTCAGCTTTTGATTTGGCTTCTATTAAACAAAACCGTGCTTTTTAAATGAATTATTTTATCCATTGACATCTCACAGGTCTGATGCATTGCTCCATTTCAATGCATCCGCTGGGTCTGTGTCATTTTAAGAGCAGTTTTGGTTTTAATGGCCACTGAGTCAGTATCTGAGTCGTAATGTGTCATTCCTCCTCAGCCCTACAGTTAATGAGGCACTGAGCATCCTCATCTGTCGTTAAGAAACAAATAGTCGAGCAATGTATTCATTCCTAACAACAATAGGGAAAAGTTCATTATCCCCATTTATGGGGAGGCTGTGGCTCGGTAGGTTGAGCAGGTCGTCCACTTGCCAGAAGGTCGGCGGTTTTTTATCTAGTGTCCCCCATTCCGCATGCCAAAGTGTCCACAATGCATGATGGGACAGCTGAATGTGTCCAGTGAGCTCACGGCTTATACCGATGCATGTGTAGTAAACATCTGGGCTTTTCTGTTATACACAAAATCTGCATATAAAGCAGCTGGTTTCCTCATTCAAACATCATACTTAGGATGAATAGCATGTTAGCGAGTGGTTGCAAAACACAGCTGCACTCACTGTTCACGTGTAATGAGGTTGTTTAACCAGAAGGGTCCTTGCTTCTGCAGGGCCAGAGGTTAGTCATGCTTTGTCTGTGGAGGATCATAACACGTGGAGAATGAATGGACACTTCTGAGGCCTCCTGTAAATGGCAGCGCTGTTAGTCGGGTAAACAAGGGACAGTTGTTTGAAAAGGCAGCGACTGGCGGTTTGCTAAATGACGCCTCGGCTTTGAGAATGAAAGGGGTATGATTAGGAACCACTCCTGACAGAAATGGCACTGGACTTTACGAGAAAGGGAAGTGAATATCCCAACAGCTGGTGGTTGTCAAACCGGGTAACGCGTCGGCTTTCCCGTGTGCTGCTTGGCTTGTTCTTCCCCTTTTCCGCTGTGTTCACATGGCTCACATGTGCTTGTTTTTGTTACCACGGCCGTGTGTTTGTCCCTGCCACAGTGTGACTGTCTATTCTCGGAGGGAAGCGGATAGAGAAGCCAGCAGATGGCATGGGGGGGGGGGGGGGGGGGGGGCGAGGGGGGAGGATGTGGTGGCGTGGTCAGGGTGCTCAGAAGGCCGTTTTGTCTGTAGACCTGGAGTATGTTTCATTAGAGCTAATTAAACATTGTGCCATTCAAAAGGTTGCCCGTCCAGTCCGACTGAAAGCAGTAGTGTTCAGTGACGAGTTAGCCAAATGAGACTTGTTGACGCTATGCACACATTTGCGATCAGATTCAGCTTTAATCACGCCATTCTACAGATCAGAGTGCAGTTCTCTTTTAAAGTTGGAATTTGCTTTCACAAATGAACAACACTGCTCAATAACATACAATGCTACATATGCATTCTTTGCAGAGATCATGTGTTTTTGTCCACAGCGCCGGCTCTTCTCACCAAAAACTCTCGGCATCTTCGTCAGTGTCTTCTAGCTCATGCCATGGCATCGCTTTTTCATAGAGAGATATTTGTTTTCTTTTGTTTTAATTGTTGTATTTGTAGCGTGTTTGAATCTTCATCAACAGAGGATCTCCTGCTGCACAGATCTTTGCTTTGGACTTTATTCTTGTGAAGTGATCGGAGAATGTCCGCAGACAATCCAGAGATTCTTACTCGGACCTTTGCGTTCACACACGCAGCCCCTGTGGAGAATGTCCAGAGATTAGCCCGAGCTCAGTGCATTTCTGAAAGCAGCTTTGGACACATTATCCATGGAACATGAAAACATATAAGGAGAGCAGCGTTACAATTTAACAGCAGACCAAAGATGAATTATTCCAAATACCTGAGGATTCTTGTGTCCAAGACATAATACAATTTCTGTGTCAGGTTTCCTGAGGACATGAGTGCAGCACTAAATCAGCTGGAGCCCACCGTGATGCAGGACTCACAGAGGTTTATTACAGCATCAGCTGCCACCTCAATGTTAAGATCGCTGCCACTGTAAAATGAATTCCCAAGCATGAAAGGAAGTTGCCCCTGTCGGGTGTGTAAATTATCGAAAAACATAACAACCTCTTAAACTGAACACTTACCGGCTGTTGATGGGCACATGGGGATTTTCCCCTTTTCCAAAGATTGAGTTTCAGCCAAGCCCAACAGTTCATCACGCTGTGTGGGAAGTGAAGGTTGGAGAGACTGACGGATTCACTCGAGACCGCTGAAGGTGTGGTGCAGCCTTTCCTCATCCACAATTGCAACTCTTGTCTTATGCGTGTAAAATGATTCAGAGAATGTCTCAGCCCATTCATCAGTTCTCCCATGAGTCTGGATCTGTGTAGGAGGCCGCTGGTGCTCAGCGAAACGCCTCACCCCTGTCTGATCCTGTTTGTTGGTTTGTCAGCAGGATGACGCAAAAGCTACTGAACAGATTTCCACAAAACTCGGTCGGTTGAATGGTGGGAACGACTGGACA
Organism: Platichthys flesus; assembly: GCF_949316205.1. Classification (NCBI taxonomy): domain Eukaryota; kingdom Metazoa; phylum Chordata; class Actinopteri; order Pleuronectiformes; family Pleuronectidae; genus Platichthys; species Platichthys flesus. The sequence continues at coordinate 13,792,407 of NC_084949.1, forward strand.
CGGGCCAAGGGAGAACCCATTCAGTATTGGCATGGATAGAACAAAAGAGTGGAGTCAATATTTTCAGTGTATGGACGTTTTGCGTGAAATCTGTTGCGGATTGATTACATTTAGTGAAATTCTTAGGCCTTGGGGGAATATGCATGCTTAAAACTTCCCATTCAATCTTATGGATTACACAGTCAACTTTAATACTCCTTCAGTGTGTGTGCAGCTGCTCACTGGAGACACTTCTTCCAGGACAAAGTGACACAGAGCCAAAGAGGAAGGTTTTTCGTTTTCCGCTTCGACATCTGTGTGCTTCAGAGGAAATTGGTGCTTGTACCCAGATCACATCCTCCAACTTTCTGCTCTGCCTCCATTTCACACGTTTTGTCTTATCTGTGGTGTCCAGGAAGTCAAGAAAACTCTGAGCAGCAGACTTGATTTCAAGAAATTTTCCACTGTTCAAAAACACAAAGGCCTCTTATGTTCCTCAACAAAAACGAAATAATACACCCATTACACAGCTTATAAACTCTACCTGTGTCTCATTCAGGTTTCCAGACAGAGAAACATCCCTTCAGCTGTGTGTTTCTGTGGTTTCTAGTCTCTCACCACGACAGCAAGTTTCTGTGGCAGCGCAGGAAACGCTGTCTCCTCCTACTTTAATCGCTGAGGCGTCTGCTGCGTGCACATGCTAGCACTTGGCAGAGTCGAGCCGTTTGTTTTTCTTACTTCGCTTGTTGCAGCTGTGCTTTGGCGTTCAGCCTCCGTCTTGGATTCACCTTAAAGTGAGGTAAGGCGCGAGTGATCTGCAGTGGGCGGCTCCTGACCTCTCCATTGTTTTGTTTCCTTTTACAAATATGAAATTAAGCTCTAATCTACAGCTGCAGTGTTTCATTATGGCTTCAACCTCCTACCTCATTTATTTTAGAAAAACTTCTCTTGTGCGCAAACATGAGGTCATGGCTGGTGGAAATTTGTGCAACATACGGAGGAAGACGTGTCTGTTCCTGATTGATTTAATAGTGAGTTTAATAGTGAGTGTTTTCTTTGAAGGAAAAATGACACTCAGGGGAAAGTTTAGTTTGTTATTTCATGTTTCTTCGTGAAAGTGTCTACTTTCTGCCATTATCTTGTGTTTTTTTGTGGCCTGTAAATGATCACCTCACTGGTGTCGTCTTGAACGAAGGCGAGTGTGCAAAGATGTGAACTTTGTCTCTGATACACCCTGTTTCACACAGGAAATCAACCTCTCACATCAGTGCCTCCAGGCGTCTCCACTGTGAACTCGGCTTTTCCTTTTGACTAAACTCCTCTTTTCTCTTCTTCTTTTTGTCCCTTGGCTCCGTGTCCCTCAGGGTCAGAGGTCAGCCTGAGCCACAGCAACATGTCTGAGTCCGCCAAGGCCCACCACCCCGGGCCGCCGGTCAAGGGGGAGAAGAGCCAGTGCAGCGACTTCAGCTACGTGGGCATCGATGCCATCCTGGAGCAGATGAGGAGGAAGGCCATGAAGCAGGGTTTCGAGTTTAACATCATGATTGTGGGTGAGTGTCACGTGCACTTCTACGACTTTTAACAGAGAAGGTCTCATCGGTTTGATTGCTCAGCTGCAGGATCGGTCAAGAGAGGTGTAAGCTGTTTTAATTTATAACCGTTTCTCAAATTCGTGACAGTTAGTAAGTGTGTCTCGAATCAGTGTCGACACATTTGTAATATGCAGCCATAACTAGGATTTGTCGAAGGTGGCACGGTGCGTCAGTGGTTAGCACTCACCTCACAGGAAAACGGTTCATGATTCAAGTTCCGGTCTCTGGGCCTTCGATCGAGCTGCGTGCTCTCCCCGTGTCTGTGAGGGGTTTCTCTGACTTCCTCCCACAGTCTAAAGACATGCAGATTGGGGTTAGGTTAATCTGACACTCTAAATTGGCCGTATATGGGAATGTGAGTTTGGCTTTCTATGTGCGAACTGTCCAGGGTGTACACCACCTCCAATGTCCGCTGGGATTGGCTCAAATACCCCCCCCCCCATCCACGACCCTCAAAGGATTATGGATGGAGAGAATTCACCATGTGATCTTATAAGAACTTCACTAAACCATCTTCCTGCTGTAGTTGCCATGATGAGATTCTAGCGGTGAAATAAATTGTTTTAGCCCATATATGGCTGATGTAAAATCATTGCATGTATAAACACATCGTTGCTATGACAACAGGAACTCACCCCGCTGTATGAATCCAAGTTAACATCTGTGGTATGATGTAAAGATTACCTGTTCGCCTCTCTTCCTGCTTCGACGCTGAGCTTGACATTGAGCTTAATTGTTAAAAAAACTCGAATTCATGTTACAACAACACAAACTGCAGAGCAAAGCAAGTAACAACCATCTGACAGTGCTCTGCAGGAAGACATCGCACAGTCAGCAGCAAATACAAACTATACATCTTGGCAGGATCTCACACATACACATTGTTTTGTCTGACCTAAAAAATACACTTTCCACTTTTTCTTAATGATATTTACCATGATACTTCTCCTTTGCTGCGATGCACTCATAAAAGGCAAAGAAATATATGTTTGGTTCTACTTCAGTTGTTGTTTGAAGGGTCAGTCAGCACGAGCTTTCATCAACGAGCTCTTTTCTTTGTATCCACGATGTGACAGACCCACACATACACACAAATGCACACACTTGAGTGAATAAAAGGAGGCTGTCAGATTGGGAAAGTGGCATAATGGTGGCAATTACTCCGAAGCCGAAGCGCACGCTCCAGAGGGAGCACTCACACACCTCCTTAGAGAACTGCAACACACCGCCAATTAGTTGCCATCGTCAGACACGCACACACACACGCACACACACACACATGCACACCTCCACGAAGGCATCTCTGTTCTCACATGCTGGCCGCTCGTCTGAAAGAAAAAACAAATCTATGCACATACATTCCTCAGAGAAGGGAATGTCAACATTTATTTTGGTCACACGCTGAGATATAGCACCTCAGAAAATCCTGATTTTAGATTTGTAATTTGTTCCTAATTAGAAGTTGTTTATTTACATTGGAATGAAGGTAGTTACTGCATAATTCATTCCCTGCAGGTCACTTCTTTATGCACACAGTGAGATGGCACATTTCCAAGGAGATGTTTTCGCAACATGCCTAATGTGGATTTGTGACCTCAACCACAGAGGTTATGTTTTTACCCCTGTTTGTTTGTTTGTCAGCAGGATTACACCATAAACTACAAAACTTGATGGAAAGGTGCAGAATTGGTCAGGAACAAATCGATCTAAGTTTAGTCGCAGATCTGGATCAGAAGGCGAATCTAGGAATTTATTCTCAATATTCCGCATTGAAGAATTCATGCATCTTGATGGAAACGTGACAGATTGATTGAATTTAAGGAGACTGTGGGCCTTGGTGGAGGTATGCGCTGTACTGAGTGCTGTTCTCATTGCACACGGTCTGATCGTGGATACAACATGACTCACCAGATGTTTATTTGTGGGAACAAACAAAGTAAGAACTCTTTAATCTTTCTCACATGTGTGTCTCAGATTATCTTCGTTATTGCAGGCACAGCTCACGTTGACGTGACATGTATCCACTTGTAGCGCTCCGACCCCTTAAGGATGAGGTGAAACTTGTCTCATCAGATGATACATAAAACTGTTGTGAAATAACACTCTGACACTTCGTGGACTGGAGTGGAACACATAAAACTTTACAATGGAGGAAAAGAATGATGGGTTTAAATTGGAATTAGGTCATATTTGATCGCCAGAGGGAACTTTGACACACAACATGTTGTGATTACAAATACTTGGCTCACACATCATTGGAGTCATATTTCAGAATGTAGGGCCAGTGCTGACTGCTGCTTTTTCTGCTTGATACAAACGAATCAATCTGGTTAATCACATTTTGAAAGATTTGAGATATTGTAGAGGAGTTAAAAAAAAATGCTCTGCAGTTAGACTCCTTTTACCTGCTCTAGGCTTCATTTGACCTCACCTTGTTTCTCATCTAATGAGGTTAAGAGATAAAAAAAAAAAAAATAGAATGTCAGGGTAGGAACATGACCTTTAAGCACCTTCTGAGATTATAATAAAGTTTCTGTCGGCTAACTGAGTTATCACTTGGCCGGCTCTTGAGGACGTGAAAGGTTAGAGCAGCTGCGGTCTTGGCCCTGTCCCTCGTGGTGTCCTCCATGAGATGCATTTGCCTAATCCCTGCCCTCGGCCCTGTGACCTTTTGATTTGCACCATGCAGAGAGGGCAGCAGGGGTGTCTCAGTGTGTGTGTGTGTTGGTGTGAGACAAAATGTGTGGGTGTGGGTAAATGCACAGGACTGAGACGACTGCATGTGGAGTTTTCTGACAGAGGAGAGAGTGAGAGTAATGGGAAAACCCTCCTGGTTGTCACTGAGGTCCCGGCAGTTTGGATTCTCTCCACACGCCACAGTGGATGCCAACAGGTTCTGTGAACAGACGGCCGGAGGGTGTCGCTTTCCTATGAAAAATATGAAATCACAAATAATTACATATCTAAAAAGTGTTTTCAAAACACAAAAATCTAACCCAGATTTAATTTTACTGCTCTTTTTCATTTACAACAACTGATCCATATGGAAATTAGTGCAGTAAAGCACAGCATGTGTTTCCAGTGTAAAATAAACAATGCTACTTACTAATCATAATGTATTCTTAAACACCACCAGAGATGTGTGATGCAGAGACACCAATACGTAACAAGTGCATAGCCTTTACGTTAGTAATGTATGAAACAGGTTATTTTAAATATTTTATTTTCAAGTACATGAAGGGCTGAATAAAAACACGGGTCATTATCAAGAAAATACACTTCAATACATCATTTCTACTACAGTAGATGGTTCTATTTGTGTGCTCCTGTCTGCTTTGTTGAGAACAAAAGGAAGGAAAGGGCGAGAGCAGAGAGTCCTGAGGTGATTTAAGAAGTAGACTGCAGATCTGACTCAAGGGAGTTCACCACCTGCTGGTTTCATTTATGTGATGCATCTTCAAATTGTTAAACGTGTGTGTGTGTGTGTGTGTGTGTGTGTGTGTGTGTGTGGTCTATAGAGTACATCTGGCCTCTTGACCTCCACAGCTTGCTCGTCTGACCCTGCAGCCTCCCTGCTACACACGCAGTCTATTAACTCACAAACACACTCGCCACAAAATCCAGACAGTACAAACATTCCCACAAATAAATTCAATCTCACTCTTTTGTTGGGAAAACCCGAAAATAAACTTGTGTGTGTTTTGAATTGAATGAGGCTTTTGGCTTTAAATAACTTTGCCCTTGTGACTGTCTTGGGTTGAAACCAGCAGTGAATGTGATCCCAGTATCTCTAACTCGTGTGTGTGTGTGTGTGTTTTTTTTTTGTTCAGGGCAAAGTGGCCTGGGGAAGTCCACTCTGATGAACACCCTGTTCAAATCCAAGGTGAGCCGTAAATCTGTTCAGCCCAGCCCAGAGGAGAGGATCCCCAAGACCATCGAGATCAAGTCCGTCAGTCACGGTCGGTCAAAGCTCACGTCCAGTAGCCTGCAGCTTAAATCACTTCCCTGCTGCTTTATCGTACTCCTGATGTTTTGCTCTCTCTATGGATATGTGTGTGTGTGTGTGTACTAATGAAACATCACCTCTTGGTCCAGATGTTGAGGAGAAAGGAGTGAGGATGAAGCTGACCGTGATCGACACTCCGGGCTTTGGAGATCAGATCAACAATGAAAACTGGTGAGTTACGTTAAAGTTACTTAATCTCAAGGCAAATTTGCACAAACATATTGACGATGAAAACCTCTTTTTCACGCTACAGTTCTATGATTTAGTTTTCATCTCAAATAACATATTTAAGTGTGCAGCATCTCTTTAATTGTTATCATCATTATGTATCAGTATACTTTCACCTACTGCCATGTTTTCAATGATTGTCGTTGTACCTTCGTCCCTAACGTGTGTTTCCTTGGTCAGCTGGCAGCCCATCATGAAGTTCATCAACGACCAGTATGAAGCCTACCTGCAGGAGGAGATCAACATCAACAGGAAGAAGAGGATCCCCGACTCCAGGGTGCACTGCTGCATATACTTCATACCTCCCACAGGCCACTGGTAAGATAACATATCAAAGAGACCTGCAGCCCCCCCCCCCCCCCCCCCTCTTTCGTTTCTCTCGGTCTCTCCCACACAGATGAATCAAGCCTTCTGGGAAATCTCTCCTCCTGACCTATTGTCTTTCCACAGGTCTTGTAACTTTGTCTTTCTCCAGCTCTTTCCTTTTTTCTGTCTCCGGTGACCACATGTGGAACTCATTCTCTCCTCTCAGTCACTGTAAAGTATCACTTGAGGAGTCGGGTTACGCAAAGAAATTGAATCCTAAAGGTCTCAGAGCTGAGAGCGGTGGAGAGATGGTAAACAAGGATCAGGATGTGAACAGTACCTTATATGGAATAGATGAAATATAGTAGTTTAGCTGATTAAAGGTTTATCGATCAGTGTCTTCACATTTAAAATGTACAAAGTAATTTGATTTTGAGATTTTCTACCTCGCCAGAATCTCCCTGTTGCCCTAATTTGTCGTATCGCTGAGCCTAAAAGTGTTTTTCTTCTGATTTGGAACTTGGACAAGCTGCTTCATGAGCGGTCTGTTTCTGATTATTGTTTAATCTTGTGAAGAGTGACTTCTCATCTGGAACATGTTTACTTTTGTTAAACAGACGATTGGAACAGATCTATCAAATCCAGTTTTTGCTGGGATCCATCATGACCGTGACCACACACGAGCACATTTCAGAAAAAGATTCTGGAAAACGTACACACATGCAACACACAATACAACCATACCACGCTCAGTGTAACAGTAACCGTAACCGCTGGGGTAATTTTTGCAGGAGTCTTATGTCTGAGTGAATTAAATGAAGAAAGCTTTAGTAGAACTAAAACCAGTCCAGTCCAGAGTGACCTGGCAGTGTCTTGACGAAGCACATGTCTCCTGTTAAACAACCAGGTGGAGGTTGTTTGCCTCGCTTGCTTGATGTTTGCTTCGGCTTCACTTTGCTAATACTGACATGATACGGACCACATTTCTCCTGCTGCTTTGTCGGTGATTAGGGTCCGTCTTTTTCTCCCCTCTCTGTAATTAGTTTGATTCAGCTGCGGTGAGTGGTGTGTCCTTGTATGCACCGGGGGTCAAGGAGGACACGCTGCAGCTAATGCAGGCAAACATCCAGGCCCCGGGTGTTTGTGGTCGATAGCAGCGTCCCGATAGGGGAACTGTGTTGTACACAAGTAGATGAAAGAACACAAAACACTCATGTGCACCAACTGTAAACACGCACCAATTTTCAAATTAACTGACTGCATATCTCAGTGACGGCTGCATCCACTGCTGCTTCATATTTCAGTGCACTGGCAACTCAACAGTTGTCCACTTGAGCCTCCTGCCTGTGAGTGGGGGATGACATGTGGGTGGGTGGGTGGGTGTGCACCCCACTGTTTGACATACCCCCTCATCATCTGCTCATGTCACCACAGCTGCTGCTGCAGAGAATGTGTGTGTGTATGTGTTCATGTAAACCTGTGCAGGGAGTGGACTGCACTGGGCAGTGGACATGCTAACACTGGTAAAACCACCCTGAATGTGTTTGTGTGTTATCTTGCCTGCAGCAGCCACTCGAAATGGCTCCTCCTTTGTGAAATGTCCCGAAAGTGTCCACATACACACACAGACACACACACACACACAGTCATTCACACATAAATGCACAATGCACATAAATGCACTCTTATGTGACAAACAGAACATCTGTCAGGAAGTGGTGTCTTCCTTAGAGTCAACCAGAGAGTTGACAGCAGGAAAACACAGGAGACATCTGTTTGGGCTGGTTCAACCTGGCATACACTTGAATAGGGTTAATTCATAGACTGTGTAAAAAGAGACGAAACTGCTGAAACTTCCTCCGAGGATCAAGAAAATTCAACCAAAATATGGCGGATACGAACTCTGCCATTTTGCGCAGTTAATAACCTGTACTGTACCCAGCTGTCTATCTTTATATAAAGTCTATAAGTTAAATAGACAGATGCCAGTATGTGATGAATTGGGAACCTGACTCTTTTGTAGATGCCTCTGATTTTCTGTACAACAGAAAAAAATTAGTTTGATCCTTAAAAAAAAACGAAAGCATAATAACTCTACTGTTGGTAATACATACTTCCACAAATTTTTTTCTGGGTCATGAGGAAAAAAAGCATTGGAGAAATATTAGGAAACTCTTCTTTTCCTTTTTCATTTCATACAATAACACCAGTTGAAGCTTTAAATTGGGGTCTAATGCAAAACAGCCTCTGGATTCCTCCCTCAGAACTCCCCTGGTACCTCTCTAAGTTTTTTTTTCTTTGTCTTGTTTGAAACATCTCAAATACCAGTTGCTTTGAAGCTGCCTCTGTGGTTTCAGATAGACGAACCGTGCTCATGAAGCAGAACTCAGTCTTGGCATCAGCAGACGTTTCCGATAATGGCGGAGTCGGCCGCAGTATTTCCCTCCGGGTAGTCTCGTTACTACCTCATTTAACGTTTTCTTCCTGAGAAGAAGGAGGCTGCTCTTTGACTCTAGTCGCTGGTTTCTTATCCCTCACTAAAACAGAGCAGACGATAGAACTTCAACTTGTGTAAACATGACTGCTCTTTATCGACATATATAGGGCGATGAATGCATGCAGGCAGGCGTGTAAGTGTAAATGTGTGCATGCGTGCATACATCCATATTTATTGTCTGTACAACATATGTGAGTGTGAGGATACATGTGCACACGACGTGTTTGCTCAGTCATGCATATGGCACAGCACGCATTTCTCTACTCTTGCATCTTCGCATGCAGTCATGTAATTTATGTTTTACAAACATTCACACGGAGAGATTATCGACCTCTGGACCTTTCTCTGACCCCTGCTCTCTCCCTCTCTGCATGACTCATGACCGTCATCCACTCAGCATGAAAGATGCATAAAATGTAATGCTCTGTATTTTCCTTATTTCGGCTTGAGCGCATCACTTTACGCTGTCCTGTTTGTTCTCTCTCTTCTCTCGCTCTATGTATCACATGCTCCCTTCTGTTTCATCTTGTGCTCATGGTGATATGGCTGTCACTCACAGTGTGGGGGGAGAGAGAGAGAGCGCCAGCCAGGCATCTCCTGCAGCTGCTCCTGGCTCTTTGAACCAGGCTGGCCTGGTTTGGGCTGGGACTAATTGGAGGGCATGAGCAAGACAGCATGAGGGGGGAATGTGTCTGGAGGAGCAGCTAGAGGCAACATTGACACAGAAAAAAAAAAGAAGGGGGATCAGAGAAAAACGGAGAAGAGAAGAACAGTGTAGACTGATACAAGAACAGTGATTGTCGGTGGTTCACAGACATGTAACAGGAAAAACATGCAGAGATTATACTATACCAAGTTTGTGTTTAAGTCAAGCAAAAGCAGAATTTCAAGGCCAAATCTGAGACAGTAAACAAAGACCAAATGTTTTATGCATCAACCTTTATAATGAATGTACAAGCTCTCCTACCGTCACTCAAATGTCACCTGGGAGATTAACATATGTTAATGTAATAGGATGTGGGTCCATATTAGAACAAGGGTGAGCTGAATGTATCACAGTAGAGCATGATCATCCCCTAGTGGTTTCTCTCCTCCATTGCATTCACATCATAGAAATACGCAAGCTCTAAAGCAGTGGCTCTCCAATGGGGGTCCGCAGATTCCAGGGGCCGCTACGCCAGGGGGTCCGAGAACAGTTTCCACATTCATCCATGAATATGAGCAAAAGAGTATTCTCTGTTGACATGGTGAAAATATATTTTATACACACTTATATTTTTCTAGACATTTCTCTTGTTGTTCTAACTAGTAACTGAGTAGAAGTGTAAAAAAAGGATATGTTAAATTATTCCAAGGGAAATACACAAGAGGGTCCCTGGAATATTTTATGTCTTTGCTGAGGAAAAAAATTGGTGTGCAATAAAAAATATTCTTTGAGTGCCAGAGGAGAAGGCTGCGTTTTTTTGTATCCATTCTGGATTTAGCATCATCACTCTGGAATGAAAAGAGAAAACATTTACAAACGAGTAACTCTTTGAGCAGAAATTCTATGAATTTGCATTGTTGTAATTTGAAATATTTCCCTCTTTGTCACTGGCCGCTTCCTCCTTCAGATTTAATCTCGTCATATGAGCAACGGACACAGCTGTAGGTTCATACATGAAATTAAAGTTGTACTCTGTGGTCTCTCTCCTCTCCCACAGTCTCCGGCCTCTGGATGTGGAGTTCATGAGGCGCCTCAGCAAGGTGGTCAACATCGTCCCCGTCATCGCCAAGGCCGACACGCTCACCCTGGAGGAGAGGGACGACTTTAAACAGACGGTGAGTGCTGCCAGGAACCATAAACAAAACCTGGCTGGGTACAAGCCCCACACTGTGCATTAGAAAGTCCAGACAGAAGCATATAAGAACAATTTGTTCACAAGCATTTATCTACTGAGCAGCTCCTAAGTCTGGCCCATTATGAGAAGTGGGAACCTTTGCCCAGTTATCGTCAGAGCTGGCAGATCTTTAACTACTGGTGAATGAATGGATGATCGTACGAGTCAGTCAAGTACAGAGAGGTGGACACTGAAACAAAACATGACCTCTATGAAACATGAGCAGAATTTAAAAAAGGTAGAAGGAATGTTTGAATATTGATCAGTTGATGGTTCAGTTGATCCACCACATTAGTCGAGACTGAAATATCTCAACCAATATTTGATGTTTTGGTGGTTTCCAGGTGTTGAAGCCTAATGACTTTATCCATGGGCTTTTGAGGTCGATATGTTTTTAGTGAGATGCGTTATAGACATATACAGTTTCGGTTTTCCTTTCCTCTAGAGTTATGTAGGTTGTCTGTGTATGAAAAGATCTCAGTTAAAAAGCCCAGTCCAGATCATGTCCACCACAGAAAACACTGATCCTGAATCTCCTGAAACCAAGGAGCATCAGCTGTATGACTGACACGTCCTGGCAGTCGTGAAATCACAATTCAGCCCTTTATGCATAATGCACATCTAGCGGCTGGTTTGGCTCGCCAGCTTATAAAGCCAATTAAGCTCACGGTCACACACTGGAATGCAAAGCGAATATCGTCGGTCAAAGATCACAAATGATATGATTTGCCTCGTTTAATTCTCCAATTCGCCTCAGATGGTTTGCCACTAATACATTAGTGTATATGTGAGTAAACTGTAAAGTGAGAGAGGAGGTCGACATTTCCTCCACACGCTGGAAGCAGTTGACCAATCCCACACCAGAGGGGGCCAGCCGACCAATCAGAGTGGTCTCGGCTTTATAAGGGGGCCTTAAAGAGACAGAAGCTAAAACCAAGCGTTTCAGACAGAGGCTTAAAAGAGGAGCTGCAGCAATGGACACTATGAGGAAGCATGTAAACCTTTTCAAGTAATAACCCATTTCAAACAGGATGGCTATGAATATCTGTCATTAAATAACTTTTCAGATGTATTTATAGATCGCAATGCACATTGGTACAAACTTTATTGATCAGCTGATTTTGACTACCCTCTGGAAAATTGTTCATTTCTTCACTTGTATTGAGACTCCTCAGGAAGTCCTCCACTGTTACCTCACAGCCACCAGCTCCTTCTCACGCCTTCCCCTGCCTGCACAGAGCCTTGCTCCAGCTGGCTGGAGTCTTAAACCACCTCAGTGTGTTTCTGTCGGATAATTCTCGGTCCTCAGGAGGCACACAGCCACCTGCCCTCCTCCATCATTTCCTTTATCTCTCCGTTTCTCCTTCCAAGACTACGGACTTCCCTAACAGCTTTATTCATTGTACAGAGGTATTGAGGCACCATGGGTGTCTTGGCTAACACGTTCCCCCTGTTGCCTGTGACACCGTCCAATAAGAATAAAGCCGGGACTGGAGCCGGCCCTGGCAGTGAAAGGAAGCCGCAGGGCTTGTAGCTGAATTGTTTTGGTTGGCCGCACATGCTCTATATGACCCTGAAGATTATTGACTAAAAGTCTTTTGTGCCAAATGTTCTTTTTTCCCCCATTTTCCCTTCAGCAACTTGACATGCAAACAGAATGAGAGTTTTTTTTTCTTCTTTTCTTTTTTATTAAATGCTGGGCCTCAGTATGTCCAGCTGTGAGTGTCTGGTAGAATTTCCCTCTAACCAGCAGTTGATGTGGCCTCTTTGTAGAATTGTACTTGGTTTGCATCCTTTAATGTAGCCCTGAGAAAGCTTCCAAGGATAAACAATGAAATGTTTGATCAACGACCAAGTGGAAATTGTCAGAGTTGTAATTGTGGGTTAGAACAGTCATTCATTAAATGGACATTTCTCCAAGAGGCTTGTCCGTCTATTTTATATTTTTATGAGTCAGAGCCCAAGTTTCAGTCGTTATAAAGACATGCAGAGAATTTGCTGTGGCCATTTTATAAACCTTACCTCTGTTTGGATATCAAGGTTTCTTCTAATAGCGGTTGACCTCCATTGTTAACTCCTACATGTTTATTAGCGGTGGTGGAGGAAACTCTTGAAATCTACTTTTCTACTTGAGTAAAAGTAAGTATTTTACTTTCAAAATATACTTAAGGCAATAAAAGTACAAATATTTGCAGAGTGTATCTGATTCCCTAATGCAGCCATCTCCTGCATCATTATGGCTGAGGCTTGGCCTCTTTCAAATCCATATAACACGTTTCCTCTTTACCATCCATGATGCTTCAGTACCACAGAAAGGTGAATTCAATACATTCCCCCAATTTGCGTAAAAATATGTAATCGAGTATTTAATGAAGTTCCCTGGTGGGTCAGAGCAGCTTCTATTCAAGTATGTGGCTCAAACCTCAAAACTGTATGTAAACAGGTTTCAATCCAAGCATTGTGTGTGTGTGTGTGTGTGTGTGTGTGTTCGTGTGTCTAATTGACTTGATTATTAGCTGCTGAGATGACAGATGAAGGATTTAGAGCATACTGACCTGATTTACCTCTTGTCAATCTGCGTCTCTGCTCTCTTTCTGGAAATCTATTTGTGGAGCCAGTTGGACTTGATGTTTCTTTGTCCTACTGTGTTCAGATTAGAGAAGAACTACGAGCCAATGGCATCGACGTTTACCCTCAGAAAGAGTTTGACGAGGACGCAGAAGACAGGATCATCAATGACAAAATCAGGGTAAGTTAACACACGGTACAACAGCCACAGTATCAGAACATCCTCCTGTGGCTCAAGCACTTCACAAGGTTATCACACATTTTATATGTTCACGTTTAAGCCTTTGATATCTAGAATTCTTTAATTGAATCTCTTACGTTCGGTTTTCATCTGAAGAAATCAATCACAGCATCTTGTTGTAGTGAAAAACAAATCCCCAGTTACACTTCAATGACCGTGTGTGTGTTTGTGTGTGTGTGTGTGTCCACTCAACAGGAAATGATCCCTTTTGCTGTTGTGGGCAGTGACCAGGAGTACCAGGTGAACGGGAAGAGGATCCTGGGCAGGAAAACAAAATGGGGCACCATAGAAGGTAATAAAATATTTTCTAATATGCAAACACACACACAACCACACACAGCTTGTTCTTCTAAAAAGGCAATAGAGAATGAGTCAGCAGGCAGAATAATGTACGTTTCCTGAGGCTCTGAATCCATGTTCACCCTGTTCACACCTGTTCTCCACCACCAGCATCAGTTGAAAATTAATTTGACTGACATTTATTGTTATATAAATATATGACAGATTGGCCTAGTTAAAATAATGTCCATCTGTGTAGTTGAGTTTAGTCAAACATTGAAGAACGGCTCATTTACCGCACTCACACCTGGTTCACACCTGGTCCATTTACACTATGCCAAGACCATCTGACTTTATAACATTGACTGATGATTTAATTTGACCTGATCTATTGAGGACATGTACACATCTTGCCCACAACAACAAAGACAAAAATGTGTTCATATTGTCAGTGTCTTTGGAGCATGTGTAAAGTTGCAGCTTTGAAACGTGGCCAGCTGGTTGAACCGTCTGTTGTTAGACAAACAGGCGTTGTGTTTACACGCGTCTCTGGGTCTGTAACCGGGGAGATGTACGACACAGGAGGAAGGGATTTACAGGGACTTTCTGTGTCCAGAGGGGATAACAGGCAGAAACATGGCATGCATTCACACACACACACACACACACACACACACACACACACACACACACACACACACGCTTGCAGTAACTTTGATACAGTTTACATTTGTTGGCAAGTGCAGCAGGATTCCTTCTTATCAATTGAGTGTCCTTACCCCACCCACCCACGAGCGTGTGTGTGTGTGAGAGCGTAAAAGAGAGATACAGCTGAAGGAGGTCTGAACAAAGGACTAAAAGTGTTAAACAAAGAGTCTCCTTCCCACAATGCATTTCAGTACAACCCTTTATGGTGTATAATGAACTCCAGTCCATTGACTGAATTGACTGAAAATATCAATAATTTATCAAAAAAAACAATCATTGATTAATTCATCTGTTAATAAGCAGGATTATGCCAAAGCTACTGGATGGATTTCCACAACACTTGGTGAATGGATGCGGTGCGGCTCAGGGAAGAACCCATTCAATTTGTGTGTGGATCCAGATCAGGGGGCTGGTCACAGATTTTTTTCACTTTCTTCAACATTGCTTAATAGGTCCTTTTGCAAGCTTTCCCCTTTTCCCAGGGAATATTTAATGGATCTTGATCTGGCTCATTATTGAACTGATATGTATGAATGTGTGAAATTTGGTACAGCTTGAATGAATAATAAGAGACTGTTAGCCCTTGGTGGACATTGTAGTTACTTTGGAACTAGGACTAGACATGTTGCTTTTCTGTTCTATTTGTGATCTTGTTCTTTGTTGGTTACAACATCCTGGACTGCAGGATCCTTACGCTATGTCCATGTAGCAATTCTCATAATTGTAAATATATGATACATCACTTAAGGAATTTTCACAATTTTAACTCAAGCTGAAATATTAGATGAGCTTCTTAAACTTTTAAAATCCTCAACTGTTTGAAAAACATTAGAAATTCTTGTAGTTTAAGGTGGAACAAGGCACTTTTCCTTCCTAAAGACATGACATTTCTAAGGCTGCACAGTAGCCACTCTCTCAGCAAGCATTTTGAAATGAACTGCACGAAGCAGCAGGAAGGCAGAGGTGACGTGCACGTACTGCGGGACAAATGCCGTCTGGAAGAACAATCTCGGCTCTAGTGAAGGCGAGCAGCAGGTGAGAGGGAACGAGAGAAAGCAGGAGAGCGGGAGCCGCTGGGCTGCCGCTCTGTCGGCTCCGACATCATAAATTAGGCCTCAGAGGAGAAACCAGAAGTTAAGTCTCTCTAAGTGGAGAAGAAACCGTTTTTCATGGGTTGAAGGGACAATTTGAGATGAAAGTGTGGGAGGCGTGCTTTAAATGTATATATTGTACTTATATATAAAGACGTCCTGCTCGGGAGTAGAAAGTGGAGATACCAGCAGAGCAGCTCGTTACAAGTTAGTAATGTGCTCCCCCGACGCCACTAATCAGCACTCGCAGACGCAGCAGTCATTCCACTCTCTTCCTTTCAAAGAGAATTTAATTTCCTGCCCCTGGATTTCAAAGCTTTACATAAATAGCACCCTCCTTTTTTTTCATTTACACTCTTGACATAATCTATAATTCAAACATGCGTTAGTTCTACTGGAGGCAGTGGCGGCTTGTCACGGGGAGTTTGTTAAAATGTCTCACTTAAAGTCGCCCCAGTACAGAGAGCGGGAGAGCTAAGATGTATTAAATTACTCAAAAGTGGAGAAGTGTGTTATCTTGGCTTAAAAGAAAATTGCCAGCGATGTCATGTTCGAGGATGTCCTTCATTTGACTTGTGAGCAACAACCCCACCTGGTGGCAGGTTATGGGATGCTTCCAAAGAGCGGGGTTTGAAGCATCATATTTATTTATCTAATTACTTCAGAGTATTGAATATGTATTAAATGTGTTGGACTAATGTTTCTTCTTCTTCTCTGTTCTTGCCCTCTTTACAGTTGAGAATATTGCACACTGTGAGTTTGCTTACCTGCGAGACCTCCTCATCAGGTGAGCTTCCACTGCTCGACTTTATGAATTCTATCATATATAAGGACGGGTGGTAGATCCGAAATCTCTCACCAAGTCTTGCCAACTTGTTAAAGTGAATTGGAAACAGCACTAAGACTCTACAAAGCTTCATATCCACACTGGAATCAATACAAATAGTTTTTATAGATAGGTTGATTGACAGACACTGTGTTTTGCTGTTTAAATGTCAATGTAAAGCTAAATGGTCAATGTATTACCTTAGTTCAAAATTAGCTTACATTTGTTTTGTTTAGTTTTTTCCTTTAGTTCACTTTTTATTTCACCATCTGCACTCGCATAATTCAGATTGTCTTCTATTGTCTTAGGTCCTGTATGGTATCGTCTTATAGGTTTATATTTTAAATATTGCACTTTAATTAGTATAGTATGTACTATTATAATATTGTCTGTTATGTTTGATTGCACCTGTGGATAGGTGCTTATTTCACTGTACTCATTGAAGTAGAAGTTGATCTTTGCAATGTAAATAAATAAATCAGTACAGGGATAATTTCAGTAAAGTTGGGTCATATCTGTGTGAGGCAGTTTGCTTTCACGATTCACAAATAGCCTTTTTGAGGACAAGTAGTTAAATGCACACAGAGCAGGATTACAAATGTATATTAAAGATCTGGGGTCTGCCTTGATGGAACTGACTTTGAGAACCCTACTTACCGGTGGTGTAATGACGTCTCCTTTCTTTCAGGACGCACATGCAGAATATCAAAGACATCACAGGCAGCATCCACTACGAGACGTATCGCGTTCGCAGGTTAAATGAATCCAACGGCCATTTCACCTCTCTTCCCGCCGTCGAGCCAAAAACCAACGGCCTGCCCGCGGAGCAGCCGGCCGTCCTGCAGGCCAACGGAGTGGCCGCCCAGCACGGAGCCCTGTCCCACGAGATGTAGAGAGTCCCGTGTGGTGCCAAATTATGATTCAGGACACAACAGATACACACACACACACACACCAACACACACACATTTGTATCTGTTTACATAAACATACACACACACAAACATATACACACACACACACTCATGCTGTGAAGACCATTTTTGTTACATAGAAGGACTACCTAACCACAGCTTTTAATTTATCAGGAGGTTTCAAGACACATGACTCAGAGTAAATCCCAGCATTTTGCTTCTGTTGTGTTTTCCCAAAGTTACAATTTTGAGCAAAGTCACGTCTTCGCCGCAGATCCACATATTGTACCGCTTGTTTTCTTCTCCCCTCCTGCCTTTGACTTCCCTATGCAATCTACATTCAGGGTTTTTTACACTAAACCCTGAATGTTGTCAGGTCACAGATAGACTGAACCAAACTAAACACGTACAGTACATGTCTCAGTAGTCAGGATTGTGCGCTCGGTTTATTTTGTTAGCGCTTCCACTCATTGTCAGTGCAGCGGCCATGCAGGGAAAATGTGAGGGATGTAAGAGTGAAGTTGCAGGTACAAGATTTTGAATGGAATCAATCAGGATTATTGTGAAAGCTGAGGGGAAACCCCAATTCAAAATGAAGTACAGCTTGTGGGTTTTGATAAACGAGATTAGCTCTGAACTAGAAACAACTGTCGGCGCCACTGGCCTGCTCTACTTTGTGTTGTGGTGTAGAGTTTTGTATAGATACTAGGGTTAAGTATAGGGATATTATAGATTAGGTTTATAGTATTACGGAGGATATAAAGATATTGCGGACACCTCTGCACTGCAAAATAAACAAAAGAAAGCAATAGCAGTGTGGAGCAGCTGTCGGGGAGAGAAGCGAGTCGTCTCGTCATTATTCTGTTGTGTTATGATGTTTTTTAAATCCCTTTTATGCCAAACCATCCTGTCTCCTTCTATATAAAGACATTATTGTGTAACACAGTCATACCTTGCATTTTACATCGCTCATTTATTGTTGTGTTTTTATTGCTGTTGTTGTTCCTGGTCTAACATTATTGTATGCGATGGGGTTGTGGAGGAATATGTGCAACTGTCTTTTGTTTTCTGACTGTAAACCAAATAAAGTCATCAAAATCCTTTTTTTTCTGTTCTAAAGAGAACCACATGCAGTACATAGAGTTGTTTTATGAATAGGTATTTATGTGTAAGTTCAGTGTAATCAGCATAATTCAACTTCTCATTGTTGCAGGTCTTAAAACAGTGACGATCTTTTAGCTTTAGACAGTGTTTGTGTTCCTTTGCCTGCGCTCACACATTAAGTCGTACCATGTTGCATATAGGCTCCACTGTACTTGGTGCCCAAGGAGTTAACCTGCCCGTGAAGTAGTGTGTGCTTGTTCATTTAATATTAATAATTACGACAGTTAGAGCAGTTATATTTTACATTACGAGCGATTTTATCACAAGAGGAAGTTTCCTTTTCACCAACAGGAAGAATTTTTTCCAAACAATCTTGTATAACATCCAGACATTGACACGATGCCACTGTATTTGTAATGTGGAAACAAGAACTTGCATTCATCCATGCACACCGGATGTTTTATATAGAGGCCACGTCTGAATTCATAACATCCTCCTTATTTCCTGACAAACGTAAGTCAACAGTGTTTGTTTTGCGTGTTCGTGTCACATTCAAAAATATTTTCTGTACATGCAAAGAGAAGAGATGACCATTGTCCTTTATCCAGAGAAAGTTATTAGGTTCCACTTTGTTTACTGTTGTATAGTTCTTGCGTAATTTGTTATGGTATCATAGATCAAGGTCTCATCTTTGATATGCTATATCTCAAAGAATAAAGATTGATATTTTTATTGTTTAAAGTCAATTGTGTTTATTGTCATTATTATGCCGTGTTAAATCCAGGACATCATGAAGATATTTAATCACGTAACTCAATTTTCTCTATAACATGTTTTCTAATATCACTGTTATATACATGTACTCTTAAGTTTTTCGTGTCTACACTTTATCATCTGATACAAGTTCATGTACTTGAATGTTTAATGAGGTATTGTGTCTTTAATTAAGTAAGTTAAATGTCACTATAGCACATACCTCAAGTCCCAGCAGACTACATTTAAATTCACAAGATCCATTATTATGAGGGATCTGATATCAGTCAAATTTTGTCATTAAGATTCAAGAGATATTCCGTATCTTTTGGTTTATTGTCTCCTTTATACAGATCAGTGTCAACAATTTAAGGGATGGTTTTTTTTTTGGGCCCATGTCTCATCCTTCCACCAAGATCTTAGAAAATCTATTCAGCAGTTTTCCCACTTTTCTGCTGACAAACAAACTGTTTGTTACATTACTGCAGTAAATTTAGAACATCTCAGCAAGTGCTGACTAGTCATTTAGCCATTCTGATACCAAAAACCCACAGTACCTGCTTTTCACTTGATGTTAAACCGCAGTAAAAGCAGCGTAATTGTATGAAAAGTAAAGTACACTTTTTTAATTGTGTATATATATATATATATATGATATGCCCACCTGTGAATGTAGATTCTTTATGTTCATGTAAGGACACCTGCACTAGAAATACAAAGAGAGAAGAGCTCTTCCTTCTTCAGTTCAATCATAATGGTTTATTCAGACAGAACAAAACACGGAGTAAACCACGTCTCACACAACACAAACCCAACTGAGAGGAATGTGAATGTGCAGCTTTCACAGTCGCATCACACCCTGTTCACACAGCACCACTTTAACAGGGCCTCTCATTTACACCTCCCATCACACACTTCTCAACTAGGCTATTGATCGTAACGTGTTGACAGTGTTGTTTGTCCGAGGTCACCGTCACCCTCTCTCACGTTGTAGCTCCTGCTGCAGCTTTTCCTGCCACTGGTTTGAGACTCCGGCGGCATCGTGACAAATGAGACATTTGAAGCAGAGAGACGATGAAAGTTCCAGTAGAAATCATTCAGTCTCTGGAGCGCTCACCTCTAACGTTGACACCTCTATCTGTACAGTTTCATAAAGGTGAGTGATAATGACGTCTCTGACAGTGCTGGGACACGGTCAGCTCCTCTGGCTGGAACAGGTAGCGGCTTTAAGTGGCTGTGGTTGTTGTGAGTTATACCAAGAAGCTCCCATCTTCTACCAAAGTCTACCCTGCATTCTGATTTTACATCATAAGACACCAGGACAGATTCGTTCAGAAACCAGACAGGATTACCTCAAGGCACAAAGAGCGATTTGTCTGAGCCAAACTGAGCTTTCCGGGGGTTTGTGTTGAAATGGCAGATCTGAGATAACTGCAGGAGGGAAAAATCATTTCCAACATCCTTCTTCAAAACAGACAAATGACCTCTGATAAAAATTCCATAGATTGTGTTTGATTTATGGCAAATCTGTCATTTTGACGGGCCCTAGGGGAACATTACCCACCTTTGCTCTCATTTTGTTCAAGAACGTGATCACTAAAGGATTTATTCAAAGAGTTCTGTGCAAATACATTTCAGCTTATAGTCTAAAGGAAGGCTGATTTTTATAGATTATTTTATGAGGTATAATCTTGGAAAATAATCTCCATTGAAAACGTTAAGGTATCGTTTTTTAAAATTTGAGTATGTTGATTGACAGTCGGATCCATGGAATGAACCGTAATATATTGACTGAAATGTATGAAGATGTAATGAAAGTTTGAATATGTATAACAAATATATTTAAAAAGTACAATAAAAAAACAAAGGGAAAGCACAATACTCATCAATTCTCCCTTGTAAAATAAGACTTCTGGGGCTTTTATTTTGAAAGTTGCTTGCTGCGAGTACAACATCTTTCAGGGGCGGGCCTAACACGAGTCCATCCCTAAGTGGATGATTGGGAAAGTGTTGTATATATAGGACATGTGCTGCTCTGCTCTGTAAACAGGAATCCAAGGAGCAATGATCAGTTCAAGCCAGTGAAGCTCATGGAGTCAAGCATCGTCACTTTTTCGCATTTGATTTTCTTATACCTGGTTGCTGGTATTACTTCCACCAAGATGCAATCCCTGCAGCTATCTGCTTTATTCAACTTCTAAAATTATACATAATTAATGTTCTGTGGAACTTTATAGACACGTGAAGACATGAAGGCTTTATCGGATTGGAAAAGTGTGTGAATTAACAACACTGTTTTTCACTTTCCTTTCTTTGATTATCACAAGCCCACTTAACAAGCTGAATATAAATGATGATGAGCACAGAAGTGGACGACTGAGTTAACACAATCCTGGAAATTGCTTCGGTAAAACAACCATCCATCTAATTTGTGCATTTGTGCCATCTTGTATTATCCACAGCGTGTGAACAAATGTGTTAATGTGATACACCGCATTAGTCGCTCATATTGTGGAGTTAATTATTTTTCATTTTTAAGTAGTTACATTTATTATAGATGGGTTTCTTGTGGACCAACGGTGGGTGGGTGTGCATCCAGGTGGTGAAACCTCTTGGGTTGGAATCAACTTTTATTTCACAATGTGTGTTGACCCGATGATAAAATGTCGTTTCAGAGCTGGAGCTGTTTTCTTTTTCATACAATCAACACCGGCCGACAGCACCGGGGCAGAAAACCCATTTCCACATGTCATAAGAGCTTATCATTTTGATTATTCAGAAATAATGCAGCTAGAAACCCATGGAATTTCTGTTTGGATGTGGATTTGAATGCGACACACGCTTTCATTTTATACCTTTGTTTTTAAGCTACACACAATCATTGCCAGTTAACATGACGCATAATCCAGTGAGAAAGATAGCTACATCAAATGACAGCCCTGGTTAAAGTTAAAATAACACTATCAAGCTGTTTGCCTGCTGCTGTCCTAATGTGGTCCTTTCATTCATAACATTAACATGTATCCTGCTTTCTACTTCTCTATCCACTGACTGATTCCCAACCTCTAACACAGAATATCCAATAATTTCATTCAATTCATTGGCTCCAGCTTGGATTTATGTTCAATGTAGTCTCGATGTGTGACTTGATGAAAGTCTGTAAAGATTGAATAAATGTAGCAGGCAATCACAGCGTGCATCGAAAGGTAGTTCGGAATCATTTCTGTTCTAAAATCATTCAAACAACCAAAGCTAAAGGGGGGGGGGGGGGGGGGGGGCTGAACGTGACGAGCCTGGGGTGGCCTGTTGCTGTGTGCAGGTCAGACCCATTACTCGCTCAGCACTCATCTTTGTTTCTGACACATATGCTGACAGAAGTCACAGGAACAGAGGAAATGTCACCTGGGAGGCTTCAATCATGTTTTTGAGTTTCCTCCTGAGGATACAGTGTTCTTGCAGACAGCCAATCTTCAGCTCAGGGAGTGAGCCGTGCGTGTAGCAACACACTGTGAAACGCTGGAAGGTGTGAGTTAATCAGCCATCGAACAATATCGGCTACACGGTGTAATTTTACGTTACATCAGCTCAAACCGGGTAATTAAAGCATGGTGAAACGTATTCCTTACTCTCAGAAGGTGAGCGGCCGGTCAGCAGGCGGCCGGGCAGGGCTCCATGTTCAGGTGTAGTCTGGATGGAGTGGATCCGCGGGGCGTGGGAAGATTGGCGAGGTATGAGTGAGGGTGTTTTGTTATTTTTTCTTAAGGGGCTGGTTAATAAGTCACAGGCTTATAGCTTTTTCACTTGGATGAGAAAAATGTAAATGGCTCAGCTGTGGCTCTTCCCTCCACCACAGAGCTGCTTTAGATAGAAATGGATGCCAAATCTAACAGCAGGTAGATTATGAGTCTCAGCTGGATCACGTAGCCTAATACATCACTACACTACAGCCCGCCACCATATTGCTCTGTGGCGGCATGTTGCCAGTGTCTTCTGTCAGGAATACTGTGATTCAAAGTGCACTCGTGTTGGTAGAAAGCCAAGATACAGTATTTTGCCTTTTCCACTGTTGTGATGTTTTTGTCCGATGAAACTGAATTCCACATTATTATCAATCCGTGTATAAATTTACACCAAACATCCAAAGGGAAGATCAGCTTTCTTTGTTGTTTCACTGGCTCTAGTCGTTACCAGGCAGAATCCCTCCAGCCAGACAGCCAATGAGCCACCAGGCCAGCCAGACAACCAGACAGCCAACACTTGCAGTCAGCCAGTTCACCATCTGCGTGGTAAACCTTTTTCTTTTTTTTAAAGAGAGCCAACGCCTATCTGTGCTGGGGTGTCACAAGTTGTTAGTTGCATTTAAATTTTCCCAAACAGACACACACATGCACAGGTGCAAACAAATCTTTTTATCAGCCTCTGTCTCCTTCACAGAAGGGAGAACCCTGCTTTATCTGCCGGTTCCACCGTCCTGAGCCGAGAAAACCGCCCAAAACAAAAGATTGCCGCCCATTGCCCGGCCGACACTCCCCGTCTCACTGCGGTTCCGGAATAATCGACGCAAGGTAATTTGTTGCTAATTAATCACCGATCGTTAATGGGATTGCATTTATTAAAACTGTGAATGCTGTCATTTGTAATCTTTGCCATCTTGTATAACCAACTTATTTATGTGAATACAAATATGTTAACACGCGACCATACATGGACCACCTCTAATCCCCTGCCCGATTTACCCTTGAGCCCGGCCAACTCACTCTCCTGGACACGAAGCACGGCGCCCTTGTTTGTTGTTGATATATGCTAATGTACTACATCCATCTGTTCGTTTGCTTAATTTGGATTTTGCTTGTCTCGAGCCATGTTCCCGCCCCTCCTACTCCGCCATTCCCTCCCCTTGCCCCGATCGAAACCTCCTGCATCTCCCCGTTCCTCCTCCTCCGCCTCCTTGCCATCTCCTTCCTGCTGCCACTCCGACATCGGGGCACTCGTCTGCCTGGATCGCGGCCAGCTCTGTGAGGGCGGGGGAAGAGGAGGAGGGTCTCCCGCCCCTTCCTGTCCGTATGCAAATTGGCCTTGTTTTGATTAAAAGACAGCTGCATATTTCATTAAAGTCGCCAGTGGAGGTGGGAGAGGAGACGTCTTACCTCTCTGGGGAGGCGAAGGTTGTTTAGATGGAGTGAATGTTGTGGGAGCTGCTGTTTAGTGCTGCTGAGGGGAACAAATAGTGAAGACAAAAGGGCTGCCCAGGGACTGCTTTGGGGTTTAATGGTGCTGACTGACTGGCACATCAGTTAAGACTCACGCTGATGCAGAGCACGAGTGAATGTGCGTTGCATGATAACATAGGCAATTGACAATGAGATATAGACCCCCCCCCATCAGCCTTCAAGGTGCTTTGGCATGCCAAGGCAGTTGTATCTCTACCCAGCGCTGCCAGGCTGCGGGAGGAAAACAACTCCTCAAGAGTAATAAAATGAGAAATGGTTTCTGATGCGGCCATCCATTTAGTCAGTGGCAGATATGCTGCTCCCTTGTGGGTTGGTTAAAGAAAAACAGCATTGCCTCGTCAATCACTTGTTTATGCCTTAAAAGTTTGCACCTATGCCATCTGTGTTTCTGTCAGCATCAGGGCAATGGTGCGATTCACTTTTTCGTCTTTAGTATCGTGAAAAGGTTATCATCCTCCCACCTAGTCCCCCTTTGCTCTTCAGACGCTGAGGGCGACCGTCACTGCACCAGAGGTGGAGGAGGTTGATGTATAGGTGGGTGGGCACCCTATGAGGTCAGGGGGTGGGAGTAGGAAGGATGGGGGAGGATCTCTCGGCTTCAAGCCAAGTGCGGTGGAATTCAAAGATATGTGGAGGGAAGGGAGGACGGAGTGACGGCTCCTCTGCATAATCAATCAGAAACAATGGAGGGAGAGAGCGAGTGGTTATGCCTTTCTTGACAGGGCTGATTGCATTTATGTAGGGATGGAAGCGTGGGTGGGAATGGGCAGAGGGGCGAGGGGGGGGGGGGGAGGGTTGCATTAAAACAGACCGAGTAGTAAGATGAGGGCAGGTGCAGGGAGCGCTGTTATAGGTGGCCCCTACTGCAAGCCGGGGACATATACCCAAGAGGAACTGATTGAATGCCATGCCAATAAAAAGAGGCAGTTTCACGCGCCATTGACCGTGTTGGCATCCTCACAGTCATGCTGTGATGAAACCCACTCCGAGGTCATGGAAATGTGAATCACATTTTGTTCCTCAGTGGGATGTTCTGTTCTGAGGAAGAATTATACAGCGCCCTCGGACCCGATTTTATTTTTCTGTTTCTCTTTCAGTTTGTGTCATATATCTGATGTTTCCATTGTGTGTCAGAACAGGGGGGAAATCAGATTGAGTGTTTGGGCAGAAATGAAAAGATCAAATTCTAAGTCACAATAGGTGGGAGAAATAATCTGATTTGAGCCCACAGAGCGAGTACAGCCGGAGAGGTCGTCCTTTCATTTTCTCTGTAGGCAGAGCGGCGTGTCCCGGAGGCGGCTAATAAAATGCTTGTCTTCTGTCTTCTCAGCCATGAACTTTTCTCTTTCACAATTACATTTAGTCTGAAAGCCTGTGTGCCATTGCTGCCAAATATTAGCTAAAGTAGTCGAATGCTTACCTCGAATTCAACAATGACGTTCAATCATATACTGTTGGAGAGAGAGTATGTAGGTGTGTGCTTACCTGACTCCTGAACCCATTGTGAATTGGATGGCTGGGCATTACACTGCTTGTGTGTGTGTGTGCTTTCAAGAGGCTTGTGTGTCCGGCGGACGTCGCAGAGGGAATAGCACTCGAGCAAATTGCTTTCTGCCAGCATATTGCCAGCGCCAGTCTTTATTCCATGGCACTCCTCTATACCGTTCGCTATACCCGAACCCTGCCTGATGAAATGCTGATGTGGAATATTTAAGTGACACTCCAAGCGAAACCTAATAATATAATCAGGTAATAACAGATTAATTTTCTCCCTGGCCGCACTTTGACTGTGGTGTTGATACAGGGAAGAGAAACCACGAGGCAACCGTTGGCTGTAGGTAGCCTGGCCCCTCTGGCTCGGCCGCTCTCTCTCTCTCTGTTTACATCAACATTCCTCATGACACACTCTGCTGATTCGATAGCCACCCCAATGCAACCATCCGCACGGCCCCCGCTGCTGTGCACATACAAATGTGCAGGGACCCACACAAAATAACACAGGGATGCCTCTCTCTCTCTCTCTCTCTCTCTCTCTCTCTCTCTCTCTCTCTCTCTCTCTCTCTCTCTCTCTCTCTCTCTCTCTCTCTCTCTCTCTCCACTCGAGACGCAGACACACACACCCTGCTGCTGCCGTCAGTGAAAGAATTTCATGTCCCTCTCAGGCTAACATGGTGAGTGTCAGTTCTGGTGTTGGCCCGCAGCACAGACAGGTGTGTGTGTTTATGGCCGGCAGTTCTAGTAGTAAAGGGGGGGTTGAAGCCTCTTGCTGTGCTTCTGACCCACCAAGTGTAGTTCAGTCTCTCCTCTCACTCTCGTTTCCTCGTTCTATCTTTCTGCATTCATCTTTCTTTCCCGTTTCTCCCTCTCTCAATCGCAGTGCTTATCCTCGTGTAGTTGATTAGAAGGCAGGAGTCCATCGGTGTCAGTGCTCTGGTGTTTTATTGCCCCACACCAACCCACTCCTGGCCCCCCTGGCCCCAAACAGGGAGACATCAATAACCCTTCCCCACAACACGCACAAATGCACACACACACACACACACACACACACACACACACAAACACACACGATGTGCCACAGTATCCATGGCCCTGCCTGCTCCTGCCTGGCACAGCCATCCATCTCTGAGTGCTCCCCCCTTCTCCTCCTCCTCACCCACTACTCACCCACCCAACCGCTGCTCTCTCCTCATCTTCCATCACCCCTGTCTCCCTCCTCCTCCTTCTCCTCCTCCTCCTCCTCCTCCTCTCCATCCCCTGCCATCGCCCCTATACCTGAGAGCATTTGTCATCCCATCGCTCTGCGTGCCACAGCCGACGCAATGAGAAAAGAGGGAGAAAGAGAGAGGGGGGAGAGAATCTCGGCGGCAATATGCAAAAATGCAAAAAGGTAGATGCGGGTTGCCCTGGCAACGGCTCCGAGGTTATTTCCAAGACGCTGATGGAAATCAATGTCATGTGCCAGGCAGGCAGGCACCTTCGTCCTGAGGAAAATTAGAAAAAGAAGGAGGGGTTGGGGAGGGGGTGATGGTGGGGAGGAGGAGGAGAAGCGAGGGCTGGAAGGACAAAGAAAAATGCAGAGGAACAGAAGTCAGGTCTTATTTCTTCCTCCTCTCTAAACCTTAAGGGCTCTTGACCATTCTTCTGAGGAGCTGGAGGGAGGCACGCCGCTGTCATCATTTCTTTTTCTCTTGGTCATTTGCACCCTTAACACTGCCAGCCGGCCTTTTCTCTTTTGTTTACACGCAAGAGAGGAAAAAAACGAACTCTGCGGCTGTAAGGGTGCCAAAGCTACAAGATAAATATGGTTACTGGAAGAGGAGGAGGATGGGGGGTGCAGGGTTGGTGGAGCACAAAGTGGGTAGTGTTTAAACATGGACCAAACACTGATGAATCTGTTGTGTGACATCATCAAGCAACAACAGCAAATGTTACCTGGCAATGAGGGCACTGTCAGGATTAGCTTTGCTGAACAAGTCTAGACCAGATATATATATACACTGTTTCCAGGCCTCTGTATTTCTGCCAGCATCTCTGGTTTAACTCTCACGACTTGTCGATCGAATCACAGGTTTAAGAAATCACAGCGTGAAAGCAAAGTCGCTTAAAACGCCGTTTTCAACTTCAGTAGAAGGTGCTGACTTGAAAATCTTTGTTAGTGTTTGTTTGGTGTTGATAGGTCATGTCAAAATAGAGATATGATAGTATTAACACAACAAATACTACAAAGAAACATGCATATTACATCTTCTTGTATATTTCTAGATGCCTATTACTTTATGTTATGACACATTTATTATTATATTTTCACATTTGCAACCTGTATTTACTTTTTTATCCTTTGAAAATAATTCTTTAAGCATGTTTGTTTTTTATACATGAAAAAGTTATCATGTCTGTTCATACAGTCCGTTTGTGCTGAAATAAAAAGATACCAAACAATTCTATGATAAATATATATTGATATATAAATGAAAAATCAGAAGCATCATAACGGTTAAAATAGCACAGGACTCCTAAGGGTTGAAATTAAATTCAGTCTGAGTCTGATTATTTAAGTAGATAAGGGACAAAAGTTACACTTTTCTCGGAGGCTGTGCGTGACTCCACTTTTCAGTCTCGACAAATACGAGCACAAAGCATTTTCTCCGTCCAGAGGTTGAAGGGTGCTTCAGGGGAGAGATGGTGCTCAGGTCGCTTTTTTCTTTTTTTCGCATTCAAAACCTGACACACTTGATGATTGGATTTTAAGCAGAGTTCCTCTCAAGCAGCAGGAGTGACTCTGATTTTTGAACATGAGTGGCACAGATCATGTTAGTAAACTCAAGGAGCCAAAGGGTCTACACTGCCAGCTGGAACATGCTCTCAGCGTGGCATGAAGTACGTAACGTCCAGGACCTTTTATCATTGAACCACAAGGCTGTGACTGACACATGTAATCTAAGGCTACATCAACACAAAAACATTTGAGTTTTAAAACTCAAACGATCACAATCCACACGAGCGTATTAGCTCAGTATCAGCAATAATCCCCCATTAATAATCCCCCATAAAAAACACTACAAACAAATAACAACAACAGGGATGAGAAGTGGACCAGCGATGAGGGGGAAGCTTTAATAACGTTGTTTATTACAAATTTACAAAGTTTGGTCTGTACCGCTGGTTGAGACGTGACTAACCAAAACAGGGTCAGCAGTGTTTCCAAAATTCTGTGTTTTACACATTTGAAAACTCCACAGTCATGAGGATGGGTAGTGAGTAGTGAGCAGTGATACGTTTTAAAACTTAAATGTAGTTGTATGGATGCAGCCTCATATTTTTTCCAAGGTGCAGCCTGACGTGTTTAGTTGAGAAGGTTGGTGTAGTCACTACAAGACACCACCGCAGGACACTACGGTAAACTATATCCATGCATTTGGGCCTTGTCACCACCGCCCAGGAGGCTATGTGTTCATCGTGGTCTGTTCGTTGATTGGTTTGTTTGCTATTTAGCAGGATTACACAAAAACTACTGAATTGATTTCCCCTGACTTGGTGGAAGGATGTGACAGGAAAGAACCTCAATTTTGACATTGTGATACGTTAAAATCTGGCGTTTTTTGACATTTGCCCAGGGAATGGTTCGTGGATCATGACTAAAAAGTCCAGCCTATTTAGGGGGCTAATCAATGAGTGCCAGTCTACTTTTGTATTCCACTCTTGTCTTGCATGTCGGCTGCAATATTGCTGCGAATCCTTCTAAAAACCTTTCCAGGATGAAGCAGCAGAGTGGCATGCATTGTGAGCGGAGGACATATTTGTCACCACTTCGCTTACAGTGGGAGATATATTGAATTAATTTCCATAGGTTGGAATCTGTAACCCATTAACTGTAATTTATAGAGTAAACTGCTGCAACCTCCACAGGCCATCTCTGACGGGCCCTGTATCACTGTGGCAGGCTGCTGTGGAATAGATGGACCATGCATGCCAAGCCAATGGCTTCTCGTCCTCATTTGCATACCTAACATGGTGTTCACACTCCAGTTGACACATTTGTAACCCGCCACTTATCCCATTACCGGCTGTCCCTGGTCGAGGCATTGTTTGCTGTGTCGGCACTCTTTCTCGCCGGCTGGCCAGCTCATTTTCCACCGCGTTGTGTGTCGAGACACTCGCATGTTGCGCCAATGCAGCTGAGCTCGACACATGTGGCACACATGCACATACATGCATGCCAGGGCACCTGCTTACACAAGCATGCATGCTCACAAACAGATGTGCACAGACATACATTTCCACTGTGTACCCGTTGATGGATACTGTAAGAATGACATCCATATGAAGGGAAAATATATTAAACGTGATGTCATGTGCACTGAATGCATAATAAAGCTGAATATACATTGCTTGCTTCCATATTGTTTAGAGAGTATACTTTGAGTACCCTGTATGTTTTATGCATTTAAATTTGACATAAAGCATATGTTTAGTGTTTATACAAAGAAAGGAAAATAAAATATTGTCTAAACTCTGTACAAAAGAGTTTTTAATGTAAGACAAATAAATAGATTTACAGCAACACTATGTATTGTTTACTGAGCAGCAGCACCCTCAGTATCCTCACGTGGTGATTCATTCTGTTGTGCTCCGTGTCTAATCCCTTACGTGGTTTTCATGTAGAGACAAAACAAAGCCGGAGCTCTGACTGCGAAGTCCCACTCACATCTGAGCGGTGAATATTACCCATAATCCTCAGCTTCCTGAACCAGACGAGCTGCCGCTGTAAAAAATTCACCAGACTTTGTTAAGGATTCTTGATCAAAGTGTTCTCGCTTAATGTTGGTTTTAATGACTTCCATGTCTTTTTAACTGTCTTGAACTTAATGGATCCGATTCCGACATGAACTCCAGACTAATCCAGTCCGTTCACTTATGAAGAACTCAGGAGGAGATTCTCCGAGTCTGAAGCATTCACAAAAAAATATAAATCTCTGGAGCATTCAGGTGGTGCCTGGATAGAGCAGAGGAGATTCTGCATCCGTTTACCATCGCGTATCAGAAAGGTCATCAAGCACCATTATCCTGCTGTATTCTGAAAAAGGCTCACTCTGACATTTTTACTAGGCAGGAAGAATTCTGGAGAATGAACCACAGACTCAGACCTTTGTGTTCTCACACACAGCTCGTCTAGGCATGTCTGAAAGCAGCTCATCAGTCAGGTACTTCACACAGGAGCCACTCACCAAAGCTGCATAGAGCTAGAACAGATGTTCAGGGTTATGGGTGGAAATGAGAGCGGCACCAATCTAATTCCCCCTATTCTAAGTCAGGGTCACACCAAAATGATTATGAGGCTATTTTTTCAAGCTAAGAAAGTTGAATAGTGTTGTTTTAATACAAATCATTTTAAATCACATTGTGTGTGATTTAAATATTTTTTGTATTTATTTTATATCGATTTTTCCTCATTATATATCCTTGGAGTTAGTGATGTGTAATAGGGGGTCAACACAAATGACTAATCTGTGTTCACTGAAAAAAATCTGTCACATACAAATATCTCACATGAACTCGTGGCTCGTGTGGAAGGATTCGTTCACATTACTGGGGCCACCCTCTCTCATTAAAGGTGCCTTTTCTTTATTGGGTTTAAACGAACATCCTGGGCCCTTTCAGCGGTATTTGCTTCCATACCGTCGTCTCCCTCCCTCCCTCCCTCCCTTCCCCTAGTCGTCTCATTCCCCCTCTTTTTCGGTCTAACTAAACCTGATTCCTGTGGGCAGCAAAGAGAAACACTATTAGTGTTCAGGGATGAGCTGCCGTGTTCACCTTCGACATCGCCGCAGGATATAGTCCGTTACGGCCTTATAGAGCCACAGTGGCATTTGCCTTCTGAGTGAATGCTACAGAGTGTTGTTCGGCTGTGGATCTTTCAGAGTGTAATGTTGCAGCGGCGGGGGGGCCTGGTATCTCCCTCACGAGACCTACATGGCATTTCTGTCAAGCTCCGTTATCAAATGGCTGTAAACCGGCTTACAGCGACTCTCTGAGCTCAATGAACTTGGCCTCACCGAGCAGATTCTCCACGGTGCAGGACTGAACCTGCAGCTGAATGCTGTGTGTCACCCACGGATTTCCTGATAAGATCATTTTCCAGCCTGCACATCTATTTTTGATGTGTTGTGTTGGTGGCGCGCCGGATAAATGAATATTCATGAGCGCGCGGAAAGCCTGTATGGATCATAGTGATTTCCACCCGTGTCGTCAAGCTATGCAAATTGCGTCCCCACATCTCTGCGACCACACAGCCCCCCCCCCCCCCCCCATTCTCCTTAATTAATGATGCTGAGAAAATGTTTTTTTTTCTTCTGAGGAAAATGAGGTCCTTTGAGACTGAATCAGTGCAGATATTAATGGGAAGTGATAACTCTTTCTTTTTTTTCTTTTTTTCACTCAATGACTTGAGGAAATGCATAGCCCCTATCAGATGGTCACACTATTTTGCAAGATTGTCCTCGAGCTGAAGTTGTGAATACTTCGAAGGAGTAAATTTGCTGCCAATTTATGCTACAGAGGTGAAATCTGATTGGATAGAGTTTTTCTCATATCTTGTAGTATTGTAACAAGTGTAAATTTAACTCAAACCGTTTAGTACCTCCACAAAGGAGGTTACGCTTCCATCTGCGTTTCAGGATTACACAAAAGCTATTCAACTGATTTCCATTGAATACTGTAGAGGGGTGGGCATGACCTAAGGAAGAACTCATTAAACTTGGATCTGGATTATTTTCACTTTCTTTAACGTAGGGAGATTGTCCATTTGCCGTAGTGGACGTATTCACTCTCAGAGCGTCTTTCTTGTTATCTCCACCAAGGAAGTTATTTTTATCAGCATTTGTTTGTTGGTTACACAAAAACTACTGAATCCATCACCATGAAACGTGGTGGAAGGTATAGGTGAGGGGAAAAACCCTTTAAAGTCTGATTTTGGATCAGGGGTCCATGGAACCATGAATATTTCTTTCATCTTCTTTGACTTGTGCGATGAGGTGTTTTTTCTTGATTTCTGAGAAAATAATTCATGGATCTTGATGAAATAATCAGGCATGTCTCAGGGACTGATATTTATTTATGAGTGTGTGCAAATTGGTTCAGATCCAGATTTTTATTTGGATGTGAATTTACATGTGGTTTCATAAGGCGACTGATTGGCGTTGGCAGAGGTATGCACTCCACTGAATCTCCACTGAATTGTTTTTCCTCATGCATTAATAAACAGTCCAACGTTTATACAGAATTCAAATCTACCAACCCTGTTCCACAAATTACTAATTCTGATCCATTTATGATTATATCCAACATCCATTTTTTGGACACATTATAAGCATGATATTATCCTTGAACTATAGAGACATAACTCGTGCATCCAGCCTTTAATGATGTATTATCAAGCGTTGTTTGCATTGAATTCTTGTTTGATGATGCCTCTCTGCTTAAATGACATTTTTCAGTGATCAGCACATGTTTAAACCTACAAAGACTCCACCCTTATCAGATAAAACATATACCTGATGGCGATTTGCTGTATTACAACTCATGCGTTTTCATCTGAGGAGATGAAAGGGAGGATGAGGTGAGAGGGGGATAACTTGTGAAAGCGATAATAAAGGTCTGAAGTGAGGAACAGCAGTCGAGCTGACACTGGGGTCAAGAGCTGAGCTAGTATCGCATTTCCTTTTCAAATCTATCTATATGCATATATGCTCACACACGCGCGCACACGCACAGAGCCGTATGTGCGTAGCTGCACACTCACACAATCTGCTGGGAGAGCCGCCAGAGAGAGGTTAACTCACACTGAGACAAAAAGCAGATGGATGAAATGAAATGAGTAAAGGAGGATATCAGAAATTATTTAAGTGTGTGCATATGGATGTGTGTGAGTGTGTGTGTGTGTGTGTGTATGTGTGTGTGTGTGTGTGTGTGTGCGCGCCCTATAGAGAGAATGTATGTAAGCCAGGGGAGAAAGGGAGAACCTATTCAGGATGGAGGCCGTAGTTCACTGACAGACTGCACTGCCATGCTCAGCCAGTTCATTGCTGTCATTCCTTACATCTTTTGACATTTTCAATTATGTCTTTCACACATGGCCGGGCTCTTGTTTTTTTTTTCTATGCTCACCTCATCATCCTCCCTCTTGCTTTTCTCTCACCTTCCCTGTTCTATTCCTACGCTTCATTCCATTTCCTTTTTAAGTGGCCGCTCCCTCCTCGCTTTGTGCGTCGGCCCTTTTCATTAACGTAGGGGTCAGGTAGCCCAGGGATCCTATTTTCCCCCCCCACACACACACACACACTCTGTGGCAAGTGGCACGAGAAGGGAACAGCAGAGGTGAGCGAGGGATAAGGCGATGGACGAGTGCAAAGGATGCTGTCAGATATGTCAGGGACTCGGGTTCAATTTATCTGGTGATCCTCGGGGAGCTCACAGCGCCATGTACGGGAAGTAAAGGTAGACGTGTGGTTTTGAAGAGGGTCCATTGTTCTTACCACTCATTCATCTGACAGTAGTAGATTTATTTATTTACGTATTTATTTATGTCACTGGTATCACGTGTCTCTTATTTCTTACTTATCTTTTACTGGGCTTTAAAGGTTTTAAATTGGGAAACTTTTATTTGAACCTTCCACAATCAATATCATTGCAGTTCCCCAACAGATTGTCCTTTGCTCCTTCTGCTATTTGTTAAATATATAAATGATGATTATCATGATTCATGATGATGGATCTGTGTGTGTTTGTGTCTTTGTGTCTAGCCTGTGATGGACTGGAGACCTGTCCAGGCCTGTATCCCACCTCTCCTCCAATATCAGCTGGGATTGGCTCCAGCCCCCTGGGACAATCAAAGCAGTAAAGATAAATGGAACGGAGCATAATGATCATATTTGAAGCTATGATACCATGCGATTAGTGAAGTAGTTACAATAAACTCAACCACACCTTGATAAAATATAAAAATGCTTATTACACCTAGTGCTTTCTGCTGAAGTAATCCAATAGTCATTACTCTGATGGAATCCCAGACAGCTACGGATTTGGGCCACTTCAGAAAAAAAATGAATGTGAGCCTATAAAGTGGTCCACTTGTAAAATAGCAAATGAGGCCCAAATATCCCCGAATAAACATGGGCCTTTTATGGAAACATGCAGTGCTCTCAGCAAGGTGTAATCTGGACGTGAAGCTCAAGTGGCCCATGTGGTAAATGATGAATATGGCCTAAATATTGCAAGACGAATTTGGTTTACAAGTTGTATTGCTATGGCTTACTTGTGCCTCAGATCTGGCAAACAACAGCGGACCACCCAAGTGGCATCATTCCATGCAGTATGTGGGCCAGATGAAGGTGTGACGGCGTGACAGCGTGGGCCAAATTGAAAAAAAAAAAGTTTTCACTTGTTGAATGTGATGGAATATACTGCAAGATGGCACCATTGTACAAAATAACAACTGTTAACACGGACATGTATTTCATATTGTTAACACCAAAAAGAGTGACTAATGGATTGAGTCATAATGAGGACATCATGTTTTCTCTCCACTAAGAGCATCAGAGGACACACAACATCCATATTGCATGTTCCAAATTAAAGAGAGCAGAGACCCAACTGATGGATTTACTGACTGATGGATTAGTTGACTGATTGATTGATTGGTTTCATAATGAGGGGAAAACACATTTTTCTCCATTGGGCCGAACGGTGGGTGGGTTGTGGGGGGGGGGGATTCCCAGACGCTGGCAGCGGTGATGTAATGCGGTAGGTTCTAATGACCTCAGCATAATCACCACCATTATAGAGCAGGCGCAAGGCTCTCGAAACCACTTCATCATCACAGCATTGCCTACTCATGCCTACAGTCATTGCTCTTCCACAAAGTCAGCCAAACACAGTACCAACGCTGCTGCCAGATCTGCAGCCAGATCACAGCAGAGATTAAGGGGGGTGGGCCGCCAACAACGCTTCTGCTGAAACGAGTTTGAAAAAAGAGAGAGGCAATGTGTGTGTGTGTGTGTGTGACCATTGGTGTCGCCAAACTGGCATCCCTGGTTGTCCTCACTTTCACCAGGGGGCAGTCAAGGAGGCGGGAGGCCAGATTGCTATTTTTCCGGGCTAATCACGGAAGCGGGTTGCCAGGTCTTATCCCCCCCTCTTATCCCCCCTCTCCTGCTGACTCTTTACCCTAACCCTTCAGCAGGAGATCTCTTGGCAAGAGGGTGGCAGAAAAGCGAGAGGAAAGGGGGGAAAAGAAAGTGGGGGATGTCAGTGGTGCGGGCTGAACAAGAGGAATGAGGAGTCGTGGTCAAGGGCTGATTAATGAGCCATTAATTTAATCAGCAATTCCCATCTCGCCAGGGCCTCTCCACGTGGCTCTGTAGCAGCTTATTATTTTTAACAAGTCTGTGATCTCCCTCTTCTTCCTCTGCTCTTTCCCTCCCTCTTTCTGTCTTCCCCAGTTCCTCCTCTTACACCCGGCTCTTATCTGTGTCAGAGTCTAGGATGTGAACAGAGGGGCAATGATTAATGGAGATTTAAGACCTGTGAAGGATGTCTAATCACTGTCTCTTGCTCCCTCACTGCTTAAACAAAACTGACTGCTGTAGGCCAAGTTTCCAACTGGGCAGCTGCTGTTATGAAGCCAATTAGAGTGATGAATGCTCATAGACGGCCCATGACACTTATTATATATTTTAAGATCAAGAGGTTGACGAGAGGGAAACTGTGCATGGGAATTCTGCATCTGTTTCTATATATTTTTGTCTCTGTCTTTTTTGTTTTCAATTACTTTACTCTTCTCAACATCCACAGATAGATATAAATAGGATGGCCCTTTAATTTAGATGCATCTTACGTCAGCCTCTGTCACATACAGAGGCATTTCATTTGATTATTAATAATGGATATATGAGTGGTCAATATAGTCTATATACAATGACAATGCAGATCAAGTTATTTTTTAAGGACAAAGTGAAATTCTGGTTTACAGAATTTACAACCTGGGTCTTTTGGTCATGGGTAGTTTTCTGATGTGACTGCTCAAAGGTGAAGCCAAACTGTCTTGACAGCCACCTAGGGGCGGGCTGCAGGAGAGGTCATAAATCCTGCCTTCTCCGTGTTTGTGGATGGGACGTTGACTGAATAAATATATGTGAAATGATGATTCGGGCATTTAAGTTGAGTGTCTGTTTTTCTAGTAAGTTTGGTTATGGTTATTTGATGATATGAAAACAGGGGGTCACGTTATGATTGACAGCTAAGCCTGCCTCGCGATTGGTTGAGGATGTGTTTAGCAGGGCCTCTCTGGCAAGGTGCTGGATTTGGACTCCGAGATATTTTGACTTCAATTCTGGATGGTAGAGACGCATCGTCCATCTGTACCGTTTATGGACAAAGATAACTGATACCGAAGTAAATGAGTATCTGGATGGAGATTTTGAAAACGCCATTTTCAAAAACAAAAATGTGGAAGTGTTGATGAAGCCTTAGGGCCATCCTAGTTATCTATGAAACTCAGCCAAAGACTATTCAAAAAGATTGTCCTGCAACCCGACCGTTTCTTTTTTTCTTCAGATCTGTTTTCCTTCTCTTCTTTCAACTCAACCGGCTGACAGTGTTCACACTTTTCACTTAAACCAGTCACACTTTGGCAAAACCTCTGAGGGCCAATCACTGCTCTGCTGTCAAACCTGAATTTAACTGGTTCTTTTCTCTGCTGCTGTCAGGTCTCATTTCAGTGTCAGATCAATGCAGCAGCACCTCAGCTCTATTCACCCCGAGGCTTTCATCAACACCAACCTCTGACAATTTAACAGTGAAAGTGCTGTATGTCTGTTAAGATACTGAAACAACAAGTGTAAATAATAGTTTTTGTCCTAGGCTGGAAGGGAAAAACAAACAACAACAAAAAGCCTCTGTCAGTCCGCCTGCTGTAAAATGCCCTCGCTCACGTTTTGGCTGCATAAAAGCGCACACGCAGCAGCTTCTTTAAAGGCAGCGGCGATTCATTTATTTCCAGATAATTGGAAATGATGGCAGGTTGAAAAAAAGAGACAGACTAAGGAGTGATGGAATAAGAAAGGCTTTGTAGTGAGTCAGAATGGAGATGAGAGAAGCTCTTTAATTCTACCTCTGATTACTAAGTGGCTCTGTCCATTATCTTTACACAGTGAATAGCAGAACACCATAAAGGTAAAATGTGACTCATCCATCCCCGCTGGTTATCGCACTCGGTGGCTTATGGGAGACGGACCCCCGCCCATTCCCACCCCCACCTGCCCCCATCCATCCACACACAGTTTGACACACAGTGCTTTTACATAGCCCTTCAGAAAGTGCTTTAAATTGCATGCCTGTCTGTGTGTGTGTGTGTGTGTGTGTGTGTGTGAGTGTTTGTGTTTGTGTGTGTGTGTGTGTGTGTTTGTGTGTGTGTGTTTGTGTGTGTGTGTGTGTGTGTGTGTGTGTGTGTGTGTGTATATGTTTGTGTGCTCGCATAAGGATTGCCTTTTCCACACTGACTGTTCATGTGTATGTGTTTTCAAGGGATACTTGAGTGTATGTATGAGTGTTTGTGTATGCATGAAAACGTGTAGTGTATGTACAGAGTGTGTCGGTGTCAGGTCATTTCATATGTGTCTCCTCTCAATCTGAGACAAGGGGAGGACTGTGTATAGGTCCCCTCTCCGATCCTTTGCCGTGTGGCGCTCCGAGAGGTATTGCCTCTCTTATTGCTGTTGAAAAGCCCCATCAGTGCCAGGCACTGTGATTTATGTCCCTGATCCCCCTCCACCTCCAGCTCCTTTCCATTAGGCTTTACAATATTCCCCCCATTGTTCAGCTCCCGGCGTTATCGGCCCTGCCCAGGCCTGTCAGCGGGACCGGCCCCACACACAATCACACCGGGAGGAGCGGAGGGAGAGGAGGGAGAGGAGGGGGGGAATGATAGGACGTAGCGTGAGATCGAAGAGGTGGGGTACAGCAGATAGGAGGAGGTGGTGGAGACAGTGGCAGGCAGAGATGGGTGGGGGTGTGATGCGGAGGAGGAAGATGAGGTGGAGGGCAGCGTGTCGAGGGAAGTGCAGATATGGGCGATGTCCATCTGAACCTGGGTTTTTATGTTTCTGAGAGGGTGGAGGTGGGGCAGAGAGGAGGTGGAGGAGACATAACTTAAGCAAAGTGTGAGATGTTGACTGCAACGATGAGAGGTGGAGGTGCCATTCGGACGCGATGCTCTGGAACGTTCCGTTAAGAGTACATGTCCATTAAGATATAGATTTTTATTGCCTCGGAATGGGTTGGCGTTGCTGTTTGTTCAGTGCAGTGCTGGGGGGGGGGAGAGATAAGGAGACGGCGGCGGTTCCCCGAGAGCGAGGCTTTCGATACACACCCCACTCTGTCAATTTATAGTCATCTTTATTGCTTTGAAGAAAGGTTGGAAGAAGCAGGAGCCTGCTCTGATGCATTTATTTTTTGGGGGGGTTAAATATAGCAGCCTTTCAGACGAGGCTTTACAATAAAGTGCAGGCAGATGCAACAGAGTTGTTAAGTGTGGTACAATGAATGTTTGAAAGGCAGCCTCGGGAAAGGTCGAGAGGGCCTGAGTTGTGTGTGTCTGTGTGTGTGTGTGTGTGTGTGTGTGTGTGCGTGTGTGTGTGTGTGTTGGTGTGTTGGTGAGGGGGTTATATAAAGAGATGATATGCGAGTAAAAACAGGACGTACAGGCTGTCTGTGCGGATGACGCATTGAAAGTTTCAGCTGATGGAGACATGCAAACACTGTGGCGTAATTTTTCATTGCACATATAGTCTGTATTATTTCTTCATGTTAATAATGCAAAGGAAATTCGGTACGCTCTCCACATAAAGCTGAGATTTATTCCCTTTTCTCACCTGCTGTAAACGGAGAACACTTTGACTTACAATCCCTCCCATTTAAATTCGAACAAAAGTCAAATGCTCAACAATGGGAGAAAAGAAAAAAATGTCCTATTTGTTTCACTGCTGCATGTTGCCAGCCAGACAATGACGTGCTAAATTTGAAAAAACGAATTGCAAATCACCCTTGTTTCATATTCAGCCCCCCCGCCCCCACCACCCCCCTCTTGAAGAGCCCTCCTGCTAAAGATCGTTTTGACATATACCTTTAAGTAGAGGGAGATGAGAAATCGGGGATAAAAAGGAGTAGAGGAGGCAGAGAGGAGGAGGGGGTAAGGAGGAGTGGTGGCTGATAAGCTTGCTTGCTTTCAACTCTGTGGAGGATAAGGGAGAAGAAGTTTTAATATCTCTAAATCAGCGGCTCGATATTGAAAGTGTCATCTAATTGAAAATGATTTAGGACACCGGGCCCGCCTGGCAATCGTATATAAATTCACTCCTGACACCGGCTCCAAAGTCTCTCTATTTCTACTTTATGAGTCATTTGCATGGCGGGGGCCTTGGAGAGTATAAACCATGCAAATGATATGGAGCCCCGCACAAGGTGATGTATCCCCCTCCCACCACCACCACCACCACCACATTCTCCTCCTCCTCCTCCATCTCACTCGTTCTCCCTCTGCGCCTCAGGAGAAATGCGTTCTGCTATGCAGCTGCCTTTGTCCAGAAAGTCATTTATTTCTCTTGTTGTGGGCTCGCTTGCCATTTTACAGCTTCCCGCACGGGTTAGTGGGGGAGAGAGCCGGCTGAATAACTGTCGTCTCCCATTTGCGAGCCTGTGTTGAAAGTAATTTCCTTATTTTGTGAAAGATAGACGCCCCACAATAGAAATGCTGGTGTGGATCCCCACAGTACATAACAATAAATATACCTGCACTTTAATGCAGAGCTGAAATGCCTTACGTCAGACTGTGTTATTAAGTCATATCAGTACTGTCGATGGCTTAAAGGACTGAATGAGATGTTTTGCTTTATCTTTCAGTGACCTGACATTTCCTCCGACCACTCTCAAGACACATCACTTTGCAGTTTCAATCATTGTGAAGTACGTGGTAAAATCAAGATCCTTGACACATACAGAGGAGCAAGTAAAAACTCAAATAAAACTAAATAGAGAGAACAGGGAGAAGAAAAAATTGAAAGCTGAGAAGACAGTTCCTAGCCATTCGATTATCTATTCACAGCAATTCTTTACCTGGCGGCTCGTCTCTCCTCTCGGACGGGCATAAAGAGCATGTGAGAGTTCAGAGGGGCCGACTCTACACGCTTACCCTTTACTGCTCCTATAAAACTTTTATGACTTGAAAATCCTCTTTTTCTCTCTCACAAAAACTGAGATTAAGGGATGAAGGGATGAGAGCGAAATGGAGACGGATGGAGCACAACATAATGAGCGCCTCTCCTTTAAATGGACCCAATTTTTTTGATATCCCACCAAAGCTGTTGTTATTAAGGAGCAGTAAAGTGGCATGGGGGGAATATCCATGTGCACATTATTGTCTAACACTGTGTGGCCTCTCGTTGTAGGAAAGGGCCTGAGTTATCCCACAGGGTGCAATTTGTGTGTAAACATTTGTGCCCTCGTATTTCCCTCTGGATCTGTGGTTTTGGTCCATTTACCAAGAAAACCGGCTCTGCCCTGTAATCTGCTGTCCATGTTTTTGTGTATGCTTCATGTTTTGTGCTTGAATTTTATATGTGGGTGTGTGTGTGTTGCATTTTCTGTTCTCCTTTCCCAGGCCCCTCATCTAAGCATCTATGCATGCATCTTAATTTGGTCGTAAACATACATGTATGCAAGTGCCTGTATTTGTGCCTATATGCATTAGTAAGTAGATGCAAATTTTCCAAGGTAGGTACTGTGTAAGTGTGTGTGTGTGTGTGTGCGTTCAGGAGCCGGTGAGTGAACGACTGCAGCAGTCTCATGTGTTGCCCAGGGAGCTCCTGCGTGCGGTGGCAGTCTTGTTTGTCTTCCACTGCTGCTCAAACAATGGTTCCCAGTGGGCCTGCTCTCCACCTAATTGAGAGACTACAGAGAGAGAGAGAGAGAGAGAGAGAGAGAGAGAGAGAGAGAGAGAGAGAGAGAGGAGTGATGGGGCCGTGCCTACTCCAGCACAATCACAAACACACACATCATCAGACGTAGCTGGCACTTTCATGCACACACAAGAAAACGCAAAAACACACACACACACACACAAACACACACACACACACACACACACACACACACACACACGCACACACACAAACACACACACACACATACAGCCCCATGACGAAGTGTAAAGCATTACAAACTGTAATGGAGCTGCTGTAGAGCCGCTGTAAACACTCTATTATGAGCATCAACAGTCTCTCACACGCACACACACAAAGCAATCACATCTGATGAAGAGACAACTGCACTTCATCTAGCAGCACAGAGAGGTGTCTCAGTGCCGAGGAAGGCTAAACCAAATAGTCGATACAGTGCTGTGTCGGGTCTGAGTCCACTCTCCTTCACCAGTAAACACTGAGGAACAGCACATGGACTCTTAAAGGAACTTGTTTTTCACTGCAAGTTACATCAGTGTCATCATCAGCAAAACAATCTAACAACCTTCATTCATGTATTCCTACTTACAAGTGAAGATATCTATATCCACTCAGATGTATATCTACAACCCTAACCCTTTAGTTTTTTAGGGGGGGGAATATGTAAACAATGATTGTACGCATAATCAGCGTATGCATATTTTTCCCAATGGATGAGAGTGACAACAACTTAGGATGTGTCCCATTATTTCATGCACATATAAACTACAACAAAAAAAGGCCTGATTTTGCCTTTTGATGTCTGAAGGAACTACTCTCAAGTGGTCGGTCCTCACTTTTTGTACAGGGTTATTTGGGGTAGAATTAGGTTCAGGTGAGGGTTGGGTGTTTAGTTGTGATGGTTAAAGGGGTGTAAGGGCAGGGAATATGTTATGCCAATGAGTGTCATCACTGAGAAGTATGTGTGCGTGTGTGCGTGCTTGAAGGACTACTAGAATCAGAACAGACTGCAGAAGCAAGTGGATTAGGACTTTCTAACGAGGACATGCAATACCTCTTGATGGATGACAGCCTTCATGCTGTGCTGCCGTGCTTATAGCATCTGTGTGCTGGAGGGGGGGGGGGGCATCAGTGTACGCACACATGCTGGTGTGTGATTCGGTTTGTGTGAGTCTGGCTGTGTACTCTGGTTTGAATGTGCATGTCTGCGTGCCATTGCTGTCTTTGTCCACGTTTGTGTATCCGATCTCAGAAGGAAAAATTGAAAACAATATCCTTGAAAATTCACATCTCGGTAATACGGTTTCTCATTTCTTTTTTTCATTTTGCAACAAAAAGGCCTCGATTTCTACCCAGGTGGTTAAAAAAAACAACCTTACAGGGTCAATAGAAAATATTTGCTTTGCACTAACGCTTCAAGCCAATTGAAAGAGAAAAAAAAGTTCAGATTGTTGAACCGGGTGCCTGTGTTCGTTCAATATCGTTGACACATTCACTTGGTGTCACAATGGAGCCCAAAGCGAGGAGGCACGGAAGTGTCGACTGC
The DNA here is from genome assembly GCF_949316205.1 of Platichthys flesus. Classification (NCBI taxonomy): domain Eukaryota; kingdom Metazoa; phylum Chordata; class Actinopteri; order Pleuronectiformes; family Pleuronectidae; genus Platichthys; species Platichthys flesus. Next base: position 13,835,666 of record NC_084949.1, read on the forward strand.
TTGTGTAGTCAATGGGGCCCTTTTACAAGCTATTTAAGGGGATAAAAAGCATGTCCTTTTCAGCACAACACCGGTGTCAGGGTGTTTCAAAGGTGCTCCAGGGCCATTTAGGAGCGGTGGCAGCGCCGCCTGCTTTGATTAAAGCGCCACGGTGCAGAAAGGAGAGAGGCAACACTCTGTAAAGTGAATATGGAAATGACCTCCGCCATCCTCTTCTGCTCCCACGCCAACCTGTCCAAACGCACAGAGCAGCAGAGATGAGTATGTCCCGTTTCTGTTTATGTGCCTGGGTCGAGGCGTTCAAAGGAAAGTGCCCCGGTGTTATAACACACAAGAGAGGTGTGTGGGGGTGTCGCAGAGGAAGGGGAAGTAATGAGGGGAGAGAAAAAGAGTGTGATGATGACTTGGTTTCAGAGCAGCTCAGGTATCCTGGTTTTGATGAATTAGTATGCTTATAATGCCACTGACAGACGGAGGGCAACACTCTCTCTATCTCTCTCTCTCTCTCTCTCTCACTCTCTTGCTCTCCCTCTCTCTCGCTCCCTCCTCATTGTGGAGCTACTTGCTTTACCCGAAAGAGACTACTATAACTAATACTGAAAATTTGAGCACGGCGATTTATCGGTTGGCCGACAATATCAGCTGACACAACCCTTCCACAGTTTGATGATATGCACCAATATATATATTTGCATGGGCGCTCTATATATATATATATATATATATATATATAGAATATAGAATCATGACACGCACGTGAACGTGCTAATTTGAGAGAGTCAGATTGGCTTGTGATGTTGAACATGACGCACAGAAAGGCAAACTCCTCTCCTGGCATTGAGAGGAGTTAAATGCCTTTTTTATGTTATTACCTGCAGTTAAAGAAACCTGTGCACATAGGTTAGTATTAGTCTTTTACCCTCTCATTTCTGAGTTAAAGAGGTATATGAAACTATTATTTTACAGAATAAACAAGGCAGAAAAATGTATATGTTGACATTTTATGTAAAAATAAGAAAAATCAGCCCATAAATATTTAGTGGAGGAACATATATTTTCACAGGAGCCGCATTCAAGCCCAACCTCTGCACCTATGAAATGTTGATTAATCATAGTCAAAGGTAGCGATAGAGAGAAATAAATTGCGGCTTTATCTATCTGCAACAAAATGCAAAAGCACATGCACCTCACTGGTCCTCATCCATAAAACAGGGCACATCCCATCTGAGCAGTTCTGGAGGTGAGCTCATTTGCATGTGTGCTCTATTACGTGCCGTTGGCCCTCAAATGGATGTGCACCGCCATAGAGGATTACTGTAATTAACCCAACACAACAGAGTTGTCATGAGGTAATTGACCTAATTGTTTGGCTTGTCAGTTCCCGTTTTATATATTAAGCATTAAATATGCTGGGTGTCATTAATCAAAGGATTAGCACGTGTCCAGGGGAGGGCGGATGCACTGTGTCTTGGCCTTGTTCTGCATTGTGAGACGTTAGAAGTGTCCACGAGGTGTTCTATAGCCCTACTTTTCTCCTTGTATTGCTCCAGGCCTTTAATAGCTTGTGAAAGTCCCTATTTTATAGCCTAACAACACTCCATCAAATTATCCACCAGGTTTACAATGTGCTACCTTTGCAAGGCAAAGTGGGGTTCTTTGAAAAGTGTGTAAAATTGAATTTTGTTTAGCCTGGGTAATTCGCAAATCCAAATCTGTTATTCCCAACAACATCATCCCATTACTGTAAAGCTCCCCACTCTAGCTTTAATGTACTATCTCTGAGTGTCAACATCAGCCTTCCATCACTGAAACCTTTCTATAGACCCTTATGGAGGTGTGCTGTGTGTGTGTTTGTGTGCGTGTGTGTGAGAAGGCAGATGGCTCAGGTCCAATTCACAGCTGATTCACGGCTGAGGCTTATGTATTTAGAAGCAGATTGCCTCCAGGTTGCTATAAAAAGTGTTGAGCTGCCACTTTTATTGGATTTTTAAAGTGAGGAGATTACATCCTGTATATTTCTAATGGTTCCCCACACACTGCCTATTCGGTTTCAGCTCTCTCCTCTGGTCAGGTTTTGGCTTTTTCTGGAGCAAACGAGGAGGGGTGCACTTCCTTATGTCCTAGTGCACACACCCAGTGCATTAATAACAATAACAATAAAAGGTAATCAAATCTGTAAAAACAATATGTACTTAATGTTGGCCCAGGATCCACTGCTAAAAGCCCACCTCATCAAACTGCAAATTAGTCTTGGCCGTAACTTTATTATGGCCTGGCCTAGAGACGGGCAGCCATAAATAATTCAACTGCACCATCTCTGGGAGCGGCGAGATTTAATTCTCCAAAATTGAAAGTGTGTTTGAGTATGCGTGCATGTGTGTGTGTACTTGCTTAGATGCATGCATGCCTCAAGGTTTTGTTTGAGCTAGTATGTCTATGTGTTTATGAAATTAGACAACCCCGCCTTCCTTCACACACAAACACACACTGCCAGCACCACCCCCCTCTCTCCCTCTCCGCTCCCCTCGGCTGGCTGCTGGCTTTAGCCTCCCATTACGGAGCATTCCCCACCAGGTAGCACCATGGCAACGCACTCAGCCGCATCCATCAGCCAGCCACAGCCCCACAGCCCTCCCAGCTACAGCCACCTAGAGAGAGAGAGACACCTTCATACTGGGAGAAGGGAAGACGTGAAGGATGGGTTAGAATGGCGAAAAGGGGGTGTAACAAGAAAAGGGGCTAGTGAGAGAGAGAGAGAGGGAATGTGAAGAATTGGAAGAAGCAGAGGGTGAAACTCAATCACCTGAAACTTGTTAGATGTCATTAATGCTCCGAAAACCGAAAAGAAACTCTCTCACCTTGCTGCCAAATCAGCAAGTTTACCTGGGTGTCATGTTTCCATCACTGCACATCAGAGCTAAGTTACGAAATATTTGACCTGGGAGAGAATGTTGATAGTATCCATTCTCATTGCCGACAAAAAGACAGATGTTATTGGGTATTACTGTAGTAAGTTTTTGACCAATGGAAAAGAGGCTAATGCTCCATTTCCCCTTGTTTATCAAGTGTTTGTCCATCGGAAATATTCAACAAACTGTGGCACCTGCTAGCACAGCTCACCTTGCATACAGGGGTTTGAGTCCGTGCAGGGGCCGTTGTTTCGTCTCCTACCCGGTCCTTTGCTGCGTGTCTTCTCCAATTCTCTCTCTTGTCATTTCACACTTACTGTCCTGTTAATAAAGGTGAAATGCCAGGAAAAAAAATCCATCCAACTGGTTTAACTGTGTGTCACTGTGGCTGTGCTCATCCTGTGCAAAAAGGGATTATTGGCATTTTTGGTTTTACATCCAGTTAAAGTGGCAAAATACTTGGCAACAATCACCTCCGACTCTATTGTAGCGATGTAACAGCAAATACTCGTAAGTTTCCAAGTCCATGCAATCAATCAAAGCCACAGTGCATCAACGCCAGAAAACAATAACCACAGTTTTCTGTCTGACAGCACAGAGAGCTCATTCCCCATCTCTCGCTACCTGCTTCTTGTTCTGTCCGAAACTACGGACTTGCCAAGTCAGAGAGCAGACAGCCGTTGCATGAAGCAATGCCTCAGGACAGATGGAGGCTGTCTGAAGCTCGTGAAAATGTCATCACGCTACCTGCACCATACATCTTCATTAACACAGGACAGATAGGCATCAGGGGAAATGCCCCCAGTTTGATGGGGAATGCTCAAGTGCAGTACGTTAAGCTCAATGTGCTGAGCACCAAGCAATTTGAATTCATTGTGTGTGCAGGACCAACCTATTAATGGCATTTAGCTTTCGATACTGTCCACTCTCCCCCAGCATTGTGTGTCGGCTTGCCGGTATATGTGCGTGTGTTTTTTAAGGGTAAATGACAACTGTAGACCGTACCCCGGTGATGCATGTTGTATAGCAGCATTACTATATGCACTGACATCACGGACATCACTAACGCTGTGAGAGGTGAGGAGGGGGGTTTTGGAGAGGGAGGGGGCACCAGGGGGGAGACCTGAGCCTCATTGCTAATGGAGTGGTGGAATGAGAAACTGTGTACGCAGGAAAAGTGAAGGGTGTGTGTGTGTGTGTGTGTGTGTGAGTGTGTGTGTGTGTGTGTGTGTGTGTGTGTGTGTGTGTGTGTGTGTGAGTGTGTGTGTGTGTGTGTGTGTGTGTGTGTGTGTGTGTGTGTGTGTGTGTGTACTCTGTGCATGTGTGGGACTTTTGAATGATGTAACACCGAGGCAATATCAGTGGTAATACCAGCGGTCTGAGGGGTGAGATGGGTGTAGAGCGAGCAGGACCTAGGGGAGTTTGTTCTTCATTCTCTCTCTCTCTCTCCCTCCTCATGTGTACACCTAGTGTGTGTGTGTCTGTGTGTGTGTGTGTGTGTATTTGTGTGTAATACAGCAACAGTTCTGTGGCCACAAAATGCAATCAGTTCCACTAAGGAGACATTCCACTGGCACCTGCCTCGCCTTGATGCCCCCCCCCCCCCGCTATCACCACCAGCCCGCCTTGTGGCTCGCTGAGTCCAGGCATGGATGCAGTGGCGCGAGCGATAAGGCCAATATTACTGAGGGATAAAAGCAGAATTAGCTACCTGCTGTGCAAAACGGGCACCAAGAGCCAGGGGGGATCGAGGGAGAGAAGGGGGGGTGCAGAGATTGTGTTTGTGCAGGGTGGGGGTTGTTCTGATAATATTGGATTGCTGTGGGAAAACCGGCCTTTCAACATCCGTTCAGCTGGTCTTTCATTAAAGCTTCTAGATATTTACCCCCTGGTTCAACTTCATAATCCCTTATTTCTCTGCTTTGGCTTATTTAGCTGTTGCTCTCCGGCTCTTCTCACCCTAAATTCTCCCAAAATATATTTCTGGACATAATCAGTTTCCTACCAACAGTCTCCTTTAATATTGACCGCAATGATTCTCTAACCTTAACTGTGTTGTTGTAAATGTGGAACTATGACGAATAAATGGCACTAATCAGACCAATAGTCAAATGATCTGCTCCACCAGTTGCAGGTGCCACGGAAAGTGAGTATATATATATATATATATATATATATATATATATTGTTGGGAAAAAAAATCCTTCACGTACAACCACACCTGGTGCAGAAGGTCAATGGTGAAACAGTTTGTGATTTGTTTAAAACCTGTTGGATCATCAGCATTTGTCCCCTTCTGACTTCTTATTTCCAAAGTTCTCCTCTCTCCACGTCTCACCAATCAGCTTGATGAGAACCGTGTTATTCCTCCCAACAGTATTAGTAGTAAAAAAACAAATTTATCCTTTTAACTGGACAGAGGGACAAGAAAAAGCGGAGTTCTGAAACGAGCCGGGCCTATGGAATGGTAAGACGACAGCCTGGGGGGCCCCCTGGTAGATGGCACAGTTTGAGACAGTGTAGCCAATCCTCCCCCTAAAGACATAAAACACATGGACGTACACACTTCAGTGGGACCCCATCTGTTTCATTTTGCTTTGGCTCTCATTCAGGTGTAACAGCCCGTTTCCAAACATGACCCAGTGCCTGAGGGAAGCCAGGCTGGGGGTGTGATGTGGCCCATCATTGTACAGATAAGGGTAAATACAGCATAAAGGAAAGGAGCTGAAATATTGATGAGGGTCCGACATGGAGCCTGGCTTCTATGAGGTGCTTTATCATGCCAGGCTGTAATTGAGCGGTAGGAGAGGGAGAACCCCTCAGGGCAGCTTGCAAGAGCCAGCAGCTACACTCCTGCACCAACCAAGGACCTCCCATGATGCCTCATTGACTAAAACAGAGAATTGTAGGGAATCTACTTTCCCATCTTGCTGTAATCGGACATCATTTACCCTCCAAATGCTGCTAAGTCCATCTCTCCTGGGACTGATTGAAAGCATTATGATCAAATTTGGCGGGGGTGTGAGACATGCAAAGTTTAGATTTCTACTTCATTACCTCCAGATATGCAGCAACAAAAAGGGATTCGTTCATTTCCTGCAAAAACGCAAAGAAATAGCTGGGTATGAAACTGCTGGAGGCAGAACTGTCTGCGGACCAAAAAATCTTCACGCAGACAGATTGTGTTGCATTGCATTTTACAGAAATACGATTTCATTTGTGCAGATATCCATGCCCTGTGAATGTTGACTATTTTGAGTCTGAGATTTATCCCAGACTCTCCATTTTTACTTCACTTATCCGTTATCATAAGCTGCTTTCAAACATAAACTTGAATCCGGACATTTTCCTGAGTAGTAGGCTAGTATGTGAGAACACAAATTTCATAATTAGTTGCTGTGGGAATTTGCCGGAATCTTTCTCACATGCCCCCTGGTAAAATGTCAGAGTGAGCCCAGGGAAGAATCCAGAAGGAACAAGTCTGGAAAACTCAGTGCAAGCACGTGGTCGTGATGTTTCTAGAACATGACAGTTGAAACCCCCTCCAGACATTTTCAAGAGTTTCTTTGAAAAACAGGTTTTTAGAAACAACCTGCAGCTCTCTCTGCAACTTCCCCCTCTCCTCCTTCCAGCATGGCACTTGCGTCGCTGCTCTCATTCACATGTTAAGCGTAATCCCTCCTTCTCCCTCTGGTGCTCGGGATAATGACTGTTGAGAAAAAAGTCCAATGAGGGAGCGCGTGGATTTTTTACGATAGGTGGGCGGTTCAGGGACTAGACTCCGTGGCCTGTGTCACTCTGCTACACACTCCGGTTTAAATCTGTTAATTACTACACGGCTACATAGAGGGAGATTGACGAGTGTGTTGCCATGAGACGACTCGGCTGCTAATTAAGACGAGCTTTGGGAGGGGGGGGGGGGGGTATCTGTGTGAGTGAGGGAGAGCACGCTCGCATGAGTAACCCTTTCGCATAAATCTGTGTGCGTTTTATTTTTTTTCTCTGTGCTCGCATGTTGTGTAAGTACACGTGAGCGCGAATCTGTTCAGGGACTGCAGCGGGGGGTGCAGGTTAACAGCTTCAGAGGAGGCGAGGGCTTGATGGGGGCTGGTGGGATCTGCAGGGGTACCCGGGTGAAGCAAGCGTGATAGGTGGAGGGGGGGAACTGTTATTTTTTGCGTAATTACCTGATAATTGTGTCTCTGACTGTCACTGATTGCTTTGTTTATGAGAGGCGGAGGGCTAAATGAACTCCCGGTGCTTCGACTCACACCGGCTCTGCTGCTCCTGGTGTCTATATCTGTCATTAGGTGTGTGTGCCTCGTGGTCGTGTTGGTTAAGATACAGTGGGCCTCTGGCGTATTAGTAAAGTGCACACAGAGATGTGTCTTCAGTCAGCTTGACAGTGTGAGGCACAGTAGAAAGAATTTGAATCGCAGTGGCGTACCTCATAACTAGTTGTCCTCAGGCACGCGCCTCAAGTTATTATGGACCTAGTGGTGCCTCCACAAGGCGGCACAATGCTTTGCATGGCGCAACGCATTTTCCAGATATGACTCATAGTTTTTGAGTAAAAGTATTTGTTTGAGCAGAGAGCTAGAGTGTGGAAATATATCTGCTCAACAGAAAACAAATTTATGAAATGAGAAGTAAGTTTCTAAACTGCTCGTACAGCCTCATTGTTTGTCTCTAAACAATAATATAGATATGTACTTGTTCGGCTAAGCCTTCTGATTGTCACTGTGTTTTCATTTCACGGACAGCAGTTATAGATTTTGAATTAGAGCATTTTGTTTGGGACGTTTCTCCTGAGCTCTGATGTCTCCCTCTCTCACGTCGCACCTGGCGTAATCAGTGACTCACACACGCAGAGGGAGGGGGGCCAAAGGGGGGAAATGAGATCTATATTTAGACTTCACAGGTGCCAATCAACACAGCAGGTAGTGCATTCAGTAGAGCAGAGGGACAGTAACTCAAGATGGCGTGTTCCAGTCCCAGTGTGGGTAAGACACAATGGTTACATTTTTGTCTTTGTCTTTCAGGGGGGAACTGTTGAATTCTTTAAGTAATCAACTGTCAATGATATCTAAAGTCAATGTGTTCATTTTCCAGATAGGACTTATAGTAACAAGTATTTGTTTGGAGGAGAATTATGAAATGAGAAGTACATTTCTAAACTGCTCACAGGGCCTCATTGTTTGACTCTATTCAAGAATATAGATATGACCTTGTTCGTCCAAGTCTCGTGATTCTCACAGTGTTTTCCTTTCACGGATAGGAGTTATAGATTTTGAATTAGAACATTTTGTTCGGGACGTTCTCTGGAGGTCTGATGTCTCCCTGTCACAACACAGCTGCGGCAATTAGTGAAGTCACACACACGCAGAGGAGGGGGGGCCAAAGGCTCATATGAAACGAGAGGTACATTTCTAAACTGCTTGCATGGCCTAATTTTTTACTCTAAACATAAAGATCAAATCCAGGTGAGGGCAGGTCTTAAACGTTGTTTTTCAGAAGGGGACTATTGAGCTCTTTAAACATACAACTCTCAATGATTTGAACAACAATGTGATTGGCTCCTCATTAGTTTTTGTATTATTGTGTGTGAAGTGATAGGGAAAGCGCCACCTAGGGGTCGGTGTGAAAATGAAGTTTTAGCAATCGCCCCCAAAATCCTGTCACATGATCAGAGCCCTGACCTGATCAAGTCAGGACTATTACTGCATACACATTATTAGTGATAGCACCACCTAGTGGTCCGTCTGAAAATTAAGTTTGTGCAATCGGTCCCAAATTGAACACACTTCATTAGATTCCAGACCTGAACAGATACATACGTGTGTATGCAGAGCTAGTGATAGCGCCACCTAGTGGTCGGTGTGAAAATGAAGTTTTAGCAATCGCCCCCAAAATCCTGTCACATGATCAGAGCCCTGTCCTGAAGAGATCGATGAGTGTGTATGCAGTGTTAGCGATAGTGCCACCTACTGATCAAGTCTCTCTCTCTCGCTGTCTCTCTCTCAAATTGACAGTCTGTCTCTCCTTCCCAAAAACAAAAAGTCTCTTTTCGACCCGGACGCAGAAGGCACCCATTTCAAAATCTCTCGGCAGGAGGAATTCTCTGGTTGCATGATACGACCTGAGGCGTTGTGGAAATTGAAATTATGGCAGAATCTAAATGAAATGCGTTGGAACATACATGTCATTATTCCAGGTATTACTGCTGGTCTTCAGTCAGATTTCATCCTAATTCATCGGCATCGCAGTAAATAAATCTGAAAGCACAATACTTTATTGCACATGCAGTGAATTTTCCCAGTTGGAATATATTTTTCGATTATTCCGACACCACATGAATTCACGTGTCCCTTGTCTTATCCTTCCATACATTTAAATTCCATGCTTTCTTTGCCCACAGAGCTACAAGGTTAGGGGATTTGATTTTCCTTCACAGACGAGCGAGACCTTCTGTACTTTCAGTCTCCGTGGTGTACAGAACAAATGAGGTGTGACTCTTGTGACTCTGCAGCACTGAGAGCATGAATGTGCAAACAGAAAGTGTCGGCCCAGTCCTGTGGGTTGTGGTTTTTCCAGTGAACTGCACCTTTCAAAACCTCTGACTGCTTCTGTTGTCCTCATATAACAATGGAGCCAAGCTGGGCTGCTGAGGCCATTTAACAGAGGACGTCACATGAGGATGTTTGTTTCCAGTATGGATGTCTTACCTGGGAATGAGCCCTGGTGTCAGCGCTGTATTGTCTGGTGAGCTATAGTGTGTGTGTGTGTGTGTGTGTGTGTGTGTGTGTGTGTATACTGAGCTCTCACAGGGCCTGGCTCATTAGAGCGTTCAGTTTATGATGACACATAAAGGTCTCTTACTTCAACATGTGGCATCCACCGCTGAGATATATGGAGCAGCACTAGTTTCAAGTTATGTGATTTGAAGTAAACTAGTTGAGAAGTTTGCTTTCTTGAAGTATACATTCTTGAATTATGGAATCCACTTGTCAGGCTTTTGCTTCACTGTCCATGTCTCTCTCTTTTGTTTACCCCTGTCTTTCACACATTCTGCTGTAGATATGCTAAAAGTGAAAGAACCAAATGACCTTCAGCTGTCCCTCTCTCTCTCTCTCTCGCTCTCTCTCTCTCTCTCTCTCTCTCTCTCTCTCTCTTCTTCTCTTTCTGTTGTCTTCTAAAAATAGACCCCCCCCCCAATCATCAGCGGAGTGCTGCAACTGGCCCTGTGGGCACAGGCTTTGGCAAGAGGGTGCCAGAGATGAGCCTAATTAACTCGTTGAGAAAGGGGAAAGCAACGGAGAGACTGTGTGTGTGTGTGTGTGTGTTTAAGGGGGGGTTATAGAGAGAGAGAGAGAGAGAGAGAGAGAGAGAGAGAGAGAGAGAGAGAGAGAGAGAGAGAGAGAGAGAGAGAGAGAGAGAGAGAGAGAGAGAGAGAGAGAGAGAGAGAGAGAGAGAGAGAGAGAGAGAGAGAGGAGGGGGGGGGGGGGTGGTGAATAATGACGACGAGATGGAGAGGGTGAAGGATAGATTGGCGCAAAGAGGAAGAGGAAGAGGAAGAGGGGGAGATAATGAGAAGGAGGGGTCAGAGACGGAGAGAGGAGAGGCGAGGCAAGGTCTCTGGGGCAAGGCTATAGTGGTGAGCGAGGCACAGGGAGAGTGATGGAGAGGAGCGCTAATTAGACATAGGACCAAAGCCTGTTCTCACTTTACATGGCGGCGGAGGGGGAATGGGGGAGAGGAGGAATGGAGATAGATGGATCTGGCGGCTGCGGCGCCAAGATATGAAAAGGAAATATGTAATCTTCAATACGGAGAGAGCGGGAACGAGTGACGGCAATCTAGCCAACTCAATTAGCCTACATCTATAAAACAAACTGCTCTTAATCGGCTCCGTCAAGACACTCACGGGCAAATGAACTGGCTGCTTCCTGCGGGGAGGTGCGGGGGGAGGCGAGGGGGGAGAGATAACGGCAAAGATGGAGACACCCCTTCATCACCACTCCACCTCTCATAGCACTTATCTGACCTCCACTCAAGGTGCTTCAAAACATCTTTTATCCAGGCTGCTTTTTTCTTTTCACTCTGCATTTTCATTTCATTTACCTCCTTCACATTACTTAGACTCTTCTACATACATTATCATCATGTTTCTCTCTCTCTCTCTCTCTCTCTCTCTCTCTCTCTCTCTCTCTCTCGCTCCAGTTATTTCAGTCTTCCTCTTTCAAGGTAAACAGGCATAGTCAATAACAATTCAAGGTTTTCTTGTCTTATCTTTTAAAGCCATGCTCTTTTCTGGTTCTATTGCTGTTTAAACGTCTTATTTACATATTCTACCGAATATTTTCCCCTGTCGTAATAAATATTCTAGAAGTTGCAAGTTGTTTATGTTTTGCTATTTTCCTCGAGTAATGCCTCACGTCACAGACACACGACCATTCAAATAGATTCACACATGTGCCATAATACTGTATTTTAGAAATGTCCTTATATTCTCTTTAGTACTTTATTAAGTAATCTCCATACAAACTGCATTACTACTTAATGAAAGTGTGGTATTGACTTAAAAAATGTCAAAAGTGACTCACAGCCCAACTTCTCTCCCATCGTTGGGAAAGGAGTCCACCTGCGTTTTCCTGCTCATTTTGGTGTACAGGATGTTTTAATAAAGTTTAGAAAGTTATTTGTAGTTAAATAGATAAAACTTATACTAGCAAAGTCACAGTTGCATCACATTTTGTTTAGTGATGTATTTTATTAAGTTGTCGAGTTGGCACGTCCATGAGCCCTCTCAGCCGTATGTCCCCATGCTAACCCCGCCTGCCCCGCCATCTTGCATTCAGTGGCTCCTGATGAGTGTCCTGGCCCTGGCTCAGTGTAATTACTGAACAGGAGGTGCTAGTTGGCTAATTAACACATTAACGAGCAGCCGCCAACCGACAAGGGCCTACAGCACCGCCGAGCGAGGGTCTGACAACTTCATCCCCCATCTGTCACCTGTGTGTGTGTGTGTGCATGTGTGCGTGTTGGTGTGTGTGTTCGTGTGTGTCCACCCTCTTCCTGCACAGGGCAGAATAGCGATGTAAAAGAGGAGTGGTTAAGTTAAATGCCTTTTGTTCTGGAGACTGGTGAAACCCTCCCATGCCACTGTGCAGGGCGACCCTACAAGAGTCATTGCCATACATCACGGTTGGCATCAGCCAGGTGGTGTGGTGCTCTGTGCCAGGACCTGTCATGCTGTGCAGTGCAGTGCCACGCTGAGAAGAGGCAGGCCATTTCTTGGATGTGTTTGTCTGTGGTTGAGTTTCGACAACATGGGTTTTTGGAGGGGATTTTTATTATGTTTTATTGTTTGACTAAAATATTGAATAATAAACTGGACTCAGACCAAAATAATTAACCAAAGCTGAAATAATAGCATTGGTCAAAAGCCAAAAAACCAATGTGAATGCTATAATGAAGATGTGGTTATCCCTGTAACTCACATAAGTTTGTCATATCACAGATAAGTTTGCAGCTTGTACAGAAACTGCATTTTGCACAAAGCCTACTCATGGTGTTGATGAGGTTCTCTTATTTTGCAGTAAAGGAAGCAGACACCAATAACAGAAATTAGGGGGCAAAATTCACAAAATGAACCCTGGAGTCTGTCATTTGAAATCATACACCAAAGCTCTGTAGTTCAACTGTTGACATCCTATTTGATGTGTATCACCAGATGCTCAACAGAGTATAGGTCATGTATAAGTTGGTCAATACCATTATGCATTCATTGAGTTGCCAGGGGTCTGGTTGCCAGGTGCTTTCCCTTCACTCTGTGCTAGGTTCAGGCAGCTGGACACCGGCCAGTCACCACAAACAGGCTGATTAAATTAAAATAAATGGCCGGGAGACGTGTCATTGATACAGAACAAATGCTATGAGAGTATTCCAGAAACCAAGTAAGTTGAACACGTGGAAAAATCAGGGCCATTATTTTCTCTAAGACCACAGAGCTTATTATACCTGCCTTCAACCAGTCCTGTGCTCTGATTGGCTGTTGATCCTGCAGAGTCGTGCAGATATAAAACATGTTAGAAATCTTGTCAGAAGAGGCTGTGTGTCAGCGAGCCTCTTGAATAGTATCATCAAAATGCTCACATTGCCAATTGCTGATCGGATACATATTTGTCTCTGATTATGGGCTTTTGTCGGTGCATATCAAAGTTTAAAATTGGGCTTAGATGTAATGTAAACTAAGCATAAGAAACTTGGTGGTGGAGTTTCCAGATCCTAGACACCTTCTGTCTAGACGCTGCTTCTATCTGAACCCAGCTCTTCCTGCCAGACTGTGCCAGCTGTGTCATGCCACGGCGCACTACGGTTAACCAGCAGCAGCTGATGTGGAGCACAGATCGCTGGCACCGATACAGACAGCTCACCATTACTGTCACACTGCTGGTGCGCCATGACAATGTGATGAATGTATCAAGAGGTGTTCAATTGGACACAGACACTGGATTCATAGCAACCGCATACACTTGCTGCAAAGAAAGACTCTGCAATTGCATACGACTCATTCAGCGATACTAAGATTCTTTTTTTTTATGTGTCCGTCAATGTGTCCGTCCCGTTCTTGTGAAGATGATATCTCAAGGTTTGGTTCAAACATTCACTTGAACTCAAGGATGACCAGATTCAAGGTGAAACATCGAAGTCACAGTGACCTAATTGTCTTGTGAACGTGATATATGAGGAACACCCATAGAACCTCTCATTAAATATTTACTTGCACTCAAAGATACTGATAGGAATTTGAAGGTCAAAGATCAGTGTCATTGTGACCTCACAAAATGCTTCTTTGCGTTATGAATGCATTATCTTAGCAACACCTCGAGAGAATCCTTTCAAGTTTGTCTAAAATGTTCACTTAGACTCAAATATTAACAGATTTGATGTGGTTGGTCGAAGGTCAAGGTCATGATGGCCTTTCAAAAATCTGTTTTTGGCCTCTTAAACATCATATCAAAAGTCTGCCTTTAGGAAATTTGACCTGCTGTTGCTTAGACTCAAGATAAACTTACAAGAGTTCAGTGGTCAAAGGTCACAGTGACCTAACATTATGTGAATGCAGTGCAATTCCAGCAACACCTGGGGTTATGGAAACGCTGGTGGTTTTCTGAGCATGCGACTGCTGGGTAGTTGTTCAAATTGGACCAGACTCATGTCAGGGTTCATGTTGGTAGTTAGACGATCAAGATATTATAGGCAAGATAATGGGAAACTCTTTGGTGCATTGCTAATAGCACATTTCAAACTTTGGGAAATGGAGTCGTGGGTGAAATCAGTGAAGATGACTTAATGGGCTGTACAAACAGTTTTGAGGAATAAATTGCTTGTCTCCATCTCATCGTGCTGTGTCCGCACATCTTGAGGAGGACAAATAAAAATGAATGTTCCACAAACCCTGATGCTGTGTGGCTCTGGTTCTTGCGCAGGGTGGAGTTTTATGGGGTTTACTCAGTGCTCCTTCTGTCCCCCTCTTCTCATGTCTCATTTCTCCCTCTACACTGAGTCCAGGGTAACGCTCCTCCTCTGTTGTCAAGACAACCGCACACAGTGGCTCTCTGTCCGTCTGTCCATTCGTCTGTCAGCCATCACCTGCCTGTCTGTATCTGTTTGCAGACTGAGAGAAATATTTGGTGTCAGCCGTAGCAGTGTGACTGATCCCAGGAAGCTTGCGCCTGACTGATAAAATACATGTTGAGGCTTACGCTCATGCTTTTATGAATAGAACATACGAGCCTCCTTCATTCACAAGTTGCACATGTAAACTTATAGAGTGTTTTTATTTATTTTCTCCATGACCCTGTTGTTGTCTAATCAGCATCTTATTGTGCCTGTGCCTGGGGTCTGCAATATTACTCTGTCTCAGCAAACGGCACGGTCTGCCCAGCAGCACGACTATGCTTCATATCCAATTGGTTTGATTTCCGCTCTGAAGGAATACAAGGCGAATACCCCCCCCCCCCCCCCCCACAAACACACACACGCACACTCCCCCAGCCCTCTGAAGTGTGGCAGATAGTCTTTTCACGCGGTGTAGACCCAGCACTCTTCTCATTCATCAGCTTGTGTATTTGCATTTTCAATTTATTGCCGGCGTCACACACGGCAACCCCGAAAAAGCAGCCCCAGCTTTGTGTGCGACCCTTAATTGCGATCATTACGCAATGCAAGTAACCCGCCTTTGAGTGTTCAATTGTACACTGGATTTAATTACGGGAACGGAGCTAAAAGCATTACTCAACAGTCTAATAGACCAAGATACTGGAGCTGTTTTCTCTGGAACTGAATGAAATGATGGTCGCGCGCTGAACTGATAATTACTCATAGCTGCGGCTGCTGATTAGCATAGATGGTTACAAAGGGGACGTGAGCGTATTTGAAAACACAGACACAACAAATACAGTTGAAAGGAACATTCCAACAGTTGGGCAGTTTAGCATGTCATGCCTCACTGAGAGTCAGATGTGATTAATATCAATTTCATAACTATGTATTCAGAGGTGCAGAGGCTAGCCCTTTCCCTCTACCTCCAGTCTTTGTGCTAAGCTAAAGGTTAAAATATGAATTCTTGTTTATGTTACCCTTTAATTCTCTGAAGGACAGCGAATAAATACATTTCTCGGTCTCGGTTCTCACATTCTGGGTCTTATATCCATGCAGACGCACACATATTCCCAGACAGCCAGACCAACTCTTATTTATTCATATATACATGCAGACACACTCTCACTCACAAATAGATTTCACTTCTTGCATGTGAGCAGTGGGAAACAAAGAGGCGACGGGATGCAGGGGGGTGAAAAAGAGAAAGGAAGGAATTATTTTGTGCGGGGCTCTGTACCTGGGGTTGGAGCCTCGGCTCTGGAGTAAATAAGTCACTGCGCGAGTGTGTGCTCACGTTGTATATCTAAGGAAGGCACACATGCAAAAGCACACACACACACACATATGCGCAAACTCCCAGGAGCAGGAACAGGGACAAAAATTCAATCTTGCATCTTGCTACAAATTCAGAGCCCCCCCCCCCCCCCCACACACACACACATACACACACACACACACACACAGACTCACACACACACTCACACAGATAGCCCCCACGCTCCAGTAATGAAGCTCTGTGTGTTACATTCACGCTTGGCCACTGAGCCAATAACACAAAGCCTTCAGCTGTGACACCCCCCCCCCCCCGCTCTCCAGCTCCCCTTTTCTCTCCCTACCCCATCCTCACCCTTTTCTTTTTTACTTCTAATTTCTTCTTCCCTTGCTTTCTCACTCACGCCTTCCCTGAGCCCTGATGAGAAATCTTGCTGCCATCAAAGAAGCAAATACCATTTGACTTGAGAGAGAGAGAGAGAGAGAGAGAGAGAGAGAGAGAGAGAGCGAGAGAGCACAAGGGGAAGATGGAACGAGCGGGTTTGAGAAAAAGAAAGACGGGGAGAAGAGGGAGCAATTGTGTACAGCTGGAGACTCTGATATAAATCTTAATATCCTATTTAAGGCTTTTCTTCATCACAGGTCCAGATTTATAAGCAGGGCTTTCCTCACAATTTATCAAAATAAACGATTAGCTCACGGTTGCGGCTGTGCATCGGGGCAAATTAAAACAAACAGCAGACTGGGGGGGTGAGGGGTGGGGTTGTCATTGAGGGAGACATATACACACACATACATTCATATGTATTGTTTACTCACCCTTTTCTTTATCTCTCTTCTGTCTCCATCTGTGGGCTTGTGACAGGCCAAGGCCAGTTAGTGTGAATGGTCGAGCTCCCCTGTGAGCCTGAAGGGAGACACGGGGGAGACACAGGCACAGAAAGAGAGAGAAACCTGGTGGTAGGGTGAGGGTGGTGTTCACAGATCTAAGATGCCAAGGAGGGCTTTTTGTTAAAGCTAGACAAATTTGTTTTGGGATCTCGAGTGTATCAGTTGTGAAGAAGTAGAATCTGAAATCCTCTCAATTAGTTCTGTGTGTGCACTGCTGCTCTGTGCGTGTGTATGTATGTGTGTGTGCGCACTGCTGCTCTGTGTGTGTGTGTGTGTGTGGGGGGGGGGGGGGGGGGGGGTTAGCGCGTGTGTGTGTGCTCGCACTCATGTGTGTATGTGTATACACTGGATGTATTGGGATGAAATAGCAGGCAATGGAAAAGAGGAGACCTGATAGATAAAGGCAGGGGTGTGGAGAACTGCAGGAGAGAAGGCCAACAAATGTAAACTCTATACACACTGAAATATAGAGGGAGGCAAGTTGTGAGGGAAGGATACGAAACACATTTTTTAAATGAATTGGACGAAAGGTCTGCTCCATTTTAATGTTATACCTGCAAACCCTTTTATCACATCCCCTCTGATTGTTCTTGTAGGATCAATCATCTGTAATTTTCCTCCCTGTGGGACAGTTGTGATTTCATCAACCGTGATTTCCCCGCGGGCGAGACGCAGAATCGACTTAACCCTCTGGTCAATCAGCCCAGAGGTAACTGATCCCCATCCAATAGTGAAGAGGCCAGATGAGGTCGCCAACCTTGTACCCCTTGACCTTACTCGTCTGACCTCTGGGGGCAGCGTCCCGTTGGACCAGACGCCGCTTTAATCGATAGCAGGGGCAGCTTGTAAAAGTCTGCTCCCAAGAGAGGACTCCAAACAAACCATCAGTGTCCTGAATGGCCGGGCTGACTGTTAGTCATGTGCAGCATCACGCTTCTTACAAGCTTGTTTGTTTTTATTGGCAGTGACAGAGGAAGGAGTCATACACTGAGGGGAACAAATCTGTGACAGGAGTGAACTCAGACACTGTTTTGTCCTCCTACTGTTTGACTCTGATGTTTCATGAGAGGGTTCCTTGAGAATTTGTTTTCATGAATGAATCATTTTCACAACCAGAAATTACAATTGACAAGGTTTAATCTCAGGTGATTTAAAGTGGAATTGTTGTTCCACAATTTTGAATAATTAAATAATCTAAATTAATGAAGTTACGGCTTTCAGTTTATTCATAGTCCCTCTGTTGTACTGTACAGCCAAATACATATGAATCTGTTGTCACTCAATACAGCACATTCCGCCCCAGGGCCAAATAGTGTTCTCAAATTCAAATACCTCACAAAGTTAAAGAAAGAAATCCTATATCACCTCCTGTCTGGATCCTCACAGAAATTTCAGGGCCTCTTTCTTGGCTCAGTAGTTGTTGAATCATCCTCCAACAATCAAACAAACCCATAGGGGCACTTGCAGACTGTATTACTCCACCAAGGCTGATTGACCACTTTATCACTGTATCACACATTCAGATCAGTTACATAAACCACGTGCACAGACGTTTTCTGCTCACATTTAACACAGGAAAAATATCCATTCTCTGATTTGGTTGAAAGGAATATTTATTGCCGTACAGAAACTGAATAAATGTCCTTATTTGTGTGTCATGTATAAAGAGATAATAGCACTTTTTCAAAAAGATATCTGCATTATTACTTAATTAGAATAGAAGATAGCCCTATATCACAATGTTAAAGAATTCCTGAATTTCAATCCACATCAAGATGTGTTTGGTTCTTCCCTGACCGATAATGCATCCTTCCGTCAAGTTCCGTGATGATTCGTCCAGTAGTTTTTCTGTAGAGCTGCTAACTAACAAACAAACGCTGATGAGAACATTTCCTCATTGGCAGAGGTTATATGTTGAAATAGGTCATGATTTTCTTGAAGTATAACCAAAAAAACACTAGAGTGTCATGTAAAATGTTGTATAATTAATGTAACGAAATTGATTGTAGGTTTCTTGATGGGCTCCTCATTCATGTGATGTGCATATTTACTTCAGAACTAGTGTCCTTTTTTTGGAGAGCATTATTTATATATATATATATTTATATCATGCAAAAGTGCTGCTGTCTTCCTCTAAGAGTTCAATACAATCCACAAACACCGACCACTTGGACAGCTGCCTTCAAGTTGCCTGACAGGCAAAACCCTGGTTAACTATATATTGCTCCTTAAAACAGGTTTATTTCCGGTAGCTTTGACAAACTCATATCTAGAGAAACTGAGTATAATAAACTGTAAAATGTAGAAACTCTGCCCCTTGTGTTCAGTCTTCGCATGCAGAGGTGAGTCTGGGTTTACATGGACTCAGTGATGTGTTCAGTGACACACACTGTGTTCTCAACTTACAATGACAAATCACAGCCTACTATTTTTCCTGTGTTCCCCCTACTCCTATCAAATGACTGTTTCCAGGCAGATCTACTTTTCAACACGGCCACCCTTTGTGTTCCCTCTCTCCTCTGTTTTTTCCACCAAAAGACACAGTTCAGCTCTTTTCCGCTCCTATTGTATTCTCCTGATCAAACCTTGGGCCCAACCTTCCATCCCATCCGTCTCTTTTCTCTCCGACCACCTCTCCATTCATCTTCCTTTTTATCTCTGTCTGGTCGAGGTCCCCGGTGGGAGCGCGGAGGTGACAGGCGTGTGTCTGCCCGGCCCTGCTGTCTGCCTTTCTAATGAGACCGAAACACAGGGGGTCAGCCTATTATGGAGATGAGAGGATCCAGGAAGGCCAAAAGGTGGCGGACCTCTCTAATAGGGACCCTCTTCGATCCTCCAGCCCTCCCTCCCTGCTCTCCTAGTTCCTTCTTCCAACCATCCATTTTGTCCTGCGAAGTCTAATGAAGGGGCTCGTATGCTAAACTGGAGCTGTGGCCTCCTGCTCCTCCAGCTCATCCTTCTTTTATCTTTTCATCCAGGAGCTTATTTGAAGGTTGTCTCCCCTGTCGCGGCCAGGCGGCCGGTTCAATCATCTCTCCTAGCCGAGGGCCACCTCTGTTTGTCTGCTCAGCTTCCACAGGGTCTCTTTGTAGCCTGGCCCTGCGTGGAGCCTGCCACTGTAGAGAAATGTGTGCACTGTATTTCTTCAGCCTCTCCTCAATGATATGCAGCCCTCCCGTCGCCGTCTCTGTGGCAAGGCCTCAGTCTGGTTGGCTTTGACTTGCAGCCAGATTTCAGCCACACAGGGATGACAGGACTCAGAGCTCAGTTTTCTTTGCTTTTAAGGATTTGTGTTTGAAGCTGGCAAAGGCGCAATACACAAACACACACTCACACACTTATGTGATACCTGATCCACACCCCTACTTCCTCTCTGCCTCCATAAGTGTAAACCTTTTAACCATGCAATCTAGATTATTTCTCATGGGGACGAGATGGTGAACCTCTGTGCAACTGTTTAATATTGAGTTGTAGCCTTGATGAAACCTTGTTCAATAATCCCGGCACAACATAAAGCAGCGGGTCACCCTCGGCGGGTTGTGGCTCATTAAAAAGGGAAAAAAAGGACAGAGGAACCTGCCTCGTTAGCACTTTCTTCCACATTTGATCTGCCGATGTCCTGGGGATGTATTCTATTTGACTATTTGCCAGTCAAAAGCTCACCGGGCGCTCTTGGTTGCTAGGTCAAATGGAATGATTAAACAGGAAGCAATTCATTGGTCAGATCGGGTGATATGCAGATTAGAGCTACCGTGCTGTGCCAACGCCTGGCAAAGAGAAAGCTCCAACACCACATGCCGGGAATATTCTGAGATGGTTGTTGCTAGGGGAAATGTGGGGAGGGGGGGGGGGGTCGGAGAGGTGTGGGCTGTGAGCCACACACCTGTATCGCTTTCAGCACGCTTTGTGCAACACGTTATACTTGCCAGACTCTGGAGGCTTTTATATTCCTCCAGACTTTCCAAATCAAAATGGGGGGGGGAAAATCCCCTCACTTTCTCAGGCTGCGTATTAGAGCCAAAAACTACACTGCAATGAAACAGAATCAGTATTTAAGGGTATTAATAATTAATAACCGTTACAAAGGGGTTGTAAGCACTTGTGAGGCCATTCATGTCTCAAATCAAATCCCACACACCTCAGCTAGTTCAAATATTTGAGACGATTTATTGAAATTATATTAATAAAATGCTCCGGGCTCCTGTAATTATCTTGTTTGCCAGTGCCCGAGGTTCCTCCTTCTGAGGGATATTGAGTTTCATAGCTGAACTCATCGTGAGAGGGTGGTCCTGATGATTAGCCCCTGTTAGCGTCAGGTCTCATCCACTTCTCTGTGTTATCCCTTTAGCATTAGTCTAATGGCCCGGGAAACACAGATAATGATTCTGAGCCCAGATTAGCATGTGCCACCGCTGCCAGACACACAAGCACACACAGGCTGTGCATGTGGACACTTGCAAACATAAACTATGCATAAGCACATAATCACACATATACAAACATATACAAAATTGTAAATGCACAAATTGAGGTTGTAGAGCAAATGATGTGGTTTAGCAAAGTATGAAAACAATCTCCAGTGCTTTTAAACTCTCTTTAGATTTTTTGACTCCTGAAAGTCAGTTAGATTTTGGTTTTGTACGACATGTCTCTTCCTGTCATCATCACCTGATGGCTGCGTCTGACTAAACCTAATGTTTATTGTTGACGATTCAGCTATAGTGTTAGATGAAATGCATGGAAAATAACATTCTTGAATAAAGAAATGACATAACCCGGTTCACTCTGTTAATTTAAGTGCCACAGTAATTGTTGTATTGTGTCATTTGTGGTATTACAACCAGCCAAATAAACGTCTTTGTCTTTCAAACATTAAATTGTCTGAGGTGAAGACTATAAGAAATCCCTTGAGCCACTTCCTCTTTTTTTTTTCAAGTGATCTGAACCATGGTTTGTTTGATGTGTACCGAGATCACCTCCTCTGTTTTTCTTGACCTTGGTCAGAGGCACCTTTCACTCATTTGGTTTGGTTTGAATCTGAAGTTCTAGACCAAACAAGGTATAGGTCTGAAATCACCCTCAAACTCATCAAACCCATTCATCTCCAGTAAAAGTGTATTTTCAAGGGTTGCATTCATATTTTAAATGATGTATGAAAGATGTAAAATATATTTTGAATCTGAAGTATAACTCCTTTTATCATTAAATACTAAACACACACTCCAAGCCTCCTCTAAACTGATGGCTGCTGTGAATGTGAGCAACACAGTGAGCTGATGTGCACCAGTAGAAAACCCAAATCTGTGGTGTGTGTGTGTGGTTGTGTGGTTGTGAGAGCGCTTAGAGGAGGCCCAAGGCTTCGTCTGTGATGTGTCCTCTGAAGGAGGAGTCGTGTGGGTTTGGATGCAATTCTTTGTGTGTTTGTATGTCTGTGTTTGTTTAATCGTTTCCCTGCCATGTGCATAAAATGTTTACAGCAGCATGGGTGAACATCATGTGTGCATCTTGTATACATAAATGCAGGCCTATGTGTGCATGTGTGGCGGTCTCCCCTGCAGGGCAGTGGAGTGGGCAGGAAGGAGGAGGCGTTTTCCTGTGCTGTCTGAGGTCTAGCCATCTGTAAAGAGAGACCTCTTTACATGCAGCCGGCTGCTGATAGTCACTTGTGCTGCATCTGACATCCAGTCTGGCATCAGTGATTATCAAGCCCTCACCTCTTGATGTGTCCCTCTGTAGCAGCCATCGGACCCCCTCTGCTCAAACACCACAATCCCGTTTTGTGTGTTGAGGGCGAGGAAATTGGGTTTAAGTGTGTTTGCTTTTTGGTGTGTCTGGAGGTTGTATGTTATGAGTGTGTCTGTGCATATGTGGCTCTTCTTTAGTGGCTTATGGGATTTTCTCTGTCTTTGTTTTTTGTCCTAATCAAGTCGGAACTAAATAATCGTTTTCTGGTAAGAAAGTGGTGACAACGTCTTTGTACGGGTTTCATTCTCCTCCTCTTCTCTCTTTTTACTTTACTTCCCTATTTCTGGAAGCAAATTCTTCTCCCACTCTATTTTTCTTCTACCTACAGTTATTTGTTCTCACCCGACCTTTCCTGTAGCTTCTTGATCATAACTATTCCTCTTTGTAACAAAACCTGGTGATCAAGAAATTATCAATACACATGCCTACACTGGGCTGGCATTCACCGGAGAACTGTAAGCCCAGCATGGACACTCCTTTGATGCAGCTACACAGAAATACAGTACATGGTGCCTGTGTGATTAGTCAGTACCACAGGGTGCAATGTTTCTGTATGTACGGGTGTGTGTGTGTGTGTGTGAGCATGTGTTTGATACTATGCCTTTTGTGTTTGAGAATCAGAAGCCTGTTTCTTCTGTGGTTTGGTGTCAGCCCTGTGCAACACCAATCTCACTTGTTCCTGGGGGAGCATGGTGAACCTTTATTAAGCCTTTACTCACAAAGAACAAATAGTTCCAGCATGAGCTATCAGACAAATCCGCCAGTTCAAACCCCCACAGCCTGGCCAGGCGCCATCTCGGTCTAAGCATGTGTTTCAATGTGTGTGTTTGTGTGTGGGTACCATTGGGGGAAAACTTCAGACTAAAAAACAATTAACTTCATCATGAATTCATTCAAAGTGGGTCCTATTCAACAGAGATTAGCATGTTGCACCACCATGTTTCTACATTAGCCCGGAACGGACAAAACAAAAATAGGCTCGAGAGATGGGCTTTCAAAATTTTACGTGACCATAAGCCCATCAGAGGTTCTTCTACTCACCTCGAAGGGGAGGGCGAAGCGAAGGGTATTTAGTTTGTTTGCAATCTGCAACTTCACCACTAGATGCCACTAAGTCCTACACTGTGAACCTTTTAAATTGTTTATATGTCAAAAGAACATTTTAAAGAGTTAGATGAGAAGATCGATGCCATTCTAATGTCACTGGTAGCATCTTGTAAATATGAAGTAATGAGCTTAAAGCAACATCAGTTTCTGATATCACATACATTTAATTCAAATTTTTGTCTAGGGGCAACTCTCTCTGGATTTTGATGGGCAGTTTACCGGATTTAAAACTGGAGAAACAGAATTTCAGTATTTGTTGAATTTATTTTACTAGAAAAATGATCCAGGGTGAAGTCAAGAAACTTCAGTTGCCACCAGATATTACTGAGAGACACAAGCTTCTTACACAAAAATGTAAAAATCTCAAGGATACCGTCCCATCTGGAGGGAAAAGAGACAAGAAGTGGCTCAGATTCCTGAGAGGTGAAAACCCAGATCAGATACATCTGACACTGTTCGACGATGTTTTATTTTTAGTGTCAGCACTCTTCTTGTATAATTTTTTTTTTGTATTCTATAAGGAATCTTTGCTTCTGAATCTTCCACCTCCTGGTATCCCCAATTTCAGCCTCGTCAAATCTCTTTTTGTTCTTTGGGTTCTAAATTACAGCCTACCAAAAACATGCTACAAAATACTCCACAAGCGCTAAAATACCTCCTGCCACAAAGGATTGCCAGTGAAAGAACTTCATGTCATTCCGGCAGAAGGCTGAAAATTGCTTTTAAAATACCGTTCCTCCACTTTCTCCATTAAAGAACCCTCTCCTCCTCTTCATGTGGTATTTTCGAGACTCATCTCAGAAAATGCCAAAACGTCAGAAAAGTCAAAGCCGAGATATTGTATGTTTAAGCAGCTGCCGATAATGATGCTGCATTGAGTCACTAATGGATTTTGAAAAAAGCTCTTGTCTGCCAAGCAACATCTTAACCTCTTTCATTGTGCTTTTTATTACCGGCAGAAGGAAACAGGAAAAGTGTGTGGTGCATTCTTTTACATTTCCTCACTGCACAATATCTATGTCACTGGGATGAGGGCGCCCAGAATGCAGAGGAAAACAAGTTAAAGAAATGGATTCATACTTGGACTTAAATTAGTTTGTTTGCATGTTTTGTTTTTAGTATGTTTTTAGATGAGTCCTTCCTATAATAGATTGATTCAATCATTTTCGAATTTGTGCAATTTATACTTTACAGTCCTATAGCTTTAATCAATAAATCCATCCATATTCCAGTAACAACTGTTGCTTTTCAACCTGGGCCCTGTGTTTATATATGTGGATAAATGAATGGCACATTTGGTATCGGTCCAGTAGATCATTGCAACCTTGCTGTGGCTACAATGTAATCCTATGGGTCAACTACGACAAGGAGCGGCTCCACTTGACATTCTGGCTCTTTGCTAAGAGTCTTGGAACAGAGAAATGCCCTACGCTTTTCATTTTGTTTTAATTTTAGTTTTTTTTCTATTTTAGTGTCATAAAATAGCAGGAGAATTCTGTAAATGTCGCTCCTGTCGTCTTCTCAAGAAGCGGCAGTAGTTGTGATGAACTGTTTATTGCAGAAATACGAACTTCGTAATTTAAAAAATTCAAGTTGCTGGAGCATGAGAAAATAACCCACTTGCACACAGTCACATAAAGGGCAGAAGGACAATAGCACTGATTAGACGCTATCAGTGAAGAGATCACAAAGATCCCACTTTCTCAACTTAGTGTATTATCTTCTATCACTTATCAATCAATCTGCCTTAACAATGGCTCAAGAGCTTCACATTCCTTCTAGATGGAAGATGGAAGACTAGTGGTGGGGACAAATCTGGAGTTGGCAAGTGAGTCGTAATGTCTTCAGATGAGGCGGGTGCATGCAAGCGTGTGTGTGTCAGTGTGTGTTCATTTATAAAGACACTTTTCAATCTCTCATTCACCGGAAGCAGATAAATATATCTGATCAAATCCCAGAAGGTAAATTAGAGAATTTCTGTTCCCATTAAATCAGAAACTGTCTTTACAGTATTTACTGAAACATGACTCACCACCTTGCACAGTTTCATCAGTGATTCTTCCCATCACGATCAATGAGACGAGAGCGAAAGCGTTTGGTTTTTAATGTCAGACGACCTGTTGTTTCTGTCCCTCGTGGATGATTCCTGACTTTGTTAATTAAAGCCTTGCTTAGAATTGGTTTCGCAAGTTTTGCTTTTGTTGTTGTGTGTGATTTGTAGAAGAACTTTTCTACAACTGCTACAGCATTGAGTAAATCATTGTGCAAAGATCAGAATGGGACTCATTCTTTGTTTTCACTAATAGAGCCATAGCCTTGTAAAACTGATTATCATGGAAGGATTAAAGCCTTTTGCGGACTTCCAGTTGGTAGTGCACCATAAATCCTGTGGTTTCATATTTTGTCTTCTTTAACTTTTCAGAATGTACATTTTGAAATAAAATACAGGTGAAAATGTAATATTAAATGCAATGTGTGGCACAAACAGTCTTTATTTGTGCGGTGACATAGAATCCATGTGTTAATCTATTCAATTATGAGCTCTCTTGAGAAAACACGGTAAAAGCTGCTCAGTGCATATTCCCTCTGTATGGTCCATTATGAACTACTTGTCAGGGCTAATTTTCAGTGGGATGTGAAAAAGAAGAAGAAGAAAAAAAAGTTAAATACAATCAGGACTTTTGTTAAGACTAATGAATACAGAAGTTACTGTCACTTAGCAAGTACTCTCTTTCATCTCAACATAATAATGTTCCACAGTGTGATGCTAAAAGAGACCAAGTTCAACTCCTCGTGTGGGTGTGGGTGTGTGTATGTGTGTGCGTGCGTGTGCGTGTCGTGTGCTTACTTAACAGTAAGTGTGACCATGAAGCCCTCTCAGGCCCATGGTCTGTGAAATTGGGCTGCCCCTTAAGGACCTCACCATCAAACACACACACACACACACACACAGTGCATGCAAATGATTGTGTGCACACACCCACATGTAAAGTTGCACTCTAAGATGTACAAAGCAGCAGACACAAAGAGACAGTAATGTTCCATATTTTCACTGTGTCTCTCTCTCCTGTGATCACACACCAATTTCCAGGCCATCACAGCGGTGATAAAAAGACACAGAGCGCAGGAAGGGAGTCTCCCTAATGCGCTCTCCACACAGCGGGGTGCGCCGTCGTCTCACACGCCTCCACTGCCTCCCCCTTACCTGCTCCCCGTCCCTCCTCCACTCCTCTTCCCCTCAGGCCTGGCTAGATACGTCCCCCACTAATTGGATTAGCCGTGACAGTAATGCACTGCTGGGTCTCAGTAGCACAAACACACACTAATAAATTGCACGGGAGAGGAATTAGCGTTTTCTCTATCATTTATGAGATTAGAAGAGATTATGAGTGGCAGAATTAAGTAAGTGTGAGAGCCTCTCGACAACAGGAGGAGAAGGTTTCTGACCTCGGAGATGCGGACCGACACCATGCCTGGACAGTCAGACACAGTAATTAGCCCGCAGACTAAGTAGCACGCCGGCAGACAGGCTAATAATAGTGTCATTGCTATTAATAATGAGAGTGATAACGGCGCTCGTAATTATGACAGTCATAAGCATAATGATGTAAATCATGTTCCAAGTTAGCACTTTAATCGTCATGCGCCTGTGTGTTCGGGAAAACATGGAGGTGATGGATTAATTTGAAGTTGTGTTTATGATTTAATGTCATTAGAGCCCTGTGTGTATCCAGTGGGTTTTCATTTATGTAACACTGCTTTATTGTGAGAATTATTGCTATCTGTCCCGGGATTGTCTGGTTATCTATTACTCCCCATTACTCACGCTTAAATATAAGAAAAGGGTGTTTTCCTTTGCCCTTTCACACACAGTAGCACAAAGCTAAAGCTCAATCCGGCTCTCAGAGGGATAAACATGACAGTTGTATTGTATTTTACTTTTTTTTTATAGTAAGCTCTTTTATTGTGATTTAATTATTGCACTGCTGAGCTGACCTGTGTCTTCTCATCCAGCACCTTTCATTGGACAGTTGACCCTGTGTTAACTTGCACGTGACAAATAAAACTTGAAACTTGATTATAAATTAAAGAAATTAGCACAGTCAGACACACACACACACACACACACGTAAAACCACACAACGGCTTCACACTTTTATTGCAGCCCCTCCTGGAGCTTGTTCACTCTTTTCATCAGGCGTCAGTAACCCTGCGCTCCAGCTTCTTCCACTGAGGTTAGAGAACACACTGTTCCCTCACTCCACCGCATTATTGTGTTCACATCAAGCCAATTCTTTTTACTGGTGCCAGTCGACCTTTTCCCAATGCCTCTCCGCCGTGCTTCCCCTTGACCTTTTGCCGGATGCCATGTCTACTTTGTCCTTTTGTTTCGCCCCGAGGTAATATCTCACATTTGGGCTGGGTGATTTATTTACCGCCTTCCCTCGCACTGGGCACAAGCATGCACACGCACGCACACACACACACACACACACACACACACCATCACAAACACACACCATCACACACCCACAACCATCAGAAGGCACACACAGGGTTTGGACAAACTTTAGTGTTGCCAGTCATATTCACATCAGTGTTTCTCCTCTATAAACTCTCAGGAAACCTTGGCCTCATTACTACAAACTGCAAGATTTACTTGTCTTCAAGTTAGTGAATATCCACAGAATTAGTCAGACTTCATACCATAATCCTGCATACGTATGAGGTGAAGGGAGTTTTACAATTGTTGGGATTTTATATGGAACGACCTACTAAATAAGTGACTCTTCCAATTTCACCTTCCTCAACTCCATTTCCCCTCTTAATCTGGTGACTCACGCCTCTGTTTTGACTGACTGTCAGTCAGCCTAAGTAGCGTATGATTGAGGTTTACTGCAGCAGATTTGGGCACCTCTGTTCGTATTTGCCTCAGGCTCTTTCTCTGCTGCTCCATGTCGAGCTGAATTCATTACCAGTCGCAGGCTTGGTACATTTCTGCTGTAGGTGGCAGCATCTCTCTCATGCAGTTGCTACTTCCCTGCCCAAAGTTTAATTTTTGCCCCCGGGGCATCGTTCAATGTAAGACTTTCTCTGCTTTGATTTCCGAGAGCCGATTTTCCCTGCTGTTGACCCAGACCTATAGTGCTCTCACTATCAAAGATGTCTCACATTAAACGTCAATCATCCTTCAAGAGGCTGCACTTTTAATAAGACTAAACACGCTTAGAATAACAATTTAACCTGACAAATCACCAGCTGCCGGATCAAATACTTCAATCTCTTGATGATACTTACGAAAATAAAGTCAAAAGATCTTCTAAGGGTAGGATTAATTGTAATACACAAACACATCAAGGAGTTTATTCATATTTAATGCCTACATGACTTAGTATAATTACCTCCTCAAGGGAGGTTGTGTTTTCACCCCTGTCAGTTTGTTTGTTGGTTGGTTTGTTTAGTTCTAAGCAAGATTACACAAAAACATGGAATGGATTTTCGCTAAACTTGGTGAAATTATGTGGCAGAGGTCATGGAAGAACCCACTCAATTTGACCGATGGGATGCATTTTAACATTTTCACTGTTTTCACAGGGAACAAATCATTTATCTTCATTAAAGGAATTTGGTACAGCTTGATTGAATATAAGGGAACTGTTGGGCCTTGCTAGAGATATATCTACTGAGTGCTATTCTAGTCACTATGCTTAAATTGATGTAACTATAACAAGAACAGTTTCACTGTTGGAGCATCATTTATTTATATTTTATGTATTTATGCAAATGTATGTGTTTTTTGTGTGTTATAAGTCACTGGTGACTCAAACCCTGAGGTCGGAGCCATTTACTTAATTTTGGGACAGTTATTTGACCCCTGATAAATTTGACATGAGGATTCCTATCTGGACAGGACATTTAAAAGATTCCTTCAGGCACTTGAGCAAGTAGAGGTCAAGGTTATGGACATTTAACCCTGTAACCTGCTTCTGTGGAACCGAAGGGAAACTTAATATTAATTTGGTTATTGTGTCTAAAAAACCTGAAGAACTTAATTATAAGTCACTTCCTCACAAAGGAGAGAAGAAAAAAAACACTACTTATAAATTTGTTCAAACACAAATCTCAGTCAGACTGTGTGACCAAGCAGAATGTCTGCATTATCCATACTACAATACCCATAAGCCCTGGGGTTTACACTGTCAGCCAACCAATTAACTCCAAATGCTCCTGTCAGCCAATTATGCTGAAATAATGATACTTTGGAAACCCCCAACCACCAGCTTGCATACTCACGCACACACACACATAAAACTCTCAGATGCACATATGCCATCCTACTTCACCAGAATGCCGGCTACTTTTGTGTGTATGCGTGTGCGTGTGTGTGATGATGATGAAATAGCCATCTGCCACGGCAGGCATGTGTGAATCCCAAGTGAAGACGAGCGGCTGGCTTCATACAGCAGCAGCCTGTAAATTGTAAATGAAAAGCGGAGCGTTTGTGCCTCCGGGCAACACAATCTACACCTACCTACACAGCAGCAGCACCTCAAACTCCCTATGATAAAGAAACACCAGGCAATTAAACCCTTCTTTTCAATTTAATCCATTTTTGTCCGTCCCCCAACCCCCGTCCCTCCTCCCGTTAGATGTTCATCCTCTTCTCTTTGAAGATGATACCATCGGAAGTGGGTCAACAGAGAGCAATGTCAGCTGTTTGCCGATATTTGTAGAATGATGTGCAGTTTGCATTGTACCCTGTTTGTGTGTGTGTGTGTGTGTGTGTGTGTGTGTGTGCGTGTGTGCGTGAATGTTTGCGTGTAGGTCTGTCGGTGTGTTCATTAAGGTGCTATCAGGATCCTGCCAGCTCAAGATCAAATGATTTGATGATAACAGTCCAGCCCTTGAATAGTTGATGGCAATTTAAGCTCTTAACCACAATTTGGGTCTATTAGAGGTACTCCATAAAACTGAAGACACACTACTGACATTACATTTTTTCCCATTACAAATTAAACCTTTGATTTGAGTGAAATTGTCCCCTTGAAGATATTTCACCAGATTTCCCTTTTCCCCTTAATCTACAGGGGGACAAATACAGTTGAAGTGATGAAGTGAAATTCCACCTCTTCCAAAGAAATACATTTTGGCATGAGGAGGAATTTCATGTTTATAGTGTGATCACTTTAGTGCGGTGGCCCTGAGAACTCCCGATAAGACAACACCTGTCACAACATATGCAAATGGTGAAAACATCATCAAACTTATAATACATGCATGGCAAACACAAAATGTTCTGCGAATACTTACAACAAAACCAAGTACTCACAACTCAACCAATTACTTACAAAAAAACAAATACTCACAAAACGGGAGTGTTTGCAGTGCGTTTTTATATTTGCTTCAAATGTGTTGTCTAATCAATGAAGATGTTTTTCTTCAATTCATTTGTCTTTTTGAACGTATTTATTATTGAGCTCTCAGGGCCACTGTACATTAGTTACTGAACAAAGAACACCACGTATTAGTCTTCTCTCAGACTAAATTTAGAGATGGGTTTTACAGCAGATATTATGTCCTGAAGGTCACCCTGAAAACTTTGCAATACCAATGGTTTAAATTGTGTGTGTAGTGCATAACCTGCAAAATGTCAGTTTTGCGTGTGTGTGTCACTTTCAGGTAAAAAACAAACAAAACACAGTTTCCATTCAAATGTAAAACATGAAGGGTCGAATGCGTTAGAGAGCACAAATGTTTGTGAGACTGCACAACTATAACTGCAAAAGTGGGATGTGTCCCCTCAGAGCTGATCAGTGTCAATCACAGTCAGGCTGCTGTGAGGGTCCCATTATAACTGTCATGTCTGTGTGTGCACGTCTGCATTTATGTGTGTGTGTGTCCATATAGAGTACATGTGATAATATTGCTATAGAAGTACTTATACATCCGTGTGTTTCCCTGTCAGGCTGCATATGCATCCTGTCTTGTGTATCTGCTTATGTGTGTGTGTGTGTGTGCGTGAGTGTGCATGCGTGTGTGTGTGTGTGCGTGTGTGTGTGAGTGTGTGTGTGTGTGCGTGTGCGTTTGCTTGTGCGGGTGTGCGTTTCCGCCTGCACATGCATGACTGTAGACAAGCTCCACATGAGACTTCTCAGACACAAAGAGGGTAATATATGTATAGGAGGGCCTCTGTGTCCAAGTCTTATGGAAATACAGTCTCGCTCACTGTCTCCATGCTCCCTGGTAATGCCTGCTGCTAAACCCCAAATGGACCATTATGTGTTTGGAGAGTGGGAGGGTCAAGAGACCTTCGATGGAAATTGGAATGGGGGAAGGGACACATTAATTCAACTTAGGTCTCACGAAACACACTTGAATAGGTTATGTTCATTCTGAATCACACACACACACACACATACAAAAATCTGTAAGATGCATACGTCCTCCTATAAAGGCTAAATATGCACACATATAGAGTGGACACATACACAGCATGTTTGATGTACATGTGCATGCATGACACACACACACACACACGCACCCACTCACCCATATACACACATATACGCGCTTATCTTAAACTCCAAAGCCCATGATGGACCTAACTCAGTCCTATAATCTACACTGGCCACATGCTTAGGAGATCAATGCAGCGATTACACCTGAATGTCTCTAGCTATGTTTAACATTGTCTCCCCCCCACCACTATGTCCACTCACACACTCACACACACACACACACACACACACACGTACACACACTCACTCCTCTCTCCTGTGCGACCTTATCTCCCAGGCTTAATCAAATTGCCAGTCAGAGGTAGAGGCTGGCGATGAAGGTTGGGGATGGAATACGGCCTGGGAGGGCGAGCGAGAGTGGAGAGAAAGAGGGGAATAATGAACAGGGCCGCTCAGCTCCACTCGGCTTCAGAAAGGGAAAGGTGTTTTAATGGATGTGGACAGACGTCCTCTGTCAGCAACCTGCGCTCGACTCAGCCACTCATCTTCTGCATTAACGCCCTCACACTATACCCTCCGCTTGCTACCCCCATCCTCCTCCACCTCCTCCTGCTCATTCACTAGTCCTCTATAGCCTCTTGGTATCTTTGGCCGTCAACCTCTCCCTCCCTTGCTCTCTCTCTCTATCCTTTGCCCTGTCTCTCTCTCTTCTTGCTGCAGCCTGACACCACACCTCTCACTGTTTGGATTTTCCTCACACCCTTCCCTCCTTTTCGTTCATCTTCCTCTCCTCCTCCTTCGCTCCTGCTCTTTCTCTCTGCGGCAGGCTTGCGCTCAGATCTACATATCTTTAGCTGTAATTGACATTTTCCATTTGCCAGCCTCTCTTCCTATCGGCTGCCAGCCAGCGTCACCAAGGCAACTGCAATAGGCCCCTGCGCTCGGCGAGAGAGACGTGGGGCTGTGGGGAGTTGGGGGGGGAGGGGGGGGTCTGCCTCTGCACTGGCTTCTCCTTTTTTCCCTGAAACACACACTCACACACATAATACGCACATTCACGCGTGCACACCACTCCATTGACCTTACAGGAATCTCGGCTGGCCACTTAGGGAATAGTTAATAAGTGAAAAAATAATCATGAAATGGCGTTCAATAGGGGCATTTAAGCTAATTTAAGGAATTAATGAGCATTTTATGATGCCCCAGGGTGCAAAGGGTTGGTGAGAATGGTCATATGCTCTATGTACACACACATAATCCTTCAATATGTTGTGTCTATATGGATTAAGATGTAGAGAGCTATTAAATATAATGGGAATTTTCAAAGCTTTGTTGAAAACATGAGAAAATAGTATAGCTGGTTGATGTTAACTCTGCAGTACATCCGGATGGACAGATGGTATTTTGTATATTTATCTCCATCTTGCGGGCTCGTTTCTTTTTCTCTAAATATGTAAAGTAACTAAAGTCCCTCTGTCTATGAGTTTAATAACCCCAGTGTGTCTGAAAGGCAACTGCAGAAAAATAACCAGGCAGAGCTTTGTCTATTTCCATTTAGCCACATACAGACCTCCGTGTTATAATTCTGTGAAAAAAGATGAACAGCTCTCACTTCTGGAGTTATTTTATACATAGGGTTCTGTTGTGTGTGTGTCTCATTATTCAGAGTCAACAAATCTTTGCATGCTACCGGCAATGGAAAAGTCCAATATTATCTATTGCTTTGGTGAATTTTGGCAATTTTATATTGAAATTGTCGCTTTGCAATGGACCCAATTTTCCTTCTTCTCCTGTCTCATTTTCCAACGATCATCCAGTCGCTGGGGGAATGAAAAAAAAACTGTACGGCTAAAGCACTTGAAAAATGTACGTGAAAAGCTCTATTTAAATATAAACAATGTGATTGTTAATCGCATAAAATATACTTTATTGTCTGGAAGGGGACATTTTCATGGGCCAATGTGCTACAGCAGCTGCAGAACGGTACATTGTGCGACAAAAAACAAAAAAAAAGTACACAAGGTCATATCGTGTAGGTTACAGAATAATAATGCAGAATAAAAGTGAGATATTACACTTGCCCTAAAAGACTTAAAAAGATAAAACTTTAAAAGGATATAACACATAAAAGATAAAAAACAAAAGCTGCCATTAAACCCTAAAAACCAGAGTGTGAAATGTGCAAAGGTTATTGAGATACGTGGCCGATCAACATGTTTCCTTATTAAGTAGTTTGATAGACGTTGGGATGAATGAGATCTTGAGGTGGCTGGTTTTACACTTACAGGCTCCTTACTGTACATTCTGCCTGAAGGTAACCGGTCAAATTCAGAGAGCAGAACCAGTGACAGGTCATTAAGGATCCTGTGTGCCAGTCTGACCACAGAACCTTTGGAGATGATCTGAAGTTAAGGACGGTTTTGACCAACACCTTCTTACCATGTTCTTGATTTTTTATTTTAGCTGGACTGTGAGAGTTCCAAACCAGGATGCCATTCCTCATCTAATTATACTCTCCAGCACAGCAGTGTGAGATATCGACATGACGTCGGTGCTCACAAGTCTGCGGAGGAAGTGCAACCTTTGAGCCAACTTCCCACACAGAGAGTCTACATGGCCGCTCCATTTCAGATTGCCGTCCAGCTGTATGCCCAGACATCTATAAGTGCTCACCTGCTTGATAACTTGGTCACTGATTATGACTGGGCCATAAACTCTCACCTCTCTGGCATTGAATATCATCTCCTTCGTCTCTTTGATGTTAAAAAAGTGTTGATGGCCGTCACACCAGTCTTTAGAGGTGTCAACCTCATCCAGGTACATTTCAGAGTAGTCTTTCCTGTGCAACAAGCATAAAATCACTGCATCATGTGACAATTTGATAATGTTTTTAGTAACACCCCTGTCTGCTATGAAAAGGGCCTATTTTTTCCATGTAGTCATCACATAAACGTTTCTCCATCACTACATATATTTAATTTCTCATTACTAAACAGGACATAACCCATGTTCTGCAAAATTGAAAAATAAAAATGCTTTACTGTCTGAGCAATACTCAAGTCTGAACCATTACTAATATTTGACTTGCTCCAATATCAACTTAATTTGAACTTGCATTTGTTAACCTTTACACGTCTCTTTAAACAATGGACAAAGATTGTCCAGCTCTATTACATTGAGATGATATTACATTACATTACATGTCATTTTGGCTGACGCTTTTTGGGCTCAGTATCTTGCCAAGGACAATTCGGCTTGCAGATAGGAGTTGGGATTGTATTTATGGGATGGAGAGGAGGGGGAAACTGATAGCTGTGTTGGGTGGCTGGATTGACAAAGCAGGTGATAAGTGGGACCCGAACCATGTCTTTATAAACTGCAGCGATAGGTAAATGAAAGACCAGTTAGATTTCTATCTGCATTGGGGTTTGTACCGCAACCAACAGAGATTCCAGCCATGATTAGGTGCAGGCATGTGTGTGTGTGTGTGTGTGTGTGTGTGTGTGTGTGTGTTTGTGTGTCTTCAATGACACAACATGTACATACATACAATTCTTTCTTTATCTCACACCTCTCGCATGTATCGAGCCGCTCTTGTCGTTAAAAATGCATCTATTTCATTATCAGGTAAATAGATCTAATGAATAAGCCATTGGCGGGGCGAAGGTAGACCTGGGTATGAGTCCTCCTCTTCCATTCTGTATAATAAGAGGCCAGGGCTACACCCAGACTCCGTTTTTGTTTGGAAATGGTGTTTTTCGATTGAAACACTCAAGCCTTTTGGCTCTGTATCAGTTTTGTCCATACTTAGACACCTGAAAACACCTATCACGTGACCACTCGCTTACACTGGGTTTGCATATGGCGAGGCATACGGTGACAGCAAACACAGGAAACAGATCCTCACTACAACAGCTGTTCGCAAAGACAACAAGGACGGCAGTGCTTGTAATTGATCATCCATGATGTGTTCTACACTGTTCTTCAAGGCTAATGCCGGGTGTTTCCTTCCAGAAGAGGCTCACGTCATAGGGGCCAGACGAATAAGTGAAGGCTACATTGTGACAGAAAAGACCCAATAAGTAATATGATGGGGAATTCGACAATTGTTTCAAAACCTCATCTATTTTTGGACTTCTAAACTAATCATTGTTTCCTAACATCTCTGTTTTAGCAGAAGAGAGAATGCCAGGAAAATCCGTAGCAGAGTTTATGCTACAACAACTTAGTACTATGTAAAGTTAGTTAACAGCTAGGACTGTCTCCCTTCTGTTCTTATATTCACAAGGCACAGGGTAAAGGCTTCCAGGCAAATTGCTCCATTACTTTCTTTGTCTGAGTCTGACTTTTTTTACACAGAGATATACACACTCGCACTCTTGTCATCTCTCCGCAGCCTTCTTCAGAGGCTTAGTCTCTCTCTCCCACAAGGTGCAACTCAATTATTTCAATTAAAGTGTCACCTGTCAGTCAGACAGCTCCAGGTGATGTTTTATAATGTTGAGCCAACATCAGAGCTCCCCCGAACCCAACCACCGGCGGAATTCATTTCAATCATCTCCGCCGTGCGTGGCTGAACCCGGGGACTGAGACAATCCCCCAGCCTCTGCATATACACACACCTCCTGTACTGTCATACCTCCACTACCACCAGCCCCCTCCTCCTCCTCCTTCCCTCTCCCTCCCTCGCTCGCTCCCACTTGTCTCCTCACTTTAATTAGCTCCGGATTAAATTAAAAGCTATATGTTGGTGTTAATTGATTTATCTTGAGACAGGGTCTATAATTACAGGTTCTCAATGGAGAGATCTACGCTGCGACACTGGAGGCTTCTCTCACTTCATTGTCTCGCTCTCAGCACGTGTGTGTGTATGTGTGTGTGTTTGTAAGTGAATGCATTTATGCCTCGCCAGTGTTTGTGTGTGATCACCACCG
Source organism: Platichthys flesus (assembly GCF_949316205.1). Lineage (NCBI taxonomy): Eukaryota > Metazoa > Chordata > Actinopteri > Pleuronectiformes > Pleuronectidae > Platichthys > Platichthys flesus. The sequence goes on from NC_084949.1 coordinate 13,872,650, forward strand.
TAAGCATTGTTTGAGCCAGTCAGAGGTTAGCGAGCAGCCACCACTCGATGAGCAAGGGAATAAAAGATGATGCAAATAGCCGTCGTCTCGCCATAATGAAACACAATTACTGCTTTATTAGAAGATATAATTGCTTTGTTAGAGCGTCTCAATTTGTCCTTGTTGTGCGCCGTTTACCCCTGCCATTATACAATACACATGCTCATCCATACTTGACCTGCTGTGTAATATGTGACACCACAGCCACCACCCCCCCCTTTGTTATTATTCTGCAAGCATGGAGAGTTGTGTTTATTGTCTTTATAGAATAGAAGTGGGCTTTCGCTGGTGATGGGTGGGTTTGCTGTGAAGTACAATGAAGGAGCCTGAAGGCTTCTGGCTGTATCGCTGGCAATTGGTATTCTGCGGCGTAGCACACACACACGCATGCATGCAGACACACACACACACACACTCACACCTCTAAATGCAGTTTCTGTAGCACAAAGACTTCACTGCAGATATATGCACACTCACAAAACTATACTATACTTTTCTCCATCTCCTAAATCGTCTCATATGGTCCATCTGAACTAGGGAGCTGGGCATTAACCTGTCACATGCCTGCGTTCATTTCCCCTTCTATTCCAGCCCACCGTATGCATCCTAATCAGAGCCAGCAGAGTGCAGAAGGCTGTCTCTGTCAGTTGTAGCTGGCCAGCAGACTGGCATCAGGCCTGAAGGTGTGAAATGAGCCCACCGGGGGCCATAGTCTGGCTGGAGCTCTAGTCAAACAGCCCCGGACATCATGAGGGAGTTGGGGAGGTGGGCAGAGTGAGTGCAGTGAGGTGGAGGCGAAAGAATGAAACGGATGATGTGAAAGATTGTGAGCGAGAGGGGGGAAGAACAAAGGAGTGAGGGAGACAGAAGAAGAGGAAGAGAGGCCAACTCATCTGGAGACAGAGGGAGAGAGGAGAGAAAAGGAGGGAGGAATATGGATGGAGAGGAGGGAGGATGAGAGATGGAGAGACATGGCTCATCTGCTTCTGCTTGCTGGCTCCTGCGAGATTGCAGGATTTCCTAGATCAGCCAACTGTGGAAGTGAATTTTTCCCCCTGCTTGTCTCCTCTCATGTCATCCCCTTCCTCCGTCTCTCACTCGCACTTTCCCCCCTTTCCCTCATCTCCTCTGTCCCTCCTGTCTCTTCCCTCTCGCTGAGCAACGGATTACATTCCTGTTTCCTTTCCAATGCTGTTGCGGTATCAGATTATACGCCCTTATCCTCTACCTGTCTGTCTTCTTATGTCCACACTTCCCTCCATTGTCACTATGTTCCCTGTTTTTATCATTAAATCCTTTTTGGAAATCAAACCATGGTATCCTTTAAAGGTATGAAGTACTTTGCAAACTATATAAAAGTGAGTTATAGATAGATAGATAGATAGATAGATAGATTACTTTATTCATCCCCGAAGGGAAATTAAGTCGTCATAGCAGCCGGTACATTTGAATAAAATAAAATAAAATAAAATAAAATAAAATAAAATAAAATAAAATAAAATAAAATAAAATAAAATATAAAATATAAAATATTGCGTTAGAAACAATAAAAACAGAAGCACAAGATAAATGGGTAGATAAGGTGCAGTGGCAGATGATGTTAAGTACTGATGATATAATAATAAGATAATGTTGTTGTTAGACAGTATATAAAAATAGTACAGTATATATAGTATATAATATATATTTATGTATGAAGGTAATTATACCAATATAATAACAGCAGTATATAGTAATAATAGCAGCAACAGTATATATAATAATAATAGTAAAATATAATAATAATAACAACAACATGTACACATGTATAAATATGTGTATATAGACTTATCTATACAAAGAATATATAAAGAGTATGATATAATATATGATATATAGTACGGGTATAAATAGTACTATCTACTGATCTATGACCTTTAGCCTGTGAAAATGGGATCAATCTGAAATTAATACATTCTATTGGTGAAAAGGCCTTGATTGCTTTAACCAACTCTTGGCTTGTTTTGTTTTTCTGCAATTTCAGAATGTGCTGCCTGGTTCAACACAGCAGGAGATTCTCAGTATGTTGGGAGCAGGATGTTATTTATGAATTCCGCTGCAGAGATCACATGTTTTTGTTAAAGCACAGAGTTTATCACCAAAAACTAGCTTGAAATCTTCAACGTTGTTTCTATCTGCATGGCACCGCTTTTTCATCATTAGATTATTACTATTTTTGTATTTTTCACTTGTGCATCTGTTGCGTTAAAACTTCATCAATACGCCGCAATACCACTCACGGTGAATCCTGGGGGTGAATCCATAGAATGTCCAGAGCCTCTCACCCAAACACTGGTTTTCTCAAATATCCTTGATAATATCAGGAGATTATAATGCATGTCTAAAATCCGCTATATTCTGACTATTACTATTACAAAATGTCCACGGTTTTGAGTTTCGCTGCGTTGTATTGTGAGAGTGATGTGATGTTGTTTTCTTCATTACAACACTGTTTTTTGTCTGGGACAAGGGCCTCTCAGCAGTAGGTAGTTTTTGCATCCTTCTAGAACTCATTCTGCATGAAATCCATCAGCTAAGCTCCAATAGGGGTTGCAGCCTGCATGGATATATTAGAGTCTCTCCAGAACCCTCTACCTTTTTCTCTGACAGACTGTGAGCTTCAGACGGGAATGAGCATAACCAAGTGTCTGTCTGAATAATGAAATATCCTGCACAAAGTAGAGTTCTGCCTTTGACACATTCAAATTCAGGAGCAGTAGGTCCTAGGTGAGCACAGAGGAATGTAAGATCACTGCCATTAGCCTTGACCCTTTGGAGCATTTGAACTTGAACCCTTCTTGAAAACATGTAACCTCCACAAGAAAAGGGCTTTTTTATGTTTGATCTCTTGACCTTACTGCTGTGAGGTGATACTGCACCACTGTGCAACATGAGGCTGCCCAGTAATCCCATAGGGCTTTATGTACACTGCATCAGAAAAAATATATATATTGGTCTGAATGTCACGAAAAGAAGTTGTCTCTACTAGCGCAGGTTAATGGCTGGTACCCCAATAAGTACAGCTGTAAGCTATGAGTGGTTAAAATCAGCCGTTATAAATCAGGCTACCTGTCAATAGAGCCAGATAAGGGTCATTAATATTTGGAACCTTTGAGATCATTTGAAAAAGCCTGCAGTAGTATATGACCTTTTGTGAGCATGTAAAAAAATATTTGCATGCACAAATCTGAATGTGTGACTTTGTAAGACCAAATAAAAACCTAACCAATTCAGATCTGTGAATCTGGAAGCTCTGTATATAACTGTTGAAATATTTTCTGCTTGTGTGTTTAAAATGTATGCAATTGACAAACTTTTATATAAGATATTTATAAGAAATATGATCTATTTCCCCATCAGCGTATGTCACATTCAGCAAAAACGTTCAGCTTATGACTGCAAGCGGGTATGAACAGTATCATATAACTGACTTGTAAAGCAGCTTCATTTTATACAATCTTCATCCACATTTATAATGATAAAACTTAACATTCATGAAATCTCTCTATGAATGTAACTTGACGTTGAGCAATGCTTCAGTGTTTCTTAATAACTTGCCTCCATCTGCTGCATCAATCTCTAAAAGCTGTTGGAGCTGAGTGACACAGTTGAGTTATAGCTGTGGCAAACAAAACTTTATTCGCACAAACTTGAATTTATTTCAAATGTGTACATTCAGTTACTCCATTTCTTTCACATGCACACATATGGTGATAATCAACTTCAGTCTGTGAAGTTCCTTGTGATGCTCAAAAAACCAATGACCCATATTCGTCTCCAGAACCCAAAGTCAACTTCCCATGTAGATGATAGATTGTCAGCGTGCTTCCATCCATCTCTCTCTTCCTCTGGACGGATGGACAGCACATTATAGGTCTGGCTCCACCGCAGTATGTTATACCCCATCTTGTGCTAAGTGACCTATGATTAATTGCACATTATTAACTTAGCTAAGATTGTTCTCCAGATACGCAGGCGTCGGTGATGTCTGATTCCTCTTTAATAGGCCACTTCTGACAGTGTTCATAATGTGCCATTCGCCCTGATCCCTCCCTAATGTATTCCAGCTTTGTGAAAATTCCACTAATTTAGGGTTGGGGAAATGGGCCGAGGGAAGGGGTACGACGAATCAGGAGTGAGATGATCCTCCTGTCGGCTGGTTCGCCCACAGGCACAGGCACAGGCAAAAAAAAAAAAAAATGCAATATCTGTTCATGTGTGAAATCCCTATGCAGGGCTTTTTGAAGAAGAAAATATGAGATCAGTTACTCTTTTGATTTACTAGATACACACTTGTAAGATGCATCTGAAATTATAAACTGCTCATAGGGACAACTGCTGGTATCACATTTCCCTATTGCTCTTTGTTTTTTCTTCTGAGTTGTGGTGTGAATGACATGGGGTTGATGCACACGCAGTGATGCCGAACAGGTGCGAGTAGAAGTACAATTGCTAATCTGACATATTATTCTTAATTGAAGTTTCAATTGACCTAATAAATAATGTGTCCTCCTGGTATCATGCAGGCTAATTGTATAAATTGATGAGCAGTGGGTGTGTGCTTCTAGCCTGGTGTCTAACGGATGTCACTCATTTTACTTATAACCTGCAGTATTTATAGACTTTTCCTAAGTCACTTTCTTTCTCAACTTCTCAGGCTACATCCACAATACTACGTTTTTATTTGAAAATGAATCAACTCTGCAGATCTGCCTGGGGTCAAGTCTACTCCGGAGATTTAGGGCCACTAAAACAGAGAAGTTTGAAAACACTGCTGGCCCTGTCTGAGTTTGGAAACTGCAGGGCAGTCATTTAGTCTGTTTGGAAACGATGACGTAGATATTCACAACCACTTGCTGATTGGATCTTTTCGGTCATGTCGTAGCCTTCGCTGAATCGTCACGTTCCTATCACATGACCATCTTCCTGGAAAAAAAACGACCAGCATTAGCCTAGTCTACCAGTGTCGGACACAACATGGATTATCAATTACATACGTTGGTGGCCCGGTTTCATAGCTAACAAGCAACTAATTATTCACATGTGGTTATTCAGGTGTATCTGAGTGGTCACTTGATTTGAAGGCGTGTTAATATTTGACTGGGATCAAAACTGATAAGAGCCAAAACGCACAGAGATCATTTAGTTTGAAAACGTATTTTTCTGTGTACATCTCCAAATTTGTTGTCCACCGAGCACTAAGCCCATCTCCTGTTTCGGTGGAACACCACACATACACCCAAAACCCACCTAACCAGATACACACACCCAAACCAACACACATACACACATACACCCACACGTTTGTTTTACCATCTGTCCCCTGTACCTCTTTAATCCCCTTAATACTTTCTCTGTCAGGTCTGTTTCAGTTTGTGTGATGTTTTTTTCATCTGTGCTTGTATGTGTGTGTGTGTGTGTTGTGAAGAGCAGCAGGGTTTATCTCCCATCTCTGTGTGATGTGGTGCAAACAAAGGCAGCGTCCATGTGGCCCCAGTCATCGCTGCGGCAGGACTGTAAACACTGTGACACTACAAAGGGAGAACCCTCGCCGCCTGCCCGCCTGAGTAAATCCCGACGCTTTTACCAATTAACACCGGGGGAGAGACTCACCGCCAGTGTGCCGTCTGCTCTGTGTTTACCAGTGGAAAACAGACTGGCAGGGACCGAGGAAGGCAGACACACAGAGGCAGAGAGACGCAAAACATATTGCCTGGTCGTATAGCAACTGTGGTACAATATGCCGGAGCTGACGTTTATGACTGTTTAGATAGCCATAACCACAGCAGGCGGTGATGGTAATAATGCTGTGTTGACATTATCCCAGGTGGGAATTTGTCAGAATTGCGTCGCCTCCTCCTAATTGCCACTTCTATTGTTGTGTAATTAATGCTTAATTAGGAGTCTGCTTCACTCAGCGGTGGGGTCGTTAAGAGGGGTGTCGCATGCGCTCTAGACAAATGTTACCTTTATGGATGCAAATCGCGCAGCTATTTTTTTCCGTGCCCTCTTTTTGTCCTTGTGCCACCGAGCACAAGGAGTCGGCATACCGAGGCATCCATCTTGAGCTGGATGTGGGTGCTAGAGAGGACTGAGCAGGAACAGGTTTTCTGTTTGTGATGCTTTGCTCGGCTGCTGAGTTGCTGTTTTGTGTCTTTTGTCGCCCTTTTTTCTCTCCAATGTGGTTTATTACGTGCTTCGGATTGTTGTTTGGAGATGGATCCCCCCATGCCACCGTATTGTCACCTATGAAGGGAGGGTGGGAGGGGCGAGGGGGGATGTAGGGAGGTGGTGTGTGTGGGGGAGTACAGTCATTGAAGAAAGGTTTGTATGTGTGTACGGGGGGGGGGCATCATGGGGGAGCGGGGGGGCAGGGAGTGGAGAGAGCATGCAGCGTGCAGCTGCAAGAGGCAGTGATGAGCGGAGGCGTGAAATTGGCACTGCACCGTCCACCACCCACAGCTCCTCCTCAATCTTAACCTACCACCCGTTTGCTTGCCCCCTCCACGCCGTTCCACCATGGAGAAGACTGGCTATGGTGTGTGTGTGTGTGTGTGTGTATGTGTGTGTACCCCAGTAAGCTACATATGATGCATTCTCTCACTCTCATATATATATATATATATATACACACACACTTACAGACACACTTCACACCAACCTCCCTGTCCCTCCTATGGAGTGGTCATAACTCAACTTAATTGTATTTGGTAGGTGGTGCTCAGACGTAGAGTGCATGGTGAAATGTAACTGAGACCATGGGAGAGCAGTAATGGGAGTGAGGGCAAGGTACTGGAAGGAGGGAAACCATCGACCTATTGGCCCCTGAAAACACACATTATATGCATTTAGGTTGGACACGTGTACGCTCACGTTCAAACACTCACCCCCAGCAAGCATGAAAACACGCTCATGAATATACACTAATGCTGCCACATGAGCGTTAAAGGTGGAACACACACAAAAATACCCACTCTCAAATGCATGGTTGTGGAGCCTGTATTAAGCCACTGCCCATTTTGCATACATGTACACACATTACTGGTTGTCCATGAATGCATGAAGGATATATTGCAGCACTTCTCCTTTATTCAACCTTTTCCTGGGCTGTTTGTGTAAGCTGGGGACCTTGAGATGTCCCAGTCAGGACTATATGGATCTCAATGAGGACAATGAAAATGCTAATCACATTTTTGCCCCTCACGTGCATTTATACTGCCAAAATAATTTCAGACATACAAACGTGTCTACATGCACTCACACTCACACACGCACACAAGTTTTTCCTCCTGGACAGCCTTGTTAATCAGTGTTGTAATAAATCAGAGGCTCAGGGTGTGAGGGCGGGGAGCATAATAAGCTCCTCTGTCCGATGAGATGGTTCACCCTGCCGCTGTGTTGACTGGTTGCGGGTAATTAAAGCAACAGCCACAACTGTGCTGTCCAGTCCCCTGCGAGTCCTCCATTGTCACTCCATTAGCACCTCATCCAGACAACTTGCATTCAGGTTGACACACACCAAAGAGAAGCCAGTATGACACTAATCAAGTGTGCTGTGAGTCTATTGGAAGAACTAATATGTGGTATTTGTCTGAGCATGTTCAAGGGAGAAGGATGAAAAAAGGTGACATTGATTATTACCTCCGCCAAAGAGGTTATGTTTTCATTAGCTTTTGTTTGTCGCTGTCAGGGAACCACAATAACTGCACGGATTAGCACGGAAATTAGTGGAAGGGTGTGACAAGGGTCAGCAAAGACCCCGTTCGATGCTGGTGCAGATCTGGATCAGGGGCTGGATCCCAAAAAACTTTTCATTCTCTTTAAGCATTTTATCAACATTTAATGAGAAATGAGAAATCCCTGCTACTTGATGAAATTTCTTTTGATATTTTCTTATTATTTAATTATATTTATCAGTCAATACACGTGAAGTTATTTCATAAAGGAACTGTTGGTTCTCGGCAGAGGTATGGACTCCGCTGAGTGACAATCTAGCTGTAGCTTCAAAGCCACTTTCAATGAATTGTTTAACTGTACGCTGGCACCTGTCCAGGATGTACCACGCCTCTCGGCCAATGTCAGCTGGGTTTGTCTCCCCCGGTGGCCCTCATAAGGATAAGTGGATGGATGTTAGTTTGACTGGTCTGTAATTTAGTTTTAGGTTTTTGGTTCACCACTGCTCTCATAAACATCAGCCTAAAAACGAATCTGAAATTTACATTAATATATAGTCTAGCTATCTTACTATGGATATATTATGTGTCTGTATACTGTTTATAGGAGGGTGTAGATCTGCCCTCCAGTTTTCTTCATCTTTAATGGAGTGTATATATAGGTGGTGCTGAGGGGGTGTTAGTGGACAAAGTGTTTTGTGTGTTTCCACCCGACAGGGGTTACTAATGAGAAGCCAGTTGACTTTCAACTGCAGACTCCAGCAGTCAAGCAGCAAAAGAACAATCCTCTCCATTGTTATCTCGTCCTCCTCCTTCTCCTCCTCTTTCATCCCTCCCCTGATGGTCAAAAGCAGGAAGGTAATTCCAGCCAGGTCCTACTTCGCACCTTCAATTTGTCTTTGCTGCACCCATCCCTGCCCTCACTAACTCCCCCCTCCTCGTCGCCTCCCCTCTCCTCTCTATTCTCCACTGCCCCATCCCCTCCCTCCCTTTGCATGTCTCGTCCCTCTATCTATCTTTCTGTCTCTCTCTGTCACTCGCCCTCCCTCTCTCCTCTCTCTCTCTCTCTCTCTTTCCCTCTCTCCTGATGCAAGGTGATGGAGGCGGGTGTGTGTGGGTCTCCGAGAGCACGCCTCAGGGATTATACAGCCCGCTTGCATGAAAGATTCATGATGCTCCGGAGTGTGTATGTATGTGTGTCGCTCACGCTCAGGCACTGACTGGAAAAAGGGAACAGGGAGAGATGGAGAAGAAAAGGAAGGAGGGTGGGGGGATGGAGGGGTACAGGGTGTGAGACAAATTGACGGTGCACAGCGAGGGCTAACTCTCCAGGTTGCTATTATACTGCTGGCTTTTTTGCACACATTGTCAGACTCCATCATGGCCAGGCCTGCCTTACAGGAATTATCAGTGACAAAAGTTTGGTATAGAAGTGTCTAGTGAAAAACGAAACATTTGAGGCTCAGACGTTGATTGATGGCACATGCAGGGCCTCACAATACACAATGGACTCATGGGAAACCAACTCAAACCTTTTTCAAAAGAGTGAGACCCGATTCAAAGAGCAGCCGAGTCAGATCAAATCTGGATAGAGCTGAGAATAATCAACTCAATTCAAAATGCAGTCGACCTTAAAAGAACCCACCAGAGAGAGGACATCAGCAGCAGAATCATGTTAATTAACTGGTCAACTGCAGGGCTACCTTAACAACTAATGTTGATATTTTATTTCTGGGAAATTCACAGCGAGTGAGTGACGATCAAATAACTAGAAGAAATATCTCAGGATTAAAAAAAAGGTGTCACACACGTAGAAGACGTCGACGAATATGTTAACTTATAAGATTCATGAGATCCAAGAGCTTTTGTGATATTTCCATGCTTGAAACAGCTTTATTGAAACCACTTATTACTCTTGCACCAAGAAGAAACTCTTCTGAAGCCAATTGGTGGATACAGAGACAGTGATCATGATATTGTAACCATTTAAATATTTGTGAATCAAAACAAAAAAGTGTAAATCTCTTACATAGGCTACTGATTTCCTGAAATATTCATAAGGTGGTGATAATGACGCCCCACCTGTTCAGAGCTGGTGAACTGGTGTGTCCTCACATCCGTTAGCCTTCTCTCAGATAGTGGACTCTACTTGATACACTGACACAAGTATTTGGACTCAGCCCATGCAGGGTTTCTCACAACCAACTGGCTCCATGATCTGATACGTTACATCAATAAGCAGCTGCCACTGCACAAATACAAGTAAGCTGGCCTGTGTAAATCCAACCTTGAGTTACTTTTCCTAGAAATATGTGGGCGATAGCCTAAACATAGCACCTTGATAAGAACTGCAAAGGTCTGCATTGGTGTGGGTTTATTGGTTCGGGCTTTGCTGAGATTAAAAACCATCCAGAAGTTCACTTTGACTGGTACAATGCTCTGAATCAAGAAGTAACTACCAGGAGAGAACACAACTACCAAAGCCCTGTTAGTCAGCACTCCTGTCCTGTCCTGCCCCCTCAACGGCATAAATGAGGAGGCTGTCTTCTTAAATGTAATAACAGTCGTCTGGATAGAGCTTGACAACATAAAAATACAAACCCTGTCATTAAATAGCTTCTTGTGTCATCATTTAATGTTCACAAACAAGTGAAGTAGAGGGAAGCTTGCTGCAGAGAGAACACAAGTATTTAATGGTGGGTGATGTGCAGTAGGTGATTACCTTTAGGCTGCATCCACACGGCTATGTTTTAGTTTTGCAATTCATAAACTCTGCCTTGGTTACACCTATCTAGAAGTTCAGAGCCGCTAAAACAATGATTGTGACGTGTGGATTGGGTCTTTTTGGTCATAACATCCTATCCCTTATAACATAACATCCTAGCTCCTATCACTTGACTCCATTCCAGACGCAAACAACTGGAATTAGCCTCGGCTCCCAGTGTAGAACACCACACGGACAATGGATAACAAGTGTTGCTTACCCTGTTGTCTTGCTAACAGCAGTTAAACTCTGCATTTTTACATTGATACAACTGCTACATGCATAGGACAGCATGACAATGCAGAATAAAAAGGAAGCACCTTGAAAATGATTTTTAGCCAAGAAAGCATCTGACACACAAGTGTCCTGTCTCTCTCTCCCTCTCTCTCCCCTTCTTGCCAGCTCCATGCCAGGCAACACTGACTGGCACAGTAAGTAGCATTTGTTACAGCTTCTTAGTCGGAGGAAGTGTGTCATTGCCAAGTGTCTATTGGTGTAGGACAGCTCTATTCATGTGCCTTCACCTTGGCAGTCTGTCTGTGGCTGAGGGGAGGAAGAAGGCTGTGTGTGTGTGTATGTGTGTGTTTATCTAAACCTCATTGGATGCTCTAATAGCCCCCTCGCAGGCCTGTTCCCTCTTCCACCCTCCAGCGTCTTCAAACACATTCCATTATTGCCGCTTTTGATTGCATTTCAGATTAGGGAGCAGTGGTGGAGGGAGCAAAAGTGTCAGACGGACGCAAGAAAGAGAAATGGTGGCAGAGAGAAAGAGATGGATGAGGATGATGAGAGATACAGGGTGTATAAAGAGAGGAAGGGCAGATCAAGGGGAGAGACGACCAGACAGACAGAGGGAGTTTAAACGAGAGACGGACAGGGAGAAACCGGGAAAGCCGAGAGAAAGAACCTCTGGGGGAGCGTATTATACGGCCGTTACCCCCCCTCCGGTGCAGCCGCGAATGGGAGGAGCTGAGTACCCACTATTCCAGTGACCTTGGAGGTCAGTTGGAGGAAAGCAGCATTAATCAAACTGACGCCCAGGCTGAGGCGGATGATAGCAGGCAGCAATGCCCACAACAACAACTCCCCCACCACACACACACACACACATACACACCTCCACCCACAACACACACACACAAACACACACACACTGATTTCTTCACACACACATGTATTTCCCCTGCACATTCATTTGCATTCTTCCTCTGGCCTCTTTTGATTTTCTTTCGGTCGCTGTAGCTTTTTGCATATCACCCCCTTCCCACTTTTTGGTCCTTGTTCTTTCCATCCCTCGCTTTCCCCACCATCCATCTCTCTCCATCCTCCTCTTTGTGTGCCCTAAACCCTCCCTGGATCTCCAGCTACAAACAGTGAATTAACCCAGCTCCACCCCATGTTAATGGACTTCTAAATATCAGCCCTTGCCCATGGATATGCCACCAACATTTACATTGGATATGGGATTGAGTTAGTTGCCTTCTGGCCACTCGCTGACGTTAAGATATCGACTTGATCATTCTCGCTCGCTGCGTTGGTGCATATTTTGTGGAAATGGCTGATGGGGAGTCAGATATGGAGATATTTGATGTAATATATGTGCAGGGGAATGTGAAAAATGACGGTTGTGCAAGAACTCAGATATTGGCCTATTCATGTGGCCTTTATAGTGCCCTTTTTTCTAATGCCAAACATACATGTAAATATAGAGGCAATCATTGTTTGTACAACACCACACAGTACAGAAGCAATTCAGTCTTTCAAAATCTGGACACACATCTTCTTTTATACTGTTTGGAGATTCTTACGGCCACAACGCGACTTCCCTGACCCAAATTTACTGTCTTGACCCTCCTCGCTCCCGACTATGCTGTACAGCATGCCAGTGGAAGATAAAGATGGCTAAAATAAAGTCAACAAGAAAGTGTGTACATGTGGTGGTTCTGTGTGTCCGTCAATACAGACCAATCAATATACCAAGGGCCCTTACTGAAGAAGGTGTTTCTCTCTCTCTCTGTGTGTGTGTGTGTGTGTGTGTGTGTGTTTGGGTTGGGGGTTGGGGATGGCTATGGGAGGCTGGGTTAATCTGTGACCGCTTCTCTGCAGTGATGATAGTATTGATCTGGGGAAGATCATGTGAAGGTCAGAATATGTTGTCTTCTGTGTTTGTGCCGCCATGATCTTAATACACTGTCTCACTCTGTCCATGCACTGCTGGTATACTCCTTCACATTTAATAGAAATGTCACAGTAGAAGGTCCGTACAGAGCAAAAACGGAAAAATAAGCACCTCACTTTAAGGTGTCGGCGTCAGCGTTGTGAGCGACAGGCTATGCATGTGAAACTATGCATACAAGGCATTTGTATAATCAGTTTTGAATGAGGCCAATAAGTGGATCCTGTGATGTTAGCATATTTTGATTGACACGTCCACAACCTTCCCTCAGTGTGGGTCATTATCATCAGTTCAGAATGGTGAAACAGAAACTAGGCTTGTTAGCCCTTAATTATTCATTTGAATCCATAAAGGCAATCAATTAAGCTTAAGTGTGCAATAAATCTGATTAACCAGTCAGTTCCCAAAACACCATAAAATCCACGCAGGTCTTATACCCTGGTAATGAGTTTGCAAGAAGGGAGGGGGGGTGGCTAATATGTGAGGGTGCTCAGCCACAAACACACACAAGCACACACACAAATCACTGTGTACAAACCACTATTGTGGTTGATTTGTTTTTTTCAGGTGATAATTTGATGTATTAGCTTTTGGGGATGAAAGATAAGCAGGGCTTAATGTATGCTAATATTAAGGTCTGCCGCTTGTAACAGAATAAAGCAAGGTCATCAGGAAAAGGCGCACTTGTAATTAATAGATGAATGCATTAGAAGAACAATGAGTCAGTTCAGAAACACTCATTAACAAGATAAGACATTTGAAATGAAAATAGAAACGTTAATGTGTTGACAGTGTGGATTGCTACATTGAAGCCGGAGATGCTGCCAATGCAGTGTGCGCACATTGGATTGGGCGAATCTGCCGGCCTCTTTTCCGCCACTGCTGTATCATTTCCCATTATTCACTGACACAGTTGCTTGCTGCCGCTCTCTCCCTCTCTCCCTCTCTCCCTCCCTCCCTCCCTCCCAGCCTCCTCAATCCATCTCTGCCTCCCTCCCTCTCTCGCTGGCCTTTACCTGCTCGCTTGTCTCGGGGGAAATTACCAGAGCTCAGAAACACTGTCCTACTGCACTGCAACGCTCGGCTCTGCTCTGCCTCCCTCCAGCCCAACAGCACACACATATGGACATGCACAAATACACACATATACTGTGGACATGCACTCTCACACACAAGCATGCAAACCCACGCTTGCACACAAGAACACTACCACACACACACACACACAGAGGCTGTATGACCCCTTCCCCATTCATTGTACTGCTCCTTTCCCAGCCGCTTCATACACGGTATCCTCTGGCTATTGTGCTTCCCCCATAATATATTATATAGCATTCAGACACACAGCAGTATGTGGAGGATCAAATGCATTTTGTTGCCATGGTCTGCACTGCATATTTGTATGGACCGCAGTAACTGCACATTTGTATGTATGTTTGCATGTGTGCTTTAGTGCACGGGAGTGTGTGTTTGTACTGTACATGTTTAACTATGTGTCCGGCATCTTCTGCTGAGGGTAATTCATTATTTAGTCTTAATTAAAGTGAATGTAAAGTTAATGATAGCCCTCCTATGGACTATCATGCCCTCCGTTCCTTCAGCTATACTTGCAGTCTGACTTATCATTCATTTCAATGCTGCAGACCATGGAGATGAGCAATGAGTGACTTAGAGGAGCTGTACCACTCTGTTATTCAGTGGATAGGCACTTCAATCACATTGGTAATCAGAGTGAGGAAAAACTCGCCATGAATGTTTCAGCTCAACTGAGCAGCTGCCACTTGCAAATTTTGCCCCAGAGCAGCGGGACTGGGATCGCTCGCTGCCCAACACTCTTCTTCTTCTTCTTTTATCTGCAGTTAGGAGATGGTGTCATTTGGCTCCTTCCACTGTCAGAATTATCTTCATGACGGCCCTTTTGCATATGTCAAGTCATGCCTTTGGAAATGTCACTTTGAGCGAAGCAGCAGCTCACTATCTGCATTTTGATAACTCACATGCATATGGTCCAGACTGGTGAGGAGGATAGCGTATTCATAATCAATACCATAATACTGACACCCCCCAAAACTCATCAGTCATTCTGCATCACACGGCAAAGCTGTGAATGTCTTCTTTTTGAATGCAGTGTCTAGAGAATGACGATTTAAGACCAAGATCTCTGCTGCCATGAAATATTTGGTAAACCCTCAGATCATGTTTGTGTGGTTAATTCCACGGAATGAAATGTTAAGATGGTACAGTTGGAGAGGGTTTTGTATTTAAGAGAAAGGCACAAAAAAAAAGATATTTGAATGAAAAATGTGTTTAATGATTCTATGAATTTTGCTGGTCTGTCATAAAGTATAAAACATATTCTGACTTTCAAAGCAAGAAATATAGTCTGTAGGGATTCTCGTCATGCATTTTGTCTGGTGATGTCTATGTTTTTCATGAATGTTTGCGATTCTTAATGTTTCTGGATGGAGAAACTGTCCCTCATGGGAAATGAGTTTCAGTGATAAAATGTAGCCAAAGAGCATTAGCATTAAAAATGCACGTAGGGACAAAACACATTAGTGTGCGTGTGCGTGTGTGCCCACTATGTCAAATAATGTGTGGTTTGGTGTATGCACATGTACTCCTGTGTGAATTTGTGCATATATGTGAGAGTGTGACAGACTCCAGTGGCAGGCTTGAAATTAAAACCTTATGCGGAACGCATCTCTTGATTGGACTGGAATTAAAACAAAAGGCAGAAGAGCATGCCGGAAAACAATAGAGAGAGGAGAGGAAAAGAAGAGAATGGCGAGAGAAGCAGGAGGAGGAGAAGTGTATTGTCTGAGAGGGAAAGGAATGAGCGATTGCCTCTGCTGCAGTCCTACGGCTTGTGTCTGGGCTGGTTCTTATCAGAATGTCAGGCAGACCTTTCCCATTGGCTCCCTTCTGTTAGCAGTCTGCTTAAATGTGAAAGCAATTAGGGAAATTGGCAGAGTCAAAGAAACAGAGACACCTAAAAGAAAAGCTGTGATGAGGTGGAGAGCGGATATGAACAAGGAAGTAGTATGAACCTAAAGTTCAATTTGTGGTGCACAGATTTCCATCTCTGACAATACATGCAAGTGTACATGAAGAAGAGAACTACATTACAAGTGAAACACTTAAATGTGCATGATGTAATACATCAGTGAATTGATGCTTCATGTGAGCACATTCAACTAACTCTGAGAAAAAAGATTTACTAGTAACAAGTTATTTAGAATGTGGTGTGGAGCAACAAATTCCTGCATAGAGTTAAATAGTATGTGATCCACAGTGAACTACATTTCCCTTAAGGATTTTCTGAAGCCAATCCCCTCTGCTCTCACCTCTCTTAACCCCAAGTATGGAACATCTGCTTTCTCTATTCAGATGGAGCTTGCCGTTTTAATAGCTCTGGGCATCTTGCCTTGAAAAGGAGGAAAAAAAACGTTTGGCCTGGGCCCCCTGTCTTTCTCATTAGCAGTCTCTCCCAGTAACCTATAGAAGCCCAGAGATTTCCTGAAAGAGTTCTCACTGGTCAGTCTTCCCCTTTGTGGATCGCAGCCTTGACCTGTTCCCACCGCACAGTGTGAGTGTGTGTGTGTTTGTCTGTGCATGGAGCGGTCATTTCCATGAGAAAGGGAGTGTAGAGAATGGACAGGGGCCACATATTTTTTCTCTGAAGCGGCTGCAGACGCAGTTCAGGGCACAGGGGCGACATCATCCATCATGTTGTGAATAGCCTGGAATTATCGCCCCATGTTCCTGGATATCATGTGAGAGAGAGATTCTTGACAAAGGTCATCTTGGGTAAAGAAACTTGGGATGAGCCCTTTAAGAGGCATCGGAGACTGCTAAATAAAGTTCATGATGCAAGTTCCAAATTGGAGACTTTTATGAGTCTTCTCTATTTTTGTACTCTTTTGCACTATTTTCATCGTGAGTCACATGAAGTATGGTATTACATTTGTAATAATATATTGTGTATGTATATATCATTAAGAGGGACGATGAAAAGTAACTAAGTACATTTATTTTAGTACAATTTTAAGTACTTGTAATTCACTTGATCTATACATTACATTTTTCATTCATTTTATTTTAAATTTAATATTTAAAAATATCGTTTAACATTTTGGGCCAGTAGGAGGCAGTAGTCATAAGATGTATCATTTATTACAAGGCCAAAATACTTCATGATACTAAGGTGCAAAATGGAAGTTATCTCCTCAACAACCGCTGGTGGTCAATAACACCTGCTAAAATCTACTGGTAGTTGGTCAATTATATTGCGCAGAAGACCTGTACATGTACAAGTGATGTTCACTGTCTTGTCCTATATTCTGAAGTCTTGGTCCCTACAAAAAAAACATCTTTAGTTTTATTCAAGTTATTGCTAGCATGCAATGCCACTGTCATGGCGCACCACAAATGAGAGATACTCAGTGTATTGACTTAAGTTGAAGGTTTTGATGGGCCACAAATGGGACGGGCCACCAGAATTTGTTCTGTTTGCCCGATGCCCTATCCAGCGAGACATGAGAGTCCATTTCCTAAATTTTTGCTATGACAGTGGACACCCCAACGTTCTGGTAAAATGCTGCCCTCTATTTGTTTCGGAGTATGAATTCAACAGTGTGATAATTCTCACAGATTTGACCTATTCAAATTGTTTTCTCTACACTTGAATGAGCCCTTTATATTTAAATAATTTTTATTTACATCGGGAGCAGGGTCCTCTCTACGGAGGTCGCCATCTTTCTTTTTTTTTTTACAGTAGTCAGACTAAACACCTTCTGAGTTTTTAGGATAACTGAAGGGTTCCACAGGTTCTCTCTCATGATTCGAAGAGGAGGGTTTTCAGCTGCAACATGCAACTTCACCAATAGATGTCACTAAATTCTACACACTGAACCTTTAATAGAAAATAAATAGTGACAACGTTGTACTTGGTGTTAAACGATACAAATAAATGCCTGTGTCATCTTTGTTGCTTTTTGCAAGATGAGAATCCAGATTTTGTCCGACATAATGCTTGCATCCATTCTGCTTGCATCACCCTCCTCAGATCAGGAGCAGAGACACATTCGTATCCTTTTTAAGCTCACAGTCCTCGCTGCGTGCTTCAGCTGTGACCTCGGACACATGAGCCGCTCCAGCCCAGGTCCAGCCTCCGTTGTCCGCGGGGAGAGGGAGCGGGGGCGGGGCCGGAGCGCCCCGGGCGGAGCCAGCGTCCGGGCGGCCGTGGTTGGTCGGGAGTGACGTATCCGGAGCCACTTCCTGGTCCGCCCGCTGTCTGGGAGGAGGAGAGGGAGACTGCGGTGTTGTTAGTTTGAACAAAATGGCTGCGACACTACTGTCAACGAGAGCTCATTGAATACGCCTACCAGGACTGTCCGCTCCGCTGTCCGGATCCACACAGAATGTATTTCCCCGGAGTCGCTTCTCACTTCGCACCCGCGGTAGCCAGCGCGTCGCTACTCGTCCGGCTGGCGACATAAACAAAACAAAAAGAAAACATTTCTTTTTTGCACTTTAAAACAAGTTAGCTGACGGAGGCTCGCTCCAATACGAGAGAGCTCAGCGGCGATTTTTTAAATTATTATTATTAATACCGAGAACCGACTGAATTCTCCGGTTTGCAAAAAAAAAAACTCGCGAAGGTCGACGATTCTCAGCGTCAACCAGCTAACGTTAGCTTCAATTCGCTGCTTTTAAAACTCATTTTAACCGTGTTGGGTTATTATTTTTGTTTGTGTTATTAGTGGTGCGCCGTGTCTCCCGCCCCCTTTATATCGTGACGTTTTACAGATTCCTTGCGAGTGTCATTTCTCTGCGTATCTTTTTTATTTTTCCTGCTCAACGCATATTCATCACCGTGCTCGCTGTGTGTAACGTTACACCTGGCTCCGCAGCCGCTGTTTACCTCGGTCTCTTGTCACCAGTCGGCTTATACCTGCAAAGTCCTGACTTCAGAAATACGAATCGCGACTGACTCTCCGATGCTCCATCTTTTTTACGGGTAACTTCAGAGAGGACATCGGATGATGCTTTTCTGCGTCTGTTTTTCTGCCATGCACCGACTCCTCACCGAAAGCTGCCAGAGCTGTGGTTAACGCGAGGTAAGTTTTCTCATCCTGTGGTAAATAATACAAGTGTACGATTGCTGATCTGTCTTATTGGAGATACAAATCGAGACACCTTCCATAATCCACATTCAACTGATAGATTCTATAGCTTTACTATTTTCTGCCCCTGTGATGCATCTTGATTTAGCTCTTCAGCGTTCAAGTTCAAGTACCATATAATTAAAACACTTATTTGTGTTGCCACGATGTTGTGATTTCTTCACATTACTCACGTCCCCAGAAATAAATCATGCTTCTGGCTGTAACCGCCTTCTTACTGTGCATCCAAACACCCGTTCAGTGTTTTATGTGATGTTGGATTAATGAGTAAACCCTCACATGAAGCGACTGATTAGAGGTATTTTCCCTTTTCCCCCGTGTTTATGTGTGGGGGCTTGATGTGAACATGTTGTGAACTTAACTAGTGTTATATCATCGCTCTTTCACGATTGGCTGAGTGGACTGGAACACACTCTGTACATGTGAGCGTGTAATGTGATGATTTCTTGAACTGGCTGCAAACACTGGCTTTCTATTTGCAAAGTCTGTGCAGGTTTTTAGAAGGTGAAGATGTGCGAATTTATTTGTCGAGATTTTTTTTTTGATTGCATGGTGGCTGACTGAGTGGAGCTGTATGTTGATGGCAGGACTTTTGTTAAATATTTTAGTTTTGTGTCTGCATAATGTAGCTGCTGCCTTCTTCAGTTCAACACAGGCACCGTCTTACGATTTTGTCCCGATTGTCACTCGTGTCTTTCCTCTTTGGTTCGTTCCGTAGCGGTATCACATCTTTTATCCCGCACACCATCTTACATTTCACTACACTAAGTCCAATTACATTATTAAACATAGCTGTCCTGTCCCTCTTCCTCCCCCCTGGCTCAGGGATTCTGATTTAACTGTCGCTTTCCATTGCATCCCCCTTCCTGCATCCTGTCCCCAGGCACTGGAGTATAGCTTTTAATATCTCCTACGCATGTCTTAATTGAAGTACATAATTTCCTGTTCAATTTCAAACCCCTTTTTCCTCCCCCCCCCCCCCCCTCTGACATCTCTGTCATCGCGGTCTTATCTCCGTCGTCACACACCAGTGAGGTGATGAAATGAAAAATGTGCACGGGCAGCAGTGATACGCACAGATTCATTTATTTGTATGTGTGGCTTGGTGGTAAGTGCTGCAAATATTTGGATCTGAATCGGGCCGTTGATGACGCGTGTAAGGCTGTGCGAGTGTGTAACCATATATATCAAGCTCACAGCTCTTGCAGTCGGTTAATGTCCTGCAGTTGTCAATCAGGTTGTGAGCTGCATGCCCTAGACACCCAGCTGACTCACAGACACACACTGCCCTGTTCCTATCCAGGATCGAGGGGGCTCCCTTCTATACACACGCTCATCTTTCCAAAGGCTGGCAACCACGCAATAAACGATTGGCTGTTAAAAGATGTTGCAGTGTTGGTCCTCTGGTGCGTATTTAAAACTCTAGAAGAAAACATCTTAAAGCTTGTTAAGAGAAGGAGGGAGTCTGCTAGTTTTCTGAAATAGTTAAGGTTAACCCTTGCAGACACAACTGCTTCAGTACCACTGCTACAGCAGGTGGCTGTCATCTGTGGGGCACGTGTGTATATTTGGGATGTATATGGTTACTAGGTCAACAGCAAAGGTTACCCCTGATACAAGATGTGTTAAATTGCACTAAAGATTTAATCCATGCTTTCCTTTTGAACCATTTTGGGAAAAATGTAGGCTACAAAGCTCAACATAGTTATTTTTGATGGCCCTGATAGTCTTAAAAATATGTATAGTCTATCAACCTATGCCCGCATGTGGACACATAAAATCTGGAACTCCATTTTGAGGCACGTAATTGGACCATATTTGGTCCCTTTGCAAAAGGACCAAATATGAGAAAATCCATTCTCTCACTGGGGCCTGGCCTCAGTGAATTATAATACTACTTTTGTCATTTTGGCACTGTGCTTGCAGGAAACCCTTAACCCATGTTGGCTGGGGATCCAAACAGGCTCTAGGCTGTTGGCATCCAGACACTGTTTTGATTGGAGTGTAATGTAACAAAGCCACGAGGACAAACCCTGGCAGTAACTCTATCTGAAGCCCCTTATCACTGAAGGGGCAGGATCATTCGTTTAAAAGGAAACCGAAGGCTTGCTTCCCCTTGTCTGACCCTTTAAAGACAGAACTTGGAACACTGGCCCAGTCGTCAGGTTGCTATCATTAGCCTGGTTTCCAAATGTAATTGGAATGAGCCTGCTTGTCCTATGCCAACTGTTACCCCTATATATACGTTGGGTTCTTCTGTTTCCTAATTGTTGTTTCTGTACAGTAGTTTGCAATTTCAAATAAACAAGTTTTCAGACATTTTTTGTTGACCCGGGTAAATCCCACTTAGTCGCACTTGGGAAAAGTGGCTTCTGCTGTCTATCCCTTCTCCCCTGTCATTGACCTTAGCCCAGGCCTGACCGTGGTAGTTACTGAGCCTGTGATTATGAGGCTTTTCAAACAACTGGCACAGCCCTGATAGATAACGCACTTAACACCACCACAGGGTGCTGCTCCGGTAAGGGGAGGGAGCTCTGGTGATGACAGTAGAATCAGCTTTATTCGAGTGGATGCTGCTAAAAGCCATTACCCTCTTGCTCTATTCTTTGGTTGGCTATTTTGAAGTTCGGGTGTGATTGTGTGCTGGATGTAGGGTTGCCAATTGTGTTTGGTGTGGCTATTGTACAAAATGAGCAGTGTGTATGTACAGTATGTAAAGGGTAAAGGGTGACTGTTGACTGTGACCTATCAATAGTAATGATTGGTGCCACGATTGCAGTATCAATTATTCCACATTTCCTAGTGTCCAGCATAACTTAAATATTAACAGCTTAAATTTGTTATGTTGTTGTTTTTGTGTATTTCAATGTTTGTGTACTAGATGGATTGCGTCTGTTGTTTTCTTGTGAAATAATGCCTCCGGCGAAAACCTGTGCTGCCAGTGGCTCTGTTATTTAAGCTTTTTTTTTCATCCATGCTGATTCAGCTCTGGTCTGACACTGATCTGCTTTGCCATGAGACCGTTATCTCATGTCATGATACTCATTATCTTATCTTCTAGTGCTCTCAGCCCCAAATTCAACACTTCCTGATTGCAGGTTAGTAAGAGTGGAAGTTGCCCTTGCTTTTTAGATTGTGATTTAATGTGTATTAGAGGAACTAAACTATCGTTTTTGTACTGTTTGAAAGGGAGTGGATATTTGCTACTGAGCAGTAGTTTCTGTACATGTGTTAAACCTGTGTACATTTTGTATAATATGTCATACAGAGGGCTTTTGTGTGAAAGAGGTATTGGAGGTCTGTGTAACCCCCCCCCCCCCATCTTGTCCAATTTTGTGCCAATGAAGGGGGCAGGGACTTAGGGGCCCCACCAAGGGTAACCCAGGCCATGATGTAAGCAGGGGGATGGGGGAGGCGAAGCCGAGACTGGCGAGCTGCTGCCTGTGAGTCTTGGCAGTTGTCCAGGGGAATGTTCAATGTGCCGAGGTTCGGTGGAGGCCTCCTCCTCCTCTCCCTCTGCTGCATGTCGGCTAATTGGAGAGACGTGGAGAGAAGGAGAGGAGCATCACATGGAAGCTGACATTGAATCTGCAGGACATCCAACCTACAATGTTCCCTTTTCTCATGCTCCAAACCAACATTAGAAAGCCTTACGCATTATAGCTGCTTTCAGACATGCACTGATCTCCGCAGTTGCTCCCTATTTCATCTGGAGGAAGTGCACTTGTGAACGCAGATGTCAGAGTGAGATGCTCCGCCGTTTATGTGGATTTTTATTTGCGTGGCCTCCTTGTATAAAGTCCGTAGAAATTCAGGAAAAGTTGTATGAACACAGCAGTCGATCCCATGCTATATTCACAGCCAGTAAGTGGGGAGGTTGATGAAGCTTCTCACACACATACAGTTTGTGGTGCTAAGAGCCGGTGTCTGTGTGCTCCATCTCTTGCCTGAATAATGCAGAGGATTTGTTACTGTTGGGAACGCGTCTGTGCAGAAAACCTCCCCCTGTGGTGTGCATGTGTGAAAGGCAGACTGCGGGTAAACTCCATAGCCAATTCTCCATATTTTATACGTAGGTCATGTCTGAAAATGTCTTTTGTAACAGGACTTAGGGCCTGCAACACTTGCTAAGCTCTCACTCTAGGCTGTGTAAATAGCACTAACATGCCCTGTGATTGGGCCATGGCGTAGGCTTGGGAGCTCAGGCCGTTTGTTTGCGTGTCTGCACTGTTTATCACGTTATTGTCAACTTAAATACAGTCAATGAGCTTCAAGTATTTACTTTTACTCTGTATATTGATTTTAGCTGTATATTTTTAGGAACCTAGATTGAACAAACACATGTTAGAAATAATCAACAAAATTGTTCTTGTGACTAAAAACAGAATTATGGACAAATTACCTTTCAAAATCTGTTACCTGATTAAAGAATTATCTGACATTCTAAATGGGGTGGGAAGTAAGCTAGTAGCCCAACAAATCATGTTGTATCTTTGCTAATGTTTTGATGCTGAAACAGCTGAGTAATTTGATTATTTGTAGTACTGTCAGTATTTTACGATACCATCTGTAATGCAGGTTTGCAGGATTTATTTTGACTTATTGGAAGTGTAGAACTGAGGATGACAAATAAAATGTCACATTTTTATACAGAATCTGCATTT